>NC_064642.1:743564378-744208307 GCF_023864345.2 Schistocerca serialis cubense
CCTTGATGTACGGTGTTCGGCTGAGCTAGTTCAGAAAACTGCCACATAGGGCACTTGAAACAGATTTCTTCCTCCCCCCACACTTCCCCCAGGAACCAATAGGAACAGAAGCAGTCACGTCCTCCTCCTTGGTGGGAGCCAATAGAAATGTGGGAACACTACATCTAGTCACGCGATCGTGACGTTATGAAATATAAGATGGACATTCTCTCAGTCACAGTCTGTGGATGGGAGACCCATAAAGCATCAGCAGCAGCTGAGATCCTCATCTGCCTCTGCAACACAGAAGAAGTGTAAAATTAAGTATTCATTATATGTCTTTGCTACTATTACCACATGTAGCAGTTCTTTCCCTTGTATGTCAAGTTTCCTACCTGGGTTCAAATCCGTGTCATTGTCTTTGGGTGCTTATTGTTTCTTCTTCTTTGTTCAGGAGCAGCCTCCAGAGGGTCCAGACTGGCAGGAACATCCACTGTGTCTGGACCAGCAGCAGCCGTCATCAGCTAAGCGAGACCTGCAGAAATCTCTGGCGTGTTGGGCCAGTCTGGTAGCAGCACCATGGGATCCTATAGTGCACCTGACCAGCATGTTGAAGCAGGACAACAAGCTGCAAGAAACCGTCGATTTGTGTAGCGAAAACACCCAGCCAGTCCCCTACTCTCAGGAGAACTGCGCTGGGTGCCCAACACAAAATGGTACTGGTCAGTACTGGTCGTAGAACATTCCAGTGTTACCACAAGGAATGTTGATGTGGTGGATGAAAAGCCACCAATTCCTCCTAGTGCTGTACTGCTTTTTCTCTTCAACTTATTATTTAAGAGTTAGCGGTTCAAACTCTTAAATACTGGTACAGAATCATTAGTGGACAGTGATTGGCGTGTTGTATAAGAGATTTAAAATGCATAAAGAAGTATTAAAAGGCAATTTATGGAGTTGTAATAGGATGAACTGTATTGTACAGAACCCTACACCAACCACAACAGGTGACCTTCTAGTATGTTCCATCTGCAGACATTTCCTGTGTCGGACTACCGCTATCCATAACTCCATTATATGATGGCGAGACACTCATGGTGAGATCTGGATGTCGACCAATTTATCTGCAGCACTCCACCATTAAAAACTTGTACTGCCTAAGAATGATGCTATCCACTCCCTTGGAAAGATTGAACTGTGGACTGTCTATAAAGATATGTGAACTGTCTCCATACAGACGACTTGGAACAGTGTATCAATATGGTATCAAAAGGAAAAGCTACAGAGGCACCCATCAGTTTGAGAGAAATAACGTGGAATTTAGTGCATACAAGAAATAGTTATTCATTTAATACTGCAAAAAATGAAATAGTGGTTTTCGTTGTTGATGAGGTGCAGCCTGTGTGTCATTTTTGAAATGTAAAGAAAACACACACACACAAATATATACATATATCGCAAGTCGTGTGAGTCATTTCCTATTTCATTCCTTGTCATTATAAAATATGTGCAATGGCTCATTTGGTAAGGACTGTGCTATAGCGGCTACACAAATTATTATTACAAGTGATCATTTTTCTATTTAAATCTACTACACACGGAAACCTGATGTAGTCAGTTTCATGGCAGGGTTGATGAAGCATCAGGACTTCGTTATAAGTAATTGGTTGTGTGATGTTGCAGAAGAAGACCGCTACAAGAAGAGGAAGATGAATGGGATACTCCTAATCGATAATATCGAAGCGATAATTGTAGGTCCATCCAACAGCAGCAACACAAATTTTCTTATGTAACTACTGACACACCTGGATGGAGTCCGCTTTGAAATTGTATGTGTATTTCCAGATGGGATGTTTCAACCCAAATGCTAGCTAGTACAAAAGAAACTCCAATGTGTAGAGGGAAAAACATAGCACTTCATTTAATCAAAGCAGTGAGATCCCCCACTAGAAAAAGTAAAGTGAAATACAGTGATCATATTTAATTATGATGCGCCAGAAAACTATGATCAAATTCTATGATATTTTTTTTGGCCATCATATGGGATTGATGTATTTTATTTGCGTCGGACATACTTCAGAATCCTGAAACGTTTTGTGAGGCATAATGCAAATCTCATAGCTTTAAGACAAGACAATTTGAATCTAAGACACATTTACCAGGTACATGCAGGAAGTGGTATGTCATTCAACGATTTAGTAAAGATATGTGTACATTTCTGGAATCACTAACAGTATGGGTTTCTTATTACTCAAAAATAAAGGAAGCTTAATCATATTAGGTATAGATAGAACTTACACAACTTTCTACGCATGTAGCTATGAATAGAGTAATGAGTATGTTAGTATACATCATACCATGGACAAGTTCACACATACGTCAGGCACTCAGCCTGAGATGGTAGGTGTGCACAGATAGAGAATGCGTCTGTACATGGACAGAAATATTCAGTCCCTCGAACTTAAGGTTAAGGAGCTAGAGACGTATGCCCAGACCCTTCTGAGGTATAGTGATCAGTGGATTACATGCCATGGTTAAGGAACTAGAGACATACACCCACATCATTCTGTGAAGGAAAGTACACAACATAACTATAAAGGCTCATGGAACTGAAAAGAAACTTACCTGTAAAGGCTGAGTGAAACGTATATAAGGTGCAGTCTGCAAAACAGCCCACTCAGTATATAGCAAGATTCCACCAAAGCATAAGCTCATCACTGCACAGAAGGCTGTTCGAGAGAAGTTACGGTTCGTGATGCTAGGATAGGCAATGCATTCAGTGTCAGTGGTCAAAGACCATACACGTTGGGTACACAGCCCATAAATATAAATGAAAAAGACTATACGTATAGTGGATAGAGAATTGCAGAGATCACCAGGTCCACTGAACCTCATTTTCCAAAAACCCTCAAAATCTGTAAAATTTGCACCCAGTGAAGTGGAATGTATTGGTAAAATACTACAACTGACTGGTGTACACAGGAAAGCAGGAAACCAACACAGTGCGAAATACAGAGACATTAAAAAACAACTATTATTACATAGCCGGTACAGCAGTGGTTATGCAATTGACACTCATCACGCAAGACTCAGCAATCAGCCCGCTCAGTGTATATACTACAACGACCCTAATGAAATTATAGATCGACTACAACTATTGATGGCATCAGCTACTGCGAGAAATACTGCTCATTCGAATGAAACTGTCTCAGTAATTTCAGAGCTTAGAGACAGAGGCTGAGAGTGGTTGCTGTCGGCTGTCATTTACTCGGTGCCCAGTCTGGCCGCCAGGCTGTCGAGGAAGTAACGTGGCATCACCCGTGGGCCACCCTTCTCAGGAGTGCCGCCTCCATTCACAGCCACCCGCGGCAGTCTGGATTACTGCAGTCACAGCGCGTGGCGTGGCATAGCTTCTCCTCCTCTCTCACTTGCACTGGACTTCTAAGCCAGCCGGTACACCCCCAGCTGTTCGGCCACTCGTTCGGCGCTAACGACAGGACTTCCACTCGGTAGGTATCTGGACCGCGACGGTAGGTATGTGGACCTCGCCACCTCCAGTATTCTCCTTCAGGCTGCCATGTGCCTGCTGCCGCTGGCCAAAGGACGTTGCCTCGCAATGCACCACAGGCTGCCTCGATGGTCCCAAAATCAGCAGTGTCCTCGTAGTACGTTTTAGTGCCTATGTTTTACAAAGTTCTACATACATAATTCCTTACGTCTAAGATGACCACCCAAAAATAGGTTCTATGAATGAATACATTGAGAACCTCTATATAAATATTTGTGTGACGAGAATAACAAAAAACGAAAAGAAGTACGTATTATCATATAGAAATGGAAATGAAGTCCCATGCGTCTTGACGGAGAGTAGGGGAATAATGCAGGAGAGCCACACCGCCGTGCTAGGCAAGGTCCTAATGGAGATGGTTTGCCGCTGCCTTCCTCCAACCATAATGGGGATAAATGATGATGATGAAAACGACACAACAACACCCAGTCATCTCGGGGCAGGCGAAAGTCCCTGAGCCCGCCGGAAATCGACCCGGGACCCTATGCTCAGGAGGCGAGAACGTTACCGCAAGAACACAAGCGGCGGACGTATTATCGTATAGACTGAACATAACATCCTTAACATTTATATCTGTCCTAAATATATGCTGTGAAGTGTCTCTGGTCTGGTCTGAGTGTGAGACTTGGCCGGCCGCTGCGGCCGAGCGGTTCTAGGCGCTTCATTCCGGAACTGCGCTGCTGCTACGGTCGCAGGTTCGAATCCTGCCACGGGCATGGATGTGTGTGACGTCCTTAGGTTAGTTAGGTTTAAGTAGTTCTATGTTCTAGGGGACCAATGACTTCAGATGTTAAGTCCCATAGTGCTCAGTGCCATTTTAACCATTTTTTGTGAGAGTTGTGTTAGTACCTTTTCCCATTATTCATTACCCGTATGTTAGGCGAGCAATCCATCCACTCTTCACCCAACGTGCTCTTTCCACACAACACGTGACATTAATTTACTATCTTCAAAAATGGTTCAAATGGCTCTGAGCACTATGGGACTTCTGAGGTCATCAGTCCCCCACAACTTAGAACTAATTAAACCTAAGTAACCTAAGGACATCACACACATCCATGCCCGAAGCAGGATTTCAACCTGCGACCATAGCGGTAGCGCGGTTCCAGACTGTAGCGCCTAGAACTGCTCGGCCACCCCGGCCGGCTACTATCTTCACCCAAGACCTAACCCCTCTCTACTCTGAGATCATGACTAAGCTACATTTACTCCTCCTGTTCTTGGTACTTCCAGCAGCTCTGTCACCCAATGCCGAAGTGATCTGAAACCACACTCCCATTTGTCTGAATAGATGCTCTGCCTCTCGATCCTTGCTCCTGCATTCGCTCATCTGATAGTTACATATGCCATTAGTTCCCACTTGCTCGTTTCTCCACGTGTTACAAGAATGCTTCCAATTTCCTTTTGTTGAATTGCCACTCCAATAAAATACAAAAGGCAAATTCAGTTCTCCGACGTAGGTCACCCTTCATCTTCACGAATGACCCTCTAATTGCTGCTGGGCCGGCCGCTGTGGCCGCGCGGTTCTAGGCGCTTCAGTCTGGAACCGCGCGACCGCTACGGTCGCAGGTTCGAATCCTGCCTCGGGCATGGATGTGTGCGATGTCCTTAGCTTAGTTAGGTTTAGGTAGTTCCAAGTCTAGGGGACTGATGACCTCAGATGTTAAGTCCCATAGTGCTCAGAGCCATTTGAATCAATTTCTGCTGTCCTCCTGTTCCTGAATCTGAAGTACGGCACACCACCGTGACTTTCACTGTATGTGCTCATTCCTCATAGCGTGCTTTGCCTAAGGTTGTCTATAGGCGCCAGCAAAACACAGCAAACTTAGTGTCTCCACACACCTAATGTGTGGACAGCTAATACCACTCATAACACTCCCGAAAATCGTGTGACTAGCGATAGCCCTGATTCACAGCAAACTTAATGTCTTCATGCACCTAATGTGGGGACAGCTAATACCTCTCACAACACTCTCGAAAATCGAGAGTAACATGCGCAGTGACATGACCGCAATCTCGTCATCACCAAGCACCGTACACACACGCCTCTTAGGTAGTACACAAGATACTGCGAAAAAGAGTGAGAAATACTCTCACAGGCCATAGTGATCTTATGGAAGACACTTCTACGAGAACTATATAGCTGAATCTGATGTTCATCAAGCAGCCATTTCTTGACTAACATTCTTATACTCCTTGAAGCCTGATAATGGACAAAAACAGTGTGGTCCAAAGACGTAATGGCCATTTGTCGAAAAGGTAAATGCAGGTCTGACCCTGGGCTTGGTTCAGTAAGCGTGTACAAGTTATCAGGCTGTAGAGAGGTGTCAGTTAACACAAAGAGCTGTCACGTACCACGAATACAATCCTGATTTTAGGTTTCAGGCAAACAGTGAATGTGTTGATACGGTGATATCAGAGCCACGTTACTCATTTGACGAGGCTCCTCAAGGACTCATGCGATATGCTAATAAATGACTATTATAAATATAGCAGTTTCAGGAATAAACGAATAATTCCGTCCACGCTACACAATATCA
Source organism: Schistocerca serialis cubense (assembly GCF_023864345.2). Classification (NCBI taxonomy): domain Eukaryota; kingdom Metazoa; phylum Arthropoda; class Insecta; order Orthoptera; family Acrididae; genus Schistocerca; species Schistocerca serialis. The sequence goes on from NC_064642.1 coordinate 743,570,463, forward strand.
CTAGAATTTTCTAATACCCTGAAGATCTGTGTACAGTTTGATTCTAACCTAACTGAACTACTGTTGTTGTTGTTGTTGTGGTCTTCGGTCCTGAGACTGATTTGATGCAGCTCTCCATGCTAATCTATCCTGTACAAGCTTCTTCATCTCCCAGTACCTACTGCAACCTACATCTTTCTGAATCTGCTTAGTGTATTCATCTCTTGGTCTCCCTCTACTATTTTTACCCCCCACGCTGCCCTCCAATGCTAAATTTGTGATCCCTTGATGCCTCAGGACATGTCCTACCAACCGATCCCTTCTTCTAGTCAAGTTGTGCCACAAACTCCTCTTCTCCCCAATCCTATCCAATACCTCCTCATAGTTACGTGATCTACCCACCTACTCTTCAACATTCTTCTGTAGCACCACATTTCGAAAGCTTCTATTCTCTTCTTGTCCAAACTATTTATTGTCCATGTTTCACTTCCATACATGGCTACACTCCATACAAATACTTTCAGAAATGACTTCCTGACACTTAAGTCTATACTCGATGTTAACAAATTTCTCTTCTTCAAAAACGCATTCCTTGCCATTGCCAGTCTACATTTTACATCTTCTCTACTTCGACCATCATCAGTTACTTTGCTCCCCAAATAGCAAAACTCCTTTACTACTTTAAGTGTCTCATTTCCTATTCTAATTCCCTCAGCATCACCCGACTTAATTCGACTACATTCCATTATCCTCTTTTTACTTTTGTTGACGTTCATCTTATATACTCCTTTCAAGACACTGTCCATTCCGTTCAACTGCTCTTCCAAGTCCTTTGCTGTCTCTGACAGAATTACAATGTCATCGACGAACCTCAAAGTTTTTATTTCTCTCCCTGGATTTTAATACCTACTTCGAATTTTTCTATTGTTTCCTTTACTGCTTGCTCAATATACAGATTGAATAACATCGTTGAGAGGCTACAACCCTGTCTCACTCCTTTCCCAACCACTGCTTCCCTTTCATGTCCTTCGACTCTTATAACTGCCATCTGGTTTTTGTACAAATTGTAAATAGCCTTTCGCTCCCTGTATTTTACCCCTGCCACGTTTAGAATTCCAGTCAACATTGTCAAAAGCTTTCTCTAAGTCTACAAATGCTAGAAACGTAGATTTGCCTTTCCTTAATCTTTCTTCTAAGATAAGTCGTAAGGTCAGTATTGCCTCACGTGTCCCAACATTTCTACGGAATCCAAACTGATCTTCCCCGAGGTCGGCTTCTACCAGTTTTTCCATTCGTCTGTAAATAATTCGCGTTAGTATTTTGCAGCTGTGGCTTATTAAACTGATAGTTCGGTAATTTTCACATCCGTCAATACCCGCTTTCTTTGGAATTGGAATTATTATATTCTTCTTGAAGTCTGAGGGTATTTCGCCTGTCTCGTGCATCTTGCTCACCAGATGGTAGAGTTTTGTCAGGACTGGCTCTCCCAAGGTCGTCAGTAGTTCTAATGGAATGTTGTCTACTTCCAGGGCCTTGTTTCGACTCAGGTCTTTCAGTGCTCTGTCAATCTCTTCACGCAGTATCGTATCACCCAATTCATCTTCATCTACATCCACTTCCATTTCCATAATATTGTCCTCAAGTACATCGCCCTTGTATAGACCCTCTATACACTCCTTCCACCTTTCTGCTTTCCCTTCTTTGCTTAGAACTGGGTTTCCATCTGAGCTCTTGATATTCATACAAGTGGCTCTCTTTTCTCCAAAGGTCTCTTTATTTTTCCTGTAGGCGGTATCTATCTTACCCCTAGTGAGATAAGCCTCTACATCCTTATATTTGTCCTCTAGCCATGCCTGCTTAGCCATTTTGCACTTCCTGTCGATCTCATTTTTGAGACGTTTGTATTCCTTTTTGCCTGCTTCATTTACAGCATTTTTATATTTTCTCCTTTCATCAATTAAATTCAATATTTCTTCTGTTATCCAAGGATTTCTACTAGCCCTCGTCTTTTTACCTACTTGATCTTCTGCTGACTTCACTACTTCATCCCTCAGAGCTACCCATTCGTCTTCTACTGTATTTCTATCCCCCATTCCTGTCAATTGTTCCCTTATGCTGTCCCTGAAACTCTGTACAACCTCTGGTTTCGTCAGTTTATTCAGGTCCCATCTCCTTAAATTCCCACTTTTTTTGCAATTTCTTCAGTTTTAGTCTACAGTTCATAACCAATAGATTGTGGTCAGAGTCCACATCTGCCCCTGGAAATGTCTTACAATTTAAAACCTGGATCCTAAATCTCCGTCTTACCATTATATAATCTATCTGATACCTTTTAGTGTCTCCAGGATTCTTCCATGTATGCAACCTTCTTTTATGATTCTTGAACCAAGCTATAAACGCCTATTCCACATATGGTCTCCATGACAGATGAGGTGAATATCCAGAGATTTCAAGGTTTCGAGTTCCAGTGTATTCATGTGAGCAGTCCTGCCGATTTGGACAGATTCACTGTAGACAGGATTGAATTTTGTGGCATAACTGTTTCTGCTTGTTATACAGACGACAAACTTTTAACCAGCGTTTTGACCAATGTGGAATTCTCCTATGTGTGCCTTTATATTCCATATCTCTTTTCTCTCCACTCCTGCCTCACTTAGCCCCCTGAGTGTCAGGTCAACAATTTCCTTTTGTTGCACCTGTCAGAGTGGAGACTATGATTTCTCGGATTATATCTCTGGGTAGTCTGTTCTTGACAACAGTCACTGGTGCCATCTTAGTGACCCCTTGTGCTAACTTGTTCATTATGTCGTCGAAGTGGCGTCGGAATACATCCCAGATGGCGTGTCGTTCCACTAGTATATACAGCAAAAGGTTTACCAAGCCTTTCATTATCCTTTCTGCCCGGGACAACCGGGGATGTTTTATGGATGCGTATATCAGTTTAATCCTGTGTTTCTATATCATAGCTTTCCATTTCTCTGACCGTATCCATTGTCGGTGATAGATGGCCTTCCTGGGTGAGGAAGGCTCTGCAGAAGCTTCTGCACTCTGTCTGCACTGTTGCCTTGTTCAGGTAGGCTAAGATGACATACTTAGATGTCAGCTCCACTACTACCAGGATGTAACTGTAACCTCTACCTATGCGGACGAGAGGGCCCGTTAAATCGGTTGCAGTGAGATGTTTAGTTTGGTTGGAATTATGGGATGCAGAGATGCCTGCATTGTCACTGTAGCATGCTTTGATTTCTGACGGGCTTTACACACCGCCAAAGCCTTTCGAATTCGTCTGTCCATATTTTTAAAGTGGCACAGTGTGCGTTATTTCTGGCAGCGTTTCGTGCCTCCAAAACTAAGGTGAGTGTACCAGATAACTTTGCTCACAAGTTTATTTGGAATACAAACACGCCGGGACGTTCCTCCTCCCTCACTGCGAAAGAACAAGATACACCTCCACAATGGGTGTGCCCTAGAAAGTGGGACAGCAATAAAACGCTACTTTCTCGATGTGCGGCTCTGTCTCAGGTGACGGACGTGGTTCAGAGTCTGCCAGGCAGTGATGTGGGGCGCCTGTAATTCCTTATCGCGGGAGCGAAATATGCAAAGTCGTGGATAGCGTTATGTTAGACGGATCGCAGTTACTCTCTAACGGAGGCCTGAAATCTCGGCAGCATGTGACAATCCCGTTCACTGGTCATACTATAGGCCAATGTGGCTCACTTAGCAATGAGCACAAGGAGATCAAACGTCAAGTAGCAGACATGTCACGAACAAGACTGCCATTGGCACAGCGAGCTCTCTAAGATGACTGTAGAGTCTAAACTGTCGGCACAGCTAAGGGCTCACCAAAGAAGCCCCACTCAACACCAGTCCTAGTGCGAAGTCAGCCTCAGGGCAAGTGTCCCAAGTTCGCCACACTCATAACAAAAGTAGTCTGAATCCAAAGACCCACTCCCGACAGGAGTCTGAAACGGAAGACCAAGTATCTCCTCTCCTCACTGTCCATCAAACCCCAGTAAATTGCGTAAAAGCACTTCTGCACCTGCTCACACAAGCGTTTCGTGCCAGACTTCACGAGCTCCATGTCTCCCCTCTAATTCGTCTGCTCTGCTCATTGGCCAATCCCAGTCAAAGTTAACAATATTCTGGTCTTTTCAGGAGAAGGCCCAATCCCTGACTGGCAAATTTCCACACAGAGAGGAGGAGATGTTGCGCTCCTGACTTGTCTTTTTCCCACAGCCAGTTGATGCAGAACGTTATTTTGAGTCTCCGTAAAGCTCTAAAGTGGACAACACGTTTATGATATAATTATCTAGACAGAGTGCAAAAAATGGTTCAAATGGCTCTGAGCACCATGGGTGCTTAGAACTACTTAAACCTACCTAACCTAACGAAAACACACACATCCATGCCCGAGGCGGGATTCGAACCTGGAACCGTAGCGGTCGCGCGGTTCCAGACTGCAGCGCCTAGAACTGCTCGGCCACTCCTGCCGGCAGACAGCCTGCACATTTCCCCATGTCTGACCAGGAGCCCCACCTAAATCAAGGGAAATGCTTTTGTGCTCGAACATAGATCATTTCAGTGACACCATAAATCTTGTGTTACTTCTAAAAGTGTTTTGAAGACACGAGGTTTCCCAAAAAACTCTGCAGGCCAACGGACAACGGCATCTGATGCCTCCGTCGATAGCATCCTGTCCACTGTGGACATGCAAATTTTTATGGCCGCCATCCCTGTTCTCAAAGGGTGTTTATGATGCTGTCGTAACGCGTTGTCTGAGTGAGCTAGATTTCTCTCACGCCCTCGGCTTCTGTTATTTCAAGACGTGCCTAATCGGTAGGTCCTGGTAGGTCATTTTTCCACCCTCCCGACCGAACACAAATTCTTGAGCCCAGCGTTCTGTCCCCAGCAAGTGCTTCGCGACGTTCCTTTCCCTAATAGCTGTAGGTGGCTTTCAAGCTCCAAACATCCACTGCAAGATTTGCTGTTAAATGACCAAACTGTCTGCTTGTTGACATCTCCCGAAAAATACTATTCAAAGGAGTGACACCGTAAAGACCCTGCATGCATCAACAGTGCACACACTTCCATCAATGCCTGCTCATGCTGATAACTTTCTATTGTCTCGCAAACATGATGTCTTGGGTGAAAAGTCAACATTAAATTGTACCCTTGAATATAGAGAATAGTTAGAGAGTGACTTGGCCTTTCTCAAGGCCTCTTCATAAACAAAAGAATGTCCGTTAGGTATTCTGCTGGGTAGAGCAATTACAAATACAGATCTGCTCAAGTTTGTTAGGAAAAAATTCAGCATTCCAAGATTCCGTGGTGTGTTTATGTGGGATACGTTACCGAAGACTATGTGGAAATCCAGAGAAGGTAGAATTGCGAATTTAGATGTTGCTGGGGAATCAAGAAGTGGCGTCTGTTAAGAAAAATGCAAATAACAGCTACTGTTTCGACTCATTTTGAGACTTGCAGTGGCCAGAAGAGTTACAACGATATTCACAAACAGAAGTCTTGTATTCTATGATTTTCATCGCTACCAAGACTTTAACACCTACTTATGCAGGCATCTGTGCATCATGTTTCTCCTAACGTACGTTTACGAGGAAGCATATATACAAGCAGATCCATTAAGTGTCCACCTGTCAGTTGAGGTTCTCATGCAGTGTCCTCTGATTTTAAAAAATCTATCGTCAGTATTGCACGCGAATTACTTCCCGCCGATTGATTTAAGCAATGGGAGTGGAGTATTCCACGGACTGTACTGGAGATTTACAACAGCATTCCAAATATTACAGAGGCTAACAATGAACTCCATCTGGAAATTAACGGTGGAAAAGAAATTGTGGAAATAGAACCTCGTGCCTACAATAGTGACGATTCAAATAAGTTTTGAAATGATCTGGAAAAGGGATTGCGCTACATACTAATACCAGTACACTTAAATCTGAAATTAATACGAGTGCAACGATTGATTTTAACCAGAAAGGTTCAATAGGACAGCTACTGTGTTTCACAAAAGGGCAGGTCTTGAAGAAGGGTCCTAATAAATCCTACAGATCCCATCAATCAGTGCATACACTTACTGTCAGTACAATCTGTGTAGAGTGTAACATTGCAACAGTTTGATTCATATAATTTGCAGATCCTTCCCATCAGTGGGAACAGGGTGTAAGAACGTTGAGACCCCTACCAACGCTATTTACCTCCCAGTTAACAATTCAGGCTTTGGGCTATCTGTAACTGCGCATTGTGGACCAGGATAATCGTCTTGTCGACTTTAGTGGTGAGGGAATCACTGTACGGCTACATCTAAAACGGCACCAGCAGTGACTTTGAACACGCAGAGGCCCAGCAGCGGCGGTGGCGGCCTTCATCCAGCCAGGATCCGTCGGAGGCGGATCTTTATCTAAGTTGCTAGACCGGAAGTGTCTCACGCGTGCTTTAACTCGTCAGGGGATCGCAGCAGCCCAGTATCTTCAACGAGACAGGATGGGTGTGAGACATAAAACCAAAGTGCACAATGCAGAGCGCTGCGCTTCGCATCAGAACAACAAGGTGATGTGCAAGCTACGATTGTCTTAAATTAGTAGGTTTGAAGCTGCGTTCGATATAACTAGCCCGGTGGAATGTGATGAGTGTATTATACGCCAGGAATACCTCTCTCGTAAACTTTATGCAACAACCACATTTAATAAGAAGGATCAAATCAGGATTGTCATCCAACACCAAAACGTTTTAACCCTCCCATGCAAGAGTTTCATATATCTTGATGGATCATTTACATTCCGAGGAACACGCCGAAGTAGCAGGCTGTAAAAATCCTTAGACCTGGGTGGGTTGGTATCTGTGTAATTGTAGTCAACGAAACGGTCGAAATATGAGTCAAATGAGGCATGATATGGCAGACAGACACCGGTGATGAGGTGGAAGCAGGCAGGAGGACCTCAAGCAAGCTGCGTGTTAGAGATGTGCGCCGCCACCGAAAACGGGAAACGATGCCGCACTTTATCGAAGGCGCTGTCGAAGTCTATAGCGACGACCACAGCACAGAGTGTGCAGGCCGCCGCCATCGCAATTAAGTCGCGACATTCCCCGTGGCAGTCTGTATGTTAACCTGCTCCCAGGCGTCGTTTGCTCTGGGGAGAGGATATGCTGGAGTGTTGGTCAGAGTTGCATTGCCAGTAAGCGAGCGAAAATGTTGTAAAGGGCATTTAGTAGAGTGAGCGGTCTGTAACTTGTGACCATCGAACCACGGGCTGGTTTGTGGACCGGAATGATGATGCCCTCAACAAAGGCGGATGGGATTGCTTGGTCAAATGTCATCATTTCTTGATACATAGTCATCCACCGTGGTGCCATGAGGTCCCGGAAGATACGGTAGAACTCAATTGGTAAGCCATCAATGCCAGGCGATCTGTTGAGTGCACCCTTGTCGATTGCGTTATCGACTTCGTCCCATGTGACCGCCACTGTCAAAACATCCGTCTCCGTGTGGTGGAGGGTGAGCGTGACGTAATGCAAACTGGAATCGTCTGCTTCTGTATTAGCATCTTCTTCACTATAAGTACGATGGTAGTGTTCGACGAAAGCGTGGACGATGTCATTCTCACTGTTCATCTGCGTGCCATGAAGCGTGGTCAGAGTGTTGATGATCTGCCGACGACGCCGTCGTTCGTCGGACACCATATGATGCATGGACGGAATTTCTAAATCCTCATGATCGTGGCGCCGCGTCCGTATCACCATTCCTTACAATTTACAGCGTGCTAGTGCAATTATACTCGCCGTGGTTCGTTAACGTTCCAACTGGTTGTCTGCGGTTGGCGGCTGAGTGCCAGATCTCTGAGAATCGCACAATAGAGTGTTGTAATGCCAGTCGGTCGTGTCCTTCCCGTATCTCATCAGTGTCCTCCGGATCGCTGGTTTGGCGCAGTCCATCCACCATGTCAATGTCGAGCGGTAGTAGGGAAGGTGTCCTTCGCAGACTGTCCACGTCTCAGTGACTTGTTGGCGACAAGTCAGGTCATGCAGATGAGATGTACTTAGTTTCCAAGACGACGGCTGCGCCATACAGATTGCGGCGGAAGGAGCACCGTACAGATGTAAGCGCAATGGTCGGAAAAGGCCAATGACCAGCGTTCGGCGCCCCGTATCGCAGATCGAAGAGTATTTGAGGCATATATCCCGTCTAGTCGGCTTGCGGAATGACTGGTAAGAAAGGTATGGCCAGAACGGTCGCCGTGTTGAACTTCTCAGGTATTGTGAAGCAGGAGGTCCTGCGCGACTATACGTAGTTCCTGGCATGTATCAAAAAAATGGCTCCAAGCACTATGGGACTTAACATCTGAGGTCATCAGTCCCCTAGACTTAGAACTACTAAAACCTAACTAACTTAAGGACATCACACACGTCGATGCCTGAGGCAGGATTCGAACCTGCGACCGTAGCAGCAGCACGGTTGTGGACTGAAGCGCCTAGAACAGCTCGTCCACAGCGGCCGTCCTGGCATGTATCTTTGGGGTGCAGAGCGCAGTTAAAAACCACCTCCTAGTAGGCAGTGGTCATATCGCCGTAAAAACAGGGGGGCGATTTCTTTGGGATAAAACTGGGCCCTTCCATGTCGTCGGTCGGTGCTTGAGGGGGCGTAGACATTAATGATGATGTCTCCATGGCAAAGAGTGCCATGCCCCGAGCTGATGGAAGGAAGACGACGTCGGCCACAGAAATCCCGTGGCGGACGTAGATGGCCACTCCGCGGTCCATAGTATCACTCGCGGAGGCTTGGGCGGTATAGCCATTGTTATCTGGGAGACTGGAAAAGTGAACATCCTGCAGAAGGGCGAATCAGAAGCCCAGAACATCTCGTGCATAAGGCGGGTTTTCACCCTGGAACGGATGTTGTTGGTGTTGATGGTTCCTATCCGGTAGGCCAGGTGGTGAACTGCTGGAGGCTGGCCCACTCTGCTGTTAGCGCAAGGGCGTGGGCGTCGCAGTGGAACGTTATCCCGCTCGCCCGCAGGGGATTCTGGGGAGAGTATGATTAGTGGTTCAGCCCCGTCGGAACAGGGTCCCGTAACGCGTCCTGCTCCTCGACCTCGACCTCGTGCCACGCCGTGGAAGTGGTCCATTTTGTCTGCATAAGATGATGTAATGGTGCGTGGTGTAGCGTCGCCTTTGATATGTTCATGATTTATTTCAGCGTCAGCACGGGGCGCAGGCACACCAGTGGATGTCTCCGCGCTCATAACGTCTTCGTCAGCAGTAGCGGGTTCTGGGGCGTCGTGCTTATCGATGGTTGCGTCATCCTCGACTTGCAACGTCTCCTCTTGGCCGGAAACGGTGCGGCGCCTTCTCTTGCGACGTTCGGAGAACGTTTTTTCCTTGTGCTACCCTCAGCGTCCGACGACGGAAGGGAGTCGCGTCGCTCTGTCAGGAAGGTCGCCGTAGGGACGATGAACGAGTCGATCTCCATCGTGTTGCCGAGGGTAGGGTCAGCGTCCGGTTGCGTCGACATCGTCGGAGCGGCATTGACGACCGGCCGAGGCGGCGGGCCGTCCGAGGCGCTCTCCGTCGGTGTCTGGTCGGGCTCGTTGGTTGCGTCCGGGCGGCCTTGCGGAGCGGTGGGAGAAGCTAGAGAGCAGCGGCGTAGGTCACCGGTAGCACCATAGGTTGCGGCGTGGATGGGTCTTCAGCAGCTTGATGTTACGTAATACGCCGTTGTAGGCATTCAGATCTGAGGTGGCTGTCTTTGCCGAACCCGGAACAGGTCCGAGACTGGCCTTTGTATACAATTATGGCACGGCATCCGCTGAAGTACGACGGGATGTGGCTTCGGAGATCAGTGGTGACCTGTCGGACCCCCTTTAGGACAGGATATGTCCGAAACACTTCTCCGCAGTGTGGCCATGGACTGTGCCGTATGTTCGGAGTGCCGCGACGACTTCCTCAGCAGGAAGTTCGAATGGCAATACCAAAATGCGTATCGGCATACCTAAGCCCGCGTGGTCGACGGTTATCGCCCCCACATTGCCATCAGCATGACAGAAGCAGAGCCCCTGTTTGGTCTCACGTAGGATACGTTCGCACTCTGCGTCGTTAGTGATTTTAACATAGACCGTGCAGCTCACGATCGACAAATGTATGCCGATAATATTGGTCGCCGGGATCTCCACTTCCACACGCAGAAAACGCCCCAACTCGAGAGCTTTCGGTCGGGCATAATCGTTGCAGAAAGCAAATCGGAGTGTGATTTACGGTAACGGTCCGCCATGGATCTTATACGGTGAGCCGACACCTAAGCTACGGCCGTCAGAATGTAACCAAGGCAAGCTCACGCTCTGCCCGCTGTAAACACGGACGCGTCCGCTCTGTTGCCCTACCAAAGGCAGACTGACTGAGCTACCCAAGTATAATTCACGACTCGTCCTCACAGCTTTAATTCCGCCAGCACCTCGTCTCCTACCTTAAAAACTTCACAGAAGCTCTCCTGCGAACCTTGCACAACTAGCACTCCTGGATGAAAGGATACTGCAGAGACAAGGCTTAGCCACAGCTGAGGGGATGTTTTCAGAATGAAATTTTCACTCTGCAGCGGAGTGAGCGCTGATATGAAACTTCCTATCAGATTAAAACTGTGCCCGCGAAACGTAAAGGTCCCGAGTTCGAGTCTCGTTCCGGCACACAGTTTTAATCTGCCAGGAAGTTTCAAGGAAATATTTCATTGTGGATTTATGTAATTCTAAATTAGTTTTCATTTTAAATGAAGGTTTTGTGCTCTTGAAGGACAACGCAAAACCACACATAGCAAGGCTCACAGAGGATCACAGTCGTCGCTTCGGATGGGAGAGATTGGATCACCCGGCTACAGCCTCGATTTTGGTCCATCAGGCTTTCACTTGTTCCCTGCGTTGAAATCCTCACTCTCGGTACGTCACTTCCAAACCAGTGCTGAGGTGGAGCAGGCTGTGCGACAGTTGTTTGCATCGCGAGGCACCAAGTTTTAACCCGAGTGGTTTCTGCAAACAGATTTCACGCTATGACAAATGTGTCAATGTCGGTGGTGAGGGTACCGAAAAATATTGCAAGGTGTATTGTTCATGATGCCAAGGTGTAGTTTTGGCAATAAAGATTCCATGTAAAATGTAATGACGAAACTTATTTCAGAACATCCTTCGAACTAAAATGGTGACTCTGTTTCTGCTGCTAGAAGGCCATCTGTCGTCATTTCAACTTTCAGCTGAATGGTTATTTTCGGTACATGCTATCAGCGCAGGTGCATGGGTGAAAATGACTCTGAGCATAATGGGACTTAACTTCTGAGGTCATCAGACCCCTAGAACTTGTTGTTGTTGTTGTGGTCTTCAGTCCTGAGACTGGTTTGATGCAGCTCTCCATGCTACTCTATCCTGTGCAAGCTTCTTCATCTCCCAGTACTTACTGCAACCTACATCCTTCTGAATCTGCTTAGTGTATTCATCTCTTGGTCTCCCTCTACGATTTTTACCCTCCGTGCTGCCCTCCAAAGCTAAATTTGTGATTCCTTGATGCCTCAAAACATGTCCTACCAACCGATCCCTTCTTCTAGTCAAGTTGTGCCACAAACTTCTCTTCTACCCAATCCTATTCAATACCTCCTCATTAGTTACATGATCTACCCACCTTATCTTCAGCATTCTTCTGTAGCACCACATTTCGAAAGCTTCTATTCTCTTCTTGTCCAAACTAGTTATCGTCCATGTTACACTTCCATACATGGCTACACTCCATACAAATACTTTCAGAAACGACTTCCTGACACTTAAATCTCTACTCGATGTTAACAAATTTCTCTTCTTCAGAAACGATTTCCTTGCCATTGCCAGTCTACATTTTATATCCTCTCTACTTCGACCATCATCAGTTATTTTACTCCCTAAATAGCAAAACTCCTTTACTACTTTAAGTGTCTCATTTCCTAATCTAATTCCCTCAGCATCACCCGATTTAATTTGACTACATTCCATTTTCCTCGTTTTGCTTTTGTTGATTATAATCTTATATCCTCCTTTCAAGACACTGTCCATTCCGTTCAATTGCTCTTCCAAGTCCTTTGCTGTCTCTGACAGAATTACAATGTCATCGGCGAACCTCAAAGTTTTTACTTCTTCTCCATGAATTTTAATACCTACTCCGAATTTTTCTTTTGTTTCCTTTACTGCTTGCTCAATATACAGATTGAATAACATCGTTGAGAGGCTACACCCCTGTCTCACTCCTTTCCCAACCACTGCTTCCCTTTCATGCCCCTCGACTCTTATAACTGCCATCTGATTTCTGTACAAATTGTAAATAGCCTTTCGCTCCTTTTATGTTACCCCTGCCGCCTTCAGAATTAGAGTATTCCAGTTAACGTTGTCAAAAGCTTTCTCTAAGTCTACAAATGCTAGAAACGTAGGTTTACCTTTTCTTAATCTTTCTTCTAAGATAAGTCGTAAGGTTAGTATTGCCTCACGTGTTCCACCATTTCTACGGAATCCAAACTTATCTTCCCCGAGGTCCGCTTCTACCAGTTTTTCCATTCGTCTGTAAAGAATTCGCGTTAGTATTTTGCAGCTGTGACATATTAAACTGATAGTTCGGTAATTTTCACATCTGTCAACACCTGCTTTCTTTGGGATTGGAATTATTATATTCTTCTTGAAGTCTGTGGGTATTTCGCCTGTCTCATACATCTTGCTCACCAGATGGTAGAGTTTTGTCATGACTGGCTCTCCCAAGGCCATCAGTAGTTCTAATGGAATGTTGTGTACTCCGGGGGCCTTGTATCGACTCAGGTCTTTCAGTGCTCTGTCAAACTCTTCACGCAGTATCTTATCTCCCATTTCATTTTCATCTAAATCCTCTTCCATTTCCATAATATTGTCCTCAAGTACAGCGCCCTTGTATAAACCCTCTATGTACTCCTTCCACCTTTCTGCCTTCCCTTCATTGCTTAGAACTGGGTTGCCTTCTGAGCTCTTGATATTCATACAAGTGGTTCTCTTCTCTCCAAAGGTCTCTTTAATTTTCCTGTAGCATTATCTATCTTACCCCTAGTGAGACAAGCTTCTACATCCTTACATTTGTCCTCTAGCCATCCCTGCTTAGCCATTTTGCACTTCCTGTCGATCTAATTTTTGAGACGTTTGTATTCCTTTTTGCCTGCTTCATTTACAGCATTTTTATATTTTCTCCTTTCATCAATTAAATTCAATATTCCTTCTGTTACCCAAGGATTTCTACTAGCCCTCGTCTTTGTACCTACTTGATCGTCTGCTGGCTTCACTACTTCATCCCTCAAAGCTACCCATTCTTCTTCTACTGTATTTCTTTCCCCCATTCCTGTCAATTGTTCCCTTATGCTCTCCCTGAAACCCTCTACAACCTCTGGCTCCTTCAGTTTATCCAGGTCCCATCTCCTTAAATTCCCACCTTTTTGCAGTTTCTTCAGTTTCAATCTGCAGTTCATAACCAATACATTGTGGTCAGAATCCGCATCTGCCCCTGGAAATGTCTTACAATTTAAAACCTGGTTCCTAAATCTCTGTCTTACCATTATATAATCTATCTGATACCTTTTAGTATCTCCAGGATTCTTCCAGGTATACAACCTTCTTTTATGATTCTTGAACCAAGTGTTAGTTATGATTAAGTTATGCTCTGTGCAAAATTCTACAAGGCGGCTTCCTCTTTCATTTCTTCCCCCCAATCCGTATTCACCTACTATGTTTCCTTCTCTCCCTTTTCCTACTGACGAATTCCAGTCACCCATGACTATTATATTTTCGTCTCCCTTCACTACCTGAATAATTTCTTTTATCTCATCATACATTTCATTTATTTCTTCATCATCTGCAGAGCTAGTTGGCATATAAACTTGTACTACTGTAGTAGGCATGGGCTTTGTGTCTATCTCGGCCACAATAATGCGTTCACTATGCTGTTTGTAGTATCTAATCCGCAATCCTATTTTTTAATTCATTATTAAACCTACTCCTGCATTACCCCTATTTGATTTTGTATTTATAACCCTGTAATAACCTGACTAAAAGTCTTGTTCCTCCCGCCACCGAACTTCACTAATTCCCACTATATCTAACTTCAACCTATCCATTTCCCTTTTAAAATTTTCTAACCTACCTGCCCGATTAAGGGATCTGACATTCCACGCTCCGATCCGTAGAACACCAATTTTCTTTCTCCTGATAACGACGTCCTCCTGAGTAGTCCCCGCCCGGAGATCCGAATGGGGGACTATTTTACCTCCGGAATATTTTACCCAAGAGGACGCCATCATCATTTAACCATACAGTAAAGCTGCATGTCCTCAGGAAAAAATACGGCTGTAGTTTCCCCTTGCTTTCAGCCGTTCGCAGTACCAGCACAGCAGGGCCGTTTTGGTTAATGTTACAAGGCCAGATCAGTCAATCATCCAGACTGTTGCCCCTGCAACTACTGAAAAGGCTGCTGCCCCTCTTTAGGAACCACATGTTTGTCTGGCCTCTCAACAGATACCCCTCCGTTGTGGTTGCACCTACGGTACGGCCATCTGTATCGCTGAGGCACGCAAGCCTCCCCACCAACGGCAAGGTCCATGGTTCATGGGGGGCCCTAGAACTTAGAACTACTTAAACCTAACTAACCTAAGGACATCACACACATCCATGCCAGAGGCGGGATTCGAACCTGCGACCGTAGCGGTGGCGCGGTTCCAGACTGTAGCGCCTAGAACCGCTCGGCCACTCCGGCCGGCGCATGGGTGAAAAGCTTTGAATCTACAGGAAAAACACTTAAGGGGAAATCGTCAAGGAGGCAAAGAAATTTTAGATCACGGGAATAGAAGAGGTGCAAAGTTTTGTAACCTACAGACCACAGTGGTCTTAGAGACAAAAAGCAATAGTAGTGGTAATGATTAGCTGTAGTGTCCACAGAACCTTAGAGAATGATTTAAAGTTTGATCCATATAATATACCAGTGTGTTACTGTTAAATGAAAGTGATCATGAAAGGAGAATGACTCTGTGTGTTGCACTGTTCACACTTTGACACAATGAGGGTTTCTTAAATTTTCTGCGGATAGGTGATGAGACGCATTTTCATCTAAGTGGTTATGTGAACACCAACAAAACTGCTGTTACTGGCGCGATGATAATCGTCACGAACTCCATCAGCGCTCCTTATACAGTCAGAAAGACACACCGTGTTGTCCTGTCATCTGAATGGGCATAAGTGGCCATTTCCTTTTTTGAGTATGAACATGGATGAGCAACCCAGTCACATCTCAGCGATACGCTGCAATGGTCGACACAATCCTCACGGCTGAATGTGAACAGTTTTCTGAAAATTAGTATCGGTTTAATTGTACTCAAGTTTCAACGGCAGCAATGAGAAGACTTTCTCGTAACATCATTTAAACGAATGGGGACATTCTGTGTCCTCCCAGACCCTCCCGACTTATTGGTCTGTGATTACTTCATTTGGGGGTTCCTTAAATACAGGTATCTACACACAAAATAAAAACACGTTTGTCACAATTAAACAATATACACTTCTGGAAAGAAGTAGGTCACATTTTAAAGGTTTCCAGTTCACTCAAGGTTTGTTGGTGCAACGTTGCATATGTAGTACATGAAGTGATTGCATTTACAGAGCAATACCACAAGTGGTTCTGAGGTACCATGTATCTTCCCATGTTGAAACACCCAAATTGGCACGTGGTGTAGCCGCCATGGACGACAATTCAGGCGCTGACTGCGGCATCCAGTCTATTGCACAGATAGCGAATACTATCATGGGATACGATACTGCCACACTTACTCGACCTGTTCAAGTAGCCTGGGAAGAGTTGTTGGTTGATAAATTACATGAGTCACTTCTTGTCCCATCAAACATCCGTGTCCTCAATTGGAGACAAGTCGAGAGGTCGTGCTGGCCGTTGAAGTTGCTGCACGTCTTGCAGAACACGTTGAGTTTCACGGGCACTGTGTGGTCGAGCGTTATCGCGTTGGAAGAACGCATCAACCTCCTGCTGCAAGATCAGCAAAATAACGGGTCTAACAATATTCTGCATGCACCGAGTGCTGGTTAGCGAACCCTCCACAACCTAAGGCGAACGAGAGCAGTAGCGTATCGCACCACACACAGTAATGCCCTGAGTGGGACCCGTGTGTCTTCGACGAATGCTCTCTACGAGACAGCGCTCACCAGGTCTACATCGTACGCACAAACGACCATCACTTGCGAGCGGTCAGAACCTGCTTCCATCTCTGAAGACCACGGTGTGCCATTACACCTTCCAAATGATCCTCTGACAGCCCCAGCCGAGCCGTACAAGGCCGAGGCGTGAGTGGAAGACGGCCAACATAAACTTGCTCTCTCTCTCTGATGTGCACAGCGATGACATACAAAAACCAAATGACATGGCCACCTTACATGTAGTGCGTGATTGTAGGCGCACTGCTAATAAGCGGTTCGAAACAGTTCGTGCTGATACATCTGGGTTCACAAGCCCTCTTACGTGCGCTGTGGTAGTTGTACGATCTGTCGCAGCAGCCCTTACAATACAGCTATCCTGGCTTGCGTCTGTGATGTGTGGATGTCCAGAACCTCGTCTAGAGCAAGCACAATTTGCGGAGCAGTCCTCTGAAAGGACCATCACGCCACTCAGAAGGCCATAATTCGACCCCTTTCAAAGTCGCTCATTTGGCTGTAGGAAGCACGACTGCATCTCCGTGGTATGGTTACCTACTTGATTCACACACTTCACCATACTGAGCCTTCTGGCTGTGAGTATTCCCTATTAATGTGTAGATACGGATGGAACTACGCTATCTGTTGTTGGACGACGCTGAAACTATTATCAGTACATCTACTGTTCCTCAAAGTGGTGTTTGTCATGGAGGTGCGTTCCAAGGAAAGGCCTTTCATTTTCTTCTGGCAGAACACCAGAGCATCGCATGCTGTCGCGGAGGAAATACGGCATTACATTCAAGTTGTGTCCAGGCAAGACGGCGGAAGCATTGGACCAATCGGTTATTCAAACAGCGACAAACTGGCGTCGAACGATTCTTACACTACATACATATGGAGATGGGCAACGGTCAGCCACCGCGTGACCCTGGTCCCGGACAGCTGTGCGTCACAGTGACACAAGTGCATCACGAGTTGCCCCGAAACTGCTATTTCTTCAGCGAGTAACAAATACATAGACATTTGTGTGGACATGGACTGTTACCAAGTTCAGTAAATCTAGGCTTCCTAAAATCTGCTACAATACTGAAGTGAATGTCTCAATTGTTTTTTCATACGGTACAAGAAATGCCATCATACACCGAAGAGGCAAAGAAACTGGTACACCTGCCTAACATCGTGTGGGGCCCCGCGAGCACGCAAAAAGTGCCGCAACACGACGTCGCATCACTCCAACATCCAAGTGCACTCGGCCCGCAGCATTACGGAGCCTCCATCAGCTTGAACAGGGTCCATAGATTCATAAGGACGTCTCCATACAAGTCCATCCACTCGATAGAATTTGAAATGAGACTCGTCATCAACAGTCCAATGTCAGTGTTGACGGGCCCAGGCAATTTGTAAAGCTTGGTGGAGTGCAGTCATCAGGGGTTATCCAGAACATTGTGAACGTGTAACACATTCTAACTGTAATTCTTGTAAAGTACACATATGACTTGCACCAGAGTCTAACATATGTTAGCTTCATGCTCACTAATATTTATTCTACGGTAATGCCTTTGGAAATAAAAATAAATAGTTCGAAAACTGCTATCAGTCTGAAAAGAGTAGACTTAACGAACATCCCGAATGCTTAATATCATGTGGCTGTGATACGAGAATCTCGTTTGTAATACTTGATTACGCGTTTATTTTATTCACCTTACGTCGTGATAAGTTAATAATTTTCACGTGAAATGTCTTCGTTGTTCTCGATTAGCGTGTCTTACAGAATGGTTGACGCAACACGTGTGACAAGTGTGCTCGGATAATCGTCATCTGTCACTTTTTATGTACCAGTGCTATAACGTAAATTTAGATGATTACACGTGTTTTCAGTAGACAGTATGGCTTTAATTAATCGGGGTTTGCTGTTCCTGATTTTATTTAGACCCTCAGGACTGGTTTGTTCATAAACAATTATCGTTTTACGTGTCTCAAGTGGTTTTCATTCTGTTATCAGTTCAACTTAAAATTTACTATAGGATTAACAGCAGACATATCGGAAGATGAAGTATAGCTGTCCCGGATGCACGTGTGAAAGATGGTGGGAAAATATAAAACAACATCTTTCATAGGGCACTAGTTACCTGAATCGAGGCATCTTCACGGTTTCCAGCGGTTGGGTTTAAAATAGCGTCAGAAAAGAAATGGGTCAATGCTTTGATATTTGGGTCAGTTACATTAGCTTCTGAACGCTACCCCAACGAATTTTATGAGCGGTTTTCAAAGAACAATGTAACACATATTTTAATGGAAGCAGCTTGGTGTTATTCAGGACTGCAGAACACCATATCATTCTCATTCTTTTGGCTACAAAACCGTATTTTTCAACATAATCTCTGTTCAATAAAACGGCCTTAGACCATTTATTGGGAGGAGTCGTATGCCTGCACGTTACCACTGTAGTGGTCGACGTCGCAGTCAACGTCTTTCTCTGTCGATAACCTCACCGTCATCCAGTAACTGCTTACCGCAGAGTGCGCCCTTCATTGAGCCAAACACCTGCCAGTCGGATGGTGCGAGATCCAAGCACTAGGGTGGACGAGGAAGAACAGTCCAATGAAGTTTCGTGAGCTTCTGCCGGATGCGCAGACTTTTGTGAGGCCTCGCGTTGTCATGGGAAATTTTGTGGAGACGAAAACACTGAAATCGTTTCTTGAGGGTAGCACAATACAAGTCAGAGTTAATCGCTGTACCGTGAGGGAATACATCAAACAGAATAACGCTTTCAGATTCCTACAATGCTGTCGCCAAGACCTTACCAGCTGAAGGTGCAGCTTCGAACTCTTTCTTCGGATGAAAGTGAGTTGCCACTCCATGGATTGCCGCTTTCCTCTCAATTCGAACTAATGAACCCATGTTGCATCCCCAGTGACGATGTTCCCACAAAAGATTATCATGAGCAGCCTCGTAACGCGTAAGAAATTTCGCACAGATGGTCCTTGCAGCTCTTTATGATCGTCTGTTAGGTTAGGAGGAACCTAGCGGGCACACACCTTTGAGTTCCCCAACTAGTGGATGACTTTTTCAACACTACCAACAGAGACGTCCAGTTGAGCAGCTAGGTGTCTGACAGTGACCCGTCGATCACCTCAAACGAGAGTGTCCGCACGTTGCAACATTCCAGAAGTCATAGCAGTGTGCAGCTCGCCAGCACCTGGAAGATCAGACAGGTATGTGCGACCTTGTTGGGATTATCACAGACGTCTTTTCCACATACTCACCGTGTTTTTGTTCACTGTCAGGTCACCGTAGACATTCTGCAAGCCCATATGATTATCTTGTCGTGTCCCGAGGTGGAGTAACAAGGACACGTTTTAATTACCTCGACCGAGGGCATATAACAGCGACTTTTGCGTGGACAGCTGGTAGATTTCCACCCTCTAAAGAATCTACACGGTTAGAGGGTGTTCAAAGACACAGAAATTGGTGTAAATCTCATTTCAAATTAAATTCCGAAAAACAAAGTTCAGTGGCAGTTCACTTCTGGCAATACTGATTTTAACTCATCTATTCACTGCACGATATTACTGTATGAGGCTGACTCAGCTCTAACAATCAGCTGCTTCCTAGTTCGCGGTCCTGAGACTATCTTCTCACTACTGTCTCGTTCCAAATACAGCTCCAAATAGCCGGGCGACGAACGGCGCAGGCTAGCATCCCAGACGACTACTTGCTGTGCTCTTCCTTGGTTCGGGGTAACCTGATGTACTTCTATATTCATGAATTTCCTTGAAAATGTTTATAATTCCTTCTTTCGTCGATCAACTGAACTATTTCTTCTGTTACCCAAGCGTGTTTCGTAGTTGCCGTCTTTGTACCTATGTTTTTCTCTCCAATTTCTGTGAGCGACCATTGCAGAGACATCCATTCCT
The DNA here is from genome assembly GCF_023864345.2 of Schistocerca serialis cubense. Classification (NCBI taxonomy): domain Eukaryota; kingdom Metazoa; phylum Arthropoda; class Insecta; order Orthoptera; family Acrididae; genus Schistocerca; species Schistocerca serialis. Next base: position 743,590,573 of record NC_064642.1, read on the forward strand.
CTTCAGCGGAACTATTCATTAATCCAGTATCTATAGCTTCAGCGAGCGTCAAGCGTATCTCTTCATTTCATAGTAACTTCCGTATCCTGCTTCTTTGCGCACTGATTCTTCCTGACTAGTCTCTTAAACTTCAGCTTACTCGTCATCATTACCAAATTGTGATCTTAGTCTATATTTGCGTCTGAAGACTTCTTAATGTACAGTATCAGATCTCGAAATCTCTGCCTCTGAAATCTTCCTGTATCTCCAAGCCTTTTCCAAGTATAGTTCCTCTTCTTCTTCCTCTTGACCAAAGTATTCGCCATTGCAGTTTGAAATTTATTGCAGAACTCACTCTTTCGCCTCACTCATTTCTAATGTCAAGCCCATATTCTGCCGTAATCCGTTCTTCTACTCCTTCCCGTACACCCGCATTCCAATCCTCATGCTATTAAATTTTCATCTCCTTTTACGTACTGAATTACCGTTTCAATGTCCTAGTACACTTTCTCTATCTCTTCATCGTCTGCTTGGAACATCGGTATGTATTCCGGAACCATCGATGTCGGTGTTGGCTTGCTGTCGATTCTGATACGAACAACCATATCACTAATATGTTCACAGCAACACTCTCTGTCGAATCTGTCTTTTCATAACAAATCCTGCTCCCGGTATAGCAATTCCTGCTTTTGATATTACCTTATACTCGTCTGACATGAAATCATTTTCTTCTTTTCAGTTCACTATATTGACGCCCTTCACAGCATTTCTCCTTCCGACTTTCTAGCTACCCTACCACTTTCTAACTGACATTCCATGCGACGACCAGCGGAAAGTTGTCGTTTCGTTCGTTATTCAGTCTTTTTCATGGCCACTCACCACTCACCCCTCCCCCCCCCCCCTCTGCCCCCGTCCCATTCTCCTTCTCCCGGAGATCCGGAAGTGGGGTAGTCCGGAATCATTTATTTAAGGAGAGATGATCATGTCACTTTTTCATTACAGAGAAAATGACCCATAGATATCCGTTACGTGTCTTTAATGCAGTGTATTTCGTCGCCTTCTACAGTCTTACGCCAGTGATCATTGCTGATTCGTCCTACTTTTGGGGTGTAGTTTCACACCACAGGAGCCAAAGAGTGCGATGAACCTCCATCCGATCCTCATCTCTTTTTGCAAGGACGTTGCCAGGATGAGGGTGACATCTTATGCTGGAAGTCTTTGGCCACAGTTGTTGATCAATTTATCTCAACATTTTAGCAGCGGTGAAGTACGAATATTGAACCGAGGACGTCTTCATTACTAACCAGATGCTGCTCCGAGAACACCAATGCTGTAATGGCTTAGCTGCAAGAGCTCAGTTTTCTCTATTTTACATGATGCTAAGAGTTGTTAAAATTTTTTCATATTAGTGGATATTTTAAGGTGTGACGCTATTTCATGATTTGTTGTTACGCGTATGTCAGCTGTGGAGATGGTTTTCAGTCCAACGAAACCGGTTGTGATCTGATGATAAAAAGATTAAATACAGCTGAAGCAACTTTTTAATTCCCAAGATCTCAACCATCTATTGGCAGTTACCTCACAGCCGCCTCGTCTGTGGATCTATACTTCCTGGAAAGATTTTTGTTCTTCTAGTAGCTTATATTATCATTCTGCATATCATGGTGTGCAAACAGAAAAGAAAATAAATATCCCGAAACTGACCTTGCTGCAACAAAAGAAAAGGTGGAATGGTGACTGGGAAGAGTATATAGCGAGTGTCTACAAAATACTGGAAAAGATCAGTATTGTTGTGCAGAAGGGAGATTAGAGTGTAAAATTCATTCCACTGAAAGCAGTTTGGATCCCCCTCTACGATCTCCTGTCCTTTTACTACTCAGTGGCGCACATCACAGCGCCGGTGATTAACCCCTACACTTCTTTACAGCAGCTTCACCCTTATGACTGAGTTCAGGTCGCGGAAGCCAAAACGCTATCTGTGCCGGCGACCTATTAACTGTTACGCCTATCAGATTGCTCAAAGGGCATGTTTAGTGAGGCCTGGCCGCCGTTCGCGTTTCTTCATTACGCGGGGCGCCCGGTGGTCCGCTCTGCTAATGAGCGATGCAGCCAACTCCCCCCCCCCCCCCCCCTGCCACTGTCGGTGATTGAGCCGGCGGGCAGACAGGCAGGTAGCGGCCTCTGATTGTAGCTTAGCCCGATGGGTTGGCGGTTTTCGGCTTCGTGCGGAGAAGTTTGCCTAATTAGGGTGCGTTCACGAGCTCTTCATAACTCGAGACTACCACATAACCGGAGAAATCCGCTAAAGCTTTTCATAATTCTATCAAATAATCGGAGAAAAACGATAATTTTCTTTACTATTGTTCCCCTTATAAAGGGTGAAACAAACTTCGCTCACTTGGAAGCCACAGCAGGAGTTTTAGCATACTAACAGCCACAAAATTTCATTCCGAGCATATTCTCGCTAGAATAAGAACGCCAAACAATGTCAATTTGGCGACACAGTAACTGCATGTACGAGAAATATCTTCATTTGACAATATTCATTGGTGTTGCACTGAGTACAGTTTTGTGTTAGTATACTCGAGTTCCAAGTTTCGATTAACTTTTTTTATATTTTCTAACTAGTATTTTGCGCACGGTTCCGCCCGCTTATGTGTTCGACACACTCGTATATTGCACTCATCTTCTTCTCACCACACTCTTGGACCAACTATCCTGCTCTGCCCATATCCACTGTCATCTTCCCCTCCACCTCTCACTCCATCAACACACTTCTCCCCCCTCCAACACACCCCTCCTCGCCACCCCTCTTGCTCATCTCCCCCTCTGTGTGCCTACTCTCCCCCTCCCCACCTCTACGCCTATCTTCTTCTCAAACCTCTCTATCAATCTCCTCTTCCCTCTCTCATCCCTCTCAGTCCACCCACTACTACTCTGTCTTCCTCTGCCCAGCTCCTCAGATTTCTCTCTCTGTTCATCTCCTCCTCCCTTCACGTCCCTGTCCAGTCCAACCACTCCTCCCTCTCTCTACATGTCCACAACAAGTGCTTACAGCGGGGGCGCCATAGAATATACAGCAGTCATACTGCTAGAGTCGACAGAGCCAATCAGGATGCAGCCCCACGTGGTAAGTCGCGTCGTTGAGGCCAGAAAGGGGATCGTCTGGTCGGCCTCCTGGAGTACAGTACTGTGCCGTGTGAGGCTCGTGTTCGTGTCGTTTATTGCTTGACATCTTGTCTTTGCAGTACTCCCGTCCCGTTTATTATTCGATTTACTGGCATTACTAAGTTGCTCAGTTGCCTGCCCGTGAGTGGCAGCAGCAGTGCTTATCGATAAGAACACTATTGTACTGTCTTTGGAGAGATTGCTAGTATTTCCGGGTCGCCATGTGTTGAGAGTTCAGTTGGGATGGAGCAGCGGTGAGGTCCGGACAGCAGTGACTCGCCCGACCGTGGCTGACACTCATGACTTCAGTGGGGACGACCTTGGTTGGTCGTCCGGTCGGTCGTCTCATTGGTCGACATATCTTTGGTCGCCGACCACTTCTGGGTTCTCTGTGTGTGTCGACTTGTGATTCCTCCTTGTTGTTCCACAGTCACTGGTTTTAATATTATTTGAGTTGGTTGTAGAAGTTTTTTCGTGGAACCATGTGTAGCGTATGTGGTTTTGACTGAGCAGCTATTTTCATACTGTGTGCGTGCTGCATGTAGTCGGTCGGTTGGGACAGAGCAGCGAGGAAGTCTCTGTGGCGCGAGGCCAGGCCGGGAACGCCGGCTGCATGCACTTGCAGACGGATTGTGAGGCGCTAGCTGTGAAAGCTACAAAATTCGTTGCCCACCAAACCTGGACACTGAAGTTGAGTGATCAGTTAACCTGTTATGAAACCTCATCTGCTCTGACATCTCTTCATTCATTGCCGGTTGTTGTTTCATGAGCCATTCCAGCTAGCAGCTACGTATGTTGTGTTGGAGTCAGCGAAATTTTGCAGCCGTTTTCCTGTATGGTCTTTAACGATTAAATTGGTTGTTACTTATCAGTGAAGTGCACCAGCGGTATTTTTGGCCTTTGGGCGTTGACGCACCAGTTACCTGCCCTGGTCGTTAGTGTAGTTTGCCGGCATTGTGTTTTCCCTGGCCGTGTTGATGCTGTCTGGCACGACGGGCGTGTAGTTCAACAGCCTTTTAGTTTGTTCATATTTCACATGTTTTTAGACGCCGATTTTGAAGGCTTAGTGCTGCTGGTATCTTCGTTCTTTGCTGATATTTTCCATTGCCGTACCACTGGTAGGGCAGAAGGGAATTGATTAGGTTATTGGTCAGTCCTTCAGCCGGCCCTGGGTCGGGTTCCCGTCCGTTTATTTGACCTTACTCTTGGCTGCCTGTCTCACCTCACCTTACGTTAGAGCGACCTCCTCAGGCCGATCCTTGGAACACTTCTGAGCACCACCGTTCTGTCGGTTTTAGATTGTGATTTTCTTTTTGTCTGATGTACAGTGTGTGGCACTGAGCCGAGCTTTTAAAATAAGGCCTTCAGCTGTCTTAAATTAAAGTTTTGAAAATTAATTTGCTTAAAACTAATTTTTTTTTAAATTTGCTCTATCTCAAGTTTTTGTTATCCAGGGCCTAAACCATGAGTTGTTCAATGTCTTGTGTGTGGCCTTCAGCTGAATATTTACATGATATATATATATATATATATATATATAAGGCCTTCAGCCATGTGTAGTCCTTAAAGCAATATTTTATAGCTTGTGTTCAGGCCTTCAGCCGTTCTAGTTTTTTTGTGTGGTTTTGGGCCTTCAGCCCAGTAGGTTCGAAAGTTTTCTTAACTAGGCTTTCAGCCGTATTGTTTTAATGTGATCCTTTTAAAGCAATGTGTAATGAAGTGGTTCTTAGGAAAATAAAAGTTGGTGTGTTTTGTGCAACTACCAGTAACTGATTATGACGCCGTCCACAACCATAACCTGATCCGCTCTATCCTGTGAAACCAGATTTCTAATACAGGTCTCCTCTGAGTCGCGACTGTGATAGTGTTGATGGGAGATGAACTTTAGCTACGGACCTGGACACGAGTGATTACGCTATGTTCCACTTGTTTTCAGATTAAATCATCTTAGTTATAAATAATTCCGACTTTCCATGTGGTAGACTGTACCTGAGTCACAACAGTTACCAACCTTGTTTTAATTTCACCGAAGCCTATTTTGACTTTGCTGTATTCTGAGTAGACCCTCCTGACTATCAATTCTTTTTCGATTTCTTCACATTTCCATACAGCCATTGCGTCTTAGTTTCCCTCCAGTTCTTGTTTATTCCTCAGCGACTTGTATTTCTGTACTCCTGAATTTCTCTGACAATTTTTGGACTTCTTTCTCTCATTGACCATCTCAAGTTCTTCTTCTGTTGCCGGTGGTTTCTTCACAGTAGCCTTCCATGTACCTATGTTTTTGTTTCCATCTTCTGTGTACTGCCAACTGAGATATTTCTTATAGCCTTATTGCCTTAGAGAACATCAAGAGTAGTTCCTCATTCCTTAGTACTTCTGTATCCCACTTCTTTGCATATTGATTCTGCCTAAATGTCAGCCTACTCTTCATCACTACTACATTGTGATCTGAGTCTATATCTGCTTCTGGGTACGGCTTACAGTCCAATACCTGATTTCGGAGGCTCTGTCTCACCATGATGTAATCAAACCGAAATCTTCCCATATCAATCGGCCGTCTCCAAGTATAACTTCTCCTCTTCTTATTCTTGAACAGAGTAATCGCTATTACTAGCTGAAGTTTACTATAGAACTTAAATAATCTTTCTCCTCTCTCATTCCTTGTCCTGAGACCATATCCTCTTCTAAACATTTCTTCCACTCCTTCCCCTACAACTGCTTTGTAATCCCCCATGATTACTAGATTTTCATCTCCTTTTACATACTGTACTATCGTTATAGTATCCTCATGCCCTTTCTCTGTCTTCTCATCTACAGCTTGCGACATCGGCATGTATATCTGAAGTATCGTTGTCAGGTACACCCTGTATGTGGGGGTGCTATAAATATGGGTCCAATAATGCATGGTGTGTGTGCCACGACAACAAATAGTCCTGGAACACGGTACACACCTGCATGGCGTCCATGAGATGCAGTGCACATGTTCACATGTCACATCATGGAGAAATTTCCATTTGTCAGCGCTATCTACCTTGGCAATAATGTATTTCTGGAGACTTGTCCACAGGACCTTTTTTCTCCATTCCCAGTCAGGAATCTGTCTCTATATGTATATATAGTGTGTGTGTGTTTCTCACAGCTTTGTTGCATATGCATATGCATTTGACACAATTATTGAAAACACATCTTCTGTTCCCTCTCTCTGTGTCTATCTCTTCTTTGCCATGAGCCCCTCTATCCAACCCTATCTTCTTCGCCCAATTGCTGTGATCATTTCCTGCTGACCCTCTCTCTTTCTATCTCCACCTCTTCCTTTCCCTCCCACCCGCCACTGTCTACACCTTCTACCTGCTTCATGCAGCTCCCTCTCCCCTTCTCTTTCTGTTCATTTCCTCGTTCACCTTCCTCTGTCCATACCCTTCTCTCAATTTCAGCCTGTACTCACAAATAGGCATTGACACAAGTTGTCCCTGCTTTACAGTTCAATAAAGAAGGCTGATATTGCCACAACTTGACACTCACGTAGGAGAGGCTACGACTAACAGGCCACTATGCAAGGCCGGTGAGTAGAGTGGGATGCCACTACTCCAAGACATGGGCACAGAAATCTGTTTCTTGTCCCTGCTGCGTAGGCTGCCCTGCAAAGCAGGTAGATATGGGAGACCGATACTGTTTCCACACCACATTCCTGTTGTGCAGTGCTATCTGTATGCCAGGGACTGAAGAAAAAACATAGTTTTACTCTTACCTCCACTGCTTTTGGTGCTAGGGTGCTATGAATACACAGTGATGATACTGGTGAGGCCTGCTGCTTCTGTGCCAGATTTGGCTATTATCGATTCAAGGGTTTGGGGCAAGATCCAAGATATCCAAATATACACGCTTACACTCAGCTGTATATACAAAGTATTCAGCCGCCCCTACTACTCTTGTTCTATATATCCATCAGTGTTATACAATGTGCAAGAATCTCATATTCACCTGCTCGCTACACATAAACTGTTAGTCCTACAGAAAAAAACGAACAGGGCTATTTTGAAGGAAATTTAATGTAATTAAATTTTGTACCAGGATACATTTTCCCTAAGGGCCAGGGTTTTCGAGTTATTCAAGAAAAACATAGAAAAGTGACCTACAAATTCACCCCTACTCCCATATTCAGCCCAAAAACAGTGTTGCTGATGACAACACTCATATCTCTGTACAAAAATTTTCGACTACATCAACTGTTCTCGCATTCGATTTTTCTTGTCTTCGTGTACTGGCTACTGCTTCAGTTGAACCGTTTCAGATTGTAAAATTGACGTTTCTTTCAATTTTACTAAACAGTTTTGCGAATTTTAATAAAACAAAATAAAAAATTTCATCATTGTATTCGTCAGGTCTTCTGGCTACAGAAATCCTTTGTCTGTAAGCGAGAAACGTGGATCGAATTGCAAACGTAACTTGTTTTAGCCTAACGTCTGTAAATGTCGACTCCCCTTCATTATCCTCACGTTCACGTTTAAATGAATAATGTTAACGAAATAGCCGAGTATACTGGTGCCGTAAGAGACTAAGAAAGTTCGAATATTCGCAACAGTTTGTGTAGTTATAAACTTTTGTACAGTGATAAGAGGGAGTGCCACGAAGAATATAATAGGGAAACTGACTTCTGAGTGACGAGTGTGGAACGGGAGGTGAATCTAGAGGGCACTTTTGTTCGATTTCTTGAATAAGTCGAAAACCGATGCCTCCAGCGAAAACGTATCTCAGTACAAAATTTAACCTATGAGGAAGTCCCATTCCTTTTTGGAGTAGGACTAACAGATTGCGGGTATCGAGAGTGAGAATATGAAAACCTCACACATGGTTTCTAAAGGCCTGTAATATCATTGTGGGCTGCACAAAATGATTGTGACAAGGGCAGCTGAACCATCGTTTATTAAAAAGATAGATAAATACTCGTAGAATCTGATATCATCAGTAAAACTGGAGAACACACTGTTCCGTAAATGCTGCATGTCCTACAACAACCGTTTTTAAATTGTTGATCATGACAGTTATTGGTCATACCTAGCGGACCTATTCGTCAAGAGTAATAATCAGCTGAAATTATCTCAATTAAGACAGAAAATACTACTCAACTTACCAATCCCCTAATGTTAATCATACTGTATTCAACAAGAAAGACCAACTGACTGTAAGCTGAAAAACATAATTAGTTGTTACATGCTGATAATAGTAAAAATAGAAGCAGAGATTGAAATTTCTTGGCAGACTAAAACTGTGTGCCGGACCTAGATTCGAACTCGGGACCGTTGCCTTTCGCGGGCAAGTGCTCTACCAACTGAGCTACCCAAGCACGGCTCACGCCTCGTCTTCACAGCTTTTACTTCCGCCAGTACCTCGCCTCCTACCTTCCAAACTTTACATCAGCTCTCCTGCGAACCTTGCAGAACCAGCACTCCTGAAAGAAAGGACATCAGCGCACACTCCGCTGCAGAGTGAAAACCTCATTCTTGAAGCAGATATTGATAATTACTTGTGTAGCGAATTGCTAGCACTATTTGTGACGTAATATTCTAAAGAAATGTCACAGAATAGAATGGAAAGTCTTGGAGTCGACATTTCTTTTCGTTTGTGGAAGGGTATATAACTGAAGGAAGGGGTAAAATAATCACCTTGGACTGGAAATCAAAAATGGGGTGTAGTGCATGGAAGACATCTGATGTACTTGTGAAGCCCAAACACATCGAATTACAAAAGAAGATTGTACTCCGATTTCTGTGTTAGTATCAAATTAACAGAAGTATTCTGTATAGGACCTAATGCTTGCTCTGAAACGACTATGAAGCTAGATACCAGGACACACAGTCTAGAAAATACAAAAAAAAACTATATCCGTATTCAGAGTGGAATTTTTGAACTCGACTGTTTTAATGTGATAGCTGTGTAGCATAGCTACAGCAGAGTAGGTAAAGCATCTGTTCGACTGTGTGGCTACAATTTTACCAGATGCCTTTCTTCTAAGTCCATTTCCTAATGAAAATATGCATGATACGAAATTTAGTTGTATACATTGTTGTACTATTAGTATGCCTGGACTTAAGCTGTGGGCGAATTTTGGATTACCTTATACAATACTTGGAACTAAGCTCTTTCCCTTCCGTAGCTACAAGAATTTGACCATGATTCTACAGAATCACATAGCTACAATTTTACCAGATGCCTTTCTTCTAAGTCCATTTCCTATTGAAAATATGCATGATACGAAATTTAGTTGTATACATTGTTGTACTATTAGTATGCCTGGACTTAAGCTGTGGGCGAATTTTGGATTACCTTGTACAATACTGGGAACTAAGCTCTTTCCCTTCCGTAGCTACAAGAATTTTACCATGATTCTACAGAATCACATAGCTAACACACATGAATTTAGCTTCGTAGAAAATCAACATTGGTCAACAAAATCGTTTTGCTTGTGAGTTTTCTAAGGACCTGTTTAATAACATCCTATTTTGTGCTAAATTCGGCACTCAGCGTTGTTAGTCATTCACAGCACCAAGAACAGCGTTGTTACCTCGAAGAACAGTGGCGTAGGTCTGTGTTTTAAATGGGCTGTTACTATATGCATTCACTTTGGTGATAAATTACAGAATTACACAATGGTTTTAAAGTTTCTGTAACAAACACAAGCGTAAAATTACAATTTCTACCTGTAGTGCTCATGAGCTTACTGCAACAGCCGAAGATGGCAGGGAAGTGGATGTGAGTCAGTATGTTGGAGTAACATTCCTGCCACTTCCCCCATTCCTGCTCCTTCCCCCTCTCCCTCGTTGCATAAAGAATGGTACTCGCATGGATGAAACCTCTTCAAACATCTTTAAGTGTGGATTCCTTAAGTTTGGATGCTCTTTAAATAATCCTACATCAGCTTCACTATTATTTGTCAGATTTAAAATTTTAATAATTACTGCTGTCAATAATGCAGCAAAACTTTCCTGCAGTACCTGGTGGCCAGATCAGTATCACGCACGATGATATATGTAATACTTCTGCACAGTTAATGGTCAGTGATAAATATATGTTTACTTTCATTTTTTTTTGTTTTATATTTGGAAATATGAAACACTCCCGATTGCTTTGGATATTATTAATCACCGAGTAGCAGAGTAACAGACTAGTTTTACTACCCGTTTTCTAAGGATAAGGGGCTGATCGGCTAATAATGCTGTAGGAGTTGTTTCGTGTCAGAGTTTCGGCTGCTGAATGATGCAGTAACACAGTCACTAAGCTTCCGTTGTAATAATAATCACTGCACTCTTATGCTGTAATTAAGTGTTATGTTCTTGATTTTACAGAAACTTGAGGCAGTTACTCCATTCGCCTTACAATTTAACGACAGTTATACCCTTTGAAACGTCCCTTTTGAAGAATTATACATGACTGTCCTTAAACTGATACACAATATTTTTTTTAGCGCAACGCAATCTGACTTTCAAAAATCCCTACAAAAGAATGGCCCTGACTAACATTAACCTATGCGTTTCACAAATCACTTACCTCACAAAAAATCTTGGTTACTCGAACTACTGCAATACAGCAAGCGCCACTACTGCCAGCTAAATAAATGATTCAAACTACTGAAGGCACTAACTACTGATAGGCATAGTTAGCAAATGAAAGATATTAATAGAGAACAAACAATGTATTTACCTTGATAGTCATAATATATATAGCAGTTCATGGCAAATTACAAAACTCCGCCATCTCTCTCCCCACATCCACCACTGCTGGCGGTTCACCTCCAACTGCGCAACGCTATGCGCTGTTCAGATCCAGCTGTCGCTGCCCAACACTACAATGGCAGACAACAATGCAAACTAGCCACAGACTGCACACAGCACAGCCAGTGATTTTTTATACAAAGGTGGCGTTACCAATAAAAAAACCTAAACAGTCTACTTACACCTTCACCGGTGGCTCTTTCATATCTTCACACACTATGACATTAATTAGCACAGACACACCGCAGTCCTCAATGCAGTCCGATTGTAGTTGACACGAAACGCATAATCAAGCTACGATGCAGATATTTAATAAAACACTCCAAAATAAACTCTTTTGTCACGACTGGTAAATTTCTGTGGGTCAGCTCACGGAATCGGGGATAGGCTCAGTCTGCAGTATGTATTACGGGTGGCCTTCTGGCGTTACACCAAGTCCTGCTTGTTTAGAGCTATATTAGCGACTTCCGCCCCTATTGCCTGCACTCCACTTCCCAACAATTCCTGTACCTATCTGGCGATCGTGTTGCTCGACTATTGATATCTAGCCTATCTCAATCTGTGTGAGGCAAAAGTACATTTATCTTTACGTAACGGGCTGCGGACCCTTTACATCCCCACCCAAAAAGACTTCTTCATGGCTGGAGGCGAAAAAGAATGAAGGAAAATTTTATAGCTACACATTCAAAAAGAACGAAGACACTAAATCCAAATAAACACTGAAATTATAAAATATCGAGTAAATTCTCTCTGACTCCGGTCATAAACTGCCTCTACAAAAAAATTACACAAAGAACTCAACATATATTATTGGAAAAAATAGGAAATAGTTTACACAAATTCTTTGCATTATGTACAATAAATTTCTCTCTTCAGTAGTTTGTGTGTGCCACAAAACGCCAGATATCTTTAATGTAACGTAGCACAAAAACACTTATTAACTTTATTTCGGCTACCTCTTGGGTCTGTCATTCTTTTTCAAGGATTGTCTTCCAAAAACACTATCGCTACCATCTCTATTCAACACCACACAAGAAGGAGAGGAAATACCTGTAATTACTGACTATTGCCTATCTCTAACACACTAGAAACACAAAAGACATTAAACGAAATACACTAAATAACACAAATAATTGTCAATGATGTACTCATTACCAGATTAAGCAAATGTAAGATCATCAGTAATGTGGCTGTCCAGTTCCCAAAGAGATGGCTATGGTACTCTGCCCTAGGCTGTTTTTGAACAGATTTTATAAACATTGTACTCACAGGGATGAATACCCTTGTTACATAGATTCAGAATTTGTTAATATCAGTTCCCATCATTTACCGAATAGTACCAATGCTGTACCTTTGCACTCAATCTGATAACACAAATTGTCAACCTCAACAGCTAATTAGATTATTGACTCATTATTTCTCCACTCTTTATGAATAATTCTCCACTAATCATCAACATGCCTCTTTCATCATTACAGCTTGTAAATACATACTGATGTAAACAGGATAGCTCGTGTGAATGAAAATGAGGCTCAGACAACAGCTATTACATGCTTCACACTTCATACATTTTATGTCTTTTATAAACCTCCATGGACATATGCATATCTGTCTCTCCTCAACATCTCAACTGAGTATCATCTTTACTTCAAATACATATTCCTTCATCATCCTCTTTTCACCTTCATTAACCTCTGTAGTATACAAAAACTCCACAATGTTCCATTAACTCTCTACATATTATAAGCTTCATTAACTTCATAACATCTTATCTACACTGCTCCTGTATTTCAATTTTATTCACATAGACCATGACTTGTCAATTATACGTGATTATACATATTCTCCTATTGTCCCTACTCATCAGTAGTTATTTAGCTACAGTTCCTTACAGTCTGCTTACTCTTCCATTACTCATGAGACAAAGTTACAGGATTACACAACACTCCTTACTGATACCAATTAAGTAGATGTTTACCTTCGGGTCTGGTATTACTATTTCTGTAATTTAACTTCCAAACAATTACATAAGACGTGACTTCTTTGATACTTCATATTTATGTTCCATTATCACTATGAAGCATTCCATAGGTATTACTAATTAGTTTCGATTGGCATGTATTGACAACCTCAATGACTATGACAACAGAGTAATTTAAACAGTAACTCCTACTATATTTTCGATGTTGTCCGAATAACCACATCTTGATCTATTTATTTGCCTAATGAATAAACCGTACCATGTTCTTAATTGTTTCTTAGTACATTCCGGGGCTTGGTAATAAATCAACGAGTTAATACTTAAAGACCTCTTACATCTATGGACGGAAATATTGTAGGAAGATGGAGGAAGAAAAGCCTCACCCAGCTGGCAGCGTAGCAATCATCACTCGGTATACAGACAAAAGAGATGTCTGTTCCCTACACTTTTACTTTCTTGGTCATTCCTTTCATCCACGCTATCTTTGTCTCTTCTGGAATCATTGTAAAACTGAGCTCCATTTCCTTGATTCCTGCACACATGACCACGTTCTCGTCCACAGTGGGATGGTTGGTTACCAGAAAGATTTCGTTGGCAGTTATATCCTCTTCGGTTTTGCTCATTCATCGAACTGTCTCCCTGCACACATGTTGATTGTAACTGCTCAAGTACCTCCATCAAGGCATCTCTGTCCTAGATCTGGCTTACTCATAAGTTTTCTTGCATTCTTCTACTCAGTCTTCTCTTACTGGTAGTTATCATTATATCCTCACTTAACGGTTGCTCTAAAGTTTCATTAAATTCCCACAAATGCTCCACAAACTTCTGTAGGCTACCTTTACAATTATTAAGTGATCTGGGATATAGTAAATCTTTCGACGTTGCACATTGATGACTCCTCGACCAAGACTACTTTAAAAATTCAGCATCAAATACATAATAACTGTTAACCTCTTCTTCCCCCCTCACCCCAATGTGAAGGCCTCATCCACCATTCTATCGATCACAAATTGAATCTCATCTTCGTCCTAAAAAAAGTGCAAGGAAAATGCCCTTAAAAGTTTCGTAAATGTCATTGGGTGCAAGGTTCCCTTAGCTTTATATCTTTGCGCTACATGAGCTTGTGTGTACCTGTTTTCGCCATTCATCTTTGCTGCACTGCTAACACTGCACCATCAAGCTTCGTATAAACTACATCAGTTTTCGTTCCTACTTATTGGATTTCTGCGTTTAACTGTTGCATATTCTATGCAATTTTCTGACTGCCTTCTCGTCTTTGCACTGCTGCTGCACTCTTTACATTTACAGCTAGTTAAGTTTGCATAGCCGCTAGTCTCTGAACAGCGGCATCATATTGCCTTTGCTTCAGTGTCACCTCCGAGTCTTTGTTGACTTCCTTAACACCTCCCTCGATTTTACATGTCACCTTCTGTTCCATATTGACCATATCTCCTTGGAGTTGTTTCAGGTTTTGCTGCAATTTGCTGTTTCTATCATCGAACTCTCTCTTCGTCTCTTCCTTAAACGCCTGTAACCTTTTATTTAAGTGGCAGCCTTGTTCTTGTAATACCTTCTGAAATATTTCTTCATTCTTCTGGTCAACTTCCAGGAACATTTCTTCATTTTTCTTGTCAGTTTTCTGAAATCTTTCTTCAGTTTTCTGACCAGACGCTTTATTGATTTGCAAAATCACTACAGTCATTGACTGTGTATTTTCCCTCCACTCCTCATTTGGACGTCGTTTTTTTTTCGTTGGTTTTACTGCTGTCTCGGTATAAGCAGTTGAATGAGCTAATGAACTGTCAACTGACAATCCAAAAGCCCTGATTCCTGTATCAATCCCATCCTCCTGCACTTCCTCACTCTTCCCAAATTTTAGCTCCTCAACCTCTTGCTTATCTTAAGTAGATATATTTGGTTATGTACTGTACACTGACAAGTAGTGTAAGATAATCTCTGGATAACCCAGCTCTCCTAATTATCAACAAATTAAATAAACGCTAACTTTAGTACTTCAGCTAACCCAAACTAATACAATATGTATCACTACTGAACACAGTAAACCTCAGAAACCTAATGAAAACAAATGTCAATGTCAACATTCCTTTATGTTGTGTAAAACATTGAAACAAGATATACGCCACACATTAGTACACATATAAACCTGTAATTAACAACTAGACTGATAGTGTCTGTAATGAAGGTGTTACCAATTGTACAATGATGTAAGGCCGTATACAAAGGCATCGTGTACTACAGAGTCAAATTTTGGGAAAATGCCAAAATTACTGTTACAGTTGTTTGTATTAAGGTAAAATATGATTTGAAGCTACTTATACGCTCTACAGACAACGTAACATTGCGCTGGCGCATCCACTCACCACTCGACCCTAGTACAAGTTGCAATGTTGGACGTCTGTCGCGGGAGCGACTGCGTATACGATCCGTTGGCTGTGGCGTCACTCGCTGTGGCGCGGTCGCTGTTGCCCCCGGCCTGCTGTGTGGGCCATGTGCATTCGCCCCCTCGTCCTCGCAGTTCTGCAGTCTGCCGACGAGTGAAGCTGTCGTCGTAATAATCCGCTGGTCGGCAGCCAGATGGAACTGCAGTAGTCAGTTCAGAGATTCGCTACAAGATGTCGAGATCGACGACCTCGTTGTTATCGATTTAGTACCCACTTGCAGTCGCTGGAGTATGCTTTGGCCAGCAGATGTGGAGACGGCAGAGCACGTGTGGGGAGAGTGGTAGTGGTGGGGTTACGGGCAGTAAATGCCGAGTGCTGGTGGGGAAGTGCCATTATAAACTGAGACCTATGTACACATGTATGTAAGTATTAAGTGGGGCCCCTCCACACCCACACTTTCAATGTGACCATTCAAAACGATCTATTGTTACCTCTGCTTTCGTTAGTATCTAAAAAGATTCCCGCCGAAAATGCAGCGATTTATTTTCTCCTAGTTTGTTAACCATTTGTAACTTTCACACAAGCAAGATGAGTGTCGAATTTTTAATGAAACCTACACATTTCTTTCGTTTCAATGTTAAAATTTGCTTCTTTTCCCTAAGCACAGCATAGTTTACACAGCCTCACCTCACTAACTTGTAGAGACAGAATTGCGGGGCAATTCTGAAATAGTGGTTTATTAAGATAGGATCTGAGAAAAAGAAAGGTTATTAAAAACCACATCCTCAGCACAAAAAAGTGTAATGTTTTCACTTATGTTGTTCCAAAACCCATAGTATTTCTCGTTTCACCAGCCTTGGACGTCCCCTTAAAAATTACATTCGTTCATCAAAAAAGTTCGTACAGTAGATAATGAAGTTTCACACTATAACGGTATGGTAAAATACTTTACTGCCTAGGGCATCGATGTGTGTGATGTCCTTAGGTTAGTTAGGTTTACGTCGTTCTAAGTTCTAGGGGAGTGATGACTTCAAATGTTAAGTCCCATAGTGCTCAGAGCCATTTGAACCATTTGTGCAGAATGTTGTGCGTCCTTCACTCTGGCTTTATCGCTGGCGCGGAGCGATCACAAACGAGTGTGCTACATCAGATCAATTTTCTCGAGACTGATGACAAACAGAAACCTCTACCATAGTGTAAAGAAAAATACAATATATTAGCTAAGTTTAATATATGTATTATCTAATATGCACCAAACGCAAAATCATAGCGACATCTTTCACTCAACGCTTTTCCGAAATTCACGCAGTGTCTTACTGCCGCATAAATCTACATCTACATCTACATCTACATGATTACTCTGCAATTCACATTTAAGTGCTTGGCAGAGGGTTCATCGAACCACAATCATACTATCTCCCTACCATTCCACTCCCGAACAGCGCGCGGGAAAAACGAACACCTAAACCTTTCTGTTCGAGCTCTGATTTCTCTTATTTTATTTTGATGATCATTCCTACCTATGTAGGTTGGGCTCAACAAAATATTTTCGCATTCGGAAGAGAAAGTTGGTGACTGAAATTTTGTAAATAGATCTCGCCGCGACGAAAAACGCCTTTGCTTTAATGACTTCCATACCAACACGCGTATCATATCTGCCACACTCTCTCCCCTAATACAATACAAAACGAGCTGCCCTTTATTGCACCCTTTCGATGTCCTCGGTCAATCCCACCTGGTAAGGATCCGACACCGCGCAGCAATATTCTAACAGAGGACGAACGAGTGTAATGTAAGCTGTCTCTCTAGTGGACTTTGCGACCGAACCGCCGAATCTTTCCATCAGTAAATGGGGTATGTTCTCAAGTGACTCCGTTGTTTAAACCCCTCCACTGACAGAATGACCCGCTTCCTACTTCCGTATGTATAAAGCCAATACGGACTTGTAGCTGTCACGCCTTTGCGCTTACTGCTACGTATTTTAACCGTAAATAGCTCAGCCCTAATGGTAAGAGTTAGTAGTGAATTCTGGCGTTATTAATCTTTGAAGACAGCACAGCTGCCACAAGCTCAGCTCACTTTTACTCCACTCCTACCCTCGCCATTACACCACATTAACTAGGTGCTACATAGACCTTGCTAAATTCACTTGCGTATACATTTCTGACCGTTACTCGCCAGTATTTACCTATTGGATTAGTACACTCCTAACCGGACTATTTCTCAAAGAGCTGTGATGATTGAACGGGTTCGATCCACGGCCTACAGTGCCCTACAGTTCACACGGTAACACTGCCTACCTGACCCACTTAACTTGGTAGTGAGCTTATGTATCCAATCACCACTGCTAGCAGCAGTAGATAATCCTATCAGCACGACGAGAGCAGCAGACTTACCGTCGAATCCTCCTGAAAATACTTATAACTACGGTCGCCAGCTCTGAAGGAGCAAAAGAATAAATCAATTTTTTGGCTCGTTTCAAAGTGAAACGGCTTGAGTTGAATTTTAAACTTAATTCTGAATATTACTATTTCTGATCATTCTAGATGATTCTACAAAGCAAATACTCTCTCAATTTCTGTGAGTTGGCTTGGTAATTACCACCAAGACAATTTATGCAACTTAGGTTAACAAAATTCTATCCTTCAACTTATTTAATGATTTTGGATATTAAGTTAAGTGACTTTACTTGAAAGGTTACTCAGAAAAATTTAAGTAACTAAAAATAGGCGACTCATTCTGGTGTGACCATTGCTCTTTTCTGGTTCTTATACGCTAAAGTATTCTACACCCAAAAGAATGAAATGAAAGAGGCGATGGTGGCCTCAGTCTGATTTCACTACACTATGTTTCAGGTTACTACACTTTACAATGAACAACATGCGTCGTAATTATACTCATTACTATATTCTGTCCTCTGCACTTGCACAAAAGAAAACTGGTATTCTCCTTTTACATGTATACAAAGTTCGACTTAACAATTTCAAGCAGTCTTGCCTTGGGTAGACGTGTCGGTGCTGGTGGTGGGATGCATGTGGCTAACGCAGCTCTTCACGCCTCATGCCCTTAATGGCGGCTGGAACTACGAGCTGTAGCACTCGTATAAGCTACTGCACGTCCGCCATAAAATCTGGGCGCAGGAACTCTTACAATCAGCCCCAGTGGCATAGAGACGGCTTCGACAACCATTCGTCGCGTTCCACTCCACAAATGGCGACGATATTCTCCTTTTCGCTGTTGCACAGTCACTTTTGCGTGAGCACAGTTATGCACGTCCGCTCACGTCAACACTCCCCAGGCCATTCCATTGTTCCGTCCCTGTGTCTCCAGCTACCTCTAGCTACGCTCGTACCACCAAGAGTGGGGGCGTTCCCCTACCACCTTTTCACCGAAATCATTTAGTATTTAAGGATATTTATATTTATTACCCTGGAGTTCATACCAGTCATAATAATTTACTACTAGCGCCTTATAACATTAAATCATACAGTAATAACTTATAATTACCATCAAAAGGAATACATTTGACTCCAAGAGTTCAGCGCATTGTCTGAGACAGCGCTAATTCCCAGTTTCGCCAATAGATGGCATCAGGGTGCACTCCCTGGCAGTCTCACACCAGCGTGCCCGTTTCCGACGCGCGGGCTCCAAATTACTGTCAGCCCACCATCATTTCAGTTCCGTTACACATGCCCCACTTCTTATTGAAGTATCTAACAGTGATAATTCAATAAGAAGTCTCTCCTATAATGAATCTGAAATTTTCGTTAAGCTTTTTACCAAGGGTTTTCCCTTTCTTACTGATACACCTCGGTACTTATATTACTTATTTAAAATTAAACACCAATTCTTTCTATCTTTCCTGCTAAACATTACATAAATGATTTACATATATTCTTTACAATTTTCTTACATCTAAACACAGTACACTTTAAACATCTTTTTTACAAAAATTTTAAATACACTTCTTTTATCTCAGGCAAGTAAAACACACGTTATGCGCCTATTACTTTATAGCCCGTCCTTTTCACTTTACCTCCTCACTTTTCTACCTCTTCCACAACACTTATTTACACATCTATTAAGGCTTTCTTAGAAGCTCAGTCTTTCCCAGTCTGTTTAGTCTCTACTTAAACTAGAAGTTTCATTAGAATACTACAACATATTTTAGTGAACATTTACCTTTCACATAGAACAAAAGAAACAAAACTATTTACATATTGGTTTACTTTATTATTTATTTATATATTTATTTTCAATCTGGTAGAATTCGTGGTTCATACCTTTTGAGATCCACTATGTTTCTTATTCCCAGGCGTTTGCCTGTTAATGGGTACTCTAAATAATAAGCATTCACATTGGGTATGGACACTATTTTAAATGGTCCATTATATATATATTTAAATTTGCTGATCTCGTTATTAATTTCACTTGATTTTTCATGTGTTTTTACAAGAACGAGATCACCTATTTTGAATTTAGGATTCCTTACTTTTTCGTCATGACGACGAATTCTCGCATCTGCTTGTTTTCTCATCTTGTCTTTTACTAAGTTCTTTTTACTATCATAATCTAATTCAACTCTATCTGGAAATTCTAGTAGGTCTTCTACTAGACTTTTACTTCTCGTCTTTTTCAGGATTTCTTCTGGAGTAAATCCAGTGCTCTCGTTTGTTAATGAATTCATGATTTCTTCGAATTCACTCACATACATGCCCCACTTCTTGTGGTTGCTATGGCAGTACGTCCTAAATAACCGACCTATCTCACGCATATATCTTTCTGCCGGATTGCTTGATGGGTGATAAGCTGAGATATGTACCACTTCTACCTGTTTCTCAGTTATCCCATCCTTCCACATTTTTGAGCAAAACTGAACACCATTATCTGATAGTATTCTCTTTGGCTTCCCTACTTTCACAAAATAATCACACACCATTTTATCATACACAGCTCTGGCAGTAGCTTTTCTCAAGGGATATAGCTTTATATACTTTGAGAAAAGTTCAACTGCTACAAATATGTACACAAAACCCCCCATGGTTTTCGGTAATGGTCCAAAGATATCTACTGCTACTATTTCTAATACTTCATCAGGTCTTATTGATTGCATGGGCCCTTGATTAGTTGCATTTGTTACTTTCGCCTTTTGGCATAGATCACAAGATCTTATCCTCTGTGCTACCCTTCGTGCCATGTTGTTAAAGGTAATGCATTCATCTAACTTATCGGTACACTTCCGTGCACCACAATGGCCATATGCCAAGTGAACATAATCTATCAGCACTTCAGTGTGTTGTTCCGGCCAACATACTCCCCACTTCCCTGGATTATTTAATCTTTGAAGATACAGTACACCTTTATGTATTTTATATGAAGCCCTTATGTTAGTCGCGTCCGGATTGTCAAACTTGACCTTTACCGACTTGAGTGCATCATCATCACTTTGATATCTTCGCATATTCCGACATATTTCCCTAATTTTTTTTCTTCCTTCCTCTTTTTTGAAGTAATTCATCTCAAAAACATCTTCCCTATTCTTTACACTTTCTAGTGTCTCACATCCTTCCGGTAATCTCGACAAAGCATCCGGTACTGCATGTTCTTTCCCTTTAACATACTTGATCTCTATATCAAATTGTTGTAAAAACAGCGCCCATCTGGTCAACCTGTTATGTAACAATCTGCAGTCCTTCAAAAATATTAAAGCTTTGTGGTCTGTATGGACCACAGTCTTATGTCCCCATAAGAAAAGTTGAAATTTCCTAAAACCCCATACTATAGCTAAAGCCTCCTTCTCTGAAACCGTATAGTTTCTTTCGTACTTAGACATTGTTCTACTCGCAAATGCTATTTGTCTATGAGTTTTTTCCCCATCTATCATTACCTCCTGAAATATGGATACTCCCAATCCATAATCTGAACTATCTGTTGCCATGTGGAATGGTTCACACAGGTCAGGGTGCCATAACTTTATGTTTTTAGCCAAATTGTCTTTTATCCGGTTGAATGCTGTTTCACATTCCTCAGTCCACATATACACACTGTTCTTCTTAAGTAGGTTGTTCAGATGTGGGCTATTGAACACCTGATCATCCACATACTTACGATAAAAGGAACAAAGTCCTATAAATGACTTTAGTTGTTTTTTATTCTTGGGAGCCGGACAATTTCTTATTGCTTTGACTTTATCGGGATCCTTTTCAATTCCCTCTGGTGTTACTATGTGACCTAAAAACTTTATTTCTTTCTTCACAAACTCGCATTTTTTCAGGTTCAGGGTCATTCCTCCTTTAATTAAAGCTTTGAACACCCTGTCACATAACTCTATGTGCTCTTCCCATGTCCTTGTAGCAATTAACAGATCATCTACATAAACCGTGATTAGCGAACTAAGTTCACTCCCTAAAATCTTGTCTAAAGCCCGAATGAACACTGAAACGGAAGTATTTAGGCCAAATGGTACCACTGTGAAATGGTAGCATTTGCCATTGAATAAAAATGCCGTGTACTTCCTAGACTCCTCACTTAATGGGATTTGCCAGTATCCTGCAGTTAGGTCTAAACTAGTCATGTACTTTACACCATTAAACTTCTGCAATAAATTATCTATGTTCTCTGGACGATCCAACTCCCTCTTCACTACTTTATTCAGAGTACGAGCATCTATCACTATTCGTACACTCCCATCCTTCTTACCTACTATCACTAGTGGGTTATTATATGGGCTAGAACTCCGTTCAATGACCCCACATGAAACCATTTTATCTATTTCTTTTTGAACTGCTTCTTTCTTAGACAAGGGCACATTATATGGTGGTTTAAAGAAAGGTTCATGCTCCTCTACCTCCATGCAGTACTCATAATTTATCACTTGTCCCGGTTTGTCCGAAAATACCTCCTGATTTTCTTTCAGAATTTGCCATAGATCCCCCCTTTGGGCATCAGATAGTCCTTCCGTTTTATCCACTACATTTCGAAGGAGTGTCTCCTTATTTCCATCTTCAACTATCTGCCTCACCAGGCACCAATCGAATTTTTGACCTATTCCTGAATCATAATCATCTCTAAATTCTACCCATCTCAGCTGGTTCTCTTCCATTACTCTAGATGATTCAAATGGTATTTCTAATACCGCACTATCAACTTTACAAACTATTATCCCTTTGTCACAGTCTATAATTACTTTCTGTTTTATTAACCAGTCAATGCCTAAAATGATCTCGGCACTGAGCTCTGGAACTACTAAAAATGCATTCGAAAATAACTTGTTTTTTATCTTAAATTCCATCATCACTTGATGTTTAACAGGTTTACTACATTTCCCTGTCGCCCCTATCACTTTAACACCTGTTACTGGCATCATGACTACTCCTCGTTGCTCTTTGATCATCTCAAAAAATGCGTGCGAAATAGCACTTATTTGAGCACTCGTATCCAACAATACATATAAATCGTATCCACATATATTAATGGGTAGGATTGTTTGCATCCTATTGTCCTCTTTCATACTTTCTTTATCTTCCCATAATAAATCCTTTTCCACCGCCAAGTCTTGCCATATTATTTTTCCGGTTTTTATACTGAACATTCCATCTGGAGGTTTCTTTCTCCTTTTCATCCTAAATTCTTTCACCACTTTTTCCAATAGTCCTTCGTCTAGGCTCTTTAATGCCATCTCGTTCTCATTCGAATCTGTCATGCCTGAACTCTCGGTTGCAGAATCGGAAACTTCCTCTACTTCTTTTTCTCCCTGGATGCTTTCTGATGATTCTGACGATAATTCCTCCTCCTTAGAAATATGACCTTCTTCGGATTCAAATAATTCTTGCAAATTATAATCCATTTCTCTATTTTCCCTTTGTTGGATAGTACATTCGCCACTCTTACTTTCATTACTTTCCCCTACTAATGGAATTCCAGTCTCACTCAACTCATTTGCTTCAGTACTACAGGGATCACAACACTCTTTCTCTTGGTTAGATACACTTTCTCTAATTTCTTTAAAAGAATCTTCATCACAGTCATGTACTCTTGCTGTCACTAGGTACACATCATAATCGGTATGGCTCTCTAACACTGTCATATTCGGGTCCAAATTAATCACTTGTGTGGAAGATCTTTCTAATTGTGCTGGCTGGCTTTTGAGCTGACGTACATATTCTGCACACGAGGTAATTTCTGAATCGGCATGCGTCTCTGCACTATGCCCCTTTTTCTTATCCACCCTTTCCTCTTTAATTACTTCTCGATGCGATTCGTCGACTATTCGTACGAACCTTTTACCATAAGTCACATCACTCCTACCTTGCCCCTGCCTCTCTGCACAGTTGCCATCCCTACCGACAAACAACGCCTTCTCTGACTCTTCCATCATCAATGCGTCACTCTGACCTCGAATTGTACTTATTTCATTCACGTGAGCCTTCACATCCGACCGATATTCTTTTCCTACTTCATTTCCCTTAATAATTCCTCCCTGCTCTCTCTCCTCTGTTTGTATCCCTGCATTATACTTCGCAAAGTTTCGTTTATGTAACTGCTCTTCAGGCGAACGACGCACTATCCTACTATAGTACTGACTACTCCGATCTTCTCTATATTTGGGCCATTTCTTTCTTTCCGCGCGCGTTAGGCCCTTGACCTGCGCGGTATTTAGTTTTCCTGATTTTGATAATGCATCCCGTTTCCCTGATAGTGTCCTCTCCCTCGCTGAGAGTTACCTCCTCGACCTCTTCCTCTCATCATGTTAATTTGCGGTTCATTCCTACCACCTTTTACTATTCCATTCTGATTTCTGAAACCTCGAAACTCTCTAGTTTCCCGCCACCTATCTTCATTCTCGATTTTTTCTAAAAATTCATCGAATGTTCGATGAGTGCCTCCTACATAACGCTTTGAATCGTCAGGTAGCTTTTTCCACAACTCCCACACTATCTCCGATTCTGATCTACGATCTTTAAGATACTCCAAACGCTTGAACCATCCTTCACAGTATTCTTTCATGAGCCCACGCCCATGTTCTGGCATTCTGGCGACAACGAATTCTCTCCACAACTTATCCCTCTGTTGTGTGCCCCAGAATTCCTCAAGGAACTTTTCTTTGAAGTCTGTAAACTTCAAATTGTCGATATCCAAATTCAATCCCCAACGTTTAGCATGACCTGCTAAAGCGTCTATTACTAAATTAATTTTTTCTTTATCCGACATGTCTGTTGGTAAGACACGTTCACAATTTTTTATAAAATCCATTGGATGCCATCCACCTTGTTTCTTTTGAGGATCGTATTTTTCCTCCCTACTCAGTATTTCCGATTTTTGCATTACCAATGGGATACCACTACAGTTAAGAAACGTCTGATTCTGAACTTGCTGACTTAACAATTTTATCTCATTACGCAGTGTATTTTCCTGCTCCTGCACACATGCATCAAAACTCAACATGGTATTGCGCAGTGTTTCAATATCAGCTGCCGTTTCTTTAACAATCTCTTTCTTTACAACTGGTACTATCACCTGTAATTTACTTTCAATTATCGGTTCTAATTTTTCACTAACCAAAGGTTCCACTGATTTCTCTATTTTCTGAATTTCGGTATCAAATCTTTTCTCTATTTCTGTGACTTTTCTCTGAACATTTGTTATTTCAGCCCTAATGCTATTTACTGATTTGTTTACCTCTGTGATACGCTGGCTTTGCGTATTCAAAATATCTAAATTGGCTTTTATTTTACCAGATAGGTTTTCATCCAATTGGGATATATGACTAGCCATTTCTGCTTTCAAACTAGCATTCCCTTCTCGAATTTGCGCCATCATACTATTTAACAAACTTGTTAATTCCATATCCTCTCCCTTGTGACTTGCATCCACAGATACATTGGGTTCACTTTTCACTACCTTTGGTTTCACTTCCCGTCCCTCCTGTCTTGTGGGTGTGGATTCATCTATAAGATTTTCCAACCCTACAACATTATCTATGGTCCCTAATTCTGGGTCTGACCTTGTAATGTTTTCGTCTTGCTTGTTACTATTCGACTCCATCTTATGCTGCTGTATTTCGTGCCTAATAGAAATGTTTATTAATCCAAGTATTACTTGTTTAACTCCTACTATTGGACTTCCTTTTGCTGCTTTGCAGGTTGTCGTCTTGAACTTACCAATTGTGGTATATTTGTCTACAACAGAATTTTAAATTTAAAATTTTCTTGAAACTACCAGTTTATATAAAACACTTGTATTGCAGCCATTATTCTACAAACTTGGTAAGTCCTGTCACGGTCGCCACATGCGACCGAACCGCCGAATCTTTCCATCAGTAAATGGGGTATGTTCTCAAGTGACTCCGTTGTTTAAACCCCTCCACTGACAGAATGACCCGCTTCCTACTTCCGTATGTATAAAGCCAATACGGACTTGTAGCTGTCACGCCTTTGCGCTTACTGCTACGTATTTTAACCGTAAATAGCTCAGCCCTAATGGTAAGAGTTAGTAGTGAATTCTGGCGTTATTAATCTTTGAAGACAGCACAGCTGCCACAAGCTCAGCTCACTTTTACTCCACTCCTACCCTCGCCATTACACCACATTAACTAGGTGCTACATAGACCTTGCTAAATTCACTTGCGTATACATTTCTGACCGTTACTCGCCAGTATTTACCTATTGGATTAGTACACTCCTAACCGGACTATTTCTCAAAGAGCTGTGATGATTGAACATGTTCGATCCACGGCCTACAGTGCCCTACAGTTCACACGGTAACACTGCCTACCTGACCCACTTAACTTGGTAGTGAGCTTATGTATCCAATCACCACTGCTAGCAGCAGTAGATAATCCTATCAGCACGACGAGAGCAGCAGACTTACCGTCGAATCCTCCTGAAAATACTTATAACTACGGTCGCCAGCTCTGAAGGAGCAAAAGAATAAATCAATTTTTTGGCTCGTTTCAAAGTGAAACGGCTTCAGTTGAATTTTAAACTTAATTCTGAATATTACTATTTCTGATCATTCTAGATGATTCTACAAAGCAAATACTCTCTCAATTTCTGTGAGTTGGCTTGGTAATTACCACCAAGACAATTTATGCAACTTAGGTTAACAAAATTCTATCCTTCAACTTATTTAATGATTTTGGATATTAAGTTAAGTGACTTTACTTGAAAGGTTACTCAGAAAAATTTAAGTAACTAAAAATAGGCGACTCATTCTGGTGTGACCATTGCTCTTTTCTGGTTCTTATACGCCAAAGTATTCTACACCCAAAAGAATTGTAAATGAAAGAGGCGATGGTGGCCTCAGTCTGATTTCACTACACTATGTTTCAGGTTACTACACTTTACAATGAACAACATGCGTCGTAATTATACTCATTACTATATTCTGTCCTCTGCACTTGCACAAAAGAAAACTGGTATTCTCCTTTTACATGTATACAAAGTTCGACTTAACAATTTCAAGCAGTCTTGCCTTGGGTAGACGTGTCGGTGCTGGTGGTGGGATGCATGTGGCTAACGCAGCTCTTCACGCCTCATGCCCTTAATGGCGGCTGGAACTACGAGCTGTAGCACTCGTATAAGCTACTGCACGTCCGCCATAAAATCTGGGCGCAGGAACTCTTACAATCAGCCCCAGTGGCATAGAGACGGCTTCGACAACCATTCGTCGCGTTCCACTCCACAAACGGCGACGATATTCTCCTTTTCGCTGTTGCACAGTCACTTTTGCGTGAGCACAGTTATGCACGTCCGCTCACGTCAACACTCCCCAGGCCATTCCATTGTTCCGTCCCTGTGTCTCCAGCTACCTCTAGCTACGCTCGTACCACCAAGAGTGGGGGCGTTCCCCTACCACCTTTTCACCGAAATCATTTAGTATTTAAGGATATTTATATTTATTACCCTGGAGTTCATACCAGTCATAATAATTTACTACTAGCGCCTTATAACATTAAATCATACAGTAATAACTTATAATTACCATCAAAAGGAATACATTTGACTCCAAGAGTTCAGCGCATTGTCTGAGACAGCGCTAATTCCCAGTTTCGCCAATAGATGGCATCAGGGTGCACTCCCTGGCAGTCTCACAC
The DNA here is from genome assembly GCF_023864345.2 of Schistocerca serialis cubense. Lineage (NCBI taxonomy): Eukaryota > Metazoa > Arthropoda > Insecta > Orthoptera > Acrididae > Schistocerca > Schistocerca serialis. Next base: position 743,617,966 of record NC_064642.1, read on the forward strand.
CAGCGTGCCCGTTTCCGACGCGCGGGCTCCAAATTACTGTCAGCCCACCATCATTTCAGTTCCGTTACAACTTGTTGCATCTTCTAAATGTCCTGCCAATGAAACGCAACCTTTGGCTCGCCTTCCCCACAATATTATCTATGTGGTCTTTCCAACTGAAGTTGTTCGTAATTTTTACACCCAGGTACTTAGTTGAATTGACAGCCTTGAGAATTGTACTATTTATCGAGTAATCGAATTCGAACGGATTTCTTTTGGAACTCATGTGGATCACCTCACACCTTTCGTTATTTAGCGTCAACTGCCACCTGTCACACCATACAGCAATCGTTTCTAAATCGCTTTGCAACTGATACTGGTCTTCGGATGACCATACTAGACGGTAAATTACAGCATCATCTGCGAACAACCTAAGAGAACTGCTCAGATTGTCACCCAGGTCATTTATATAGATCAGGAACAGTAGAGGTCCCAGGACGCTTCCCTGGGGAACACCTAATATCACTTCAGTTTTACTCGATGGTTTGCCATCTATTACTACGAACTGCGACCTTCCTGACAGGAAATCACGAATCCAGTCGCAAATATCATAATAACTATGACCATTAACGAAATGATTGGCAAATCGATATGAACCTAACATATGAAAGTCTAAATAAGACAAAAATGAATTTTTTTACCGAATAGTTTCTGTAAAATCAATTCGGAAAAACTACAGGGCGAACAACTCGATTCTGTCATCGCTGACCGGCTGAAAGTTGGTATATACTTGTCGTCCACCCCTTCTGAACAAACGAATGAATTCGCCCAGCGCTTGAGGCGAAAACTGGTCTCTGCGCATCGTCTATCGTATCCTGCGCGAGCTATAGCCGTCCCATATAGTTTGACTGCGTTAGTGCCTTGTGCAGCCTGCTACGACGTTGTATACAAAATGGAATGATAGTATGGCACTGCTGACCGGGGCCCCGTCCGGGGATGTTCGGCCGCCGTGTTGCAAGTCTTATTTCATCTGGCGCCACATTCGGTGACTTGCGCGTCGATGAGGGTGAGATGATGATGTTGCAACCACTCCTAGCCAGCCAGGAATCGAACCCGGGACCACTGCGCGGGAGACAAGCACGTTACTACTTTTTTTATCTCATTTTCTTCGTTATTGTTCGTCCTATTTGTTAGGGGCGGATATTGCATGACGCTTGTTCAAGTTCATCGTTGATCCATTAACTTGGTTTCTTATAACAGAGGGCAGCTCACCCTCTGTCTGAGTACAATGAGCTACGGTGCCGGCACTCTGCTAAGCAGGCGGACACGGCGTATACAACCGCCCTGCTACTCAATGTTCCTTGGCGTGTGTGATACTCTAGTCTGCGTCATGTCATTCAGCGATCACGTCAAAAACTTAGATTATTTATCGTCTGTATTACAGTTTATTGTTCCACTGTTGCTCCGTCCCGACTGCACTCCCGACACAAGACGACCCGGAAACACTAGCTGTCGCTCCAAAGATAGTACAACAGTGCTCTTATCGATAAGCGCTGCTGCTGCCACTCACGGGCAGCCAAGCCAGCAACTTAGTGACGCCAGTAAATAGAATAAGACACGGAACGGCAGTACCGCAAAGACAAGATGCCAACAATAAACGGCACGAACACGATCGCCGCACGGCTCACATATCATTTTCACAATGTGAGCACAAAGTAACCCCCCCCCCCCCCTTTTATATTGCACGGTGTAATATTATTGGATTTCAGTTACTTTGCATGTGAGATACTTGTCATTAAAGAAAAGGACAGCCAACGAACTGTAGTTCATAATAATGCTAAGCATCACACCGCGAGAGTAAAGAGACGAATTATTTTTTTTTTTTTTGGTGACTTGCGCCTATACCAAGACGCGCGTCCAGCGTTTAAATACTCTAAATAAACGCTATGACCCGCTGGGCGCAGATATTTAAAATCATTGCCGCAGCGCGTGATAGCAAGAAGCTGCGAAACAGAAAAAAGAACTGTGGTGTCACCGCCAGACACCACACTTGCTAGGTGGTAGCTTTTAAATCGGCCGCGGTCCGTTAGTATACGTCGGACCTGCGTGTCGCCACTATCGGTGATTGCAGACCGAGCGCCGCCACACGGCAGGTCTAGTCTAGAGAGACTCCCTAGCACTCGCTCCAGTTGTACAGCCGACTTTGCTAGCGATGGTTCACTGTCTACATACGCTCTCATTTGCAGAGACGACAGTTTAGCATAGCCTTCAGCTACGTCATTTGCTACGACGTAGCAAGGCGCCATATTCAGTTACTACGAGTGTTTTCAGAACAGATAACATTGTGAATCATGTACCGTCAAGAGCGACGTTCATCATTAATGGATTAGAGTTAAGTATCAAACTAATTACGTCCGCTTTCTGAATTCTAATTCCTTGTCATCTTCCAGATCTCATGTCAGTAGAGTCCTTCCCTCCTCACGCCAGCCTGCGTGAGCTACAACGCGTGCATTTCGGCCCCCAATAGGAACACGGTGTTGGCTCTTCTGCCAACACAACAAGAACAATCTATTTTTTGTTAAGAAATATTCTAGAGACTTCATTACCTCTTGCACTTTTGGTCGCCAACATGTTAAGACGTACTACATAGCATTGCTGCAAGTTGTATTTTTATTTTGTGTAAAAACTATGTGAAATGACGAACAAACATTCCGGTAACTCGGGTGTGGATACAATGTACTTACGTACACGCAAGGACATTTAATTTTAAGAAGGAACGGACTGAAAAAGCAGCGATTATTGGACTGCGCCATTTACAAAAAAAAAAAAAAAAAGTCACAAGTAAGTCATGCATTTATTGTATATTTCTTAATGTGTAGAAGTTTAAAGCCAATTTGTTCAAAATATTTTAATATTTTACGATGCAGTAATTTTCTCCCTATTCTTTTCTTTCACTAACCAAGAATGATGTTCAAATTGTATATGAGCTTTGTTACAGGTTCGCTCTTTATCGTGGTGTCTCGATTGTATTTGGGAGACCACTAATGTGTTCAATTTCCGATCCGTTAATCTTTCTCTTACGAAATTCCACTAACTGGCTTTCATTTCCATTTTCATATTCAAACAGATCCCTCAGGTATTTTCATCGAAGATTCAGATTGCGTGAAGGCAATCCGGGTCAATAGGTGAATTGTTCGCGTAATCAATCCGTACATCTCCTGAACACAATCGAGAACCGACGCGTCGGTGATCAATTAATAATATCTCTCTCTCATTTCTAGTCGTACTGAAAACCGAACACACAGGATAGCCGTAAGTACGCAATCTAGCGTTAGGGTGGATTTTGTCAGTAAATATTACCAACCAACAGTTACAGCATCAGTGTTATTAATAAGCAAGTTCCTAACGCCAAATGTGGTTCCCGAACAGGGACCTGACTAAAAACAAATCTGTTCTTTTTATTTTTCACGCAACCAACTGGGCGAGATTTGGAAGCGAGTCGCAGAAATCCAGTAAAAAAAAAAAAAAAAAAAAAAAAAAACAAAGAAATCGCAGTACGAAACCACAACAGCAGTAAATTGTAGCGCTCAAGACAACGAAAAGAACGAAAAGTGAGTACGACTTTTCATTACGTTTGAAGCTTTGCGTACGGAGTATTAAATCGGCAAATGAGAATTCGTTCTCTACGCTTTATTCCTTTTCCTTTCGCTCTCTAAAGTGCAAATTTCCGCTTCCTTTTTCCAGTTAGAATAGTCTCTTTCACATCATTTCGCTTAATATAATTAGAAATAGATAGTCAAAATTTCCATTGTTATATATTTTAGTTTATCAAAATGGCCGCTATCTATACCAGTTTCAGTGGTGTATAAGTGTTTTTCATTTATTTTATCTCTCCAGTTGCCATATTGGCATCTTCGTGTGTTAAAGTTTCAGTTGTTCATAACGCGCAAGCAACATTGAGAAATCAGGACGCGAGACCATTGGCGCGCCTGACAAATGAAAATCATAACTATACATTATCTTTTCTGGCTCGTGTGGTGTAACTACGCTAAATTTAAGATGGCAGATCAGCAACCCAGACAACTTAGACCGCACGCAGGTGTAAACAAACTTGAATCTCGTAGTGAAGGAACAATAGACGACGAAGCGACACGCGAGGTGTCGGCGCCACAGTCCGCGTCGCAACCGTGTGAATGCTCATTGTCAGATGTACTGAAATTGTTTGCTGATATCAAAAACCAGTTTTGAAGCACGCATGGGACAGTTAACAAACAAAAGTGACAATATTGAAATGCAGATCAGTCAGTTAACAAACAAAGGTGACAATACTGAAACGCAGATCAGTCAGTTAACAAACAAAAGTGACAATATTCAAGTTCACATGGGTAATCTTAGAAGCCAAATAGCGGAAGTTGATGCCAGACTACAGGAACAGAACAGAGCTGTAGACAGCAGGTTCAACAGTTTTGAATTGAGGATAGACACTCATGTGCGAATGACCAATATAAATCCTGTTATTACCGACATCCAAACACAAATCAAAAGTTCGAATGACACCATGGAGGAAAAAATTAAAGCCGTTACCACTGTTTACGCAAGCGAGCTAAACGCAAGCGTACATGCAAAAATAGACAGTGTTCTTTCCATGGTTGATTCCGCCGATACCAACACTGGTAGAAAGTTTACAGATTTGCAGACCCAAGTCGATGTGTGTAAGTCAACAGCGAGTGACTCTTTGAAACATTACAATGATGTTTCAAAAAGTGTAGGCCAATTGACAGAAGGTGTCAGCCACATTGGCGAGCGAGTAGAAAACCTTGGTCAGCGAATATCCGATGTCAATATTGACAAAAGCATCGAAGATGTCACTGCGGGAATAAGCACCACACTTAATAGGGAATTTGAAAAGTTGATACAATCCAAGGAACAGTACATTGAGAGTAAGGTACACTCTGATCTAAAACGTGCCGTTAAATCCGCCACAGTAGAAATGCTAACCACTCCTGGTACTACTGGTGACACTTTAACCAGTGAATCAGGCGAAATCAGACGAGCCTTCAGCCACGATCTTCCGGAATGGAAGCAACGGCTGACCAATGACATAGATCAGCTGAAAAGGCAAGTTGTAGAATTGCAGGGTGACAATCAAAGCTATTATTCACTACCGCCAGAACAACATACTCGCCAATATCCCGAGTATCAGGTACAATTCTCACCTACAGTAAATAATACGCGTGATAGAGCTTCAACATCACGTAGTAATACAGATCAACTAACACTCGTTCAACTAATGCGAGATGGGAGTGTGCTGAAACACAGTTTTCCAGCCTTTTATACCTGAAAAACGAAATATACATCCCATGGTATTTCTAAAATCATTCACAGGTGCTTTTCCAGAATCATGGAACGACAGACAGCGAATAGAGTTCATATTACGGTATGTACACGCCGAAGGATCAATTTGGGGTACTGAAATAATAGACAAATGTCACACCTACACAGATTTCGAAAGGCATTTTTTGAATAAATTCTGGAGTTCAGGTATACAACAAAGACTCCGAAAGGAGGTCTACAACGCCGAACTTTTCAACACCAAGGGAGGAGGTTTGAGGCTTTATTTCCAAAAATATCTACGTAATATTCAGTATTTGGACACCCCCATTTCAACCAAAGATGTCATCATGATCTTAAAGTCAAAACTTCCTGTGTCAATAAGGGAAAAATAAGTTAATGTGAGTGAAGAGACCAGGAAGCCTTTCTTTCCGTTATTGACAATTTGGATATGATCTATGAGGATGCGCGTGCGAGTGCGCGGAATAATTACAATAATGGACCGCCCGCTTCGCAACAGCACGTAGCGAACGGTGTCAACGGAATGTCGTACCGACTTAACACGGGACAACCAAACGTTCAGCCTTACAGCAATCATAACCAGAATAGATACAAGACGATTTATCAAAACACACAGTGACACTACGGTAACTCACCAATAAATCACAACGGTAATTACCAACATTCGAATAACAGGAAATGTAATGGAAATCGTTACAAGGGAAAGAATGGAACAATTATAACGGGCCACAACAGTACAGTCAGCCAAGTCACTTCACTCCCTCACATCAAATAAACCTTTTACAGCCTCAAACTGCGATATTTTCTCACCATCTCAACCAATGGTTCAGGAACAATAATCAGGACAAACCGCCGCATGCTTTTCTTAACACCGCCAGTCATAATAGCCAAGGAAACCCTACCATTTTTACACACAGGCGAACCAAGCATCAAACGTGATGTCAAATGACACGCAATTAAGTGATGCACAGTTTGGATGGGATACAAACGCAAGTTCTCAGCCTGGTATGACACAAAATACTAATCAAGTAAAAATAACTTACATTTCAACCCAACCCAAGTCGGAAAACCATTAGCAGTTTCTTTATGCCTCCACGGGGAAGCTGCAGAACAAAATTACAACACCCTGCAGTAATATAAGACGGCAAGTAAAGACAAGTTCTCATATCTTTAACCACTCATGCCAATCTAAGAAAAAAGGCGTATGACAAACACATTAGCAAAGTCTTATCGTATCGTATAAATGAACGAGCGCTATTTAAGACCCACTTCAAACCATCTTTGATTCATCATAAGAATCGCAAGTGGAAGCACTTGTATGAAGGACCATTTATTATACTAAGAAAACCGCACATTGGTTGCTATCTATTAGCTGACCCTGTATCTGGACGAATAAAAGGATTGTTTCATCACACAGACTTCAAGAAATACCTAGTCACCAACTGAAGATATCTGCTAAGTTCAGCTCCAAATAAGTTGTCAAACTATGTGTGAAGTATAAGCGTACATAAGAGTAATGCACAGGACTCACACCCTGTCGACCTGCCTCCACAAGAGAAGTAATTTATGTGAGCACCTGAGATAAAATATATTTATTGTAGGAGAGCAAGATTTGCCTTAGATGTAAATTAGTTTTAAGTTAATTGAGACATGAATGGCCAAAGCCAAAGAGCTGACAAATAAATAATATAGTAGGGACGTGCTAAGGGCCATCTGCTACCACTGGTTTTAAGTGTAGCAAAGCTCTCTCCTCTTGAATGAAATAAATTAAAATGATCATTCGGACCAGAATGATTGCTCATAAATAAAAGTTGATTAAGGTCGCTTACTCTTATAAGGTAAACGCTATGTTATTTATAACGAGTGTTTGACAAAAATTTTTATGAGACCACCTGTGAAAAGCAGCAGACAAAGACAGCAGCTTAGCATATAAGAATCAAGTAAATCAATAACGATCCAGGTAGCCGGAAAGAAGTGCGCAACTCAATTATTTTTATTACAGTACAGTGAAACCCGTATGCGTTCTTAAGAATTTTACGGCACAGGGCAGCTGAAATACTTACAAAGGTCATTTATAAGTAAACTTATTTAGTACCAGAAGCATCTATTTCAGTTCCTCGAGATACGATGATTGTTTCTTTTCTTTTTTAGAACAGAAGATAGCTATCAGACTCTGTTCACTGCTAATGCATGGTGTAAGCAATTTTAGATACGTATAGAGAAATGTAGGAGAGCTGGATCAGACGATACTGAGACTACTGTATCGATTTAATTACGATAACTACTTGTCATGAAGAACTAGGTTGATAATGCACAATTTATGTTAGGCTCATCATTTCATATGTCAACATTGTATCTTCACATCCCTTCACTCCATGAAAGTTTATTGTGTTTTCCTCTAATCAGTATCCTTACCTTCCTACCCTACCCAGTAGAGAACTGAATTTTACGGACTGATTGCATTCTTGATACGTACAGACTGTGCGTATGGATGGTCGTGACACATTGGTTGTCGACAGGCTATGCTTATTTTCCGCGAACTGCGAATTCAATTAAGATTTGTTGTGTGCAGTTGCATGATAGAGAACACCGAGCTTCCCGATTTCCCTGGTGGAAACTTGAACATGAACTGTTCATCACGTAAACGAAACCACATTGACTATGTCTTCAAATTAACGACGTAATTAACAGAGAGAAAATAAAAGAGCTGAACTTGAGAAAAGAGTAATTATTGTAAAAAGAAAAGAATAACAAGATTTCGAACAAGGTGTAAACCTAAAGTGCCTTGGAAGCACAAACTATGAATAAGAGACACGTTTCTTTGTCAGGCCCTGTAGTCAGAGAGACTAATTTTTCTTTGTAAATAATTTTTAGACATAATATGTATACCGAATGTTAACTGCACTTTGTAGTAATAATGCAGTCATCAATTTATGGACACGTATGTGCTGCTGCGTGTGAACCGACTATAGACAAGCAATAAACGGACACATATAAAAGTTGTGTGTGTGAACTTTAACATGACGACCAAATACTTGTGGACATGAAATAACCATAACGTGTGAACTGGAAGGGTGATAACTTTACGCACACGTGTGAAATTCCGCGTGTGAAGTAGTGTCATAAGTACTTGTACCAAGAAACCCCGTTGTAGGAAGCCGAATTCTGCGAGTGAATAAGTGTTGTACTTACCGTACCGGCACTGTACGCATTTCCACGGACACATTCTTCGACACAGCTGCGGGAGTTGCCGCGTCTGGCTGCTTCCGTAATTACGAGTCGATGAAAAACTGTAAAAATCCACAATACGGATAGTAGCCACCAAACGTTCTGCCTCTCGCAGAACACTGCTACTAGCGTGGTGAAGCCGTTAAGTTACTATCACGTGACTGTGACAAAGGGACGTAATACAGTGTACGCTGCGCGCTCAACAATCCAAATCCCTTTGCACAACGAGAGCGGGCGCCAAATATCTTTGAAATACTTTCAATATCAAATCTGATAAAACCATGAGTTAAGCACTTATGTACCTCATAAAATCACCAAGGCACTAATCTGAGAAGTCTTCAACTCGACTTTGACAATTGCTACCGAATTTATAAACCAGGCCAAGTAATGACGAAAACGTGTCGACCCAAATAAAACCAGAAAAGTAAATAAATACGAGAACTAAGTACTTCTAAGAGAATGAAACCTTATGTACGTAAATAATTGTTATCCTTACCAATTTTTCTTTTAGACTAAGTTATTAATAAGTAAGCACATTCTAATACAGATTTTCTCTGTATTTTTCATGTACGAAAACATCAATGGTAGCTCGAAGATGTGTCAAGTGAAATAGAGACCGCCACCAAAAGGCTCAACACGTTCAACCACTTCAACCTCCACAGTAAAAGTGATGCCCTACTTTTCCTCCACTGTGAAAGTGCAAAGTGATGCCCTACATTTCCTCCACTGTGAAAGTGCAATCAATTTCCCTCACTCAAGTGCAATGCTACGATTTATACCCGAAGTTCTACCACTCCCAGTGCAAGTCATACCTACCCAAGTGTAGTGATTTTTTTTATTTATTTATTTATTTATTTATTTTATTTTATTTTATTTTTTTTTTTTTTTTTTGCAGGTTATGAAATCCACAAATCGGTAACGTGCTACGTGTAAGAAATCTTCGTCGAAACCACGGTCGAAAAATATTCCTGTAATATGTCCTTGTAAAACAAGAATGTCAATTCTCTGTAATATATTTTTCCAAGAGTGCACACTGCACCCAGACTTCCTGCGAAGTCAAATAATTAATTTCTTCGTTATTTTTTAATATTTATTATGCCATATATGATGTATCTATGTATGTATATCTTTATCCTAATTTCATTGTCTCTTACCGAGAAATGAACTTTTGTAATCTAGTATAATGCATTATTAGAAGTACAGCTCAATTATGTAATTACCCTATGAACAAGTTACAATCAATTTAAGGCGTACGGATTTATTTACCTGTTATTCTTTATGTCAACCCCTTTGCCTAATGTCATATATGATATCTATTGTAAATAATTTTTGCAAGTAATACTAACTTGATTCACGAAAGCAGTAATATTATGACTACGCGTGAGTCGCGATGATCCTCACGGAGTCACCACGCCTCACGCGGGAAGCAATGTAATATTATTGGATTTCAGCTACTTTGCATGTGAGATATTTTTCATTAAAGAAAAGGACAGTCAACGAGCTGTAGTTCGTAAAAATGCTAAGCATCACAGCGTGAGAGTAAAGAGACGAAATATATATATATGTTTTTAATGTGCGCCTATACCAAGACTCGCGTCCAGCGTTTAAATACTCTAAATAAACACTATGACCCGCTGGGCGCAGATATTTAAAATCATTGCCGCAGCGCTTGATAGCAAGAAGCTGCGAAACACAAGATAAAACAATCTATCTTTTGTTAAGAAATATTCTAGAGACTTCATTATCCCTAATACTTTTGGTCGCCGACATGTTAAGACGTACTACATATCATTGCTACAAGTTGTATTTTCATTTTGTGTAAAAACTATGTGAAACGACGAACAAACATTCCGGTAACTCGGGTGTGGATACAATGTACTTACGTACACGCAAGAACATTTAATTTTAAGAAGGAACGGACTGACAAAGCTGCGATAATTGCACTACGCCATTTACAAAAGAAATATCACAAGTAAGTCATGCATTTATTGTGTATTTGCCAATGTGCAGAAGTTGTAACACCATAGCTCGAATGCTCCACTGATTTATTTTGCCTTTTGTTTTGTTTAATGCTATAACATTGAGTTTCTGTAAGTGTTGTTGGATTGAATCAATACCATGAGAGTGTTTATTGTTTTCTGTGTAAGAACTTTGATGTCATGGTTTGATTCTATGCAATGTTGTGTATTGAAATCTTTGCCTCATTTGGAGGGGACAAAACGTAATGTATATAATTGTAATTTCTGTGTGAATAATTTTTTATAGAAATACCAATGTGTGTAACTGGTCTATTTTATTTAAAGTGATTGTTTGCTGTTATGTATTCTGCTGGCCTTCACTTAGGGTTGTTAGTTATTTTGTATGTAAAAGGTGTTGTGGTTCCTCTCGGGAACGGAAGCATGCAAATTGAGGTTGGCATATGTAGAAGAGGTGGATTAAGACTCAATCGGGGATGAGCTACTGTCAACTGCTCATGGAAAAGGTGTGCATTGTGCTGGTGCCGAGAGAGGCTTTTCGTGCCGCTTTTCAATGCCTCGGATGGATGGATGGACAAAGAGCTGGAACTATTCTGGAATTGGTATCTATCATCGCCACCAAGAAAATGATAGAGACCAGCAATTGTACTTGCAAATCCACCCACCGACATGCACTCGCCACCCCGTTGCGCAATCACTGAAAAGGAACCAAGGAATTATAGAAATGTGCACTGAAGGATCTGCTCATATGGATGATTTATTTGTTTTCAATAATAAGGTAACCAAAAGACTATTTATGAAAACTTACCTTGATTTCTCCTCTGTCACATTTCCACTTAGGATCATTCCCATGCTAAAATGATTACCAAGTGTCCTTATTGAAAGAACATTAAAGGTCAGTGTTTTACTAATTAATGCCACTTCAAGATAGTAAGAAGAAACTAAGTTAAAGTTAATGTAGCAGAACTGAGTAATATAGTAAATGATGCTTGCTGAAAATAATTTTCCTATTAAGACTGTTTATTAATATTTTGTTGCCAACTTCTATAGTGAATGTTCTCAAAACTGTGGCTTACAGAGTTTTGCAAATTAAATGATCACAGTGCAATCTGTTGAAAATCGCCCAAAGGTGTGCTATTGTCTTATAACAACATCAAGTTGTGTTCTACTGCAGGAAAAATTGAGAACTATTACTGTTGAAAGTTAAATGTTCATGCGTGTTAAGGAAAGTGTATTTAGTTAGCCCTGCTACAATGGTCAAGATTAAGGCCACCCCCTCCATTGAAAGGAGTTAAAATGCACAAAGTTACTTAATTATAGAAAGTTTCAATTACTCTTGCTGTTCAAGTGAAAATCTGAACAATATTGGGTTCTTCTTGAGTATTAATGGTGTAACAGGATCAACAGTTTGTCTATTGTGCTCATGCTAGATAACGATTAATAGAAAGACCACTGTCTACGAAAATAGTAACTACTTTATTCAAAAAAACAGTGGGAAGTAATTTGTTAGTGAACGCCATTCAGTTTTCATTCTAAGTAGAAAGGTATTTCGTAGTGAGAGACTTAATCTATGCACAGTAACTAATTTTGCTGTGAACCATATCCATATTTCATGCCAGATAGGAATTTGTTTGAAAAGTAATATTAAACCTATGTCCAATTTACGATTATACAGTGCATATTAATACTAAAGTTATTGAGACCATTCAGTTTGACTCAGTTCTCAAGGTAATAGTGTGTTTTGTTATCTGTTATTTTTACGCAAATAGTTTGTTCTGGTCTGTTAGCACTTTGATACTTCCTGGCAGATTAAAACTGTGTGCCCGACCGAGACTCGAATCGGGACCTTTGCCTTTCGCGGGCAAGTGCTCTACCGCGAAAGGCAAAGGTCCCCGAAGCAGAGCAGCGTTACCCTCTGAAAGGAGTTTCGTTATATTGACCGTGATGTACCTAATGAAGGTGGCTTATCGGAAGTGAAAGTCAGAATTACGTAAATAATTAAGCAGTAATAAACAATATTTAACCTATCCACACTGTTCAAAGAATAAAGAAATCGGTCGCCATCCTAATTAGGCATGACAATGCTTAACATTCTAGTTCAAGAAAATAGATATGAGTAACTTTAATGGATACACACAGCCTATATCACACGAGAGTTCAACGAACTCGGTCACTAGCAGATGTTGACGTTAAAGAAAGTGCTAACAGAATGAGATTTTCACTCTGCAGCGGAGTGTGCGCTGATATGAAACTTCCTGGCAGATTAAAACTGTGTGCCCGACCGAGACTCGAATCGGGACCTTTGCCTTTCGCGGGCAAGTGCTCTACCGCGAAAGGCAAAGGTCCCGAGTTCGAGTCTCGGTCGGGCACACAGTTTTAATCTGCCAGGAAGTTTCATATCAGCGCACACTCCGCTGCAGAGTGAAAATCTCATTCTGTTAGCACTTTCTTTAACGTCAACATCTGCTAGTGACCGAGTTCGTTGAACTCTCGTGTGATATAGGCTGTGTGTATCCATTAAAGTTACTCATATCTATTTTCTTGAACAAGAATGTTAAGCATTCTCATGCCTAATTAGGATGGCGACCGATTTCTTTATTCTTTGAACAGTGTGGATAGGTTAAATATTGTTTATTACTGCTTAATTATTTACGTAATTCTGACTTTCACTTCCGATAAGCCACCTTCATTAGGTACATCACGGTCAATATAACGAAACTCCTTTCAGAGGGTAACGCTGCTCTGCTTCTTTATGCTGTAATTGCTTTAATAAAAATAATTTCATTATACGAGCTGCCTTCAGCTTTGAGTTTATAGTATAGCAGAAGCGGACGAGAATGTTATAATGTTTAGAGCCAATTTGTTCAAAATATTTTAATATTTTACGATGCAGTATTTTTCTTCTTATTCTTTTCTTTCACGAACCAAAAATTATGTTCAAATTGTATATGAGCTTTGTTACAGGTTCGCTCTTTATCGCGGTGTCTCGATTGTATTTGGGAGCCCACTAATGTGTTCAACTTCCGATCTGTTAATCTTTCTCTTACGAAATTCCACTAATTTGCTTTCAGTTCCATTTTTATATTCAAATAGGTCCCTTAGGTATTTTCATCGAAGATTCTGATTGCGTGAAGGCAATCCGGGTCAAAAGTCAATTATTCGCGTAATCAACCCATACGTGTCCTGAACACAATCGAGAACCGACGCATCGGTGATCAGTTAATAATACCTGTCTCTTTTAAAGTCGTACTAAAAAACAGCCACACAGGATAGCAGTAAGTACGCAATCTAGCGTTAGGTTGCATTTTGTCAATAAATAGTACCAACCAACAGCTACAGCATCACTATTATTAATAAGCAAGTTCCTAACGTCAGAGTAGGTTAATAGAGCCACATACACTTTCTGCAAATGTGTATATTTCGTTTATGGTTTGTAGTTGAATTTCTCAGTATCTGGACAACTCCAAAAAGTTCCCAACGATGGATGAAGTATTAACAGCAGCAGAAGAATAGCAGATGTATACAAAAGTGCTCATCCCTAAATGCGGCATCGATTATGCAGTTCATAGCGAGCAAACCGGCTGTCAGTAGCAGTCGACATCCAGTGGATCCTTTGAGAAACAACTAGTGAAAACTGTCCGTGTGCAGAAAAACGATTTGAACATGATCAGTCGCTCCGTAACAGCACAATATACGTGTACTATGACTTTGTCAGGAAAGACACTCTCTTACGTAAATTCAAAATGATTCTGATTGCTAAAGATTAGTAGCGAAATCGCTTAGATGGAAGAATCCATAACAATACGTTCTTTCATCCTCCAACGAAACTGAACACCAATTTTCACAGGAATGATCAAATCCGCATCCTGCAACGTAGTGGTTTCCATTAAATGTATATGGTGCTCTAAGAATTTATGTTTGGGTTGCTTCTACGATAGATATCAACCGGGATTATCTTGTAAACAGTAAGCGCTGCATGTGATAGAGAGTAAGACTGCTCTGTAATCTATCCTGTAAGAGACAGAATGCGCGCTTGAAGAAATGATCATACAATATTACGCTTTCACGGATGGTACTGATATCATTAAAAACTTCCGGTCTGTTAGGCCGTGGTAGATTTATAAAACTTTCTCCGAACGTTCCCTCTCCTTTTGCGGGAGACATCTTCAGAGGTGAAACAGGGAACTGCAACCAGAATTAGACTGAGCGCCGAATATATTGGCAGTGTAGAAGGACCATAGTCAGTCATGTGACGTCGCAACGAGATTATCACTGGTAATGCCAACATGCTCGATAGGAAGTAATCTATCGTCATATGGTATTGAGATTTGTAAACACCATAATAATTTTAACAGAAAAGAGGAAGGTGTTAAATCAGATAAAATTTAAATGTCAACTTTGCAACATAATAATGACTTTCAGTTGAGAATGTTGGCACTACCAGTGATAACCTCGTAGCGACGTCACTTGACAAACAGTGGTGCCCTCTAAACAGCCTGTGTATTCGACGCTCCCTCGTGTTCTGGTTGCAGTTCGCCATTTTACCTTTAAAGATATCTCCTGCAGTCCTGCATCGGTCACGGCCTAACAGCCCGGATGTTGTAAGTGATGTGCAGTTAAAAAAAGTTTTCTGTATGATTAACGAGATTTCTATGGCGAAAATGACAATTTTTGAATAATTTTCATGAGATACGCTATTTGCTGATTTTTTGTACGATGGAATTGAAGAAAAAATAACATACTGGCAGGATTTGAACCCATATCGCCAGCGTGTTAGCCGTCCACCTCAGCCGCAGTGCTACGTTCGCTTGCCGCGGACATAGCGTTACCGGTATATGGCATATATATAAAACTTCACCATCGGTTTCTCGGAAATCAGAGGCCATTTCAGGAAAAGCTGCTAGCCACGTACTACGTGCTTTATTCTCTATAACATACATAGGACTCATCAAAATCTATGATTAACAGGCCTTATGATCCCTTTGTGAAACTACCATTCCAAATGCAACTTGATTACACGCCATTTGTGAGGAAGAATGAAGTAGTCGCACTGAACTAACATAAAGACCTTTTCCCCAATACTGATGAACGGCGAAGTGGTAGAAGATTGTACAGCTCTAATAGTAGCACAATACTGAAACGACGTGAAAGTGATACAACATTTACATGTTTTTCTTCGTGCACTGGCAAAACTTTATAAGCTTTTTTTTTTTCAAATGATTTGGAACGGTGTATGGAAACACAAAATCAAGCCACTATGACTGTTTGGGCTTATAAAATACAAAGGAACACTTGATAAATATTTCATGTAGAACAAGAAACTAAAGGGTATGGTATATGATAATTTTTATATGTCTATGTTTGCAAGAAGTTATAAAATGCCACCTTACGTGACTCACAGTAATAATACATTCCTCACCAAGAGGTTCTTATTGGTTCGCTTCAGAGATGAATCCATTATACCCAGGATTATCACTGCAAGGAGCCATCCTAAGTCGAACACCCTTTGTCCACGACCTTGTCAGGAGTTAGGATTATTCATTAATGTGTGACAATCCTCCTGGATGATGCATATATTTTTTTTGTGCCTCAACCAACAATCACTACCATGCAAATCGTTATCCACAAAAAGCAAACTGTACCACACTCCTTCAACAATGTGAGCGTTGACACATGTGAAATAACTCTAAAGAGACACATAACATTTTAAGTTTTTATATTTTATTGACGACTGTAATACGATCCCCTCATGAAGAAAGTTGTTATTATATGTGGAACATTGAACACAATGAGAACAGTGACAAGAGTGTGGTAGGGAGCTCATTTAAACATTCTCCTCACTTTATCCCATTCCCTTGAATGCTTACGTATAGATTACCAATGCATTGTCTATGCAAGCGCTTCTAGAAAATATCTCTGGGCCGTGCTTGAACAGATTGCAACATAAAAGTAATATCATTTTATCTGGAATAGCAACTCCTTTCAACTGGAAGCAAAAGGTATGTTAGTACGCTTCCGCACACTTTTGATAAGCGATGCTTTATTTTACAACGGGTAACGGATAATAAGCAGACATTTCTCAAGAAGTGCAAACACTCTCAAAAATCTAGAGCTCGGGCGGTACAAACGAGACGGGCCTCATCTAAAAGCGATACGAACAGTGATATACAAGGTTGGTTTCGAAAGTAACCGTTTGGCTGTAGATAAAAATCATTTATGGAAGAAAATTACTGTACACGTACATTTTGAAACTACAGCTCCTCGCAGTTTTTCAACATAATAACTATTCAAACTTAAGCATTTTTCATAGCGTTTCGCAGATTTACAAATTCATTCCTTAAAAAATTCTGACGCCTGGGCGCCTGGCAAATATTTCACGGCGTTTTGAAGTTGGTTGTCGTCATTGAAATGTTGCGACGCAAGCCTCATTTCCAAGCGAGCGAAGAAACAAACATCACTTGATACAAAGCGTAGACTGTATGGCGGATGATCAAAAACGACCCATTTGAACAGCTTTAAAATCACTGAATTTTCTTGGGCACTTTGAGGACGTGCAAAAACACATCATCATACCGCGACGTTCGTTTTGAACGGCTCATTTGCGTTTTTGGACATAATAGACATCAGAAGTGTTAATCGTTGCCGGCCGTTGTGACCGAGCGGTTCTAGTCGCTTCATTTCGTAACCGCGCTGATGCTACGGTCGTAGGTTCGAATCCTGCCTCGGGCATGGTTGTGTGTGCTGTCCTTAGGTTGGTTAGGTTTAAGTAGTTCTAAGTCTAGGGGACTGATGACCTCAGATGTTAAGTCCCATAGTGCTCAGAGCCATTTGAACAATTTTTGGTTAATCGTTCCACGCTCCATAAATTCGACCAGCAAAGCTCCTTCGGCATTCCAAAAAATCCATCTAACCTTGCTCGACGATGAAGTTTCGCCGGCTTCCTTCGGGTGCATGGAGAATTGGTATGGCCCCTGCCGTCGACAGTTGCTTCGTTTCGGCATTGTATGCGACCCAAGTTTCGTTTCCAGACAAAATTCTCTTCAAAAAACATCCTTCCGCTTTTTAGCGTGAAAATAATTCTGAGGCAGAGCCGATTTGTTTGGATCTGTGGACTTCCGTGAGCAGTGCAGGAATCCACTGAGCTTAGAACTTTCGCTAGCTCAAGTTGTCGATTTTCGCAGCCGGTTTCATAATGTTTCTTGATCATTGCAGCCAGCAGAAGACCTACCACCTTTTTCTTCATCATGAGTGTATGTTCCACCACTCTTTTCTCTTTTTTTTAAAAAAAAAATCACTTTCAGTCATAACGTTTGAACAGTATACAGGACACAATTGACGATTAATGTCAGTAGCTGAAACGTTTCACGCCGAAAGAATTTTTATTACTACTCGCACTTTGCACTTTTTTAATACCGTTCTCATGATTTGTGGTTATAAAAAGTGCAGTGTGATAATCACGATGGTCGCTGCACGAATACTAGCGCCACGCTAGAGTGGCGGCTGCTTTCCGAACGAATCTCGTGTTCATGAAGTAAAATACACCGAATTACGGTCTTCCTACTGTTCCTTATGACCATTACGGCAGCAGGTAAAATAAAATATCATAGGAGATATATTGTTCTAGCAACACGTGATGATTTAGGCACCTTCCATCTCAGTGGAAGGAATATGGGTAAATAATAAGCCAAGCTGCACAGATGACTCAAAAATTTATGCTTATTCTTCGGTCCACACACTGTGGGACGCAGAAAGGACTAGATGAAACATTTGCATTAATGGAGTCCACCAAATGTGTAATACTCATAGAGCAATAAGAACAACCTGTCCACAAAACGATATGAAACGAATCTGTTACAGAAATATGAACAGAATAAGAAGTAAACACATTGCAGTGTATAACCAAAAAAACACATTTTCTAAGGATTCGTCTGGATGAAATCCCATATAGGCATTAAATACAATGAAATAGCAAACGAGCTAGCGAAAGATGCAATGCGTATCAGATAATATACAGATATAGTGGTCCCATAACGACTACATTCTCAAACAAGTACTGGAATTTTTCAGCACTCGGTTCCTTACACATGAGATACTTGTTTCCTGATCACCTTCAGATTAACAATTAAGTCAGTCAGTTGTAGGAAGTCCATCGCCTCGAAACAGGCAGCTGATCATATATCTACAACACGTAAGCTATTACGACACCACGAGCCAACGGAATTGCCAAGTATCCAAGCCGAAAGGTTTCGACGTAGTAAGATAATGGATAAACGTAAACATAAAAGGCTGGATTGTAGTTGTAATATTACCTGTGAAACTAGCTGCTACAACGACGTTAAATATAAATCACTTTACTAATATCACGAGGAAAATGAGAGAATAACACGATGGTCTACGTGTTTTCAAAAGTTCACTTGTAGCCGAACTTTTCAAAAATCTTAATGATTATTCTAAGCCGTCCGCTATGGCCGAGCGGCTCTAGGCGCTTCAGTCCGGGACCAAGCAGCTGCTATTGTCGCAGGTTCGAGTCCTGCCTCGGGCATGGATGTGTGTGATGTTCTTAGGTTACTTAGGTTTAAGTAGTTCTAAGTCTAGGGGACTGACGACCGCATATGTTAAGTCCCAAAGTTCTTACAGCCATCTGAACCATTTGATTATTCTAAATAAAGTTGGATGCCAAGTTTTTGTGCTCGCGGAATATCAGGAGTAAAACAAAAACTTGGCTTGAAGAAAGATCTCGCGAGAACAGTTGAATTCTTGAAAGTGCAGCATGTCGGTAAATTTTTCCACATACTTCAAAAACCTTATCATTATATTTTCTTGTTTTTTTAACAATGCTCATAAAAAATGACGAGTTTCAACGCCAACTGTGGGCTCATACAAACAATGACACTTGTTTATCAAGACGTGATGTATCATTTTACATTTTACCTTCGGAATAAGTAAGTAAATTGTTCGCATAAAATTAGGAACACACCGTGTTACAAGGTTCGAACTATGATTGTTAGACGGTTGGACAAGTACATCAACCAAAAGGTATCATGTTTATAAAATGAAACGGAATCTGTGGAAGATACTTTAATATGGTTCCAAATGTAACTAAAGGCATGTTTGTAGCGGTACACTTGGCGTCATTTACGAAAGGATAACGCCTACATCTCGGCGAAGAATATACCATTTGCCGAAAACAGCTTTTAAATGCCAAGAAGAAGTGCTGTTGTTGGTGGGACGCAAAGGCACTTTCCAAGATGTCTCGCGTGCGCGTCGGGGAGCGGCTAATTTCGCCGCTCTGATGGGAACCAGCTGACGGCACGCGAATGCAAATCAGTTCAAAACAAACACAACAACGCAGCACAACACAACAAAAGGATGGGACGGCGTTGTCCCGCAAATTGATAGCGAATGGCCGGAACAGCGGCTGGCGCAGCTAAGGGAAGCGTCCGAATTTTAATTAAAACGGGAACGAAATCAATGCAGCTTACTGGGAGGGTTGGCGGCTTTGCGTTAGACACAGCCGGTACCGAACTGCAGGCTACTGCCTACCAGCGCAGCGGGCCCTGTTAGCGCTGCTGCCACACAGTAGCGGCCGAGGGGGAGGGGGAACAGGGCACAGCGAGCGCAAAACCAAATATGTCCGCGCTGTACGTTCTTCCGTGATTACTTCTGGTCTCGCGAACGCACCGCACAGTGAAATTACTGTCGAGCTATCTGTAATCTCCGTCAATGTACATGCGAATGGATAAAATTAACATACAATAAGCGGAGATAGTAATTATATCAACCGTTCACGTTCGCTACCTTCTGATTGTCATTCACAGTCACAATTATTTTGCCATTAATTTTGCTACCGTGGAACAAACCTATTACAGCCATTCCTGATCCGCCCTGTATTTTTCAATGAAAATTTTGCAGCTGTATGCTGTTTATTCTCAACTACATTGCCCTTCTCCATTTATAAAGTCACAACTAGTTTCATGATAAAAGCCCCATTATCAAAAGCTCACACTTTTTTAATCTTGACCATATTTTGTCATTAGATTCTGTAGCAAATAGTTCAAATGGCTCTGAGAAATATGGGACTTAACTTCTGAGGTCATCAGGCCCCTAGAACTTAGAACTACTTAAACCTAACCAACCTAAGGACAACACACACACACCCATGCCCGAGGCAGGATTCGAACCTGGGACCGTAGCAGTCGCGCGGTTCCAGACTGTAGCGCCCAGAACCGCTCGGCCACTCTGGCCGGCAGATTCTCTAGGACATCAGATAACTATATTTATACTCGTTGATCGGTGTATGTGACGACATGTTGCACATACTGCACACCATTTCGCTCCTACACTACTGGCCATTAAAACTGCTACACCACGAAGATGACGTGAAACAGACGAGAAATTTAACCGACAGGAAGAAGATGCTGTGATATGCAAATGATTAGCTTTTCAGAGCATTCACACAAGGTTGGCGCGGTGGAGACACCTACAACGTGCGACATAAGGAAAGTTTCCAACCAATTTCTCATACACAAACAGCAGTTGCCTGGTGAAACGTTGATGTGATGCCTCCTGTAAGGAGGAGAAATGCGTACCATCACGGTTCCGACTTTGATAAAGGTCGGATTGTAGCCTATCCCGATTGCGGTTTGTCGCATCCCGACATTGCTGCTCGCGTTGGTCGAGATCCAATGAATGTTAACAGAATATGGAATCGGTGGGTTCAGGAGGGTATTACGGAACGCCGTGCTGGGTCCCAACGGCCTTGTATCACTAGCAGTTGAGATGAAAGGCATCTTATCCGCATGGCTGTAACGGATCGTGCAGCCACGTCTCGATCCCTGAGTCAACAGATGGGGACGTTTGCAAGACAACAACCATCTGCACCAACAGTTCGACGACGTTTGCAGCTGCATGGACTATCAGCTCGGAGACCATGGCTGCGGTTATCCCTGACGTTGCATCACAGATAGGAGCGCCTGCGATGGTGTACTCAACGACGAACTTGGGTGCACGAATGGCAAAACGTGTTTTTTCGGAGTGAATCAGGTTCTGTTTACAGCATCGTAATGGTTGCATCCGTGTTTGGCGACATCGCGGTGAACGCACATTGGAAGCGTGTATTCGTCATCGCTATACTGGCGTATCACCCGTAGTGATTGTATGGGGTGCCATTGGTTACACGTCTCGGTCACCTCTTGTTCGCATTGACGGCACTTTGAACAGTGGACGTTACATTTCAGATGTGTTACGACCCGTGGCTCTTCCCTTCATTCGATCCCTACGAAATCCTACATTTCAGCAGGATAATGCACGAACGCATGTTGCAGGTTCTGCACGGGCCTTTCTGGATACAGGAATTGTTAGACTGCTGCCCTGGCCAGCACATTCTCCAGATCTCTCAGCAATTGAAAACTTCTGGTCAATGGTGGCCGAGCAACTGGCTCGTCACAATACGCCAGTCACTACTCTTGATGAACTGTGGTATCGTGTTGAAGTTGCATGGGCAGCTGTACCTGTACACGCCATCCAAGCTCTGTTTGACTCAACGGCCGGGCGTATCAAGGCCGTTATTACGGCCAGAGGTGCTTGTTCTGGGTACTTGTTTCTCAGGATCTATGCACCCAAATTGCGTGAAAATGTAATCACATGTCAGTTCTAGTATAATATATATTTGTCCAATGAATACCCGTTTATCATCTGCGTTTCTTCTTGGTGTAGAAATTTTAATGGTCAGTAGTGTATATGTCTCGGACAGTGGATAAAAGTGGAACCATTACTTTAGATGAGCGAACTTCCAAATGTCTTGGGAAATCTGTTTAACATTCGGGAAACACCTTAATCCACATGTATAAGTTATCAGTTCTTTCACTAACAGACAATGAATCGCTCGTGCTGACTGGCTCTTGCTGTAAGGCAAGAAATTATAACTAACCGCAATACGTCATTATCCTTGCAACAAGTGGATACTTTGTCATCTAATGATTATTCTCTTATAACGAAAATCACCTGCGAATAATATGATTTCTCAATGCATGTAATCAAGTATTTGAAGAAATATTACGAAACCAAATTGTAAATAAACTGAACAATATACATGGAGAAATAAAGGAAAAATTCGACTTCGCAAAACTAACAACTCACACTAGCGCTATTACGTGAAGAACAATGAAAAGGTAAAACAACAGGCAATTGTCTCATGGGAAAGCGACTTCTGCAAAGCTGTACCAAAATGAACATTAATTCCGCTGAATTATGGGCAGCCACCAATTTTAGAAAACATCTGCAATGCAAACGAACAGGTACAGAAATCATAAAAGAATTGATGGTACAAAAAATGCTATATATTTGCATACCGTAAGCCGATACAACAAGATACCTACAATGATGCACCAATGCAACTGCTTTACGCTTGCGTATTCAAATACAGAGATATGTAAACAGGCATCACTGCGGTCGGCATCGCATATGTAAGACATCAAGTGTGTGACGTACTTGTCAGATCGGTTACTGCTGCTACAATGGCAGGTTATGAAGATTTAACTGAGATTTAACGTGGTGTTATAGTCGGCGCAAGAGCGATGGGACACAGCATCTCCGAGGTAGTCATGAAGTGCGGATTTTCCTGTGCGACCATTTCACGAGTGCTCTTTCAACGAGACAGGACTGCAACCGTAACCTGCCGCAGATTTCAATGCTGCGCCATCAACAAGTGTCAGTTTGCGAACATATCAACGAAAGATCAGCTGTGTTTACCCCTGATGACTGTGCGACACATAGTTTTATGCCTCGCCTGGACCCGTCAACATCGACATTGAACTGTTGATGACTGGAAACACGTTGCCTGGTCGGAAGAGTCTCGTTAAAAATTGTATCGAGCTGATGGACGTGTACGGGTAAGGAGACAACTTCATGAATCCAAGGACCCTGCATGTCAGCGGAGACTGTTCAAGCTGGTGGAGGCTCTGTAATGGTTTGATGCGTGTGCAGTTGGAGTGATACCGGATCCTTTACGGCTAGATACAACTCCGAGAGGTTACTCGTACGTAAACATCTTATCTGATCACCTCCATCCATTCATGTCCATGGTGAATTACGACGGACTTGGGAAATTCCACCAGAACAATGCGAAACACCACATGTCCAGTATTATTATAGAGTTGCTCCAGGAACACTCTTGTGAGTTTAAACACTTCCGCTGGCCACCAGACTCCCCAGACATGAACATTATTGAGCATATCCGGGATGCCTTGCAACGTGCTGTTCAGAAGAGATGCCTTGCAGGATTCATACTGTCAGTTTCCTTCAGCACTACTTCAGACATTAGTCGTGTCCATGCTACGTCGTGTTGCGGCACTTCAGCGTGCTCGCGGGAGCCCCGCATGATATTAGGCCCTTGTCCGAGTTTCTTTGGCTCTTCAGGGTATATGGTGAATGCTGAAGGGACACCAAATGATTTTGAACTGGAAAATGGAGTACGTTGGTCCCTGGGGAACTGTAGAGATTCAGCAACCTTACGTCTTTAATATATCTCTACAGTTTCGATCTTTAAAAGCGACACATGCTGTCACAGGTGATGCAGCGTGAACGTTCCCATAAGAGGTAAAAAATTCCTTAGAGGAAAAAGTTTATTACTTTTCATATTCTGTGTTATAGCTGAGTAAAGGAAAGTATGTGAATAATGCAAACATAAATTGTGTATGTGCACGAAATACAGACATCAAAAGAAATTTTGCATCACGCCCGGTTCCCAGAACACCTGAAAATAGACGTTGACTATGGATATTGTATCACAGACACAGTCGCTTTGACTGTTCAGAGATATCACCAAACCCGCCCAAAGATGTAAACAACCACGCATGAATAGCGCCTATTAGACGGAGGAGGTGGTCCGACAGCCGATCTGTTCCAGCCATTCCACCAGGAAGGAGGTACACGGCCGTCTTGTCTGTAGTTCAACATTGCATAGATGGACAGTACCGTGGTTCAATCACGCCCGCATTGTTACTTTGTGCCAGGAAGGGCTCTCAACAAGGGAAGTGTCCAGGCGTCTGAGAGTGAACCAAAAAGATATAATTCGGACGTGCAGGAGATACAGTGAGATAGGAACTGTCGATGACATGCCTCGCTCAGGCCGCCTAAGGGCTACTACTGCAGTGAATGACTGCTAAGTACTGAGTATAGCTCGGAATAACGCAGACAACAACGCCACCATGTTGAATAATGAGGACTTCGTATTAAGACTCAAACTGTACGCACCTACACTACCGACGTCCATGGCGAGGTCCATCTATGCAACCACGACACTATGCAGCGCGGTACACATGTGCACAATGGACCACTGAGGATTGGCATCACGTTCTCCACACTGATGAGTGTCGCATATGCCTTCAATCAGACAATCGTCGGAGACGTGTTTGAAAGCAACCTGGTTAGGCTGAACGCCTTAGACACACTGTCCAGCGAGTGCAGCAAGGTGGAGGTTCCCCGCTGTTTTGGGGTGGCATTTTGTGGGGTCGACATACGCCGCTAGTGGTTATGGAAGGGGCCGTAACGGCTGTACAATACGTGAATGCCATCCTCCGAACGATAGTGCAACCATATCGGCAGCATATTGGCGAGGCATTGTCTTCATGAACTACAATTCGTTCCCTGGTAGTGCACATCTTGTGAATGACTTCCTTCAGAATAACGACATCCCTCGACTAGAGTGGCCAGCATTTTCTCCAGACATGAACCCTATCGTACATGCCTGGGATAGATTGAACAGGGCTGTTTATGGACGGCGTGACCCACCAACCACTCTACATCTACATCTACATCCGTACTCCGCAAGCCACCTGACGGTGTGTGGCGGAGGGTATCTTGAGTACCTCTATGGGTTCTCCCTTCTATTCAAGTCTCGTATTGTTCGTGGAAAAAAGATTGTTAGTATGCCTCTGCGTGGGCTGTAATCTCTCTGATTTTATCCTCATGGTCTCTTCGCGAGATATACGTAGGAGGGAGCAATATACTGCTTGACTCCCCAGTGAAGGTATGTTCTCGAAACTTCAACAAAAGCCCGTACCGAGCTACTGAGCGTCTCTCTTGCAGAGTCTTCAACTGGAGTTTATCTATCATCTCCGTAACGCTTTTCCGATTACTAAATGAGCCTGTAACGAAGCGCTCTGCTCTCCGTGGGATCTTCTCTATCTCTTCTATCAGCTCTATCTGGTACGGATCCCACACCGGTTTGCAGTATTCAAGCAGTGGGCGAACAAGTGTACTGTAACCTACCTCCTTTGTTTTCGGACTGCATTTCCTTAGGATTCTTCCAATGAATCTCAGTCTGGCATCTGCTTTACCGACGATTAATTTTATATGGTCATTCCATTTTAAATGACTCCTAATGCCTACTTCCAGATAATTTATGGAATTAACTGCTTCCAGTTGCTGACCTTACCTATTGTAGCTAAATGATAAAGGATATTTCTTCCTATGTATTCGCAGCACATTACACTTGTCTACATTGAGATTCAATTGCCATTCCCTGTACCATGCGTCAATTCGTTGCAGATCCTCCAGCATTTCGGTACAATTTTCCACTGTTACAACTTCTCGATATACTACAGCATCATCCGCAAAAAGCCTCAGTGAAATTCCGACGTTATCCACAAGGTCATTTATATACAGAGTGTTACAAAAAGGTACGGCCAAAGTTTCAGGAAACATTCCTCACACACAAATAAAGAAAAGATGTTATGTGGACATGTGTCCGGAAACGCTTAATTTCCATGTTAGAGCTCATTTTAGTTTCGTCAGAATGTACTGTACTTCCTCGATTCACCGCCAGTTGGCCCGATTGAAGGAAGGCAATGTTGACTTCGGTGCGACTCATTGCTCTACAGTACTAGCATCAAGCACATCAGCACGTAGCATCAACAGGTCAGTGTTCGTCACGAACGTGGTTTTGCAGTCAGTGCAATGTTTACAAATGCGGAGTTGGCAGATGCCCATTTGATGTATGGATTAGCACGGGGCAATAGCCGTGGCGCGGTACGTTTGTATCGAGACAGATTTCCAGAAAGAAGGTGTCCTGACAGGAAGGCGTTCGAAGCAATTGATCGGCGTCTTAGCGAGCACGGAACATTCCAGCCTATGACTCGCGACTGGGGAAGACCTAGAACGACGAGGACACATGCAATGGACGAGACAATTCTTCGTGCAGTTGACGATAACCCTAATGTCAGCGTCAGAGAATTTGCTCCTGTACAAGGTAACGTTGACCACGTCACTGTATGGAGAGTGCTACGGGAGAACCAGTTGTTTCCGTACCATGTACAGCGTGTGCAGGCACTATCAGCAGCTGATTGGCCTCCACGGGTACACTTCTGCGAATGTTTCATCCAACAATGTGTCAATCCTCATTTCAGTGCAAATGTACTCTTTACGGATGAGGCTTCATTCCAACGTAATCAAATTGTAAATTTTCACAATCAACATGTGTGGGCTGACGAGAATCCGCACGCACTTGTGCAATCACGTCATCAACACAGATTTTCTGTGAACGTTTGGGCAGGCATTGTTGGTGATGTCTTGATTGGGCCCCATTTGCTTCCACCTACGCTCAATGGAGCACGTTATCATGATTTCATACGGGATACTCTACCTGTGCTGCTAGAACATGTGCCTTTACAAGTACGACACAACATGTGGTTCATGCACGTTGGAGCCCCTGCACATTTCAGTCGAAGTGTTCGTACGCTTCTCAACAACAGATTCGGTGACCGATGGATTGGTAGAGGCGGACCAATTCCGTGGCCTCCACGCTCTCCTGACGTCAACCCTCTTGACTTTCATTTATGGGGGCATTTGAAAGCTCTTTTCTACGCAACCCCGGTACCAAATGTAGAGACTCTTCGTGCTCGTATTGTGGACGGTTGTGATACAATACGCCATTCTCCAGGGCTGCATCAGCGCATCAGGGATTCCATGTGACGGAGGGTGGATGCATGAATCCTCGCTAACGCAGGACATTTTGAACATTTCCTGTAACAAAGTGTTTGAAGTCACGCTGGTACGATCTGTTGCTGTGTATTTCCATTCCATGATTAATGTGCTTTGAAGAGAAGTAATAAAATGAGCTCTGACATGGAAAGTAAGCGTTTCCGGACACATGTACACATAACATATTTTCTTTCGTTGTATCTGAGGAATGTTTCCTGAAAGTTTGGCCGTACCTTTTTGTAACACCCTGTAAATTGTGAATAGCAACGGTCCTACGACACCTCCCTGCGGCACACCTGAAATCACTCTTACTTCGGAAGACGTCCCTCCATTGAAAATGAAATGCTGTGTTCTGTTATCTAGGGACTCTTCAATCCATTCACACAATTGGTCTGATAGTCCACATGCTCTTACTTTGTTCATTAAACGACTGTGGGGAACTGTATCAAACGCCTTGCAGAAGTCAAGAAACACGGCATCTACTTGGGAACCAGTGTCTATGGCCCTCTGAATCTCGTGGACGAATAGCGCGAGCTGGGTTTCATACGATCGTCTTTTTCGAAACCCATGCTGATTCCTAAAGAGTAGATTTCTAGTCTCCAGAAAAGTCATTATACTCGAACATAATACGTGTTCCAAAACTCTGCAACTGATCGACATTAGATATATAGGTCTATAGTAATGCACATGTGTTCGACGTCCCTCCTTGAAAACGGGGATGACCTGTGCTCTTTTCCAATCTTTTGGAAATATGCTCTTCTAGAGACCTACGGTACACCGCTGCAAGAATGGGGGCACGTTTCTTCGCGTACTGGGTGGAAAATCGAACTGGTATCCCATCAGGTCTAGCGGCCTTTCCTCTTTTGAGCTATTTTAATTGTTTTTCTATCCCTCTGTCATCTAGTTCAATATCTACCATTTTGTCATTTGTGCGACAATCTAGACAATCTAGAGAAGGAACTACAGTGCAGTCTTCCTCTGTGAAACAGCTTTGGAAAAAGACATTTAGTTTTTCGGCATTTAGTCTGCCGTCCTCTGTTTCAGTACTATTTTGGTCACAGAGTGTCTGGACGTTTTGTTTTGATCCACCTATCGCCTTGACGCAAGACCAAAATTTCTTAGGATTTTCTGCCAAGTCAGTAGACAATTTAATTTTGAATTAGTTGAACGTCTCTCGCATAGCCCTCCTCACACTACATTTCGCTTCGTGTAATTTTTGTTTGCAAGGCTTTGGCTACGTTTATGTTTGCTTTGAAGTTCCCTTTGCTTCCGTAACAGTTTTCTAACTCGGGTTTTGTACCACGGTGGCTCTTTTCCATCTATTACGATCTTGCTTGGCACATACTCGTCTAATCCATATTGTACGGTGGTTTTGAACTTTGTCCACTGATCGTCAACTCTATCTGTACTTGAGATAAAACTTTTGTGTTGAGCCGTCAAGTACTCCAAAATCTGCTGTTTGTCACTTTTGCTAAACAGAAAAATCATGCTACCTTTTTTAATATTTCTATTTACGGCTGAAATCACCGATGCTGTAACCGCTTTATGATCGCTGATTCCCTGTTCTGCGTTAGCTGTTTCAAATAGTTCGGATGTGTTTGTCACCAGAAGTTCTAATATGTTATCGCCACGAATCGGTTCTCTGTTTCACTGCTCAAGGTAGTTTTCAGATAAAGCACTTAAAAAACTTCACTGGATTCTTTGTCCCTGCGAGCCGTTATAAACGTTTGAGAGATCTATGCCGAATCGCCGTTGAGGAGTGGGACAATCTGGATCAACAGTGACTTGATGAAATTGTGGATAGTATGCCACGGCAAATACAGGCATGCATCGATGCAAGAGGACATGTTACTGGGTGTTAGATGTAGCTGTGTGTACAGCTATCTGGACCAGCACCTCTGAAGGTCTCGCTGTATGGTGGTACAACATGCAATGTGTGGTTTTCGTTGTTGTTGTTGTGGTCTTCAGCCCTGAGACTAGTTTGATGCAGCTCTCCATGCTACTCTATCCTGTGCAAGCTTCTTCATCTCCCAGTACCTACTGCAACCTACATCCTTCTGAATCTGCTTAGTGTATTGATCTCTTGGTCTCCCTCTACGATTTTTACCCTCCACGCTGCCCTCCAATGCTAAATTTGTGATCCCTTGATGCCTCAAAACATGTCCTACCAACCGATCCCTTCTTCTAGTCAAGTTGTGCCACAAACTTCTCCCCTCCCCAATCCTTTTCAGTACCTCCTCATTAGTTATGTGATCTACCCATCTAATCTTCAGCATTCTTCTGTAGCACCACATTTCGAAAACTTCTATTCTCTTCTTGTCCAAACTGGTTATCGTCCATGTTTCACTTCCATACATGGCTACACTCCACGCAAATACTGGCAGAAACGACCTCCTGACACTTAAATCTATACCAGATGTTAACAAATTTCTCTTCTTCAGAAACGATTTCCTTGCCATTGGCAGTCTACATTTTATACCCTCTCCACTTCGACCATCGTCAGTTATTTTACTCCCTAAATAGGAAAACTCCTTTACTACTTTAAGTGTCACTTTTCCTAATCTAATCCCCTCAGTATCACCCGATTTATTTTGACTACATTCCACTATCCTCGTTTTGCTTTTGTTGATGTTCATCTTATATTCTCCTTTCAAGACGCTGTCCATTCCGTTCAACTGCTCTTCCAAGTCCTTTGCTGTCTCTGACAGAATTACAGTGTCATCGGCGAACCTCAAGGTTTTTACTTCTTCTCCATGAATTTTAATACCTACTCCGAATTTTTCCTTTGTTTCCTTTACTGCTTGCTCAATATACAGATTGAATAACATCGGGGAGAGGCTACAACCCTGTCTCACTCCTTTCCCAACCACTGCTTCCCTTTCATGCCCCTCGACTCTTATAACTGCCATCTGGTTTCTGTACAAATTGTAAATAGCCTTTCGCTCCTTTCATGTTACCCCTGCCACCTTCAGAATTTGAAAGAGAGTATTCCAGTTAACATTGTCAAAAGCTTTCTCTAAGTCTACAAATGCTAGAAACGTAGGTTTGCCTTTTCTTAATCTTTCTTCTAAGATAAGTCGTAAGGTTAGTATTGCCTCACGTGTTCCAACATTTCTACGGAATCCAAACTGATCTTCCCCGAGGTCCGCTTCTACCAGTTTTTCCATTCGTCTGTAAAGAATTCGCGTTAGTATTTTCCAGCTGTGACATATTAAACTGATAGTTCGGTAATTTTCACATCTGTCAACACCTGCTTTCTTTGGGATTGGAATTATTATATTCTTCTTGAAGTCTGTGGGTATTTCGCCTGTCTCATACATCTTGCTCACCAGATGGTAGAGTTTTGTCATGACTGGCTCTTCCAAGGCCATCAGTAGTTCTAATGGAATGTTGTCTACTCCCGGGGCCTTGTTTCGACTCAGGTCTTTCAGTGCTCTGTCAAACTCTTCACGCAGTATCTTATCTCCCATTTCATCTTCATCTAAATCCTCTTCCATTTCCATAATATTGTCCTCAAGTACATCGCCCTTGTATAAACCCTCTATATACTCCTTCCACCTATCTGCGTTCCCTTCTTTGCTTAGAACTGGGTTGCCATCTGAGCTCTTGATATTCATACAAGTGGTTCTCTCCGAAGGTCTCTTTAATTTTCCTGTAGGCAGTATCTATATTACCCCTAGTGAGACAAGCCTCTACATCCTTACATTTGTCCTCTAGCCATCCCTGCTTAGCCATTTTGCACTTCCTGTCGATCTAATTTTTGAGACGTTTGTATTCCTTTTTGCCTGCTTCATTTACTGCATTTTTATATTTTCTCCTTTCATCAATTAATTTCAATATTTCTTCTGTTACCCAGGGATTTCTACTAGCCCTCGTCTTTTTACCTACTTGATCCTCTGCTGCCTTCACTACTTCATCCCTCAGAGCTACCCATTGTTCTTCTACTTTATTTCTTTCCCCCATTCCTGTCAATTGTTCCCTTATGCTCTCCCTGAAACTCCCTACAACCTCTGGTTCTTTCAGTTTTTACAGGTCCCGTCTCCTTAAATTCCCACCTTTTTGCAGTTTCTTCAGTTTCAATCTGCAGTTCATGACCAATACATTGTGGTCAGAATCCACATCTGCTCCTGGAAATGTCTTACAATTTAAAACCTGGTTCCTAAATCTCTGTCTTACCATTATATAATCTATCTGATACCTTTTAGTATCTCCAGGATTCTTCCAGGTATGCAACCTTCTTTTATGATGCTTGAACCAAGTGTTAGCTATGATTAGGTTATGCTCTGTGCAAAATTCTACAAGGCGGCTTCCTCTTTCATTTCTTCCCCCCAATCCATATTCACCTACTATTTTTCCTTCTCTCCCTTTTCCTACTGACGAATTCCAGTCATCCATGACTATTAAATTTTCGTCTCCCTTCACTACCTAAATAATTTCATTTATCTCGTCATACATTTCATCAATTTCTTCATCATCTGCAGAGCTAGTTGGCATATAAACTTGTACTACTGTAGTAGGCATGGGCTTTGTGTCTATCTTGGCCACAATAATGCGTTCACTATGCTGTTTGTAGTAGCTAACCCGCACTCCTAATTTTTTATTCATTATTAAACCTACTCCTGCATTACCCCTATTTGATTTTGTATTTATAACCCTGTAATCACCAGACCAAAAGTCTTGTTCCTCCCGCCACCGAAATTCACTAATTCCCACTATATCTAACTTTAACCTATCCATTTCCCTTTTTAAATTTTCTAACCTACCTGCCCGATTAAGGGATCTGACATTCCACGCTCCGATCCGCAGAATGCCAGTTTTCTTTCTCCTGATAACGACGTCCTCTTGAGAAGTCCCCGCCCGGAGATCCGAATGGGGGACTATTTTACCTCCGGAATATTTTACCCAAGAGGACGCCATCATCATTTAATCATACAGTAAAGTGTGGTTTTCATGAGCAATAAAAAGGGCAGAATTGATGTTTATGTTAGTCTCTATTCCAATTTTTTGTACAAGTTTCGGAATTCTGTTAATCGAGATGATGCAGAACGTTTTTTAAAGTGTGTAAATAAAACTAACATAGATTTGAAAAACTCCCCACACCTTAGCAATAGCTCCTACATAAAGTTTTATTAGTATTTCATACTTTTGTGTGTGAACCATATGTTGTAAAATTACCAAGAAATCCATCACGTTGATTTACAAGCAGTGATAACTAAAAATGGCTGAATTTCTGCGTTAGTTATTCAATACACTAAGTCACCTACACTGAAAATTTGTCTCTGTTATGGGTATCATTGAACTTCGTTAAAAAAAAAGGATAAAATTGAAAGCCTTCCAAGAATATCCTTGTAAGTACAATTACACTTTCATCTTGTTATAACTGTTTACATTTATTTCATTTACTTTTCTACCACATTCTGCATCCACAGTTGGTGGAATATCATCTGCTTTTATTCATATTCTTGAAACATTTCTGTGGCTGGCCTTTAAAACTCGCACTGCGCTATTTTTCCTACCTTCCACAGAAAATTTTCATACCTTCTGCTGCACGTAATCTACGGTAATTGGGAGATTGGGAGATCAGTAACATTCGACTGACCTTCCACACGAAGTAGAAGAACAGATTAGCCACTCACTAAGAGTACCAAATAAAAGTTAATAAATAAATGTGTAGATAAATAAAGCCCTAATGTCCCCGTGAAGCTAGAAAAATTTCCCCTTGATGTATGAAGTGACTGAAGACATACACGAGGCTTTGAATAAGTAATAAAACACACTTTTTTCTTGGCCAGTTTTGCTTGAAAAAATATGAAATTTGTTCAGGAACATCGTGGAATATTCCTGTTTCAGTTTCGATAGCCAGCCGCGTGGCGCCATATGTAGCCTTCAGAACTGTCTCTGCAGCGGAGATGTGTTCCAAACAGTGAACTGTAATTGAGTGTCTTTTGGCAGAAAACCATGGCATAAGGGATACTCAAATGCGCTTACAGAATGTCTACGAGGATCTGGCAGTGAGCAAAAGCATGGTGAGTCGTTGGGTGACGAGTCTGTCACCAGCGTAACAAACTCGCGGAAATTTGTTCGATCTCCCGCATGCAGGCCGCAGTGCCGAACGTGCGGACACTCTCAGTCGAGGTGATTTACGGATCACAAACGCGTCACCTCACAAATGGACGTCTTTGTCGGCAGTGCAGATACACTCGTCCACTAACCCCCACTGTGGTCCTCGCCTCCTGTCGGAAGAATGGCCTCGCTGTGGATATATGAACATTGCCCCTTGCTGTGGCGCTTCTTGTATTTCATGGACATGTATTGTTGTGTGTATCACGTTATAAGAATTTCTAACCTCGTTCAGTGCGTGTGAGATGTATTACATAAGTTACTGTGCGTGATATTTCACAGTGAAAACATTAATTTTTAATGGGGAGGATCTAATGGAATATTTAAAAATGACCAACATAATGCAATCAAACGTATAATGACGTTAAATAAATAGCATCTTTGAGATTGCCGTCTCTAAACAAATGGAACGCTGTTATTACCATAATTAAACAAAACGTGCGTAATAAACTACAATTGTCTTATGTACATGAATTGCAAGTAGAAATGTAATAGATACATTAAACACCGTTAAGCATAACTAACAATGTAGTTACATTCATAAAGTATCTTCATACAATACTGTCACCGAAATATAATGTCATGTGGAACTATAACATCAAAAGTTTACATTCAGTGAAGGATGTCTGCTGTTCATATGTCACTGTCATCCATCTCACCAAGGGACATTTTTTTTTCGACGGAGATTCATACAGCCCACGTAAATAAACTAAAAGATTTCAAAAACTGTCAAAGACAGACCACAAACAATCAATAAATACGCAAACATTGCGTAACATCACAACCAAATACAGTCTCCAATAATCGTCATAGGAGTATTGTTAGGAACAGAAAAGGTGCCAGAACGCTGTGTGATGCTTCTGGATGATTGTACATTAATTTTCCTCCAATGTTCATAACACTGTTCAACTATAAATTAATAATTGAAAGCAGTTGTCGAGTACGCAGACGATTTTATATTGAATCTATATGGGGTTCATACACGGTTGCTTTGAGCTTTAAACATTGCACTAGTGTAAAACTCTAATGTAATTATTCACTGGGGTCAGAAGCTGTACAAAACTCTGCATTACATGCCTGTACAATATTAAGGGATACTGCTAAAACAACAGTTTACATACTTAACAGTTTGTACAGCTTACCTAATGAACTAAATGATCGTTGCACAGAACTGAGCAACAGCATCTGCGATGCCTGCAGACTTCGTGAATTCTTCATCACTGCCTGGCTCAGGACAGTATTGGCAGTGGTCCAGGCTATCCCCCCTCCTCTCTCCAGACCCTCCCACTGCCAGCTGGTGTAGATGTGGGAATGTCACACTTTTTGTATGAAATTAATAAAAACCATACTAATTAATTAAATTGATCAACTGATTGATCCTCCCTCCCACTTACCCTCTACAACCTAGAAAATTGGTGGGAAAAGTTGCTCCGTCTATGCTGAGCTGCCGGTGTGGAAGTATCTCTTTATTCCAAATAGGTACGAAACAAGTGTTGTCTTGCGTTTGCCTACCTAGTTTGGGCTACTTTTCGACGTCGCACAACTACCCACTACTTTGTAAGAACACCTTACCTTGCCACAGATTCATATTAGTATCCTATAGCGTCCATATGTGTCTTTTGCACAGTTATCTTGCGAGGCAGTGGGCAGTTGGATGACCTGAAAAAGTAGCCTAAACAAGGTAGCTGAAAGAAAAGCAACCCTCGTTTCGTACCTATTTGACCGAACAGCCGGCCGGAGTGGCCTTGCGGTTCTGGGCGCTACAATCTGGAGCCGAGCGACCGCTGCGGTCGCAGGTTCGACTCCTGCCTCGCGCATGGATGTGTGTGATCTCCTTAGGTTAGTTAGGTTTAATTAGTTCTAAGTTCTAGGCGACTGATG
This sequence comes from Schistocerca serialis cubense, assembly GCF_023864345.2. NCBI lineage: Eukaryota > Metazoa > Arthropoda > Insecta > Orthoptera > Acrididae > Schistocerca > Schistocerca serialis. The sequence goes on from NC_064642.1 coordinate 743,653,482, forward strand.
ACCTCAGAAGGTAAGTCTCATAGTGCTCAGAGCCATTTCAACCATTTTTTGACCGAACAAGTGCTTAAAGTTTACGAATTTTCACCAAAAAGAAACAGTAATATGTAGAAAATTTTAACTCTTTGCGATCATACAGGAACGAAACAAAGGTTTTCATAGTGCTGTATTTAATCTCTTTGCACATTTTTTTTAAACTGATAAGTTTTTGCTGTTGTAGGTGATTTTGAGTGGTGGAGGAGTATGTTACACCACCCCTAATAAACCTATTGCAGTTGTTGTGTAAGTACATACATATATTTTTCATTAATTTTTTCATTGTGTTATACTTTCTTTTATAAATCAATGTGTTGTTGTCGTAGGCGGCAATGGTGAGCTGGATAGGTGGGTCCGTGATGGTGTAGGTGAGAAGGTGCTGCAGTGGCAGCTGCTGTCTCAGTAAGTTTTGTCAGAGGTGCCAGATGTCATCGAGGATGTGGTGTGATTGTGAAGGCAGGGTGACATCACAGCTGATTCAGACAATTTCTAAACCCACCTTTATTTTTGTAGCATATATAATTAATGTCTCTTTGCAGCACCAGGCGAGTGTATAACATATGTACTTATTTTTCGTTCTTTCTTACCAGTTACTTCTCCACAATTACCATCCCTGCGGTACACTGTGGTACTGGTGGCGGGGAAGGTATTCATAGTTTCCAAAGCGCAAAGAACAAACTCAGAGTCTAAATCGATACTAGTGGTACTGAAATTTCAAGCAGCATTTACGCAGAAGAAATGCAGAAGAGCATGGAACAGAATGTGTCATAAGACATCGAGGGAATGGAGCACTACATAAATGGCTTGGTTTTCCTGCAACACAAAACAGTTGGATTGACGTGGACGATTTACTATATAACGAGGTATGCAGACCACAACCATATGCAGACCACAACCACCCAAGTAGTGCAAAATGCGTCATACGAGATGCTTTAGAGTGATGCTGGTACTCTCAGTAAACTGCTAGTTTCGTTGCACATTCTAACATAGAACTACTATGAACCTGAAACAAAGCTACAGAAACGGTCGGCTTGAGGTGATAAGAAGATCAATCTATTATACTTGACGACGCATGTTTGGAGCACGACATTGCATACGCAGCAGATAAAGATCTCCCAAAAAGTGACAATATACATCGAATTTTAGGTAATGAAGGCAAGGCAATGTGCAAAGAAGGGATACTTTTATAGGACAGCGCACTACAGCATTTGCAGTTGATAAAACAAGGTGTGCTAAAACTAAGCTGGGCTTGGGTGCGAATTTCAAGCAAATTATGAATGCTGCATGTTATGCACTAAGGATGAAGAATAAGAAGCAGGCGTGTTTAAGAAACTGTATCCTGACAATTATATACGCAACTAAAAGCGCTCTGGAGCATAAAGGACAAAGAAGACTGATTAAAGAACCCAGAGTTCTGCCAATACATAAGACGCCAGGTGGAGTTACACCATTCCTCATTCCAGTCCTTGCCGGTCTCTCAGCAGTATGTTCACTGGCTGACGGTGCTGCAACTGTTGCCAAGACAGTCAAGAACCTCAGAAGTCCCAGGGACAACTAGAAGAAACGAGAAGATATAACAGAATGATGAAAACCACAGCCATCGGAGAAGGACTACACCTGAAACTCTACAAGAAAGGACAAGGTCCCTTCATAAGTAAAATGAAAGCCACTTACCCTTCCTATTGTGTAGAGAGCTAATAAATACAAATCTGTTTAAGATTTTTTTGGAAAAAATTCAACTTTCCCAGATTCCGTTGCGTGTTTATGTGGAATACATGACTGAACACTCTGTGTAGATCTAGAGAATTTGGAAGTGTGAATTTAGATGTTGGTGAAAGATCTGGAACCCACTGGGTGGCGTATGTTAAAAAACACGAACAATGTCTACTGTTTCGGCTCATTTGGTGACCTGCAACCTCGAGGGGACATCCATTCACAGTTGAGGTTCAGTTGCAATGTTGTATACTCTTAAAAAAACATTTGTCAGTATTACATGTGAATTATTTCTCACCGACTGATCTAAGCACTGGAAATTGGAGTATTGCACTGATTGGGCTGCAGACATACAACAACATTCAAAATATCATAGATGCTAACCATAAACTGCATCTGAAAATTAATAGCAAAAAGGGGATTTTAGAAATAGAACTGATGCATACATTACTGACGATTTGAACGAAGTTTTAAAACAGTCGGAAAAAGACATTGGGCTACATGCAAACATCAGTGCACTTAAATCCAAAATAAGGACGTTGAACGAAACGACTGACTTTAACCAGCAAGACATGACAGGACGACTACTGGGTTTCACAAAAGGACATGATTTGAAAAAGGATTCTAATAAATTTTACCGGTCTGATTAAACTGTGGATGTACTCCCTGACAGTACAATCGAGCTTAACATGTGCAGCAAGTTGCTATCTCAACGATAGGGTTCATTCATACAATTTAGGGATTCTTCCTGTCATTTGGACTGGGATATAAGGTTGTTGAAAATCCTAAAATTACTATATACATTCGAGTGACAGTTCAGACATTCGACTATCTTGAGCTGCGTATTGTGGACCAGAACAATGAACTTACCGACTTTCGTGGTGAGAAAATCAGTTTTACGAGTACATCTAAAACAGGATGGGCATAAGTTATGAAACCAGCACACACAAGCAATGGCACAGCACTTTGCGGGAGAACTACAAGATGATAACACGTGCAGACTGAAGCTTTCTTAAGGCCCGGAACCCCTCATTGATATAATTCATTACAAAGGTCCCAGTAGAATATCATGAGCAGATTAAACTCCATGCATACTTGTCACATAAACCTTATGTTTCAACCATATTTAACAAGAACGACAAAATTAGGACCGTCATCCAGCATCAAGAGGCAGTAAGCCTCCTATACAAGAGTTTCATATACTTGTGTAGGTTTCTCCTGCAGTGAGGTCGAAGCTTACATGTAATGCTTTAGTGTTCCCGTTTCATGAGATACGATACGAATTTAATGTGGATGAGATTGACTCTACAAATAATGTAGGCATAGCATCAACCCTTAAAATATAAGTTTGAATGGTTTAGAATGCAGAATGATTCATAGATGAGCCAGTCGTTAGAACAGTGGATGAGTGCAAGAGATTTACTACCGGCATACCTCCAAAACTGCTTATGGGGTACTTTGAAAACATACAACCAATTACTATGAATGCCAAATTCATTCAAAAGATTATTCTGGTATGGAGTGCAAAGGAAAACAACTCATGCGATCAAGAACCACAACGCGGAAACGAGATCATCGTCAATAAAATAATATGGGAAATACATCACATCACTGTAGTGGACGAGGAGTGATTGAAGCTTCTAAAACTTCTGAATGCTGGTGCATATCTGCCATTAAGTTTTGTTTCATACGTGCTTTTTGAATACGCAGTGCTACCGATGGCAACCAGACACACATGGGCCATTACAAGCTCTGTCAACTGGGGACACCCATATTCAATCGTGATATGCCCTATAAATATAGGGTGGAATCGCTTCGCTTATTCGACCACACGGATACCATCATCTATGTCAATTATTCTTCATTTTTGACTTCACCTCCTGAAGAACACTCATGTTCAGCGTCAATATCATGTATTTGCCATGCACATCTTTATATATACAATGCAATGGAGATAGGTTTTTTCTGTAATTAACAAAAACAAAGATGTATGGTAACGAGTTTCATTTATTCAATTCTCACAAAATGCTTCTTCAAATAAAATTTCTTTCTTTTTTTTCAGAACATGATACAATTAGATTCTTAAGATTTTGTTTTTACTCTGTTTTGCAGCACTTTGGTTCTTGATACACAGTTTGATTCCTTTTTTTTAATGCAGAGAAACGTTTTTTGTGTACTCACTATTACTACTACTAGCAAATAATAATAAAAAAAACCACAGCCTGCCCAGCAGTGGAGCTGGTTGAGTATTTACAATTTTCGGGTCACGCTAGCATTGGCTGAAAAAATTCATAATTTTTTGGTGGATACCACTTGCTGAAAATATTCACAATTGTTTTTCGATGGACTGGGGATTAAATTTATCTACAATTAAAAGTAGTCAGACTGGAATGACTAGCAGCAGGTGAACCTTAAAAACTATTTTATTAACATGACATGCAAATACCATTTACAAGTGTACATGATTTTTTCATCTGTAAGGCCTATTTTCAAGTATGCATTCTGTCAGCACACATGGTGTGGCTATATATTTACAAGATTTTTGTCCTATTTACAGTATAGTACACACATGGTGTGCATATATTTACAAGTGCACTTAGCACACAACTATATTGGCACATATAGTGTGATTGTATATTTACACTATAATAAACAAATCATACTATTCAACATTCATACACTATTTACTCTCTCTCTCTCTGTCTCTCTCTCTCTCACTCTCAATCTCACCACTCTCACCAAGTGAAAAATGTTGGTACAGGGGAGTTTCTATCCCATCTTCACAAATGACCTGCTTATCGTCGTGAAGCGACAGACCAATTTTAGATTGCTACACAGTGTACACTTTAAGCCCTCGCGACTGAATACCACTTTACTGCACCATATGTTGCAGCTGTGGTGGAGCAATGAGGACACCACTGTACAAGCATTGCAAGCAGTCTTCAGTCGTGAGAACCTTTCATGCCAAATAATGCACACCCTTCTCCCAGTATGGGTAGCACCTCCCAATCTGCCATATGTATACATTTTGAATATAAGACCAGAAACTCCACAATCGACAACCCATTCACTTCGTCTTTCATTAGGCCGCCAACCTTTTTATTCTGTGGAACAATATCGTAAGGATTATTGGCTGCATACGAAGATGTGTCAAATACATGAGTCTATCTGTATCCATTTAAAGCAACTTTGGATCAGCGAAAAGAAGTTACACAAACTTATAACGAAATTGGCACGTGTGGAGTTGAGACAGATCTAATACACACACCCACAAAATGGTTCAAATGTCTCTGAGCACTATGGGACTTAACATCTGAGGTCATCAGTCCCCTAGAACTTAGAACTACTTAAACCTAGCTAACCTAAGCACATCACACACATCTATGCCCGAGGCAGGATTCGAACCTGCGACCGTAGCAGTCACGCGGTTCCGGACTGAAGCGCCTAGAACCGCAGGGCCACCGCGGCTGGCACACATCCACACGTAGGTTTCATGAACTGTGTTGTGTTCTTCGCCTTCTCTACAGCAAGAACGTTCTTACTGAAGATAGTGACACATTTAAAATTTGGTTTGGCGAAACATTTCCTTATGCCAATCATACTGTGTTCTAATAAGAATTTCTATGGTGTTTTCTCAAATTTTCCATTTTCTCCCGGTAATCACGTTAGTAATTAATATTAAAAAACCTGTTAGAAAAGCATGCTTTGTGGAAGCCCTCTTCTCGGAATTTAAATCAATATACTTCTGCAACAAGGGTGACTGCTTGAAGGAGGTAATGCACGTAATTCTAACCAGCTCCATCCCTAAAGGGATGGACGGTTTTTTTAATGTGTGAGGGCATGAAGTATCTCTGCTTGTCCCCCAGAATTGTCATCAGTTTGCCTCCTAACCAACACGTTGCTCTGGACACAGAAACATATTGCTGTGGGCATAAAGCAAACTAATACGGTGTTTGGTCTCTACCTCCACAATATATCCTACACTAGAATAGCTGTCCCACAATGGAAACTTTCACTTAATCCCTTACATTCGTTTTCTGGCCACCATCTAAACTTGCCAATTGTCAGCAATTGTTACATATCATACCTGTATAAACCATCCACACCCAAGTACATGATGTAGGTCGGATCAATGATTGCATTTATCCTAAGTGTGGGTTATCTGTGTTGGCATGCCTATGTACAAACTGACAAAGCCCCCATGGATTCCTCGCTAACAAGAAAGGGGAATCAGGTCGACACTGGTCGATATGGCATCGACTTTCATTTTCTTGAGTACAGCGTCCTAGAACAACGCCTGTGCTGTGTAATAAATGATAGAATCCATAGAATATGTGATCATTCATACGCTCCAAAATTTCTCATAAACGTCAGCAAGAAAATGCACATTTGTGACCACATAAAGTTTTACATGCCCCTCTAAATTTAGGATGTTAAACTCCTGCCAGACATTTACAGCATGCTCATACGCCACATGCAGCGTCCAGTATGGCATCGCCTGAAAGGTTACTGGCGAATGGAGTTATGTTGTGTGGTATGCTTCCGTCGAGTTTTTCCCACACAATCTAGGAACTCACATGGGAAATCTCCCTTCCTCGTCACAAGTTGAAACTTTAAATAATCGGTATACGCACCTTGAGTGATACGTAAATCGACCTGATGCAGAGTTTCAGCAAGTTTGTGGAGTGGTGCCTGCATAGACCACAGCAAGTCCAGGAATTGGAGCATAATATTTCTGGCGTCATCGTTTGGAGACTGAAATATATTTCTCAACGCTCTCAGGCAAGACACTGACCTGATCCTTTTCTATACGGAAATCACCCAAGTGTTTGAGCATCAAACCCATTGAAACTGTGGGAAAAGACAGGTCATTGTCCAGGTAATTCATACTTCACGTTACATGTGTTATGGGTGGCACCGCGAAACCTCCCCATTAGATGACAGTGGTTACAACAAGGCGCTTGCACTATCAATCTAATGGCTACCCATAGATGCGACAATCAACTGTCTTCTTGTACAGCTCATTATTCTGCTTCGACTTTGTAATAATGTTGGTGCTGCGAAGCTTATCAGCCTCCTATGAAAGTTTCTCCAGCTCAGTGATCAGCCAAATCACTGGATTGTCTCCAGCTTGTGATTAGTGTTAGCTAAGACTCGAATCATACGAACATCTGACCTGGTACAATGCTGTATATGGTACACTACGTGATCAAAAGTATCTGGACAGCTGGCTAAAAATGACGTACAAGTTTGTGGCGCCCTCCCTCGGTAATGCTGGAATTCAATATGGTATTGGCCTACCCTTAGCCTTGATGATAGCTTCCACTCTGACAGGCACACGTTCAATGTGGTGCTGGAATGTTTCTTGGGAAATGGCAGCCCATTGTGCATGGAGTGCTGCACTGAGGAGAGGTATCGATGTCGATCGGTGAGGCCTGGCACGAAGTCGGCGTTCCAAACCATCCCACAGGTGTTCTATACGATTCAGCTCAGGACTCTGTGCAGGCCAGTCTGTTAGAGGGATGTTATTGTCGTATAACTACTCCGCCACAGGTCAGGCATTATGAGAATGTGCTCGATCGTGTTGAAAGATGCAGTCGCCATCCCCAAATTGTTCTTCAGCAGTGGGAAGCAAGAAGGTCCTTAAAACATCAATTTAGGCCTGTGCTGTGGTAGTGCCATCCAAACAAACAAGGGGTGCAAGCCCCTCCATGAGAAACACGACCACACCATAACACCACCGCCTTCGGATTTTACTGTTGGCACTAGACACGTTGGGAAATGACGTTCACTGGGCATTCGCGATACCCACACACTGCCATCGGATCGCTACATTGAGTACTGCGATTCATCACTCCACACAACGTTTTTCCACTGTTAAATGGTCCATCTTTACGCACCTTACACCAAGCAAGGAGTCGTTTGGCATTAACCGGCGTGATGTTTTACTTATGAGCAGCCGCTCGACCATGAAATCCATGTTTTTTCAGCTCCTGCCTAACTGTCATAGTACTTGCAGTGGATCTTGATCCAGTTTGGAATTCGTGTGTGATGGTCTGGATAGATGTCTGCGTATTACACATTACGACCCTCTTCAACTGTCGGCAGTTTCTTTTAGTCAACGACGAGGTCTGCTTGTACGCCTTTGTGGTGTACTTGTCCCTTCAAGCTTCCACTGCACTATCACATTGGAAACAGTGGACCTAGGCATGTTTAAGAGTGTGGCAATCTCGCGTACAGACGTATGACGCAAGTGACACCCAGTCACCTTACCATGTTCGAGGTCCGTGAGTTCCGCGGTGCGCCCCATTCTGCTCTCTCACAATGTCAAATGAGTACTGAGGTCGCTGATATGGAGAACCTGGCAGCAGGTGGCAGCACAATGCACCTAATATGAAAAAAGTGTGTTTTGGGGGTGTCCAGATACTTTTGATCGCATAGTGTATGTGGTATGTGAGGCTGTAGGATCTCTTTTGCAGCATGCCTTAAAAGTGAGGAGGCACTCAAAGTCAGCATACACTACAAAAAGGCAATGCTCTTAACGGTGGGCTTTCTTCTATTCCAATAATTTGTTTTCCTCAGTGGGCATGACAACACGTAGAGTGATCCACAAGATAATGTGCTGATAACCCAGTTGTGGGAAAGGCATTGAGGTAACTTAGGCAAATGTGCTGTTTATATCCATGTTTACTCAACTGAGATGAGAGCACATTTGATACAGACATAGTGATTAGTTTCATTATTGTTATTATTATTATGTTATCATTGCCCTTAAACAACAGCACATTTACACGAAGCTTGCGGTGACCAGCTAAATTCAGAGAAAGAAAGAGTTCTGACGATTTTGTTCATAACTTTTCCATCTTTATCTGGCTTATTGTTCTTCAGGCCACAAACATGAACCATTATCCCAGTGTAGTTGCACCCTCGCCCCCCCCCTCCCCACCCTCATTTATCTGACTTGCATGGATGTCGAGGTGTAGTACTCGGCTCAGTGCTTTCCCAAGGCCATTAATTTCCATCTTGGAAAACTTGGCCGATGTAGCACTCAAGATGAAACCATGTGACAACTTAGTGAACTGTGGTGCCACACCATTTCCCCCAAATGTATACAATGCTCGTCTCCTCAACATCGGAGTTATGCTTGGGGGGATGTGTTAGTTTACAGCACAGCACAGTGCATCACGTAATGGCGGGAAACCGTGGATCATTAACGATTTTGACGAGCAGAACGGCAAGGCACGCTCTCAGAAACCCAATAGGATCTTTATACCCTCCATCTGGGTTTTCTACAGGAGAAAACTAAATGCACTCCTCAAATGCATTCTCAATCACCTCGTAGTAACTGTGGCATCGCATTTCTAATCTGATGACCGTCTATAATAGGATAGGGAAGGGAACTTCCACTAGCCACAGGATCACTGTTACTACCACTATGACAGCTGAGGTCTATGGCCTGTGCGAAAATCCTGCAGCTGGGCCATGCAGGACAGCATTCTGGTGAGGCTGTCTTCATCTTGCCCAGTGCATACCACATACGGTACTGTGGGGATGGTAGTTGTAGAGGAGTACGTTTAGAGAGATAATAGCGAAAAATAAGTACTCGTGTTATAAACTTGCCTGTTGTTGCAGCGAAAGGCAGAACACTGATTGTAAGTACTACATAAAATAAAGAGGATATATAAATTACCTGAAGTAGCGGTGATGTCACCCGGCCTCTCCAGTGGCTTCACAGCTGCAAGGTTATCAGGGGTGTGGTGTCACCGCCAGACACCACACTTGCTAGGTGGTAGCCTTTAAATCGGCCGCGGTCCATTAGTATACGTCGGACCCGAGTGTCGCCACTGTCAGTGATAGCAGACCGAGCGCCACCACACGGCAGGTCTAGAGAGACATCCTGGCACTCGCCCCAGTTGTACAGCCGACTTAGCCAGAGATGGATCACTGACAACTACGCTCTCATTTGCCGAGACGATAGTTAGCATAGCCTTCAGCTACGTCATTTGCTACGACCTAGCAAGGCGCCATAGCATTTGATATTATTTTATATTGTGGTTATAACATGTACCGTCAAGAGAGATGTTCTACAATTGTGGATTAAAGTTAAGTATTACATCAACTACGTACTTTATTTGCTACTATTAATTTCTTTAACTGTTCCAGACCTCACGCCAATCTGCGTGAGCTTAACGCGTGCCTTTCGGCTTCCTCTCATTGTGACTTGGCTGTCTTGCCAAGTCACAACAAGGGGCAGTCTCCAGCGCGTCAGGCATCTGCATGTCCAATTCTTTAAATAGCAGGTCTCACTCCAGTACCTCCTTACATGGGTCTGCAAGGATCCACTGGTCCAGCGTACCGATATCGCCTACTACAACAAGATATTGATTTAAAAATTTAACGGAAAGAATATGTACTTACACAATATCTCCGATAGGTTTATTCAGGGGTAGTTTAACGCACCTCTAGACTTCCTCGATATCACTTAAAACAGCAAAAAAAAAACCGAGCGAGGTGGCGCAGTGGTTAGCACACTGGACCCGCATTCGGGAGGACGACGGTTCAATTCCGTCTCCAGCCATCCTGATTTAGGTTTTCCGTGGTTTCCCTAAATCGTTTCAGGCAAATGCCGGGATGGTTCCTTTGAAAGGGCACGGCCGATTTCCTTCCCCATCCTTCCCTAACCCGAGCTTGCGCTCCGTCTCTAATGACCTCGTTGTCGACGGGACGTTAAACGACACTAACCTAACCTAACCTAACAGCAAAAAAATTTAGATATAAAAACGTATTCACATGCACGAAACACAACATCACAATTTTTTAAAAATACGAATATGCATTTACATGGTGGAATCGCCACTGGAGGCTGCTCCAGAGGTGGTACGTTGGCATGCTGTCTTTCAGTATACAATTACTGGTGTAGCTCAGCCAGAATTTTCAGAATGAGTACTGCAACAACGACAAGAGTTCGAAACTTTTTCTAACGAACATATAATATGAAATTAATACTAACTGAGCTACGAAATACGTTTTAACGTAAACGTACTACTTACTCTGAACACATTGATTTGATAATCTCATGCTATGAAATTAGTTTTAACGAAAATATAAGAGAAAGTATGGACACAATAAGTTAGGAAATTCGCTTTTAAAGAAAATGTGCTACGAAATGCATATTAATGGACGTAGTCTACAAAATCTAAACACACAGACTCATACAACAATTGTCGTTTTAAGGAAAATATAACATGAAATATGAACACAATGAGATGCGGAATAATGAAAATATGTACTTACATAGCGATTCCTCCTCTGATTGTAGCAGACAGTTGCTGCTGCCGCTGGCACTGCTGCTGTGTGCTGTTGCTGTTTGCTGCTGCTGAGCGCTTCATGATGTTAGACGCAGTATCGACAACTCGACAAAACAGGTGGATAGATGTACAAATGATTATAGCCAGCCGCGGTGGCCGAGCGGTTCTAGGCGCCTCAGTCTGGGACCACGCAGATGCTACGGTCGCTGGTTCGAATCCTGCCTCGGACAGGGATGTGTGTGATGTCTTTACGTTAGTTAGGTTTATGTAGTCCTAAGTCTAGGGGACTGATGACTTCCGACGTTAAGTCCCATAGTGCTTAGAGCCATTGGAATCATATGAACAAACGATGACATGCGAACGTAGTTACAAACTGGAGAAGAATGAAGATAACTGTAGAGTGAGTAGGGGTTATACAGGCTCAAACTCCACTCACTAAGTGGGCAGAAAACATTATGAACGCTTATGTAGAGGAAAAACCTGAGGTTCAAACACGTTGGGTATTGTTGTCCCACAGAATGTAGGTAAAATAGTTCAAAAATGGTTCAAATGGCTCTGAGCACTATGGGACTCAACTTCTGAGGTCATTAGTCCCCTAGAACTTAGAACTACTTAAACCTAACTAACCTAAGGACAACCCACACATCCATGCCCGAGGCCGGATTCGAACCTGCAACCGTAGCGGAATCGCGGTTCCAGACTGAAGCGCCTAGAACCGCACGGCCACACCGGCCGGCCACCCAGCGTGAGTAGATAGTATAGGGGGGTTTTGGAACACATTGAGGACGTATACGTACCGTCCTTAGCACCGTACCGCTCCGTGACGTCACTACTGCTCGCTGCTTGCTCTGGCAGCTCTCCAGTGCAGATGTTACGCACGTGCGCACACACACACACATACACACATGCACACACAGACACACACACACACACACACACACACACACACACACACACACACATTCAGCATGTATTATGCATTTTTTTTAAATTTTCTTTTTACAAATTTATCCAGCTGTTGTGTGCATTGCTGAATCCAAGCCACTTTACCAAAGCTTTTCTTCCTTTCTTCCGTATTATTTTCTCCACAATATATGATGATGGATATTTAGTTTTTTGTAACTCTTCAACATAGAAAGCTCCAGCCATGGGCTGTGATTTGTAATCTTCAAGGAGATACGTTCTCGGATTGGTTTCTTGCACTTTACATATTTTGAAAATTTCCGTGGACCAATTGGCGGTGTACCCTTTGTCAAAGACTGGTTTCTGTTTACTAATTCTGACGTAATCACCAACTTTGAGTTTTGACCGGCGTGGATCAATCATTTTAATTTTGTTATACACAGTAGATAGAAGACTATTATCTTTTACATCCACTGGTCGCATTTTAATCGTTCTGTGTGTCTTGTTATTATACTGATGGACCAGATCTTGTACAGTGTTAATCCATTTGTAGGAGCCCTGAGCAGTAAATTTTCGGAACATAAGACTCTTGAGAGTTCTGTTAAAGCGTTCAACTACGGAAGCTTTCATATTTGAAAAAGTGGAGTAGTGATTAATTCTGAGTTTCTGCATTAACTTTTTAAAACTAGTATTGTAGAATTCTTTTCCTTGATCAGTTTGTAAATTTACTGGGGCCCGCTTACTTTTTATATATATTTTGTTAAGTGCGTTTGCAACTGCAATTCCAGTTTTAGTCTTTAGAGCAGCGACCCATGCATATTTTGAATAAACGTCAATTACTGTTATCAAATACTTATACCCAGAATTCCATTTACAATATGCAATCATATCGACTAAGTCTGCTCGATGGAGATCATCAAGTCCTTTCGTGATAACTGACCGCCTGGGGTATGTTCGGCGAGCAGGACGATGAAACTCAGCAATGGCAGCTTGCATCTTCTTTTTTTTTTTTATTCTAAATTGCTACTTACTGAAGGCAATATGCTTTTCGAAATGACACAGTTCTGATAGAAATGTATGCTTATATGGAGCTGGAAGGGGGCGGAGACACGAGGAGGAGAAAGAGGAGCAAGGGAAAAAGAAAGATAACACGTATTTTAGGAAGACGTTTTATTTTCAAAATACCATCGCATAATTAATCGTACATTAGTCTTTGCTAAACATCGATCATTTTCTTCATCAGCAATATTGAAAGATTTTTTCAGCAATTTCAATGATGGACAGTCCAGAGATTGCATGTTAACTACTCTGCCATGATCTGTGCCCAACAAAGTCGTCGTCCAATCTGCTTTTTCCAGATCCATTACCATAATGTAGTCACAAGATTTGCACAACTCCCATAGCGGATTTCTCGCAGTAAGTAGTGACACTCCATCCATTCCCCAGTGCTGATGAAGGTGATTGCGTGTCACCCACGAGTTTATCCTCTGAGTTTTTTCTGATAATGTGCTGAATGCTAAAACTTGTGCGATAGTGACAAACTGCTCTGCAATAACTTGATTGCCGTCCACGAGGATAGCAGCAGCTTGTTTAGGCACAAAATTATTTGCATCGTCTTTGAATCCTTGCAGGTCTACGAAAGCTATCTTCATTCTGTCATGATGTGAGAAGGAAAAAAGAAAAAAAAATTGATGAAGGTATCGTCTAATTTCGTTTAATGTTGCTAGTATCATTGTAAATCCCAATCCAACACCGACTTCTTTTACTTGACAAACAGATAATGTCTCTCTCTCTCTCTCTCTCTTTCTAGACGATAATGGCGATGATAAGAGGAGGAGGATAAAAGGAGCAGCCACCTCGGTGAAACGTAGACTGATAGCAGCTCTCTAAAAGCATCTCATTTTATTTGCTATTTTTCAAAGCAAAAAAAAAAAAAATATGGATGTAGAGGATGCTGTATGTCAATAATAGCAATGTTAGCAACAGCAGGAGGTTCGCAGCTGTTCCAGGAGGGGCTTTAAACACCAGCTGTGTAAAAGGAAGACAAGAAGACGAAGTTGGCTGGCAAAAAAAAAAAAAAAAAAAAAATCGTTGCGGAAGGGCATAGTGAACATCTGCGCATGTGATCGTGGCTACTTTCAAGGACTCTATTACATTTGTATTAATAACATCATTATTAATTATACTGTGCTTGATTAATCCTTACCTCCTAGGAGATCCGGCGGGACGTACCGTTTTTTCTTGTTCTCAACCATCTGGCGTAAGCAGTTACATCATCGCCCTTGCTTTCGGGCTGGCGGTCATTGTCCTCGTCCAACAGCTGATGTTATGTGAACGCATAAAGTGAATGCGTGATACTGTAGGGTGGGAAAAGAAGAAAAAAGCCTCTCTCTGAGGATATGGAGGGACATTATCTGATAACATGACTAGCAAATAACACGGTAATATGATGCAGCACGCTGAGAGAAGAACCATACGAGTCTCTGGGAATACAATGTCAATAACAACTCCATCAGTAGCAGCGGGACGTAGCATTTCTTTACCAGGGGGGGTGAATGTACTCCAAGAGAAGCAATGTGTAGCATGACTGCAAGAGGTTTCTCTCTCTCTCTCTCTCTCTCTCTCTGTGAATGTAGCAGAGAAACAAAAAAATTTTTTATGCCTATAGACCAGTATAAAGCGACAGACGATTCCACTCTGTCGTATTCCTTCAGCTGTGCGAGTGCTCGTGCGAGTGTCAGTATTGGAATTGCCTTTGCTGTCAACATTTTGCTGCTTTTCAAGTCTATGACAAATACGAGTGTACTTATTACACAGAGTTATATGTTACCAAGTTTAATAATCTTGTTGATGCTTACATCAAAGAGATTTTGTTTGTATTGTATACAATTTGTTCTCATAATGCATTTAGTTGTCAATTTGATTTTGTAAATGGAGCTGCTTGCCTCAAAACATGGCTAGAGAGTGGGGATGTTTCATTTATATATTCTACTTGTAATGTCCTGTTGTCTGCCATATACGATATTTTGAGAAGCGCTGAAAGTGAATAATGACCGAATCATCGCCAAAGCGCATTAAGCTGAATCATGATCATCAGGAAAGTAATGCTCTGGAATGGGTTTCAGTTGAAAGTGCGTTCAAAAATAGAATATGTACAGGTGAGATATCTAACCGAGGAGGGTTTAAGGACCCAAAATATTTCTTGGATGCATGTTTCTCTGTCTTTGAGAACATAGTGCGTAAAATTAACAAGCCTCTTAAAATTAATTTTTCACTCATTTGCAACTATGTGCTGCCCAAATCGGGTGACGTAGAAGACAAGTACTTAAATACAAAGAATTTAAATCTATTCTCCTCTGACATTACCGAAGAGTGGTATGCAACTAAAATTAGGGATGTACTGTTAAAGAAACTGGAGAAATTTCAATTGAGAGATTCAGGTTGGGCGTTGCGTAATATAGTAAAACTATGTATTAATGTTAACGAAAACAAAGGGTTTTATGCAGGACGTCACACGAAACTGCCAAAATGATTGCGAATAAACATGCAGTAATTAATGTTCACTCGAAAGGTAATGCTTGTTTTAAATGGGCAATTCTAGCTGCTTTGTATCCTGTAAGCAAGAATGCGCACCGTGTGTCTGCATATTTTGCACATGCAAACAAATTAAACTTTTCTAATATACCGTTTCCTACAGAGCTAAAGCATGTCCATATATTCGAAAAGCAGAATGAAAGTGTGTCCGTCAATTTGTACGGTATACAGTACTCGGATTATGAGTGGATGGTTGTTGAAGAGGGAGAAGCGGATGAGGAGAGAGAGGGGGCAAGGAGGACGAGGGAAAGGTCGAAAGACATCCGAGTTATACCACTGCATATTACAAAGTACCAAAGAGAAAAACATGTAAATTTATTACTGTTGCAGCTAGAAAATACAAATATAAATCATTTTTATTATATAAAAAGTTTGTCGAAGCTAGCACATTATAGCATTACTGCTCATCATAAGTCTGTCGTGATATGCCCCCGTTGTCTGTCTTATTTTCATGCAAAACAGAAGTTAGAAGCACACTTGCTTGACTGTGCGCAGTTTAAGCCAGTCAACACTATCATGCCAAATGAGCACAATAAATATATAAAATTTTCCAATTTCAGAAATAAGTTAAAGCTGCCTTTTATAATATATGCGGACACTGAGTGCATGCTTCAACCAGTTGCTGGCTGCAGTAGAAGTAGTAACTCTGATCAAATACATTTACATACACCATTTAGTATTGCATATTACATACATTGTACTTATAATGATGACTATTCGGAATTTCAGTTGTATCGCGGTCGTGATTGCATGCAGTGGTTCACGAAACAGCTGTATGCAATTGCTGAATATGTGAATGGTTTATTATTACAAAATAAAGAGATGATATTAAGCCCAGAGGAGGAATCAGCCTTTCACTCTGCAAAGATCTGTCATATTTGTAAGGAAGCCTTTGAGGCAGGCGATGTGAAGCATGGTGACCATTGCCATTTTACAGGTGAGTACCGCGGTGCAGCGCATGCTAGCTGCAATGTAAACTACAGACCTCTGTTTACAGTGCCTGTCGTATTCCACAATCTGTCCAATTATGATAGTCATTTCGTAATTACAAATATTTGCGAGCAACTAGTGAATGAGACCGGGAGGAGGAGGAGGAGGAAAACTAAATTAAATCCAGGCCGCGTTTCTATATTACCATCGAATATGGAGAAATACAAATCTTTCACGAAGAGCATTCAAGTAACACGTATAGACCGGCACTGCTACATAAATTTCCGATTTATAGATTCATTTAATTTTTTATCATGCTAGCTAGAAAAGTGTGCATCTTACCTAAAGCCAGAGGAACGCAGGATAATGAGGAAATACTTCCCTGATGATCGTGAATTTTATTTAGTCAATCAGAAGGGTATATTTCCATATGAGTATGTGAGTGATGAGAGTGTTTTATCAGAAGAACACTTACCTCCGATTCATGAATTTAAAAGTTTGCTGACTGGTGGAAGAACTGTCTCAGAGTGTGATTATCAAAGGGCGTGTAATGCATGGCATTTGTTCACGTGCAAGACACTGGGCGAATACTCAGATCTTTATTTAAAAATTGATGTGTTATTGTTAAGCGATGTTTTTGAAAATTTTCCAAATCTCTGCATTAAAACTTATGAGTTAGATCCCGCACATTATGTTACTTCACCTGGATTGGCTTGGGATGCATTATTGAAAACTACCAAAGCAGAATTAGAACTCATCACAGACATTGAGCAACTTCAATTCGTCGAACGAGGTATTAGAGGCGGCATTGTTCACTGCTCGTGTAGACATGCTGTGGCAAACAACAGGTTCATGTCTAATTATGATGAAAATACTGATGAATCCTACATTATTTACCTTGATGTTAATAGTCTTTACAGTTGGGCAATGATGCAGTACCTCCCAGTTTCACATTTTTCTTGGCTCAACCTTGAAATTGTTAAAACTTTTGACGTAAACAACATACCGGATGACTCTGATATAGGCAACATTCTGGAAGTAGATCTTGAATATCCTGAAAACATCCACGATATGCATTCTGATCTACCACTATGTCCTGAGAAAATGATACCACCATCTAGCTGTGTGGTAGGCAAGGCTAGTGCTCCCAAAAAATTAATTTCTACTTTGTATGATAAGAAAAATTATGTAATTCATTATAGAAATCTCAAACAGTGTTTGCAACATAATTTGAAATTGAGAAAGATTCACAGAGTGCTGTCATTCAGACAACTTCCATGGATGAAACCATACATCGATATTAACGCACAGAAACGTATGGCAGCCAAATAACGATTTTGAAAAGAATTTTTTTAAGCTAATGAATAACAGCGTCTTTGGTAAGACAATGCAAAATGTACGAAAGATGAGGGACATAAAACTAGTAACTTCATGGGAAGGTAAATATGGAGCATCTGCAATGATTGCAAAACCAAATTTCAAAAGGAGCGTTACATTTCAGGAAAATTTAGTTGGTATTGAGTTAGACAAACTCAATGTAGTGTTTGACAAGCCTATATCTGTAGGTATGGTGATTTTAGACATTTCAAAGATGCATCTTGTTGACTTTCATTATGGGTATATACTGAACAAGTTCCCTGTAAAAGATGTAAAACTGTGTTACACTGATACCGATAGTTCAATTTACCATATTAAAACTCAAAATATTTATGAGAATATCAGAAGTGATGTGCAAAAATGGTTTGATACTTCAGGTTTTCCCGTTAATAACAGATATAACTTTCCACGTGTGAATAAAAAGGAGGTTGAACTATTGAAAGATGAATTAAATGGTGAACTTATTACTGAGTTCATAGGGCTGAGAGCTAAAATGTATGCACTAGAGACCGAATCACTATGTGTAATGCAGTGAGCGAAAGGTATAAAACAGTCTTTAATTAAAGCATTGAGCATCGATGATTATCGAGAATGTATGTTGAATTTAGATGCTTAAACTTCTGTACAGTATATTATTCAATCAAAGTGTCATGTGGTATCCACTGTTAAACAACAAAAGCTTGGTTTGTCTGCATATGATGATAAACGTTTTATACTGCCAGATAAGGTGACTACTTTAGCGTGGGGTCACTACCAACTGAAAAACAAAGAAAACTTGACAACATCTGACTAATTTTATTGTGTGTGGAATACTGTACATGTGAGTTTGTAACTGATTTTGTGTGTGAAGTTGCGTACATGTGAGTTTGCAAAACATAATTTGAGATTGAGGAAAGATTCACAGAGTACTGTCATTCAGACAACTTCCATGTGAATTTGTAATGGATTCGTATAATATATCTGTAACTAATTGTGTACATGTGAGTTTGTAACTGATTTGTATACAGAAAATAACAAAACATTATACATTCATTGTAACTTTTTCTTTATTTACTGAGTGAAATTAAAAATCACATACATTAATTGTTATTTCATTTCATCTGAAATTTCCTTTCTGCACTCTTTACAATTCCATTTAATAGGAGGTGGTCCATCAATTTGACAACGTGCATTCACATTATAATGCTTGTAACAATGTTGATACTTAGAAATGAGAGAATCATTTTGAAACACTTGTGGTAAACTGTGAAATATATGAGAAAGATCACATAAAGAGGGTAACAACTGTTTAGGATATAAGTAATAATCAGTTGCATTTACATTTTGACACTGTTGCACAGTAAGTTTCCTATAAATTCGAGAGAGCAGTTTACAAACATTTTTTGATTTAATCCACTCGAACAAGAAGTAAGCATCATCATCATCAGCAGCAGCAGCAGCAGCAGCAGCACCTTTCTCTTTCTTATTAGCACAGTCCAATCCATAATCTTCCAATCGTAGCATTTCAACATCTTTATGAATAATAACAATTTGTTCTAGAATATTTAGGACGAGTGGACACAGCAGATTTTTTGAATACACTAATGTTTTACAGTCACTGTTCTCTTTTAGCAATGAATCGAGTGAACAATTCAGTGCACTGAAAGAGGCCTCCATGTTATGAACTTGCAGTACACATTCACAACCATCACTTAAATTAGTCACTAACACTATCACTGGATGATTCTCGGACTTAGCGGTAATTATTATAACTTTGTTCATATTTCCTTCTCAAGCTACTGGTGGGGGAGCAAACAGGACAACAATGATGAAATGCTTGCACATTTTTCCTCTTTTATATATCTCTGAGTATGCCTTATGTGACCTGATTGGCTGGACAGGGGACAAATCATGCTTACACGACGTCTAAAAAGCGACTACGGTCAACAGCTGCTTGCATCCATGTAACTTTGCGAGCCTCTCTGGTATATGATAAAATTCCGCCCCCTAGTCATCCTATACGTGAATTGATGTACAGGGCTCATCAGGAAAGTGAACCCTTTTTTTTTTTTTTCTTTCCAGCTTCCATGTCCTTCTATATCCGAGTACGCTTTGTGGCTTGATTGGTTGATGGAGTCACTTCAATCACTGAATCATGAATGACCAGGCAGTAAGCTATTGTATTTTTAGCAAATGCTTCTTTTGTTTCTATTTCAATCTTCATGTCAACGACCGAAGATTTCAGTGTTTCGTCTCGATGAGAACAATCAATGAAAAATATAGGACAGTTCTGAAATTCAGTACGGTTCATGAGCGGGTTCCCTCTTCTTACACTGCTATCTCCATAATACAATGATTGAAAATTGGCATACATTTCAAACGCCTGTGCAGTATTCTTCGTGTCAAAATCAACAGCAAAATTCTCCTCTTGGAATTTAGAAGAATTTAAATACACCTTCAAGTTTGATATGTTTATTTTATCGAATACACTAGAGTCAGCAGTAATCAAATTTCTGTTTGACTGAAAAGCCAATATTACATACCTTGCTGTTTCAAGAGCTGTATTAAATTTAATTTGCCATGTCCATGAGTTAATTTCTGGCGCAATGCTTTCAACCAGATCCCAGTGACGAAAAGGTAGAGTCAAACTGATATCATTTTTTAAGATATTCCACAGTAATATTTGTTGCTTTTCAGACACCTGAACATGCAGCATTTCCTAGTGAACTTTTTCCAACACAATTTTTGATTTGGTATCTGCTTTATCTGAGACAATACAGTTAATATCTTGCCTGCTACGAATCAGTACCAGTTCATGGCGAGCATTTAAAATAATCTTTTTGTAATCCTCTGCAATGCCTAAGATCATTTTAAGCGGAATGCAAAAATTAAAACGACCATCATCATCGTCGACTAACTCTTTCAATTCACTTCTTGCCCCCCATCCGGCATTTTATTACAAAATCACCTGGTGTAAAAGAAGCATATCCTTTCATTGATGTTGCAATTCCTGGATTACGTACATGATCGATATTTTGGTTATTGAGACGGTACTGAATATCCGAAAATAGATGAAGTGCACAGTTTTTTGTTAACTCAATATCAGTAGCTTTTCCCTTTCCCTCTGCATTGACAAGTCGTCCTTCTATATACAGCAGACTCTCGGAAGGAAGCAGGTAAGTGTTTTCATTTTGTATAACAATTGATATGGAATCGTTCTGAGCAAAAGCCGGTTGACCAAAAGGTTTATACTTACGATACTGAAGGCGAGTAACCAAGTCGTCGACGAGAATTTTTTCTCTTACATTCGACATTTTTTTTTTCCTTAGCTTCCTCCTCCTCCTCCTGTTTGATCACTGAAAGTCGGACGACTCGAATGAGAGTTTGCAGGTGAAGGTATCAGTATTTATAGCACTCTATATCCCAGTGACGACAGAATTTCTCTGTTGTGTGGAGTTAAAACATTTTTGACTTTTCTCTTCTTTGCTTTTCTTTTCTTCTTCTCCTTGTTATTATTACTCACATTGTCAAGGTATCTTGTGTCCTTGCTTATGCAGGCATTCTGTTTGTATACGATACCCATTTCTTTTCTTTTTTTTACCGTATTTTCCTCAAATGTAATCGCACAGTTATCTCTTCCCCGTCAAAATGAACAAGATTTCCGTCTTGATCTCTAATTGACACACTTAATTCTGAAACGTATCTTGCAACTACTGGCATATAGATGGGTGAATTCGGTGTTTCCACAATCTTATATCCTGGTGGTACAGCAGGCCAGAACTGATGCAATGTATGTGTAGGTTCCCCATTGTGAAATGAACCTCTTGAGATGTTACAGTCAACACACAAGACATTAACACTTTGAATGTTAACTGAATATTCGGCAGTCTTCAAGACTTTTTTATCCACTACAGTTTTTGCAAACCCTAAAACTGAACCTATGTTGTCTGGGAGATTAAAATCTATAGTAAGATTACTCCTAATCTGACATCGATTCAGTGTTTTATTGAAGTTAATATTTAATTGCAAGTCATGCTTTTTCTTATTTATCGAGTTATCACTGCTAACCTTCAAGTTGTATGCTTCAATTTCTTTCAATAATGCTGAAAAAATGTCGTGCAGTTCATATGTTCCATGTTTCAGACTAACTTTATCCAAAATTTCTACATCATTCAAATAGTTGTAGAAGTAGAGATTATTATTTAACGATGTAATATTGTGAATGGAATTATATGTAAAAAGGTTTAGCAGAGCAATTTCGTAAACATGTGAGGATAAATTCAATGCAGGATTGAAGACAGCAGTTAGAAGTGATTCTTTACCCGTCAGACTTAACGTTATGCCATGTTCAATGTCCATTGTTAGACTACAACTATACCCTGCAAGACTGTCTGTTTTATATTGAATTCAGGAACCTTAAACATAAATGACCACATCTCTGGCTGCTAAGTGACTGAAATGTATTTTAGTTATACTTTATCATACAGTTTTCCAGATACCCTACTATTTCTGGAGGAGGTGGTAAATTTCCAAAGCTGTCGAAATAGTAGACAATTTTGCCTTCCTTTCTGTAAGCTACCTAGTGTGTGAACCTGGTTCCTCTTCAGTATTGAGATTAATAATTGCACACTCACAAGTGTTAGGTCTTGAAGGTAAAGTATTTTTCATAAAGACAGCTCGAAAGTGTGCTATCTGCAGCTTTTTAGCATAGTGTTCTAAGTCAGTGTTGGTAAGTGGTCTCGTAAGGAGACTGTTTATGGAGAACTATTTTTTATTTATTCCTTGTTCCATTTATACCGGCCAGATACAGACCGAATCCATTTCTCCTGTATGGACCCAAGTACAGCCCTTTTCCATCACGCAAAGCAATTGCTTCAAGTACACGATGATGCCTCTGCATTTCAGCTAACTCCTTTCGAGCACTTTTCGCATCATTAACAGCCTTAGCAATTCCAGCAGCACCTCCGGCTAATCCTCCAAGTGCTGATATGGCAGCAAATATCGGAATTAGAGGTATTATTCCACCTGTTTTGGGCACAGGCATTACACGTTCTCTGTCTAATAATTTCCCCACAGCTTTCGTCGGAGCAACCTGTGATGCGATTTTACGAGCCACTTTCACAACTGTCATCAGATTAGCACCAGGCTTCAAGTACTATAGTCCACTTCGAACTTTTTTAATTACTTTGCTCAGTATATTACCACCTTTCTTTGGTCCAGAACTTTTCTTCTTCTTCTTGTTATTCAAACCCATGCCCATTTTAACTTTAGCTTTCATTGCTCCAGTCACTGCCAGGGCAGCTAACTTTTCCTCCAAATTAGCGTCTTTTGCTTTTACTTTACTCCACGGTTTTCTAGCCAGAATTCTATCTGCTTGATGTCTGTCAGGCAAACTGTCTGGATGAGTTGCATAAGCTATGTCATGTTCTTTACACGCCTCATCTAGTGGATTGATACCGACATCGCCTCTTTTGAGTCTTTCCTCTAACTTTGTGCCAGGACCACAGTAGGAGTAGCTAGGTATGTGAAGTTCAACAGGTAGTTTATTAATCATGCGGTTAAGCAGGGAACCACCACGTTTTTTTATCCCTCTCTTATTCTTCCCCTTCCTCAACTTATTTTGCTTGTTGTTGTCGCGATGCTTCTTCATAGCTTGAGTGTTAACTAACGACTGGTCTTTTTGACACCCAGAATGCTCTATTATAACAGTATTTGTAAGATAGGAATTGTTTTCTCCAAAACAATTGGTTAAGGCTCTAGATTTAATATCTTGTGGGAGTGTGGGTTCGAATCCCACATCAGAATTTTTTTTTTTTTTAATAATCATGATCATTGCCCGAGTGCTAACTTTGCCACCTAGAGTGCTCTATTATAATAGTAATTGTAAGATACGTAGAGTCCTTAGTGTACTTAAAGATGCAATTCAGGAAACATGCACTTCAACTTCCTATTAGACCTATTGCTGAACACAGAAATTAGCTGCAAAGGCAAGATCGTAGGCATGGTGATCTATTTCCTGGTTCGATTAGGTGTATTATTGCAGGTCCTTCCAATTGTGGAAAAACAAATGTGATTGTTAATCTTCTAATTCATGAAAATGGTCTCAAATTTAAGAATGTCTACATATTTTCCAAATCGCTGCAACAATACAAATATAAATATTTGGAACAAATTTTTAAAAACCTGGATGATATTGGTTACTTTACATTTTCCAGTAAAGAAGATGTAATACCACCAGATCAAGCCCGACCACTTTCAGTTTTTATTTTCGACGACATTGCCTGTGACAAACAAGATCACATGAAAGCTTACTTTTCGATGGGTCGGCATTACGGTGTAGACAATTTCTATTTGTGTAAGACATATAGCAAAATTCCTAAACAGTTAATCAGAGACAATGCTAACGTTATTGTTCTCTTTAAACAAGATGAGCGTAATTTAAAACATGTCTTCAGTGATCATGTTAATCCTGACATGACATTCAATGAATTTCTCGAAATGTGTAAACGAGCATGGAATGGGAATGCCTACGATTTTCTTGTTATTAGCAAAGATGAATTAAATAATGGTCGTTATCGTATAAACTTTGATAATTATATCTGTATTTAAAGCAACAGCTTGACCATTACAGATTATTACCATCATGGCTTCTGCACAGGTAACATCTTCGAATAACAGCAGTAGCAATACTCTATTGCTCGTACTAGATCCTCAATACAATAACGATGTTGCTAATAAAAAATATGTGGATTCCAAATTCCAGTCATACTCGAACATTATTACAAATCTTATCGATAAAGTAAATCAGCTATTTGAGAAACAAGTGAGTATCACCTCTTCTTCTTCTTCTTCTTCTTCTTCTGCCGGAGACTCGACACCGAGAAAAAGAGGAAATGATGCAACAAACTCTAATACTGATGCTGCCTCCTCGAGCTCTTTAATAACGAAATTTTTGCCGCAGATAACAGCTTTCTTTTCCTCCATATACACTACAAGTGCAGCAATATATTTTAATAATAAGCGTTTAAGTGGATTACATGATCCTGCTGAAGATCATGATGCATGTACAAAAATTTATGTGGATAATGCGGTGGAAAAACTGAACGCATTCGATGTAAGTGAGAGCTCACTTACGGTCAAGCACCGCAAAACCATCACTAACTTAGCTGATCCGCGAACTGATGATGATGCAGCAACGAAAAAATACGTAGACGACATCCGTAGACGAATCGAAAATTCTGTGAAACGTGTGAAAGACAAAGTTGATTCTGCTGAGAAGGCAAAGCCGAGGGCAAGTGATGTAGTAAGTAAATCGTATGTCGATCTGTTGTTCCAAAAGCTACAAAATCAGCTTAACGACTTCAGAGAGCTAAAAAACTCTATACGTACATCTATGAATGCAGGAGTTCAAAACTTTTTAGACTTAATTAGTGTAACACAACGAGTTTTAGACGTGCAGAATAAACGCATCACGAATGTGCGCGAGCCAATTTTAGACTCGGATGTTGCAACAAAAGGTTACGTTGAAAAAAGTCGAATGTGTTCCATCATTTTTAGAATTGACAGCATCCCTTCAGGAGATCCCAATGAATCCGCTTACCTTTTACACAATGGTCAGTATGAGTATGTATTATCTTACACTGGTAAAGTTATTTTACGCTCTATTACCCCTAATATTGAAACAATTAGCTTTGAATTCAATGAAAACAGTTACCAACTTTTGATGAATACGGAGATTGACGTACGTAAAGGAGACAGATTCAAGTTCCACAAAGCATCGCATTTAACACTTGGAAATCGTCCACTTCACGCTGAATTTGAATATCGGGTTGTAAATTAAAGTGTCATTTATCTGAGCAGTTGCGTACTACAAAGCACTCGCAATTATCATCATGTTCCTCAGATTCCTAACAGACGTCAATGAGTGCACATCTTACACGCTAGCATTAAAGACCTATATAGGAAATGGAGAAGGTGAGAAAAAAAAAGAAAGTGCACTTTCCAAATGAAGTATGTACCTCAGTGCACATTTTAAATGATTGGGATTTTTCGGTATACAGAGAAGCTCGCATAGGGCTTTGCCGCCATTGACAGTCTTCGATTCAAGCAACGTATAGAACAAATGTGTAAAATTATCTCACCAATCCTCGACGATGCGCATAGGCAGCGTGTGATAAACACATACTTTGAAACCTCTAAGTGAAGAAATTACTGTTATAAATTGAGATGTCTACATAAATTTAGTTCAGATAGCGAGTGGGCAGTTTTGAGCTAAAAACATGCTGCACGATTCGATTAAACGAAACATTAATATTAAAAAACAGATCGCTAAAACTAGGCAGAATATCCGAAGAAAGATGCTATCTCTACATAAAAGAGAAACTGAAACAAAATCTGTGCTGGAAAAGACATTTAAGCCCATTTCACAACCACTAAAGGAACTGATTTACCGATTTCCGGCAAGAGAAAACAATAGCAATTCTGCAGCTAGATGTCAAGACAATATCAACGGCTGTGACATTAAAGAAAAATATGATGACGATGATGATGTAGAGAGAAAAAAAAATGAAAAGTAGCAGAAAAATACAAGAGTTGCGTATAGCAGAAAATGCAGCTGGTCGACTGTCGGCTTCGTATTTTAATAAACCTATAGACAAAACGCGCGACACCGTGTACGGCGTAAGATTTGATTCATTATCAAGTGAATGGATGATTGGAAACTCACCAGTGGAAGTTGATGAAAATGACTTAATAATACACAACGTAAGATATCCTGGAACTAGAGGGCTATACAGTTTATTGTTCAAAATCAAGCCTAAGAATTACACGAGCCGAGATCTTCAAAATTATGCAAAAATTCTGAAGGCAACCAATGCCTTTAGACAACAATACCTCGCCTTCAAGCCTGTAAATGCAAACAAAGGATATAAGTATACACCTATCATAAAGCCATTAATTGGAATACTTGAGGGTCCAAAACGTCGTACTGCAGCAGCAGCAGCAGCAACTGCAACGGTTTCCCTAACATCTACAGAAAAAGAAGGTGAAGAGGATAATAATAGAAGCGAGGATGACGATAGTGATGATGACATTGTTGGGGAATACAAAATTGGTAACGCAGCGAAAATAAAAAGTAAAATATGTACAGGAAAGGGAATTCCCTCTGTACCTGGAGTAAACAGAGAAAATGAAGAACAAGAAGTAAAAATTGACTGGAAAGACTATTCAAACAAATCACATGTTGACTACATTCACTGGAATAACCCAAACGAACTTGTTGAACGTCTAGTTTTTCTCCTTGCATCAAAAACAGCTGGCAACAACTCACACGACAATGAAATTATTTCAAAAGAGGAAGAACTCCGAGTAGCTGCAATTATTGCTTAACATAAAAGAATAAAAAACTATTTGATGTAACTCTTCAGGCTTTCCCGGCGATCTAATGACATCTTGGGTTGTCGGGTGTTCTGCCGGATATCAGCGTCGTACTTGCACGATATTTCGGTCACGTAGCTCGAGACCTTCATCAGGTGCGACCTGAGACTGCTCCTCCAGTGGACCTGGTCCAGCATTTATGCCTATGGCCTTCCCCCTCCACCAACGGCTGCAGGCGCTTCCTCTGTGGTCCGCGCCCATTCCCTGTGACCTGCTGGAGCGTTGCTGCTCCGTTTTCCGTCCGCTGCGGTTCTAGGTGTTGCCTCTGCGGTCCGCGCCCACCAAACCCGCTCCTGGGGGGTTTCATCTACGGTCTGGGGTACCAGGCGTTCCCCCTGCGGTCCGCGCCCGCTTACCACGACCTGTTGGAGCGTTGCCGCTCCGTTTTTCGTCTGCTGCGGCTCTGGATGTTCCCTCTGCGGTCCGCGCCCACCAGTCCCACTTCTGGGTGTTCCATCTTCGGTCTGGTGCTCCTGGCAGTCCGTCAGAGGCTCGTTTACCATCTCCATGTCTCTGGTTCTTCTGTTTGTGTAGTGTTGCAGCTGGCCCCGTTGCTCCTTTAACAATTCCAGAGCCGGATCCCAGGCTCTGCTTAGCTGGTACCCTGTGTCACGATTCATAAGATCGTCAGCCATTTTAATCTCAATCGATTCTCTTATAACACTGTCCCAAAATCTGGGTGTTTGTGCTAGAATCTTGGTATCCTCATACTTCATGGCATGATCTAGTTCTAGACAGTGTTCAGCAATGGTTGACTTAGTCACCTGTCTTAATCTAGTGTGCCTCTGATGTTCTTTGCACCTGATCTCCACAGTTCTTGTCGTCTGGCCACTGTAGGACATGCCACATTGACAAGGTATATTGTAAATCCCTGGTTTTCGTAACCCCAGGTCGTCTTTGACACTCCCCAGCAGTCCCCCAATCTTGTTGGATGGACAGAAAACACACTTGATATTGTGTTTACGCAGGATCCTGCTGATTCTGGCAGAAATAGAGACAGCATAGGGCAGATATGCCACCTTCCTTGCTTGATCTTGGTCTTCTTCAGGAACCTGTGGTATAGTGGCTGGTCAGAGTGCCCTCTCAATTTATCTGTCCATGTATCCATTCTTGGAGAAAACTGTTTTGAGACGTTCTATCTCTATGGGTAGATTCTCTTGGTCTGATAGGGCACGTGCTCTGTGGACCAAAGTCTTCAGAATCCCATTCTTCTGTGCAGGGTGGTGACAACTGCTGGCCTGCAGATATAAATCAGTGTGTGTAGGTTTTTGGTACACACTGTGGCCAAGTGATCCATCTGCTTTCCTCTGGACTAGTACATCCAGAAATGACAGCTGGCCATTCTTCTCCAATTCCATGGTGAACTTGATATTAGGGTGGCATGAGTTAAGATGTTCAAGAAACTCATTGAGCCTGTCCATCCCATGTGGCCAGATCACGAAGGAGTCATCCACATACCTAAAGAAGCATGTGGGTTTAAATGTGGCTGTCTCCAATGCCCTCTCCTCAAAACTCTCCATAAACATGTTGGCAACCACAGGGGACAGTGGGCTGCCCATAGCTACACCTTCAGTTTGCTCGTAATATTGGTTTCTGTACAGGAAATATGTGGATGTCAGTGTATGACTGAACAGGTCCATCAGAGCACCATCAAATTTCTCTGCAATCAGTTCTAGTGAGTCCTTCAGTGGGACCCTGGTGAACAGCGATACCACATCAAAACTAACCATGATGTCCGAATCTGTGATGTGCAGTTGCTTGAGGCGTTGCAGGAAATCTTCTGAGTTGCGGATGTGGTGAATACATTTCCCCACATATGGAGCCAGGAGACCTTTCAGGTACTTGGCTGTTGTGTACGTAAGTGCCCCAATATTACTGACAATAGGACGTAGGGGCACACCCTCCTTGTGTATTTTAGGCAGACCATACAGTCTAGGTGGCACTGGCGCTTTTTCCCGTAGTTGTCTGATGATCTTATCGGGCATCCCTGTTTCCTTCAAGAGAGCACTAGTCTTCTTGGCCACCTTGTCCGTGGGGTCACACTCCAGAATTCTGTATGCAGGGTCCTCCAGAAGTTGGCGTACTTTCTCATCATAATCCACGCGCTGCAAGATGACAGTGGAGTTCCCTTTGTCTGCTGGCAGTACCACAACGCTGTTGTCTTCCCGTAGTTTCTTGAGTGCAAGCCTCTCCTCGGTTGTGATGTTCGATTTCGGCGGCCTGGCCTTGGTGAGGGCCCTGCAGGTCTCTCGGCGGACTTCCTCTGCCACATTAGGTGGAAGTGTGGCTGCAACTTGCTCTACTGCACTGACGAAACCTGAAATGGGGACGTTTCTAGGGGTCGTAGCAAAGTTGAGACCCCTGCTGAGTACCTTTAAGGTTGTATCATCAAACTGTATGCCACTCAGATTCGTCACCGTGCGTGTCTCTTCCATCTGCTGTGCTTTCTTGCTCATGCGATCAAACTTTGCAGATTGGCAAGATGAGGCATTCCTTCTAGCACACTCAGCTAAAGACCAGGAGGCACGGTCTACCCAATCCCAATCTTCTCTTGTTAAGGAGGCTGCCATGTACAGATGAATGCGTAACAGCTCCCTGGCCACAACATCAAACCTGTGGCGCATATCTCGAATCGTCTCTCTCACCAGTGCCATGCTAGCTCTGCGTTTTATCTTGTTCGCCGCTCTGGAGTTGATGTGATGTTTAATTCTGGCAAATACTGGTACCACTTCTCCATCTCGACACCTCAAAAAAAAACTGAGAGAACTCAGCATCTTCCCTTTCTTCTGCCGTAGCTTGTCCAGCTTCTTGATATTCTGATACATCACCTCCCCATAGAGACTTTTGATGTAACTCTTCAGGCTTTCCCGGCGATCTAATGACATCTTGGGTTGTCGGGTGTTCTGCCGGATATCAGCGTCGTACTTGCACGATATTTCGGTCACGTAGCTCGAGACCTTCATCAGGTGCGACCTGAGACTGCTCCTCCAGTGGACCTGGTCCAGCATTTATGCCTATGGCCTTCCCCCTCCACCAACGGCTGCAGGCGCTTCCTCTGTGGTCCGCGCCCATTCCCTGTGACCTGCTGGAGCGTTGCTGCTCCGTTTTCCGTCCGCTGCGGTTCTAGGTGTTCCCTCTGCAGTCCGCGCCCACCAAACCCGCTCCTGGGGGTTTCATCTACGGTCTGGGGTACCAGGCGTTCCCCCTGCGGTCCGCGCCCGCTCACCACGACCTGTTGGAAGCGTTGCCGCTCCGTTTTTCGTCTGCTGTGGCTCTGGATGTTCCCTCTGCGGTCCGCGCCCACCAGTCCCACTTCTGGGTGTTCCATCTTCGGTCTGGTGCTCCTGGCAGTCCGTCAGAATCTCGTTTACCATCTCCATGCCTCTGGTTCTTCTGTTTGTGTAGTGTTGCAGCTGGCCCTGTTGCTCCTTTAACAATTCCAGAGCCGGATCCCAGGCTCTGCTTAGCTGGTACCCTGTGTCACGATTCATAAGATCGTCAGCCATTTTAATCTCAATCGATTCTCTTATAACACTGTCCCAAAATCTGGGTGTTTGTGCTAGAATCTTGGTATCCTCATACTTCATGGCATGATCTACACTCCTTGAAATTGAAATAAGAACACCGTGAATTCATTGTCCCAGGAAGGGGAAACTTTATTGACACATTCCTGGGGTCAGATACATCACATGATCACACTGACAGAACCACAGGCACATAGACACAGGCAACAGAGCATGCACAATGTCGGCACTAGTACAGTGTATATCCACCTTTCGCAGCAATGCAGGCTGCTATTCTCCCATGGAGACGATCGTAGAGATGCTGTATGTAGTCCTGTGGAACGGCTTGCCATGCCATTTCCACCTGGCGCCTCAGTTGGACCAGCATTCGTGCAGACCGCGTGAGACGACACTTCATCCAGTCCCAAACATGCTCAATGGGGGACAGATCCGGAGATCTTGCTGGCCAGGGTAGTTGACTTACACCTTCTAGAGCACGTTGGGTGGCACAGGATACATGCGGACGTGCATTGTCCTGTTGGAACAGCAAGTTCCCTTGCCGGTCTAGGTATGGTAGAACGATGGGTTCGATGACGGTTTGGATGTACCGTGCACTATTCAGTGTCCCCTCGACGATCACCAGTGGTGTACGGCCAGTGTAGGAGATCGCTCCCCACACCATGATGCCGGGTGTTGGCCCTGTGTGCCTCGGTCGTATGCAGTCCTGATTGTGGCGCTCACCTGCACGGCGCCAAACACGCATACGACCATCATTGGCACCAAGGCAGAAGCGACTCTCATCGCTGAAGACGACACGTCTACATTCGTCCCTCCATTCACGCCTGTCGCGACACCACTGGAGGCGGGCTGCACGATGTTGGGGCGTGAGCGGAAGACGGCCTAACGGTGTGCGGGACCGTAGCCCAGCTTCATGGAGACGGTTGCGAATGGTCCTCGCCGATACCCCAGGAGCAACAGTGTCCCTAATTTGCTGGGAAGTGGCGGTGCGGTCCCCTACGGCACTGCGTAGGATCCTACGGTCTTGGCGTGCATCCGTGCGTCGCTGCGGTCCGGTCCCAGGTCGACGGGCACGTGCACCTTTCGCCGACCACTGGCGACAACATCGATGTACTGTGGAGACCTCACGCCCCACGTGTTGAGCAATTCGGCGGTACTTCCTTCCGGCCTCCCGCATGCCCACTATACGCCCTCGCTCAAAGTCCGTCAACTGCACATACGGTTAACGTCCACGCTGTCGCGGCATGCTACCAGTGTTAAAGACTGCGATGGAGCTCCGTATGCCACGGAAAACTGGCTGACACTGACGGCGGCGGTGCACAAATGCTGCGCAGCTAGCGCCATTCGACGGCCAACACCGCGGTTCCTCGTGTGTCCGCTGTGCCGTGCGTGTGATCATTGCTTGTACAGCCCTCTTGCAGTGTCCGGAGCAAGTATGGTGGGTCTGACACACCGGTGTCAATGTGTTCTTTTTTCCATTTCCAGGAGTGTAGTTCTAGACAGTGTTCAGCAATGGTTGACTTAGTCACCTGTCTTAATCTAGTGTGCCTCTGATGTTCTTTGCACCTGATCTCCACAGTTCTTGTCGTCTGGCCACTGTAGGACATGCCACGCTGTAGCGAGTGAATGTGCTCCCAGCGTGTTTTTGACGATATGTATTATTTCCCACCAGTTTCTACGTGCGTGATAGATGTAAAGTGGTGTCAGTTCAGTTTCCCGCAGTATATACGAGTTTATAAAATTTATTATCACCTTCATTGTGTATTTAGATCATAACAGCTTCTCACTAATTCTGAAGCATTTTCGGTCGGGTTAACGCCACTTATGGCAGTGTCTATTGAATCATGTGACTGATGATTAGTAATTAGGGCATCGGCAGTTGTTTTCCCCGCTGAAATTTGACTTTGGAGTTGTATTGTGAACTAAGTAACACATCAAGGCTTTAGAATAATTATCAGTTCTGTTTTCTGTGGTTCGTTGTGATTATTTTTACCTGTGAGGATGCTTTCAACCACTGTCTTTTCGTGATATGTATCTGATACCATCAATTCCATTATGTAATTAGAAGAGGAGCATTTTCCATCAATTTTGAAGTATCTTCAGTCGGGATAACACCAGTTATGGTACCATGTATTTAATAATATGAGGGATGATCTGCAATTAGGCCACATCCGAGTTTTTCCTGACAAAAATTTGAATTTACCACTAATTTTGACCCCAAACATGGCATAATACAGCAATTTTCCAACAGCATTACACCTCAAAACTATGATGAAATAAAGAGTTCTTTCCACACAAACAGCTCAGTACAGACAGAGCTATTTTTCCCATCATTTTCCCGTGTCAGTATGAGGAGGAAGGAAGGAGGTAATTAATTGAGCAATTTAATATAGTAATTAACTAATTTGGTATCGGAAGTGTGGTATTTTCAAATCTACACCAGTGCTGAGAGGGGCGAGGGAGGATCCGTGCGCCCTTCATCATGGATCTATCAGGCGATTATTGCAGAGTGTTGGGTTTCAGATGTTTCATTACATACATGCCAACAGCAATCGGACCTGTAGAGTGCGAAACATGAGTCACCCGATAAGGCCACCTGTCACTATTCAGTGGATGTACAGTTGCGGTATTGGAGTCGAAATTACAGCTTTCATCACCAATGAACCGTCCTCAGTTTGGGTGCACGAACCATGTGCCTGCTGCAGAGGATCATACCTAGCAACGTTCGCTAAACGATCGTTGAGGACACGCTGTTGGTAACCCCTTCGTTCAATTACGGAGTCAGTTGCTTAACATTGCACGTCTATTCGCCTGTACGCTTTTCTGCAGCAGTCGTTCATTTCTGTCGTCTATGACCTGTGGCGCATCACAGCTGCCTCAGTGCTGAGTTTGGATAGCGTCATTTTGCCACAAACGGTATACTTTAACCATAGCGCCATGTGATCAGTTTACGAACTTACCCGTTTCGGAAATGCTTCCCCCATGGCCCGAAATAAAACGACTATGCACTTTTGGACATCAGATAAATCGATCCTTGAATGAATTACGACATCTAATGCACTGTTTTCCGCGTCCTCCCTTCACAGCTAGTTCTGGTACCTGCCATCTGTGAGTGATTATTGCAAATTGATGTCGAACAAAGTTGGTATAAAGGAGTCACTTAGGAGAAAATGTTTAGGTAAAGACACAGACTGGAACACATACCACAAGTAATTTTGTATCTCTTGTGTAAGTACTGCTCCGAGGTGAAGACACTGACACGAGAGAGGAAGTCGTGGTGGCCCACATCAAACCAGCCGGAAGACTAACGACCCAAAAAAAAAAAAATGTTTCAGTGTCGGATATGCGATTGGTGACATGGAGCAGGTGTAGAGGTGTCTGTCCCTCTAGTGGAGGACGTCATCAGTCCACACAGCTCTACGCTCATCCGGCGTCCGACTGCACGCGCGCTATGGCAGAGTCCCGCCCTTCAGCAGTCGGGCGTGCTCGATAATTGAACAGCTGCAACACGTCCGTCTGCCCGGCCTGAGTGATGCCGTGACGGGTGAGCGCTGCGCGGTTGCATAAATTACTGCGCGCCGCCGTCCGCCTAGCCACTCCGCAGCCCGGGTCGACAGACACCTGCGCGCGGGTCGTCATTGCGCTGGCAGAGTGCTTCTGGGTCTGCTCCTGCCTGTCATCTCGACGTAGGGAAAAGCGTCACGCGTATGTAGTGTGAGAAAACCTGAAATAAAATCAATAGCCCTTCGGAGATAAAAGCTCAATTCTGTGGAATTTCGATAATGGGTTAGCGAGCAAGCAAGCTTCCAAGTTTCTCCAGATATGCCAAACCCAGCTCAAACGATACATAGATTATTAGATGCCACAGAGTTACTAAACTGCGGAGATGTTAAGAGTCATACGTCAGACTGTGCTTAAAAGGAGTGTCGCTGGTACTGATCACTAAAGTGTAACTGATAGACACACACCGTTCAAGTACAACTAATTATTTACATTGTTTAGTAATGAAATGCCGCTCCAACTGTTAATATTTTACTTAGGTGGAGGACCTGTTTCATCCATCTCATCCAAGCTGTTTTCCAATGGATCTAAAATTCCATTATTAATGCACAATACGGATACACAAACACAGACCAACGTAAAATTTTAAATGTTCGTATAATGAATTAACACTGGCACTTCCTGATTCACTTGTAAGCTGCCTGTAAGTCAAGGCGGAAACCGATCGTGGACCTGAATAAATTACATATCAGCAACTGGAATGGCTTTTAATAAATTATGCCGGCCGGGGTGGCAGAGCGGTTCTAGGCGTTACAGTCTGGAACCGCGAGACAGCTACGGTTGCAGGTTCAAATCCTGCCTCGCGCATGAATGTGTGTGATGTCTTTAGGTTAGCTAGGTTTAAATACACTCCTGGAAATGGAAAAAAGAACACATTGACACCGGTGTGTCCGACCCACCATACTTGCTCCGGACACTGCGAGAGGGCTGTACAAGCAATGATCACACACACGGCACAGCGGACACACCAGGAACCGCGGTGTTGGCCGTCGAATGGCGCTAGCTGCGCAGCATTTGTGCACCGCCGCCGTCAGTGTCAGCCAGTTTGCCGTGGCATACGGAGCTCCATCGCAGTCTTTAACACTGGTAGCATGCCGCGACAGCGTGGACGTGAATCGTATGTGCAGTTGACGGACTTTGAGCGAGGGCGTATAGTGGGCATGCGGGAGGCCGGGTGGACGTACCGCCGAATTGCTCAACACATGGGGCGTGAGGTCTCCACAGTACATCGATGTTGTCGCCAGTGGTCGGCGGAAAGTGCACGTGCCCGTCGACCTGGGACCGGACCGCAGCGACGCACGGATGCACGCCAAGACCGTAGGATCCTACGCAGTGCCGTAGGGGACCGCACCGCCACGTCCCAGCAAATTAGGGACACTGTTGCTCCTGGGGTATCGGCGAGGACCATTCGCAACCGTCTCCATGAAGCTGGGCTACGGTCCCGCCCACCGTTAGGCCGTCTTCCGCTCACGCCCCAACATCGTGCAGCCCGCCTCCAGTGGTGTCGCGACAGGCGTGAATGGAGGGACGAATGGAGACGTGTCGTCTTCAGCGATGAGAGTCGCTTCCGCCTTGGTGCCAATGATGGTCGTATGCGTGTTTGGCGCCGTGCAGGTGAGCACCACAATCAGGACTGCATACGACCGAGGCACACAGGGCCAACGCCCGGCATCATGGTGTGGGTAGCGATCTCCTACACTTGCCGTACTCCACTGGTGATCGTCGAGGGGACACCGAATAGTGCACGGTACACCCAAACCGTCATCGAACCCATCGTTCTACCATTCCTAGCCCGGCAAGGGAACTTGCTGTTCCAACAGGACAATGCACGTCCGCATGTATCCCGTGCCACCCAACGTGCTCTAGAAGGTGTAAGTCAACTACCCTGGCCAGCAAGATCTCCGGATCTGTCCCCCATTGAGCATGTTTGGGACTAGATGAAGCGTCGTCTCACGCGGTCTGCACGTCCAGCACGAACGCTGGTCCAACTGAGGCGCCAGGTGGAAATGGCATGGCAAGCCGTTCCACAGGACTACATCCAGCATCTCTACGATCGTCTCCATGGGAGAATAGCAGCCTGCATTGCTGCGAAAGGTGGATATACACTGTACTAGTGCCGACATTGTGCATGCTCTGTTGCCTGTGTCTATGTGCCTGTGGTTCTGTCAGTGTGATCATGTGATGTATCTGACCCCAGGAATGTGTCAATAAAATTTCCCCTTCCTGGGACAATGAATTCACGGTGTTCTTATTTCAATTTCCAGGAGTGTATATCGGAAGACAGTATTCGCCATCTGTACGATCGACTGGGTGCCAAAGTCAGTGCCTGCACTATCGCCTATGAGGGGCTGAAGCAGGTACTAGTATGGGTCTCTCAGCACGGGTCAATACCTGATATCGTAGGACGTCATGTGCTACTGATCTCTAATTGTAATCATGTTATCTATTCCATATACACTGTTGCAACCATAAATCTTGAGTGAATTGGAAACCTCTAAAAGGCACGGCGTCTTCAGGCCACAAGTAGTCCTCCGGGAACATTCGACCGCCGTGTCATACGCAGCTGAGGATGCGGATAGGAGGAGCGTGTGGTCAGCACACCGCTCTCTCGGTCGTTATGATGGTTTTCTTTGACCGGAGCCGCTACTATTCGGTCGAGTAGCTCCTCAATTGGCATCACGAGTCTGAGTGCACCCCGAAAAATGGCAACAGCTCATGGCGGCCCCGATGGTCACCCATTCAAGTGCCGGCCACGCCCGACAGCACTTAACTTCGGTGATCTGACGGGAACCGGTGTATCCACTGCAGCAAGGCCATTGATGGAAACCTCTAAGAGGGTGTACTAATTTGTTTTTCGGCATTGTATGCCATAAGCTCAAATACACAATGATCATTTATGTCCTTACCACTGGGACACATTTCCTATGTCAAAATAAAAGTGTGAGGATTAGTACATCCAGAGTTTCATAAAACGAGTACTCGAAAACTTAAAGACATGCAGGAAAGTTACACGTATCGGTGGGCAGAGCACCGTTCCTAGTTTTAATTCCCAATACACGTAGGGCCATAACTGCACTAAGGAGCAGGAGTGTCACAAAACGTAGAACGGAGCGGGCGGGAATGTGTCTCGCGTCACGCGTGCCATAACGTCAGCCTGGCTGCACATTTCCGCAAACGCCATGGCACACTATTTGAGCATAATGGGAGGTAGTGGGCGAACCTGCGAACGTGCCGCATTTAAATGGAAATGCTGCCACACAGCATAGGATTTGGCTCTATATCCCATATTTATCAATAGCGCAGATTACAAACAAAACAAATTTTTGGTATTATTTAATTATATTTGGTGCAATGAAGACATAATTTTTCTGGTGTAAACCGTCGTCATACGGACAAATGTAGGCATTTTTACAGACTTTTGCTCTCAGTTTGGCACGTAATCGTGTCTGAATTAGTTTCATAATCGGAAAAAGGTCTTTCACACACAAAAGCGTTACGATCTAGCAAAACCAGAATGATGTAGACTGGCTTACAGGCAAGCGACGTCCCGTCATTCCTGGGAAAAACCAAAGCAACTGAATGTCAAAGGAAGTGTTAGCACCATATCCATATTTCCAGGGAGTAGGCTCCCAATCTGTATACTCAGTTTGTTCACCAGAGACAGTCAAAGTGAACTGTTACGAACATGGGAAACCAACAGGTATGAAAAGACAGGAATTACGGAACAGCGGAATAATATAAAACAGTACGACCTGTGACTTAGTAGGCGTGACATTTCGTCTGTCAGCTACGATCAGTGGTACTGTCGAACTGAAGTGGGAATAACCTATGTTGTACTGGCCCTAGAAACCGCTAGAGGTGCTGCCACTTTAACCTTCCTAAGTCATACCCTGGTTCTAGACATTCCATGCTCCTTAGACGAACTGGTAGCAAACGCATAAAGGAAGAAATGCAGCCGGACAAATGTTGCATCACGTACAGGAATACCGCCATAGACAACATCACAGTGTCGCGATTATACGCTTGACGTCTACCAGAGCTGTAGTGGTTCTGAATGCGATTTGTGTAATCCACTTCTGTTTTAAACGAAAGTCAGTGCACAGCTGGTTCAAATGGCTCTGAGCACTATGGGACTTAACATCTGAGGTCATCAGTCCCCTAGAACTTAGATCTACTTAAACCTAAATAACCTAAGAACATCACACACATCCATGCCCGAGGCAGGATTCGAACCTGCGACCGTAGCAGTCCCGCAGTTCCGGACTGCAGCGCCTAGAACCGCGCGGCGCACAGCTGGGATCTAATTGTCCATCAGATATCCATGATTGGTTTGTAAATGACACTCAGACATAGTAAGGAAATTACTTATAATCTAATAGATGAACCTATAAATATATGAGTAATTGTGTAAGTGTGTAAAAAGTGACTTAGGCGATCCGACATGTCAACCATTGGAAATCATGTAAATTAGCTGTATGGTAATGGAAGAGTACCTTAAGTTGTCTTATGTGTGACTATAACTATAACTCCGCCCGAACAGGCAATGAAGGCTTAACTGTAACGACCAGCCGCCGTGACATCCT
This sequence comes from Schistocerca serialis cubense, assembly GCF_023864345.2. Taxonomy (NCBI): domain Eukaryota; kingdom Metazoa; phylum Arthropoda; class Insecta; order Orthoptera; family Acrididae; genus Schistocerca; species Schistocerca serialis. The sequence goes on from NC_064642.1 coordinate 743,692,419, forward strand.
TAGCCCACAGGCGTCACTGGATGCGGATATGGAGGGACACGTGGTCAGCACACAGCTTTCCCGGTCGTTTGTCAGTTTAAGAGACCGGAGCCGCTACTTCTCGATCAAGTAGCTCCTCTGTTTATCAGTGAAGAGCAGAGTGCATCCCAGTTGCTTATCTTTGAAAATAGACTAAGGAAATGCAAGCCTACGTTTCAAGCATTTATATAGATAAACCTCTTGACAATGTCGATTGGAATACTCTTTTTCAAATTCTAAAGGTGGCATCGGTAAAACGCAGGGAGCGAAAGGCTATCTACAATTTGTACAGAAACCAGATAGCAGTTATAAGAGTCGAGGGACATGAAAGGGAAGCAGTGATTGGGAAGGGAGTGAGAGAGGGTTATAGCCTCTCCCCGATGTTATTCAATCTGTATATTGAGCAAGCAGTAAAGGAAACAAAAGAAAAATACGGAGTAGGTATTAAAGTCCATGGAGAAGAAATAAAAACTTTGAGGTTCGCCGATGACATTGTAATTCTGTCAGAGACAGCAAAGTGTCTTGAAAGGAGAATATAAGATGAACATCAACAAAAGCAAAACGAGGATAATGGAATGTAGTCGAGTTAACTTTGGTGATGCTGAGGGAATTAGATTAGGAAATGAGACACTTAAAGTGGTAAAGGAGTTTTGCTATTTGGGGAGCAAAATAACTGATGATGATCGAAGTAGAGAGGATTGTAGACTGGCAATGGCAAGGTAAGCGTTTCTGAAGAAGAGAAATTTGTTAACATCGAGTATAGGTTTAAGTGTCAGCAAGTCGTTTCTAAAAGTATTTGTATGTAGTGTAGCCACATACGTAAGTGAAACATGGACGATAAATAGTTTGGACAAGAAGAGAATAGAAGCTTTCGAAAAGTGGTGCTACAGAAGAATGCTGAAGATTAGATGGGTAGATCACATAACTAATGAGGAGGTATTAAATAGAATTGGGGAGAAGAGGAATTTATGGCACAACTTGACTAGAAGAAGGGATCGGTTGGTAGGACATGTTGTGAGGCATCAAGGGATCACCAATTTAGTATTGGAGGGCAGGGTGGAGGGTAAAAGTTGTAGAGGGAGACCAAGAGATGAATACACTAAGCAGATTCAGAAGGATGTAGGCCACAGTAGGTACTGGGAGATGAAGCAGCTTGCACATGATAGAGTGGCATGGAGAGCTGCATCAAACCAGTCTCAGGACTGAAGACCAGAACAACAACAACCTGTTATGTTGCTGGCCGTGCGGTTGTAGGCGCTACAGTCTGGAGCCCCGAGACCGCTACGGTCGCTGGTTCGAATCCTGCCTCGGGCATGGATGTGTGTGATGTCCTTAGGTTAGTTAGGTTTAACTAAGTTCTAGGGGACTAATGACCTCAGAAGTTGAGTCCCATAGTGCTCAGAGCCACTTTTTTATGTTGCTTATATACTAAGTGATCAGTTACAAATGTTACACTCCACAGCGGTGTAATGACCACGTGATGGATAGGCCTGCTGCTTATACCTAAGCTAGAAGTGGTTTATAGGGTTGATTGCATTACATTGTTTTTGCTGATACAGTTTCATTATTTTAGATCTTGTGTAAAGTTATGTGTGGTACGTGGTGGTGAGAGTGTTGGCTGTTTGAGTGAGTGTGTGCTTCGGCTGCGCTATCTGTGTTGGTGCACGAATTCGAGCTGCTGTCTTACGTGCTTGGTGTGTGTTGCAGTTTTCTGCTATACGGTCGTCTATGTCTGTATCATGTAGGTCCTTGAGACATCAGCAGCGATTTTATTTACTATTTCCCACTCGTCTATATCTCTTGTTGCCTGTATCGTGACATTGTTGTACAGCGTTGGTGTCTGCTGTGTTGTTCTGTTTCGGTGGCAGTGGATAAGTATTTGTTCTGTGGACCCATGTTCCGCAGGTGTACAAGCAAGCACACTGGCTACCGCCTATGCGTTGTTAGTGCGCAGGGTAAGGGCCGTAACCTATCAGAAAATGAACCATATCCCGGCTGGAATTGATACGGTTCAGTCTCAGAGGTTCCCTGATGTCCGGGAAGAACTGATGTACCCTACGGCCCTTACTGCTTACTTCCCATTGCTTTTGCCAGGTATCCAGCAGCCATTTAACGAGTTGGCGCTTCTCGGTAATATTCTGTCCGGTAATCTTGATTATCTTCTCGTGCCTCCCTCTTTCATTGCAGCCCAAAACCGAATGGTTATGTCGATAGGGAAGATTCCAAGCACCACGCAGAGTGATTCTACTAACATGCTGTTGAAAGCTCCTGACAGCCTTACCAGGGCACATCTCTGCCCTCGCCTCACGATGTTCAGATTCGTCACCAGACGTACTCGGTGGACTTATTCACTGGCTGCAAAACTGACCAGACTCAAAGAGATCATCATGGAAAGTTATCAACTTCCGGGAATTCAGGCAGGTAACACTTTCAGCGACCACCGATATTTCAGCGGGAGAACACCCCACCATTTTCAAGGCAAATTGCAACGGACAGACGACATACATGCAAATTTAAAACTTCGGTTCTCGGACTTAATCAGGAAAAATTACACACACTGAACGCTGCTGCCACCAAAGATGATCAAAGTCAGAGCTATCGATAGTGAGACTACGAATTCGCAGGTGAGGTAGCATTGACTCTGTCCGTTTTTTGACAAGGGAGAGAGCCGATTCCAAACAGAATTTCAACAAAACCCTCCATCCCTGTTAACGAGGTTGCTCGCTAATTTAATCTCAACTGCCTCCTTAATGGCATTGTCCCAATATCCCAATAGCTGGACGTGCATGCCAATATCTCGGTGTTATTATATAACATGAGGTGACCAGTATCCAAGCAATGTTCGGCAATAGCAGATCTACTTGGTTGCTGTAATCGTGTGTGCCGTTTATGCTCAGTACATTGGTCCTCCACGGTCCTGATAGTTTGACGAATATATGCCACGCCGCAGCTACGAGGATACGATATACACCCCCCTTACGCAGACCAAGATCATCCTAAACAGAACTCGAAAGCGCTCTAATTTTAGATGGAGGTCGGAAAACACATTTCACATCGTATTTCCGTAAAATACGACCGATCTTGTTGGAAGTGTTTCCTATGTAAGGCAAAAAGGCAGTAGACTTAGGTGTTGACTAAGAATTATCATCAATCACCCGATGTACAGTTGGTCGATAGCGCAACGCAAGTACAATCTGTCTATCACTATAACCATTTTGACGAAATGTAACTTCCATCTCAGCTGGCAGAGTCTCAGCGTCAGAAACGACATGTGCGCTGTGTACCAAGGTACGAAGTACCCCTTCACGCTGAGTCGGATGGTGACAACTATTAGCCTGTATGTAGAAGTCGGTGTGAGTACGTTTCCTGTAGACTGCATGTCCCAATGATCCATCATCCTTCCTCCTAACCAACACGTCAAGAAAGATAAGGCTACCATCCTCCTCCACCTCCATCGTAAAACGAATGTTCGGGTGGATCGAGTTCAGATGTTCTAGAAAGGCATTCAAAATCTCACTACCATGAGTCCAAACAACAAAGATATCTAAAGAAACAGGCGGGTTTCAAAGGCGCCGACTCCAATGCAAGTTCCTCGAAGTCTTCCATAAACAAATTTGCGATCACAGGAGACAACCGACTACCCATCGCAACTCCATCTGCCTGCTCGTAATACTGATCATTGAACAAAAAGTAAGTGGATGTCAACACATGCCGAAAGAGATTAGTTAGTTCAGCATCAAACCTGGCCTCAATTAACCGCAACGAATCAGACAGAGGAACACTAACGAAGAGAGAGACCACATAGAAACTCATTAAAATATTATTCATTCAACAGCAGTCCCTCCAAACGCCATAAAAAATCAGCTGAGTTCCTGATATGATTTCACACCGATCTACTTGTGGACTCTACAGAGAAGCAAGATGCTTGGCTACATGATATGTCGGAGCGCCGATGTTACTCACTATAGGATAGAAAGGAACCTCTTCCTTGTGCACCTCCGGAAGGCCATATAACCTAGGGGGAACAGCACTACAGATGTTACGTCTCTTGATAGTGTCCTGCGACAAACCACTGGTGGAATTAGTTGTAAGAAACCTTGCATTAGTTTAATGCTATTTGAAATCATGAATAAGGTTCTTTGGAAGATGCTAAGTGCTCTCTTTCTTAAATACTAGATCAAAAACATTACGCTTATTTACGTGCCGTCAGTCAAGCTGCCTTAATAAAAACCCACGGTTGTTAACTGGTAACATAAAAGTAGACGTCTCAATGAGTAGACTGTGACAGTATTTTAAATGTTTAATACGCGAAATACCTTCCCATGGTTGGCTTGCAAGCTGTGGAAAGAGCACTAGAATGCGCCGGTACAGAGTATCCCAGCAAGTGGATAAAGTGACATCTGTGCGTAGAAACATGCACTACATGAACGCTGACGGCTGCGGCGTGCACGCTGTGACCCGGAAGTTGCACATGTGCAGGAGCACCGCACACGTGCAGAATTTCTGGCCGGCCCTGGCCTAGAGGAACAATCGTGTGTTACTACTTCATGAATGTATTATTGCCAATAATGCTTTCTGAGCACTGTCGAGTATAGTACTCTCGCGCATAGTTAGGTCCTTGCCACAACATCCTGCCCAGCTCACTCCTGATAACTTGAGGTCTGGGCCCAAACCACTATAACGTCTCATAGCAAAAAGTATGCCTAACAACGTTATTGTCTTATGGAAAATTTAATTGTAATCAATCTCAAGAGCGTAGATCAGTCACCAAAGAGGAAGAATAACGTTAACGATTGTAGTTACTTTACTCAAAAAATAGAAGCGTAAAAGCTAATGCTGTATACTCATAGATGAGGCCTGAACATGTCGCAGCAGTAGTGATACACATACTAACGACTTTCAGCAAGTGGAAGATATCCCATTTCGGGAACATCGAACTCTTAGTATACAAAACAGAAGAAAATTTGGAAAGGTAATACAGAAAAGCCCCAGACTGTAGTAAAAAATGACTGATAAGAGTTTAACCATCACTCAGTGTAGAATAATGAATACAAATCTCACCTATTTCAGTTTCGCAAATTAAGGCAACTTTAGAATACAAAGCATTTTCGTTTGGACATCTCCCTTTTGTTTGATGAAGGGACAAGAGGACGTTTGTAACCAATCAGTACCACGTTCTTAAAGGGGAGGTAATGATGCCTGTAAAACACAGGATCTTATGTCCATAACCATAAACTCAACACAGAGAAGATGACAAAGGAAAGAAAGATTATATGAATCGAAACACGACTCGTGGATGTGATCAGTTTCACTCAGTATGTATGAACAGCGGCCATATAAGGATGCGATATCATTTCGAATAATTTTAATTTTTCGGGATTAAAGTCCGCTACAATCATTAGGGAGTTAAGAAATGAATATTCGCAATATCCAAAACAATATTTTATCAATAAAATCTAAATCTGGTTCTTGATATCCACAAATGGGAATTGCAGTGTTTCTCCATTCAAACATATTTATATAAACCACCATAACAATTCCTACCAGCCACCCCACATATGGTGCATTGGCCAGAAGAACACTGAGTAAAGTGAAAGTGATTTTTAAATATTGGGATTCGCAAGTGAAATGCGAGACGCAACTAAGTAATAGAACAGCGAAAGTATTACGTGTGTATGTGGACGACGCAATTGGATTAACGACGTATCTGGATTGACGGAGCTGGCACTGAGTCTAGCGGCGCTGCCGTCATCGCGAGAAGCCAGTTTCGCCTCACCGCAGTCGTCCGCCGGAGCAGCCGGAGCCGCGCCTGCAGTTGCGGGCCACGCAAACACACAACAGCCGTCGTAGTGCCGTCTGCAATTCAGCGAGCTGTGTCGCATCAGAAATCCTGGTACACCACGCCGGCGACGCCATACGTCGTGCAGAAGGAACTAAGTTAAGTGAAAAGCCGTTAAAAATTTTACTAACCTGCACTAAAAGACTGTCGGCGATGGAACCGCCAAAAGAAACTGAGGTTAAACTTAAATCAGAACCTATGTCTGTTGAAGGAACTGTAAATACAGACAACGGTTCAAGTGTAAATATGCATGAAAATAGTAATGTTAAAGTGAAATATGAAGTACTGTCTTCTGACAGTAGTGTGGGAAGGGGTATGTGGACGACGCAATTGGATTAACGACGTATCTGGATTGACGGAGCTGGCACTGAGTCTAGCGGCGCTGCCGTCATCGCGAGAAGCCAGTTTCGCCTCACCGCAGTCGTCCGCCGGAGCAGCCGGAGCCGCGCCTGCAGTTGCGGGCCACGCAAACACACAACAGCCGTCGTAGTGCCGTCTGCAATTCAGCGAGCTGTGTCGCATCAGAAATCCTGGTACACCACGCCGGCGACGCCATACGTCGTGCAGAAGGAACTAAGTTAAGTGAAAAGCCGTTAAAAATTTTACTAACCTGCACTAAAAGACTGTCGGCGATGGAACCGCCAAAAGAAACTGAGGTTAAACTTAAATCAGAACCTATGTCTGTTGAAGGAACTGTAAATACAGACAACGGTTCAAGTGTAAATATGCATGAAAATAGTAATGTTAAAGTGAAATATGAAGTACTGTCTTCTGACAGTAGTGTGGGAAGGGGCAATGATTCAATAATAGAGACCCCTGTAGTAAAGCAGAAAGCAGAAATTGTTAATTTATTGGATGATAGTTTCTCTGATGAATTAAAAATGAAACAGTCATCAGAGATGGTAGAGTTTAAGAAGGAGAAGTTAGATATGACTGATCAACCAGAAGTTTCATTTAGTTTTGATGATTCTGGTGTTGGAGCTAGTTTTTTGTCACCTGAGTGTGAAAAGAAACCAGCTAGTGAGCAACCCAAAGATACTGGGGCTATTGATTTAAATGTTATATTACAAGCAATAGCTGCCATTAATGCAAAAATGACAGCTGAATTAAAGTCTGAAATAACTGAGGTCAAAAGCAGTAATGCTGAATTAAAGTATGAGATTGTGGCCAGCCAAACCAATTTTAATAAACGGTTTGAGGCAATGGACAATAAATTAGAATCCAATAAAGCTGAATTAGAAAATTCTTTCGAGGCTAGTTGCAATAAGTTGAAAGAGGATCTGGACAGTTTGAATTATAAAATTGATTACAACCATGAGGATATTAAGAAAAAGGTTGCTCTACAGTTTTCTGAAATGTATAAAACAGTAAAATCCGAAGTTACTGAGGTTCGCAGAGACTTCCAAATGGAAGATGCGAAGCTGTAGCACAAGTTAACAGAAAAGATCGAAGCGGAATCTGAACTGTGCTCAGATAGGTTTAAAGATGTTAATATAAAGGTAAACATATGTCAAGCAGAAGTAGATGCAATCAAAACTGATACTACTCATATTGTAGATAATGTTGAAATGAGAGTAGAAAATATCAGTACTAACATTGCTAACACTGAGAGTAAAGTAGCTTCAGTAACTTCTGGTAATGGTAGTATGCAACAAGTTGTAGCTGCAAACGCCGCTTTTATCGGGTGTCGGCAGTTCTTGCGGTTCAATCCAGACAAAAATATCCACCCGCTAGATTTCTGGAACGAATCTGAAGATGTAATTCCACCAACTTGGTCTGAACGAGAGAAAATCTCATTTATTAGAAGCCATTTAGCAGGTGACGCCATGCGTTGGTCAGCTGATGTTATGTTGAAGTGTAAAACATTAGCGGAGTTTAAAACAGCTTTCATTAATGGGTATTGGTCTAGCAATAAGCAAAATGAAGTGTTGAGAGAATTTTGGAGTGGAAAACGCTTCAATGCAGGCAAGGAATCTATTAAAGAGTTTGCTAGGTCATGGATCTCACGTTTGTCACATTTGGGCGAAAAGCTAAAACCTGAAATGATAATACTAGGTCTTGAAGCCAAACTGCCATGGTATTGGCAAACTAGAATTATATCTGCCCCTAGAGACAATCTGGATCATTTCATTGAGTATCTGGAACGTGTAGAACGTGTTGCTGCCAATGAGGAGCAAGCACGTAATAACAGAAATGCTAATAACAATAGTAGTAATTTTAAGAACGAGCAGAATGGCAACATAAACATCAGAACAGTAGGTGGTCGCCATCCTAAGAGAGGTAGGAATTGGAGAAATAATTATCAGAACCAACAACGGCATCCAAATGATAATAATTTTGTTCCAAACAAAATTATGCATGTAAACAACAGTACGGAAAGCAATGCTTTGCCAGTTAACTATAATTAAAATAAAGGAAACAGTAGTAGGCCGAGGCAGGAAAACTAGTTCCCGTCTATGAGGACACTGGCGCTCACCAGGCGGTTACTTTTCCTAAGCCAGTAGTTACGGGAATTGGTGAGACAGATCAGAATACTCAGACTGAACATGTGGATGAAGAGTCGGTAGCATCTAAGAATACAGCAGAAATATTAGATCACTCACAGTATTTGATAGATACCGTGTTAGAGACGCTTTCTAAGTGGGAAGTGGAAGAGAAGGCGCAGCAGTGTAACGATAGGGAGGAGCTACAAAATACTGAATTGTCAGGTGAAGAAGCAGAAGAAGTTCATGCTTATATTTATGATGAGGATGATGTGCTCGTATCTAAAGTGCCTGTACAGGATGTTGATAATGTACTAATAGATTTAGGACAGGAGATAAGTGAGAATGTAGAGGGTCGCCTGTTGGGGGTCGATGAACCCAGTAGCTGTGACCAATTGTCACTTGAGAAGGAAACCGATGATAATGGTGAAAGTGGTTTAGCTGTAACTAGTATTATGCCCGGTCTGGAGGCGCAGAATCGCTCAGACTACAGTAATTTGGGTCATGTTCAGCAAACTAAATGTAATGAAGTCGTGCGGTGTTTCGATTTGAAATTAACAGACCGACTGGAAAAGGCAGCTGAAAATGTAATTCAGGAAACCCCTACACACTTTGACCTAAATGTAATGAAGACAGATGTCGATCACTTTAGTTGGAGACAAATAAAAAAGGAACTATTGGATGAGTTTGAGGAACCACCTGTACAACCTAGAATAATCCACCCTATAATAATAGTGAATATGTTGCGTATCAATGTACGTTGTCTCTTAGACAGTGGAAGTGAAGTGAGTGCGATATCTCAGTCCTTCTTTGATGCATTACCTGGTAAAGATAAGCTTACAGTAATGAGGGTATCAGGACTAAGAATAATTGGTGCTACTGCCAAGGTGTCAAAATCGGTAAAGCAAGAAGCTTTGCTGCCCATTAACATTAATGGTAATTTAATTGATCATCCATGCTTAATTGTAAACAATCTCAGTATTGAAGTTTTAATTGGCATCGATTTCTTGTCAAAATATCAGAGTGTTGTTGACTTTGAAAGAAGCCAGTTAAAAATGGTCTTGCCGATAACTGGAGTAATTACGGTACCTTTTACTGATAAACATGTAGCAACTAATGATGACAATTGGGAGCTGCCTATACGAGTTCTGAAAAATAGGAGATATTGGGACGAAGGTGTTTATCTTAATACAAGTAAGCTAAACACAGAAGAAGAAGAAGCAATTATTTTGGACAAAATAGAAGCTAAATTGCAGGAAATCGATAAAATTTCAGCTAATCAGAAGGAAGAACTGAGACAGGTTTTAATAAGCCATCATAAGGTATTTTCAGATCGACCTGACGTGGTCAAAGGTTATGAATGTCAATTAAAGGTGAAACCCGGCCAAATGTTTTTCAGGAAGCCATACCAAATACATGTAGCTAGGAAGGAGGCAGTTCGAAAGGAGATACAGAGAATGCTAGAGTGGGGTGTGATTGAAAAAGCGAGCAGTGAGTACAATAATCCTCTTGTTGTTGTACAAAAAGAGACGGGAGTGTCAGATTGGTCTTGGACGCTCGTTGGTTGAATGAAATAGTGGTTAGGGAAAGTGATAGACCGCAGAACATGGACGAGTTATTGCAAAAGTTCCGGGGAGTAAAATTCTTAACTTCTATGGACATCACGTGTGGATATTGGAATTTGCCACTGGCAGAAAGTTCAAGGAAGTACACAGCTTCCTTGTACGAAGGAGTTTGTTACCAATACCGTGTGGTACCTTTCGCACTTAATATCTCTGTTTGTGCCTTCGTACGTGTGATGTGCCATGTTTTAGGACCAGCTTTAAGTAATAAAATAACAGTCTACGTAGATTATCTGTTAATAGCAACTCCTACCTGGGAAGAACACATAGCTTTATTAGAGGAAGTGTTAGAGGCTATTGAGAGAGGTGGCATGAAACTAAAGATTGAAAAGACAGAGTGCGTTGAAGAGGAAATAGATTTCTTGGGATATATGATAAGTGGAAAAGGTATTTTGCCTGACCCAGGCAAGCTAGCAGTCATTGAAAAATTTGAGGCTCCCAGAAACAAGAAGCAGTTGAGATCGATATTCAGTCTTTTCGGCTTCTATAGGCGTTTTGTTAGTGATCAGGCTTTTAATGCGCCCTGTCTTCACCTCCTGCTGAAAAAGAATACCCCTTGGGTTTGGACAGCAGAATGTCAACAGGCGTTTGAGGTGCTTAAACAATCTTTAATTAATAGTCCTATTTTACATCATCCTGATTTTGAAAAACCATTCTGTATGTCTGTTGATGCTAGTGGCTATGGTATAGGTGTGGAGATATTCCAAGTAGAAATAGAGAACGAACAAGAAGTGCACAAGACTATAGCTTTCGCAGGTCGATCTTTACAGGCAGCAGAGAGAAATTATGGCATCTCAGAACTGGAAGCATTGGCAATTGTATTTGGGGTACAGAAGTTTGAGCAGTATCTATTAGGTCACAAGATAATTGTTTACAGTGACCATAAGGTGTTGACCTTTTTAAAGAAATGTAAGTTGAGGAATGCTCGTTTGGTAAGATGGTCATTGTATCTCCAGCAGTTTGATCTTGAGGTTAGATATATTCAAGGGAAAGAGAATCTGGTAGCTGATGGGTTATCTAGAAGTGCGGAGCTCTGTGATGACGCGGGAATTACAGCAACAGACCTAAGTGAAGTACGAATGTTTGCGTTGCACGAAGTAAAGGAAGAAAGTGCATTAAAGAGGGTGATTAAGAACTTGAGACGTGAGCAGAATGCAGATGACCAGCTGAAATTAGTGAAGAGCTATTTAGGAGATGCGAACTATCCAAAGGTTTCGCAATACTATTGTCTGCGTAAAGGTATTCTGTTTAGGAGGAAAAAGGTAGGTGTTTCTGAGTGTTTCCCTCACAACATGTAGACTTACTAATCGACTATGTACACCTGAGGTATGGGCACTACGGTGCAAAGAAGTGCATTGCAAAATTAAAAAAGAAGGTTGTGTTTGACAACATGTACCGCCAAGCGTCTAGCATCTTGTGTAGTGTGCCAGAAAGTCCGTGCTGCTAACACCAGAATACAAGGGGATATGCATTCAGTAGAGCCAACTGAAACCCTAGAATTACTGGCTTGTGATTTGTTTGGCCCTCTTTCTGTTTCGAGAGGTGGTTGCACCCATGCTTTTGTTGTTGTGGATGGATTCAGTAAATATGTTAAGCTATAGCCAATTAAAAGAGCAAATGCAAAAACATTGGTTGAAAAGTTGGAAAAAGATTTCTTCGTGAACGTTGGCGTTCCGAAGAATTTGCTGTCAGACAATGGGCCTCAATTTACTTCTGATAGATTTAAGGAATGTCTAGATAAGGCAGGCGTGAAACTTCTGAAAATATCTGCGTATTTCCCCCAAGGAAATATGAGTGAACGTATTATGAGAGAATTGAATAGGCTTTGCAGAACTTATTGTGCTCGGAAACACTCAAGTTGGGCAGAGCACATTAAGTATTTTCAGAATGTAATTAACAACTTAAGGCATGATGCAATTGGTTTTGCGCCTATTGAATTGATGTTTGGCCAAGAACCGCACAATGTGATTGCAGATATGGTAGAATTCCCTATTCTAACGCAAATATCCATAGACGAGAAGAAATTAAAGGCTAGGGCAAATATAAGAAAAAGAGCATTGGAAAGGAAGAAGCGTCATGACGCAAAAGCTATACCTACTAGTTTTGAAATAGGTCAGTTAGTCCTTGTCAAAACCAAGGAAAAATCAAAGAAAATAAATGCAGAAACAAAGAAATTTATGTTCGTATACCAAGGACCTTTCAGGATCATAGGAAAACCACATGCCAATGCATATAGGCTAGAGTACCCTAAGATTAAAAAGCTATTAGGTCTCAGGAACGTGATCGACCTAAAGAAGTTCATAGCTAGTGAATGATTGCTGTAGGGAGGAAGTTGTTCTATAACCTCTACACAGTGTGGCAGCTGAGCAGTCCCAGCTGTGTGAGATCTTCTTTCCCATTTCAGGTCTCACTCAATCTTCATCTTTCCTGTCCCCAAAAATTTCGACCTCTTCTTTCCAACACAAAATTTTCCGGTATGGTTATCAAGTCAATAATAAACTAATGAACTCTGTAGGGGGGAGGTTGTTCTGTAACCTCTACACAGTGTGGCAGCTGTGCAGTCCCAGCTGTGTGAGATCTTCTTTCCATTTCAGGTCTCACTCATTCTTCATCTTTCCTATCCACAAAAATTTTGACCTCTTCTTTCCAACACATGAAAATTTTCCGTCATGGCTATCAAGCCATGAGTTCTGTAACCATTATATCCACCGATTAGTGAAGAAAATACCTAATGTGATAAACCTAACAGTGACATAAACAACAGAGAAGTATGATGTAATTAAGATAAAACGTATTTGAGTAACAATTGTGTATAGAACCCTGGTAATATTGTAAACACAAAGTGTTGTTTTATTGGATATGGTCCCACAATAATATTTTTAAAAAATGTACAAATTCGTGTTCAAGGAGGATCTGAAGTGGCAATGAAACCTATTATATGCTGTAGAGCTAACTAAATAATAGTAACAGAGATTGCTTAGTGTTATGAAAAATATGCAGATAAGTTGTAAGAATAAATTCACCTCGGGTAGCAAGGAATGGCAGTGTAATAGAAGTGAGCAGTGTTTGTGGTTGAGACGTGAAGGACACGTCCCTGAAGTATTTATAAGGTTGGAGCTGGCCGTTATTTGGTGTAGTGTGTGACAGGACACACCTACATGTATTGAGGTTATGAGTTGGAGGCGTGAATGCGACCATAGGTACCCTTACGTTAGATGAGACAGAGCAGATCATGGTGTCCTATAGGTTTAAGGAATTTAGCATTACGCTCGTCCATAATTACTTAATGCACTTTAGTGGTAGGTCGAGAGAGACTACCTGTGGTTTCAGCGTCCGATCTAGTGGAAATGGATTGCCACGTGAGCAAACTAATCAGCTGCAATACACTATAGATATGAAATAAGTGTGCTGTCCTATGCTTTAAATGTTAATACAGTGAGTGTTAAATAGGTACATACACTAGCAACATAATTGAGTAACATAATGGCAGATGTGAAACATTATTTATAGCTCAGCATAAATACACTTCTATGGAGTAAATACATAATTGCAGATGTGGAACTGACACAGCAGCAGAGGACCAATAAGTGGATTTTGTAGTCAACTAAAAGTAGCGTGTTTTGAACACTCAGAACTGTACTATTACCAAAAGTTACTCACATGTACAAAGAAGCTGAGAAAACAACCACTAATCAAATATACTCATACTATCTCTAAGAATAAGGTAATCGAAGATGAGTCAGCTAAGTGAATAAAATACAGATTTGTCAGGAATGTACCGAGCATTGGTTCAGTGTTCTGGCCCAGAAATAATAAATTGAGATTAAATAGGATTTGTGATTGTATGCCTTGAGCATAGATTTTCTCTAGTACGTCACTAACGGCGTTTTGAGCCATTTGTTTACCGATTTCATGACAGTAAAATTGAGAGTAAAACTGAAAAAGTTCTGTTAACTTTGTTCCAGTAACATATTGGAAGATAAAATATATATCCCCATTTCATTGTGTCCCACCCTTGGATATTAAGTGAACAGAGTCTGAGACACTCTTTTTGTTTGTTCTACAGGACAAACCAGATAATGGCAGCCTGGTAGCTGCGTGAAAGCGTGGAGTGACTTGGACACAACTCACAGTGACCCCTCCCCTTTCCCCATGTAACTTAGAGTGAACGTGAATGACGCACACCATAGCAACTTCCCCTCCTCTATCCTTGTGAATGGAAGTGTAGGACGCCAGCCAAAGCAGCTACAACCACGTGTGTAAAAATGATTTGTAAAATTCTCTTTCAGGTTTAGAAAAGACTGCTAAGATATAATCATCTGTTTATGTATCATGAATAACTTATTTTCATTGAGTTTGTGTATGTAAACATGTATTTAATGTATTTAAGATTTTCATAATTTTACATATTTTTATGTGTTTGTTTGTCTAAGGAAATATGTATGCCAAAGTGTTTCACTGATTTCGCTTAAATTTTGAGGTATAATATTGCGTAACAGGCAGTGAACATGACTGTAATTTAAATAATTGAAGTAGGTAATCAGTTTTCTTTTAATGTTTCTATATGTTTACATTTCAATTTTAAATTTTCATAGGAAGTTAAACTGTACTCTTGCTTCCCTTTTTGTAATTAAATTTTTTTTTTCATTCATTAACCTTCAAAAAAAAATTTAAGTAGAGGGTGATGTAGGGAAACAGCCTACTCACGCCGTAGTAAATTCACATCAGTCTTTTCATTGTGTGCCAACCAGTCCGCTGTAACTAGCTCTGACGTCATAAATGTTGAGCAATACTTTAAAAATCAAGTAAATAACCTAAAATGTTTCTAGCATGTCAGGAGTAATACTAAATTAATATGTGTTGAATATCAGTTCAATAACTTTAACCATTTTCGAAATTTGGACGTTTTTCTGTAAAAATCATTGGCACAACAGAAAAGAGCTAGAGATTTAAAAATTTATACTTAGATTCCTTTTCAATAATAATTTAATAGAAACAGTACTTTGGAACTCACAAATTAAGATTTTAGTTGAAATTCATAATTTTCTGGTTTTGGTCTTAAAAATTAAGGAAGCAAGATAGATTAAGTAGGCTAATAAATAAGACTAGGATTTTAGATTTAAGTAGAATGGAGATCCGCTATAACCATAAAGATGTGAGAAGTTTCATTTGAATAACTATAAAACTATAGCGATAGCGTATCTCAAAAGGGCAAGTTCAGAGCTCGTCTACTGCGTGCAGTGTAATTAAATTAATTCTCTCGCCCAAATTATTTGACTTAGCCACGTCAAACTTTTATTATGATTACTTATCTGTGTGCTGAATGCACATTTAAATTAAGAGCTTCATTGGCCATCAGCAAAAGAAGCTATGATTTATTCGGTAACTTAATGTGGTGCATTACTAGCCCAACGGCTAGTCGGGAGAGCCGATTTTATCAGGCGTTCCCTTAGCCGTCCGCGCCGCGGCTTTATATATAAGAAAGCTGCGCGAGGAAGCAAGGCCCCAGTTCTCTCCAGACGCTGAATAGCACGCCATCTGTGTCGGTCAGTATCATTGCTACAAACAGCCTCGGATGCCATATTAAGTTACTCGGGATACGCGTAACCATGAAATCATTTTCGAGTGAAGTGTTAATTCTGGGATGACTTTAATTATCGATCTTCAGTTTGCGTATTGTCGTATTTTCACGTGCCGCCGCGGGACAAACATTCTACCATTATTTAGCGTGGCGTTTGATGAACCTAATCATCAAATTGTGGCGAGCATTCATTTAAACATTTAATTTGGACATTTACAGTTGCATCAGCGCATTAGACTCTGAACTGCTCTGTTAGTTAGATTGTGTGGACTCTTTTGTTTTCATCTGTGACTTTCAGAATACAGAACGTTTTTTCACGACCGTTTTTGATTATAAATCCTAGACAATCTCCTAATTCATCAGAGCTATAAGCTGTAACTATAAGTGTATTCTCAGATGAAGTGGGCCCTAGGAATTCTAATTACAGGCTTCACGTTTTGCTAATCACTTTCTGGTTGCCAATATTGTAGTTAGAGAGCCAGTGTTGAGAACGGCGAAAGACAGCATAAATAACCTTCTAAATAATAGGAACTGGTTTTACATTCTACAAACCTAACATTTACATAAACAACATAAAATTGTCATAATTCCACCCGCCGCCCCACACCGCGTACACCAATAACTGTTTCTAGAACACACAAACCCATTATTAATACACATGTCTGTAAAATACTAAAACCAACAGCCAAGCACTGGGTAGCGCCAAATGCAGGTAGAGGTGTTAACCGTTATAGTGTGACAACCACAGTTACTATTAAAGGAATAGTTCATTAAACAATCTCCAGTGTAAGCAGGAGATTCAGGGTTCGAGTCCCGATCGGGCACACATTTTCAACATGTCCCCAATGAAGTATATCAACGCTTGTTCGCAGCTAGGGTGTCCATTTAATTATCATTTCATTGTAGCGAAAGCTACATGGTCATCAATGGTAACTGTTGTTTCGGGACAGATACTACCTCCATATATAGTTAAAATTAGGCTCCACGGCCATTGACCTTCTTGTGCGAACGCACACGCTATGCCCAAACTCTGGTAGACTTGGTAGATAAATCTGCCACGAGTAATATGATGGGCAAACATCTATTAGGCGCGCTACGAATGTAGTGGTGTGGACATGTTGTGAATGTGGGGCTCACGGGGAGCGTGCAAGGGATAAGTCCCTGCAGGCGCAATATTCTCTGTGCCCTCAGTGGCTCAGATGGATAGAGCGCCTGCCATGTAAGCAGGAAATCCTGGGTTCGAGTCCTGGTCGGGGCACACATTTTCAACATGTCCCCAATGAAGTATATCAACGCCTGTTTGTAGCTAGGGTGTCCATTTAATTATCATTTCGATCTCCAATGACGTGAATTTCAGTTGATGAATTTATAAACCACACCCAGCTCAAGGTGGTAATAACCAGTCAATCCGCAGTCAACCTTAAATACCAAAGCACAGTTTGACGGCGCAAAATTGTTACTGTCATAGTTGCCAACAAGGAAGAAGTTTGCAATTTCAATTTAAGTTATCAGCTGAAGTTTTATACAGAGAATAAACTTTGATTCGTAAAATTGACCACATAACATATTAACAATAATAATAAAAAGGGACTCGCCCAATATCGATCACACTTGTAATCAGAGGTAAATGCAACGGAACGAGGGCACAGCGTAGTTACATGGATTTGCAATACCAAGTATCCCGGACCCACGTCCGAATGGTATAAGGAATGACTAGCGAAACTCAAAGTGGCTACACGGAGCAATCACATCCAAACATTCCACCATTTAAAGTTGTCCAGGAGCTCGCCGTAAACATGTACGCCAGGGCAAACTCTCTCGCTCTCCTCAGGATTAGAGATACACGACTCTTAAACAGAGCCTACGTTGACCGGTGACTGCTTTCGCGCTCCGGTTCCGCTCTCCGCCAGACCCAGGCGCCGGAATGTCAACGCCGTGCGTCCTCGCAGTACACCAAGCGCCGACTGACTACTCGCGATGGTCCGTGCGCTGTCTTCCCTCTGTCACTGCCGCCGACCGAGTCTCCGTCACTGCCTCCTGGTCGAGTGTCAGACCTTGCGATCCGCGGCCGTCCTAAATAGAGGGCGTTAGCCAACCAGGACGCCGCAAAGCGCGTTAACTTCGACAGAGAAACTATCCCGCCAACAGCATCACAAGAATTCAAGTCTCAAAAATACAATGTCATCCATACCGAAGGAATCACAACATGTCAGTTTTACTAAAATCTCCCTTACAATGACTGCAGCTGGTTACCATCAAAAGGGCAATAATTTCAGTTTTATTAGATGGTTGTGTCTGTGCTATCCAATGTCAAGTGGTAATTCGATAAAAGATGCAAGTCTTAAAATAAAACACACCAATGAGCCAAAACATTATGTCCAACTTGAAACCCGATAGTCAAGGGAAGGCAGGATTCGGCTACGATTGTGGACAGGGCCGTAATCAGTTGCTATTGGATGCCTTTTACAGCTACACGCATTTATTTTTAAAACAGTAATTACAGACTGAACAATGAAGAAAAAAGTACCACATGTTAAAATGAACGAATAAACAATAAATAATAGTGTTTTCAGTGCGTTACAATTTAGCAAATCACCATAAAATACAGCTACAGTTAATGTTTAAAAAATAGGCCACTGTGATCTCTGCTGAAGGCCTTACACGCCAAGAAAGGCAATAAAATTAATAACTAGCTACAATTACAATTCACCGGTATTGAAATATTAAAACGTAAGAGGCCACAAACACAGCAGAAGGTATAAGACGCCAGGAATGGCAGCAAATAAGGTTGTAAGGCTTACTGCTAAAATATAAATATCGATTTTTTTTTTTCAAAGCAAATGACCACAAACACGGCTGAAGGCCTTACACGCCAGGAACGGCAATTATATAAGAAATTTAGACACATGCTGTAAAACAGCAAATACAAGCAAAGGTTAATTAAAAGAAACAAGCAACTGAACACCAAACGGGTGATATAAGATGATGGTAACCTTCTAATACAACCCTTACACTGCTAGATCTATTCTGGAAGGCGACCGGAAGTATTAACTAGACGTACACAACCTTTAATGTAGGCATTACAAGGTATGGTAATAAATAATACAACAATAAAACACAAAGACCAGTCACAGACGGTGCTCCAGAAATCGATCTCTGAGAAGGTCTGGCAACAAACACTTTTGCGAGCGATGAGATAGGCACCGAAAAGTTGCATTCACTTCACAAGATGGTGACTCAGACTTGTGGCAGTCTAACGAATGACTAATAATAATCTTGCTCAAGCTATCTGATGTTCAGTAAACCAAATGCAAGAATGGAACAACACGCCAAAGCCGGAGCAGGCAGACTGCACTATGCCCCCAGAATACTGTGCTTAGAGCGACCGAAACGAGAAGGGAATCACTACTACCAGAGTAGAAGAATCACAGACGACCTACAATCAAGAAAGCTGTCAAAACTACACGCCTTACCGGATAGCAGCGGTAAGGCGAGGAAACGTACACTTCCATTATATACAGTAACCCCCAGGGCAGGTAACTGGGGCGCTAGCGACCACCAGGCAAGAAAAATTACCGCTGGTTGAACTTAACAAATAGTAACAAGTTGAACGCAATAAATAGTAATAAGAAAACGAGGAAAGCTAATCAGAACTGCTGTCCCCAAGCACTCCACTCGCTGCTCTTCGCCTCGACGACACTACGACCAGCAGCACGAAGCCAAGTCACTGGAGAAGCGCGAGATGTCACAACGGTGGAGCTTTATCTACTTGAATTGAAATGCACTCATCTTAACGCCTGCAGGATCTGGTTTACGACGAGGTCCGGAACCCTCGTGACCACAGCCCTTCCATCCAGCAGTCTTTGGTCGCCGCCAACAGTGCCAGCGCGTTCGCGCACTTTGCGTACCTGGCTCCTCCTGAGTCTCCAACCGAGCTGTCACTAACACGACCCGGAAAAACAACGACGTCACCCCAAAGATAGAGCAACAGTTACTACACATCGATGACTGTTTAATAGCGTGTTGTTGCACTTTTCAAACACAGTACAACAGAGATTCTTCTTGACGTGGATTCTACAAGTCCTTGACAGAGTTCCAGAAGTATGTTGTACCTGATGTCTACGCACATGTCAAGTAATTCCCGCAAATTACGGGATGGTGGTTTACAGGCACGCAGCTGTCGTCGGATACGTGTTCCAGTGGGTACAGATTAAGCACATTTCCTGGGCAAGGCATCAATGAGTTCACTACAATGCCCCTAAAACCACTGAAGCATGTGTCTCACCTCGCTACACTTTCCCTGCTGGAAGATGTCATCGCCATATTGGGGGGGGGGGGGGGGGGGGGGGAGAGGGAGGGGGAGACTTAAGGCATGAGCCGACGCAGATGGTCCGTAATAATGTTCACGTTGTTCACTCCGGTCATGATGCCTCTGGTTAGGACCACAGATCCCTTGGGAGCCCAACCCAGTGTACACCACAGCATAGTTCTACCCTCAGCGGCCTGCATCTGTGGCGTGCACGTTTCAAGCACCCATCCAACTGGATGACGGCCCGTAAGTACCCAACCATCGACGTGGTGTAACAAGAAATGCGATTCGTTCGACAAGTGACAAGTTTCTATTGCTAGACATTGAAACCCCACTGATACTGTGCCCACTGCAATCATATCTGATGACGTTATTGGATCAACACAGGAACACGTAGGGGTCGCGTGATGTGGAATTCCATGTGCAACAATGTCCTTTAAGCCGTGTGCTCCGAAACACTTTTGCATGCTGTAGCATTGTACTCTCAACCCCTGTTGGTCCATCACGGCCAGGGGACATCGAATAGTTAAATAATTGTCAGTGTCAATAAAATTCGCCAATAGTCGCGTACTTTCAGATATTATTTTGTGTTGTTGCGAAGGCTACCAGTTTCGGCATTTCATTATGCCATCTTCAGGGCGCATAAGCATCTAGCCAAATAAAGGAACTGGTCGCATAGTGCCATAAATCTCTGGATATCGTGAATTCCGTCGCTACATTCTAAGACGTGATGTAAGTGGGCTGTTTATGTATTCTTATTGGCAACGTTACGTAGCGCTCTGTATGAAAATCACCCGGCTGTGCTGTGTGCAGTCTGTGGCTAGTTTGCATTGTTGTCTGCCATTGTAGTGTTGGGCAGCTGGATGTGAACAGCGCGTAGCGTTGCGCAGTTCGAGGTTAGCCGCCAGCAGTGGTGGATGTGAGGAGAGAAATGGCGGAGTTTTGAAATTTGTAAGACTGGATGTCATGAACTGATATGTATATTATGATTTTTCAACACTATTAAGGTAAATACATTGTTTGTTCTCCATCAAAATCTTTCATTTGCTAACTATGCCTATCAGTAGTTAGTGCCTTCAGTAGTTTGAATCTTTTATTTAGCTGGCAGCAGTGGCGCTCGCTGTATTGCAGTAGTTCGAGTAACGAAGATTTTTGGTGAGGTAAGTGATTTGTGAAAGGTATAGGTTAATGTTAGTCAGGGCCATTCTTTTGTAGGGATTTTTGAGTCAGTTTGCGTTGCGCTAAAAATATTGTGTGTCACTTTAGTGAATGTTTGACTACGTTCAGTTTTGCTCAGCTGTTTGAAAAGCAAATAATGTAAGAGGTTTCAAAAATGGTTCAAATGGCTCTGAGCACTATGGGACTCAACTGCTGAAGTCATTAGTCCCCTAGAACTTAGAACTAGTTAAACCTAACTAACCTAAGGACATCACAAACATCCATGCCCGAGGCAGGATTCGAACCTGCGACCGTAGCGGTCTTGCGGTTCCAGACTGCAGCGCCTTTAACCGCACGGCCACTTCGGCCGGCTGTAAGAGGTTTACCAGCACAGCAATTCAATAATGTTTCTAAGGGGACGTTTCAGTGATAGCAGCTGAGCACACCTGCAGATGCGTTGGGCCCTGAAGATGGCATAAAGAAATACCCAAACTGGTAGCCTTCGCAATAAAATAAAATAATATCTCAAATTGCACGGCTGTTGGTGAATTTTATTGACACTGACAAGCATTGTACTCTGTCGTCAGACCTGTCACAGACCGCTGCCTATCCTGGATTACAGAGTCGGGGATCCTACGACCTCTATGTTTTGTGATGAGACGTGACCGTCCAATATCATAGGGCCAGCTTGTTATATCACCATGCATCAACCATTTTTCATAGGTGCTCACGACAGTGGTACGGCAACAGGCTACCAGCTTCGCCGTTTCAGAGATTCTCGTTTCCATTTGCAGCCCCACATCAATGTGTCGTTTGTGAAAACCGATTATATCAGTGAATTACCTCATTCGCGGCCCGTATATTCGCTATAATGACTCCCATTCGTCTCTCATCAACTTACATTCTTTCTTTGTTGCGTCACGTGTCTGCAACATCACCAGTAGATATTCACCCTCGCTCTGGGCAGTGGTCATAATGTTTTGACTCATCAGTGTATGTTTTGACAAGGAAGATTATAAAATGAATAGCAATAAAAGTAACAAAGGTGCAAAGAACTGTAGTCGTATTAAATCAGTGTATGTTAAGGGAATAAGATTAGGAAATAAGACTCTATAGGTATTAGATCTGTATTGCTATTTGGGCAGAAAATCAGCTTAAGGTAACAGAAAGATATGTAGAATAAGATTGGTAATACGAAGAAAGGCGTTTTTGAGAAGGAGAAGTTTGGTAAATTTAACTATAAATTACACTATTATGAAGTTTCTTTTGAAAGGGTTGACGATATCCTAATGACGAAGTCAATCGTGAACGATAATCAGTAAAGATAGGAGTAGAACAAAAGTTTTTCAGATTTGTTTTGAGAAAATAATTGTGAAGATCAGGTAGGAAAACTAATGAATAGGTATTATTTCCAACTGGAGAGAACAGAGCATTATGACACATCAGATTAAATGAAGGTACAGGTAGGATACCGCACATCCTGAAGTATAAATGTACAGTTAATTTGCCTGTGATGGGAAGAGGGGGGATTGTAGCGCAGGACTAAGGCTTGACTCTAATAAACAGTTTGAAATACTTTCAGGCTGCAGTTGCTGTGTAGAGACGTAGGGGCTTTCACACAACAGATCTGCATTAAGGGAATCTTCAAACTGAAGATCACAACAAAATGTTTTGTTTTGTAATTTTATACTCACAGACAACTTAGTGCAGATATTAAAATCCCTTCGGCAAGTGGCAAATATTTATTTTTACAGTGCTCTGAGCGTCTATTTCGTAACAGCTTGCTTAATGAATTATGCTGAATAAAAGTAATTATCCATAAACCCACTATATTTTCTACCTTCCTGACCAGTTCTGAATTATTTCAAATTCTTCCCTCATACTAAATTTCCTTTTGTACTATAGAAATAAAGTTACTGAAACTCACATAACCTGAAATTTCATGTCTGTATAGCTGATTCTATGTTGTCTTCGCAGGGATTACATAAATTCTTTTGGCGAGTATCCACCTTTGCAGAAAATCGCACTTTCCTGTATGCTGCCTTTCACGAATTTCTGGATAACCTGTTCTATTAGTGAAACTTCCTGGCAGATTGAAACTGTGTGCCGGACCGAGACTCGAACTCGGGACCTTTGCCTTTCGCGGGAAAGTGCTCTACGAACTGAGTTACCCAAGCACGACTCACGCCCCGTCCTCACATCTTTACTTCTGCCAGTATCTCGTCTCCTACCTTCCCAAGGCAATGGTCCCGAGTTCGAGTCTCGGTCCGGCACACAGTTTTAATCTGCCAGGAAGTTTCATATCAGCGCATACTCCACTGCAGAGTGAAAATCTCATTCTGTTCTACTAGTGTCCACAACTCGCATTGGCCTTTGAGAAAGAAGTGGTGTCATTCACACGAAGATTCATAATGTTTACTGCAAAATGTATAGAAAAATTGAGAGCGGATAACAATTCTCAGCCGTCCGCTGTGACCGAGCGGTTCTAGGCACTTCAGTCCGGAACTGCGCGGCTGCTACGGTCTCAGGTTCGAATCCTGCCTCGCGCATGGATGTCTGTGATGTCCTTAGGTTAGATAGGTTTAAGTAGTTCTAAGTCTAGGAGACTGATGACCTCGATGTTAAGTCCCATAGTGCTTAAAGCCGTTTGACCCATTTTTTTCAACAATTCTCAACTAGTGACAGTCTGTGATGAATGTTCTTAAATTTAGCATTGCATAGCTGGAGGAAAAGTTGCAAGATTTCAAACTGTGTGCAAATTAACCCTCAGCAACCTTACCTATAAATATTTGAAGTATATCGCTAGATATTGATTGGTCTAGAGAAGCCTACTTTGATGTGTCAGCTTCCTTCAAAAGCGCATTTTAGTTTATTTAAATGGATTCCCATCCATCATGAGACACACACGCACACACACACACACACACACACACACACACACACACACACACAGAGAGAGAGAGAGAGAGAGAGAGAGAGAGAGAGAGAGAAGGCAGACAGAGAGAGAGAGAGAATACACAAAGTGGTCAGTCAATGTTATGGGTTCAGTTTCACTTCAGGAACAGTTCCACCATACTTATGAAATTCCAAAAGGCGCTTCATTTGCTTTGTTTCTCACACCAGCTCCACGTTACTAGAATAAACAACCACCAAAGAGTGTGGTTTTAACTGCTTGCCTCGTCAATTTATACAATATAATAAGGCCATTAATTGCATAAGCCCATTTCCAAAATACGAGTAGATGTTTGGATAAGATCGATCAGGTTTATTGGGAGAGACTCATAAATCAATTTTTCGAAGCACATGTATGAGTTGGCAACAATGCGTCGATCACTCAAGAAGCGCACAAACCCATTGGAAAACTTTCTCTGAGTAATCTCACAGTTTCTTTTTCTAAGAGACACTACCTAAGCATTGCAAGTGGTGTCTTTAATGCCAGTCTGCTTAAAGCGCTCGACATCTCGTCCCGTTGTTTGCACAGTTATAATTAAAATGGTCCTCAGTCTTGCAGTGTTCCCTGTTAAGGGATTATTGGCCGTTATTAAAAAACTTGAAGACGCTGTATCCCCTGTTCTCATTCCACAGCCTCGTTACGCTATGAAGAAATTTTGTAACTTCCTCACAATCCTTTGCTGCTGTTCTGAGCTCTGCTATTTTCCTACAAATTTCTTCAAAATGTATGAAGGCCTATAACTGCAAGACTGAGACGTAAACTCACCGACAAACAGACACGCACGTGCTTGCAGACACACTTACTCTCTCGCTTTCCTCCCTCTCTCTCTCACACACACACTCACACAACGCACACACACACACACACACACACACAACATGAGGATGTCATAAAACATTAGTGTTGGATCACTATTTATCATTCTTCTACCAACCTGAGGTAGAAGACAGCGACTATTAACGAGTGGCTTAACACTTGTTGAATTAACAGTTTTGTTTCGTAAGTATGTTTTAAAAATCTCCTCTGTGTTAAGCCATTTTTCTTCATAGTTCTGTACTGTAGAGCACACAGTTGAAAAACACATTTTACAGTTTATTCTTTTCTTCGTGATAGCAGCTGTCGTTCCCATCAATATATTACTCTCCATCTGAACAGTTACATGTGTTTCAAAATGGGCCAAACTTCTGCATACTGTTTTGGAAGACGTATAAATACTTTTGCAGACGATGCACTGATTTTAATATAATTCCACATATTTTATTAGCACGTGAGCAGACAATTTCTTTGGGTTGCCAACGCTGGTATCTGTGGACTTAAACGAGTTGCTCTTTTAACATCGTTGACTTTTGAAATGTATGAGAGCTATACCGATACAACAAGGGAATAGAATAAAAACAGGAATAATGTAGGAAAAATTAAGGACACCTAGGTTAGCAGTGAGGCAGATAACATGCCACAAACTACTTGGACGATAGAAAGATCCATCCTATAAAACATTTTATTATGTACATTTTAAACTTTTACTTGAAATGAACGGCTCCAGAGGATACTCAGCTCAGCCGAAGACGTCAGTGCATCTACGGAAATGGGAAACATACTGGCACGTGCACGGTATTGTGTTCACAGTAGTGTGTGCTTCATAACGTGGCGATATTTATCGAAAATCATATTATATCGTATCGTTGCCACCAGTTTAGCGAGGCTCCCCCCTCCCCACGCCGCCCCTTCCTCCACCCCCCACCCCCCCCCCCC
Source organism: Schistocerca serialis cubense (assembly GCF_023864345.2). Taxonomy (NCBI): domain Eukaryota; kingdom Metazoa; phylum Arthropoda; class Insecta; order Orthoptera; family Acrididae; genus Schistocerca; species Schistocerca serialis. Next base: position 743,718,134 of record NC_064642.1, read on the forward strand.
CCCGCTCCCCGTCGGAGTTTCGAGTCCTCCCTCGGGAATGGCTGTGTATATTGTCCTTAGCGTAAGTTAGTTTCAGTTAGATTAAGTAGTGTGTAAGATTAGGGACCGATGACCTCAGCATATTCGTCCCATAAGACCTTACCACAAATTTCCAATTTTTTCCACCTGTTCAGATAATTATTCACCATTATTAGACAAAAGAAACTCTCAGTTATATTTTCTTTTTGGACACATAAACACACAATGAGATCAAAAGTATTTGGACATTCCTGTGCAATGCAGAACCAACCAGTAGATGCCACGAGAGGCGGGCCGTGCAGTGTAAAAGGCGGCGGGAAGTGTCGTGTTGTTAGTACAGAAGCTGTAATAGCACAAAGGCTCGTTCCAGTGAACTGTGGGACTGTGAACGTCTATTAGCCATTGGATGTCACCTGAGAAAGAATTTCATCAGGGATTTGTCAACTGTTCTAAAGTTGCTTAAGTCGAATGTTGGTATCGTAATTGTGAAATTCAAACGCAAAGGACCAACCACAACGCAACGAAAATCAGGCAGATCTATGTACTGATGGTCAGGGACCGTCGAGCATTCCAGTGGATGACTCAAAAAATCGCATGAAATCAATGAAAGGAATCACTCGTGAGTTCCATAGTGCTACCAGTAGTACAATTAATCTAATTTACAACCATCACAATGACTATCAGTAATGAGTAAAATGGCCTACAATGATTGAGCAGATCATTATAAGCCAAACATTTCTGTAGATAATGGTAGTCAACACTTGAAGTGGTGCAAAGAGCAAAGCCGCAGGACAGTGGAGTATTGGAAACGAATGATTTGGTGTGATGAATCACCCTACAGTAGTAGGGCAAAGCAAGCGTCAGTGGATTTTGTTACTGTGTACTGCCAATAGAGGGAAAGGTATACTTTCAGGGGCAAACCTATTGTTCCCATTTGATTGACAGGTCCTTAACCTATTGTTCTGCTCAGTGGATTATTACCTGCTGGGGATAATCTGTCTTCCTGGGAAACATCCCCTCCCTCCCCTCCCTCCGCTACTCCTTTCCCACCCCTCTGGAAACTCCCATCGCCAATACAAGCACACATTTCTTATCAATTTGATTCACTAATTAAGTAAATCGATCTATTAATCAGTCACTCCCACTCTGGTAAATCCCCCTAGCCCTCCCCTCCCACCCCCAACAGGAAATTGGCGGGAAAAAGACACAGTTGATTGGCCATTTGGCGCGAAATGGAATGCAGTGTATGGAATTTTGTTTACACCATTTCCAGTAGACGAGTCAATGTGTGGAATATGGTTTATTTAAACAATTTGTGGGATAAAAGGCAGTATTTGAGAAGAAATTTATTTATTTAGCTAAAGAATTTGTCAGTAAATTGACTGCAGTGTATGGTGTACTGCTTATTTAAACAGTTTGTGGATGACTAGGCAGTATGGAATATTTAAACAATTGCAGCGCTTATTTATTTCGATTGTGCATGGAAACACTGAGCGGGTTTAGTTTGCATTTGCTGCTGGAGTCATGGATGCTAAGGGGATTTTTCTTCCTCATTTTTAGAAGTACACTGGTTTCTAGGCACAGATGGGAAAATTAGAATAATTAAATATCTAAAAGTTTATGAAATGTTTCGAAACCCACAACAGATTGTGAGAAAATGACAAATACTTCAACACAATTCGAAGCACTGTCCTATAGATGAGAAAATAATTATTGATGTCCTACAAATGCTGGCCAGGAGATGTTCTAAGGCCACAATGGCGGTTGCGAGAACAGCATCCCAACCAGAAGAGACTAGTCTGCTTGGACTTGTCACTGAACACTCAACCAAGAAGATATTATGTGACTCTCTGACATCAGGAAACTTTTTGTAGATACAATGCTCTGCTTCTGTCTTATTTTAACCAGTCTGCAGAGGCACTTATGACCCCACTCCCACAGAAAGGACGTCTTTTGTCTCATGTTATGGAACTTCCCTTCAATAGAGCATTCATATTCGTTCATACTGAATTTACCACCAAATTGCTGCTGCTGGTTTGGGAGGTCTGCCACTTTCTGAAGGTACACAAATTACGAGAATTTCAGTGGCAAACTAATTTGTAGAGATCGAGAAACATACAGCAGTCGTATTGCACTGACGTTAGACCCTGCAAAGGCAGTCTACAAATCTTGGATGGAGTGAAGTGCTACATAGTAGCCACCGATTGGGACCTCCCGTGTGTGTGTCTATAGTCATTACACCCAATGTCCTAATTACAGATCATATTAGTAAATACCACAAACTATGGACCAGATATCAGTCTCCTTTGATCTCGTGTGCCTGTAACAAAGCATCAATTTGTGGAATTCTGCTGATCAGAAAATTCCAGACTCTCAGTTTTCTAAGGAGGACAGGTTTTCGCCAGGGGGGTCATAATCCACTTAAGGAACCATAAGTTAAGAACCTGTCAGTCAAAAGAAAGCAACAGGTTTGCCATGAATGCATACTTAACATTATGTAGGCAACCAGCACTAACCAAAGTTTGCTCCTCAATGTATACTTGCTCCTACTGTAGGCAACTCACACTAAGAAAAAGCGCTGATGCCCACTTTGCCCCACTACTCACTACACCATAGGACAACCCAATGCAATGGTGTGGATTCCGCTAATTCCTGGAAAGTGTACCTCCCATCATTTATAGTGCCAACAGTGGTGTACGGACAAGGTGGTCATCTGGTATAGGTGTGTTTATAATGATTAAGGTGTTGACATCTCAATGGGCTTTAGAAAATGATAAATGCAGAAGGATATAAAAACATTTTTTAACACAGTGTACTCCATACGATAGGGAAGCAGTTACAAGCGATGATGGTATTTGGATGGAAAACCACCTGTCATTAAGTGGCATCTGTGAGGCAACCGTTTATAGACAATAAAATACCGGCCTGCACAGATTCCTGATCTGAACCCAATGGAACACCTTTGGGTTGAGATAGGATACCAACATCGCTCCATGCCCTAGCCTCGAACTGCTCTTGAGGAAGAATGGGCTGCCATCCACCCCCCCGCCCCCCTCCCACGTTCAGACAGCTCACTGGAAGTGTCTCCAGCAGATCTGAGGACGTCAATAAGACTGGGGCTGGACACACTCTCCATGTTAATGTCCACTAACAGGTGTCTGGATACTTTCGATCAGGTACCGTACATCCCATCCAACACCACATGACGTCAAAAATGCTCATTATACCACAGAACTCACAACATAGAAATGACACATTCTTCAGAAGAACCAATGTGCAATTACGACTGGATGTTTCCAAAAGGTACAGTTCATTTTCGGAGACTGTATCACCAACTTGGATGAAGCTAGAGACAATGGGAATATTTTAGCATATGGAGAGAAACTAAACCAAGCTGCAAGTTGCCAGGTTCTGTGGTCGCCTGGGCTGGTATTCCCGGTGCAAGAAGCTGATTCGATGGGAATCACAAACCTGGATATATTGAAAATACAGCGTTTTATGTAACTGTTATAATATTCTGACTATTCCATTCTTCAATAATGTGCAGCACCACCACACTAGCACCGGTACATGGGAGTCTTTCTTACCTGTATGTTGCCTCAATGATGGATCAGTCGCAAAGGGCGTACGGATATTGCCCTCCACCACAGCCATCGAGGATAGCCCAATGTCGTGGTATGTGTCTGTGAACGACTGCACCTGCACTGAAGAGCTAAAAAAACTAATACACCTGCCTAATATCGTGCTGGGCCCCTGCGAGCACGCAGAAGTGCCGCAACACGACGTGGCATGGACTCGACTATTGTCTGAAGTAGTGCTGGAAGGAATTAACACCATCAATACTGTAGGGCTGTCCATAAATCCGTAAGAGTACGACGGGGTGGGGATCTCTTTTGAACAGAACGTTGCAAGGCATCCCAGACCTGCTCAATAACGTTCATGTCTGGGGAGTTTGGGAGCCAGCGGAAGTGTTTCAACTAAGAACAGTGTTCCTGGAGCCACTCTGTAGCATTTCTGGACTTTTGGGGTGTCGCATTGTCTTGCTGGAATTGCCGAAGTCCGTCGGACGGAGCAATGGACATGAACTGATGCAGGTTATCAGGTAGAATGCTTATGTACGTGTCACCTGTCAGAGTCGTATCTAGACATATCAGGGGACCCTATCACTCCAACTGCACACGCCCCACACCATTACAGAGCATCCAACAGCTTGAACAGTCCTCTGCTGACATGCAGGATCCATGTATTCATGAGCTTGTCTCCGTACCCGTACACGGCCATCCGTTCGATACAATTTGAAAAGCGACTCGTCCGACCAGGCAACATGTTTCCAGTCATCAACAGTCCAATGTCGGTGTTGATGGGCAAGGCGAGGCGTAAAGCTTTCTTTCGTGCAGTCATCAAAGGTACACTGGTGGACTTTCGCTTCCGAAAGCCCATATCGATCATGTTCCGTTGAATGGTTTGCACGCTGACAGTTCTTGATGGCCCAGCATTGAAATCTGCAGCAGTTTGCGAAAGGGTTGCACTTCTGCCACGTTGAACGATTCTCCTCAGTCGTCTTTTGGTTCCGCTCTGGCAGGATCTTTTCCCGGCCTCAACAATTTCGGAGATTTGATGTTTTACGGATTCCTGATATTCACGGTACACTTGTGAAATGGATGTACGGGAAAATCCCCACTTCATCGCTACCTAGGAGATGCTGTGGGCCGACTTAACGCCACGTTCAGACTCACTTAAATCTTGTACGGTTACGAAGTCTTTCGCGACGTATTTCTTGAATAACAGTCTCTCGGTGTACATGGCGCGTCAATTCAGGATAAATCTCCAATCTTTCGACCACTACCTCCATGGACGACCATGGAGGTAGTGGTCGAAAGCTTGGAGCTTTATCCTGAATTGACGCGGCATGTACACCGAGAGACTTTTATTCACTTAAATCTTGATAAACTGCCAGACACTTGTTGTCTTATATAGGCGTTGCCGATGGCAGCGCCGTATTCTGCCTGTTTACATTGTTTTACATTTGAATACGCATGACTACACTAGTTCCTTTGGCGCTTCAGTATATGTGCCTATGCAGGACTACGTGTTTGTACCTTTTGCTTCCACAAACTTTGGATGAACTGCAACGATTCGTAGGAACAGCAGTGGATGCAGTAGCTCCAAACGTATTCGCAAAAGCATGGAATGAGTCTGACGGTCGTCTTTATGTTTTCCTTGTGTCCAGTTGAAGGAAAAATTTTACATTTTTGAACGGCAAACGAAAATCTTCATCGTATATATAACTGAAAAAGCACCATAAGGTAATATGCGGAGGCAGATAGAAGACAAATTCTTGTAATGCGGATGGTTCTTTTGAAAATAAGAACATTGTAGTCATGTTGCGGTTGACAGTTGAGTACTTAGCATACCTTTCAGATACCATAAGATGTATCCCCAGGGACATAGAATGATACATAGCATCCCATAAGATGATGCGAATTAAAAGAAAACAAGGGGGCACTTTTCAAATCCTGATTGCCTACTCAAATTACCAGGAGTGGCCCAAGTAAACATACCGGTACCGTGTCTCATATAGACATATACATAACTGAATCCAACGAACTACAAAAAGAAACTATGGGTAAGTATAACACTCTGATTTATTGTCAACAGGCATCTAAAATTTTTACTATCAAAAACAGTCTTGATAGCAAATTATTTATTCCGGTGACCGGTTTCGAGCAATACTGTGGTCATCTTCAGACCAATGAGTGAGAACCTCCTACTGGTGGTCAGTAGTGATTTACCACCAGAAGGAGGTTGTTACTCATTGGTCTGAAGATGACCACAGTAGTGCTCGAAACCGGTCACCGGAATAAATAATTTGTGATCAAGACTGTTTTTGATAGTAAATATTTGTAATAACATTGATCACTGCATACTCACACAATGTATTCAAAAGACATCGAAAATGTTTCGTCCACTGAAACAAGGATCCAACTAATTACAGAGATAATAAGGGATTCAAAACACGAACGACAGTCTTGGTATTGCTGGATGGGTAAAACAGTTGTATTTTCTCGTTTCCCTCTCTTCTTACCTTCGCTAAACGACATTCTTTACATTTTCGGAATACTTTGGTAAATATTTGGGCGTTTGGTAGTAGAGCGGTGCATGGTATTTCCATCGCCTCTATCATTCTCGTTATCCGTGTTCGCGGTCGTCTCGGATAGAACCCGTTGTGTCAAAGTAATCGAGCTCGTCGTACCAGAGATATTCTGGTAGCATGCCTCGAGAGCTTTGACCACAGCAGGGAAGTGCTGCCAAACCTACGAGAGAAGTGTGTGAGACTTCCACCAGGAGAAAGCTGTAGCAGTTCGTATGGCTAGACACAGCAACGATTACGCAACCAGTGACCGTTGGTATTGGGGCACTGCATCTACATGCAGTATTTAGAAGAAATTTTGTTTTCTGCTATACATGCCCCTGATCGTTTTGGAGTTGTTTCGTTGCTGGCACAACGACCATGTTAAACGTCAGAACCACAACTGCATCAGAGCGACTGCACGCCGGCCAATTTTTCTAGTGAAGATTTGCGTTTGAAAACATTGATATCTAGCTGGCTCCTGGTCGTGCCCCTATTATAGACACACGCCGGTTGTGACTATAGTTAACTGATTTGCTCCTCCTCTGTTAGCTGATGGTATTGGTATTGTTATACACGAATAGTGTGCAATTCACAATTATGTGCTGGCAGGGGGTTTTTTGAACCTCTGTCTCTATCGTTCTACTCTCAGAAAGTGCGTAGAAATAATGATCATTTAGACCTCACCGTGCAAGCACTGATGTCTCTTATCACAATGGTCATGTCTCTTATCTATGTCTGGGTAAATAAAATATCGTGGCATTCAGCGGAGGAGGTTGTGGATTGGATTTTAGTGAAAATACCTCGTCAGAACGTAAAACGCCTTCGTTTCAAAGGTTTCCATTGTGCGAACTGTGACCTTTCATACACGAAATCAGGAATTCAGTCGCACAACTGAGACGATAGCCCATAGGAAAGCAATTTGGTTGGAAGCCGCTTTTGAGGAATGATATCAAAAACATTTTTGGGATTGCAAAAATGCGTAATCAATTTGGGAGACTCTGAATGCAGCACGTCGTGCGAATAAAGTACCAGCTGTGTCTCACAAGAGTGATGCTTTCCAAATCCATGCTGGTCTAATGTCAATCCTTGAAAGATTAAACATTTCATCTACCCTATACAATTCTGTAGTATAAACTAACGCAGCTACAGCAATTTTGCAATATATCTACTTTTGACGTTTCATTGGAATATTTAACGAAGAATAAGATAAAGAATACACTCATGATAAACGTAGCTACCACAAAATATTTCAGCTAGCTAGTAATTGTACGATGAAGGAAACTGTTCTTTCTTGTAAGTGTTCTGCATAACATCTCAAGAAAACATGTGTTCTACCAAGATAACTAAACGAATTTTAAAAGTAGACAGTTTTGGCTGCAGCCTTGCCAAATAATTGTTTATATATAGTTTGTTATTCACGGTTTGAGCACTTACAAAATGAGCTCTGTGTCTTTGAAACAATAAGCTCCGCACGAATGAAACTCAGTTCCACTGAGGCACATCATTTACAGAGCAATGATACACGATTACTCTGGAACTCGAAGTCAAATGTTTCGTAAAGAGTTCACAGAATTTGCTTCCATTTGCTTATGAAGTTCGAGAAAAACGAACACCAAAATCTTTGTGTGCAAGTTCTAATTTCTCTTACGGTATTACATTTGTAATATCATCCTTTGTACTGTGGAGACAACAAAAACTGTTTGCATTCGGAAAAGAAAGATGGTGGTTTAAATGTCGGGGAAATAATGTGGTGAAGTAAAAAAGCGAATGTTTTAATATTGGGTCCCCTCCAACCTCAAGAAAAAGAAGGAAAGGCTTGCGCAACACTCTTTCTCCTAATTCGCTATACTACAAAACCAGCTGCCTTCTTTTACAGCGTTTTCGATGTTCTCTGTCAATCCCATCAGGTAATGATCGCAGTATTCAAGAAGATGTCGAACAACCGTAGTGCTGGCAGTCTTCTTAGTAGCCTTCTTGGGTCTTCTAAGGGTTGTGTCAAGAGCCCAAAATTTGTTCCACTTTCGCCGCAACATGTGATGTTTCCCAGTTACATTGTTTGTATTTGTAGCCGCTAGGACTTTTGTTAGACAACCCTCACATTTGTTTTACTTATCGATTTCTCGAAGCTTGACGGAACCTTCTTAGTAATCATGTAGAAAACCTCACACATTTTATTGTTTAGGGTCAGGTGTCACGTTTTGCACCGTGAAGATGTGTTTTCAACATCATTTTCCAATTCGCTTTCCTCTTTGAGAAGTCTGCTAGATGGCAGCGTTACCTGCCATAAATCTAAGATAAATGTTCTGATTGTCATAAATACTATTATATATTCGTATTTGAAAGAGCAGAAGGTGTACATCACTTTACTTATGTAATCACACTCATCACTTCCGTTTCACTAGTTTACAGTGAACTCTCACCTTTCAGACAGGAAATCACAAATCCAGTGGTACAACTGAGACGGTTGTCCATAGGAAAGCAGTGTAGCTGCAAGATGCTTATGAGGATTAATACAAAAGCCTTTTGGGACTGTATAAATATGGAATCAATTTGAGAGCTCCTGTAGGCAGCACATCGTGCGAACAAGGTGCCAGTGTCTAACAGAAGAGATGCTTTCCAAATCCAAGCTGGTTTGATGCCAATAGGTAATATATTTCGGGGTATTTCATAACGATGGAAAAAAAGTATGTGTTCACACGTCCTGCTAGATATCGATGTCAATAAAATGGATCTGTAACCCATTAGATTACGTTTATTTTCTTTCGTATGTATTGCGGTGGTCTGTGCAACTTGTCATTCTTCTCCCTCACTATAAATATTAGAATACACCTCATGACGTCATAGGAAAAGTATTTAAGCTGCTGCATTGTTGATGCACAATATGCACTCGTAAACTGTTAGCCCATTCAGAAGGACGTTGCGTGTAGAAATATAATCGTCCTGCTACGACTATAACAGGGTCATGACAACGCAGTGGAACATGTCTAGTAACGCTGTGATTGTTTTGTTAGTTCCTGGAGCGACAGAGACTTATCTTGCATGATTCAACAGATATATTCGCGGTATACCAATCAAACATTCTGAATGAATTCCACTTCAGCGTATCATCTACCTATCAAATATATGTTTACAGGCAGGGGAGATTACTTTCACACAGGAACTAGGACTACTGTATACAATTCGAATTATCTGTATCAGCCACCGCAAGGGCAATGAAGAGACGATGAACGCTGCAGTTTGTTGCTGGATCCATGAAAATGTCGATTCACTGTAAGGAGTAAGAGGCAGTAGCTCCAGTTCGAAACTGGTGCGGCAGTAACATTTTACGTCTTCTGTGATAGAGCTACAAACAACAATCTCGAGCTCAAAACGACATCTGGAGAAACTTTATCATCTTAAGACGTCTCACTTCATTCCGCAACCAGTAGATCTAGATGTAAGGGACATAAAATATTGCAGAACTGTTAACGAAAATACACAAATCTGTTAATGAAATCGTATCGCTGAATTCAATGTTAACTGTGTTTCGTTCAGCCACGTTTAAAGCCCAATCGCCAAAACAAAACAAAAAGAGAGACCAAAAATTAACTTTCTTTGTGCTTGTTGGACAAGCGGCGAGAAAGGCAATCACATGTGGGTACCAGAAGAGAGAATGTGCGGTAGGTGTGTTTGCCAACCAAACTCCTTGATGCTGTCTTCAAGGTAGCATTTTTTATTCTGGCTCTGCAAGGCATCTCATTTGTTGGCAACATATGTCAACTGCGAAGGACGCATCCTTGTCAGGTATTTCTTAAGACAAAACACCTTCTTTCTGCCACCAGATGTATGTCAATTACAGTGCATTTTGTGGATGTATAAGGCCACCGTTTCAGACAATGTTTCTTGTACGTTACTCCATATCGCCATCATGCCGCACTGATTTAGGTTTACGGTGACCTTAAATCTGTTACGGCAAATGAGAGTATCATTCCTTTGAAAGGGCACAGGCGACATCCTTCCACATCCTTCCCAGTTCGAGAGTCTGCTTCGCGACTAATCTCGTTTTCGACAACACGTTGTACCGAAATTTCCCTTTCTTTTAACCTCTTTATGACTACTAAAGACAGGTGTCGCACGAAGGGTAGTTGCTCGTCGCATTTGGCAGTTATCGTACACACTGATATTCACCATAGTAGTAAATCGCAGAAACGTTCTTCATCAACGCCTGTTTGTCTGTGGTCATTAATTTATCTCTACATGATCCTACTTGAAACGATGGTAATTTGACTTCCTCGGTAGCACTCACTCCATATAAGGCACAGGTGTTTCGAATTGCGTCCACTGCTTTCATATTTTGTTAAACACCAACAGACACAATGTCACAAATGTTAGGCATCCTCTGTTTTAGACTCCGCTTTCTAATGCATTAACGACGCGACTCATAACGTCAAAAATGAGAAATATTCAAGTTCCCTTGGCAGGAGATACACTACATAGTTCAACAAAATAAGACCACAGATAAATACACTTACATGCCATACAAAATCGCCATGGAGCATACTGAAATCTATTATTATATAATTTGCAACGTTACACAGTGTTGTACTTGCTAATGCGACTGCAAAAAAGTGCGCTGGAGATCATAGGCTTCATGCCCGATGCGTCGCTATCACTTGGACAGACGTTGGTCTGTATTAAGCAACCCCTTGCTGATGGTGCTGAAATTGGTCTCACCATGACAGACACCCATGAGCACTTTGACAGGATTTTTCTTCTACGGGCTGGTTAGAAAATGAACGAGACTGTTTCTAACCTGTCAGAATGATTCTCTTAGCAGACAGACGGATTACGGCTTAAAAAAGATAAGAAGAGGATGGGTTTGATATCATGGCTTTGCGTTTGCACTACATGACGTTGACTATTAGATTACGAATAGGTTATTCACAACAACAGCTCAAGAGGAAGTCAGCACTTCTCTTATCGTGTGCTGCGTACCCCATTATGAGAAAACATGATGCTAACACATGTGAAATTCAGTGGATGGTTGGAGTGTGGCTAGTTTGTAATACATAAACTGTGGGTTCGATTTCCACTAAGGTCACCAGTTTTTAGGAGCCACAAACATATCCTCTTCACCTTCTAGTGCCAAGTAAAGAATGCAGGAGTGTGCAGTTGTTCCAAATCAACAGTAAACATGTCCATTCGCTACTGACTGGAACAGAGATGGATTAGTTTTGGCTCTTAAAGGCGGAAGTCGCTGCTCCCAGAAATTATCTCTCTAGTAGTCTAAGCTTTCTTATACTGTTAATGTTATTTTAGTTCAGTAAATAGTCATCATACAAAGTCATTCCTTATTTGAAGTGACCTTGAGATTTTGAAAATATTGGCATTGGACTGGGATTCGAACTCCAATTTTTGTCTGGACTTGAACCCTTCGAGATGATAGTGTCCCATCATTTCGTTCTTTCCTCATGATGCAAAACTCCTCCAATTCTCTATAACCGGCATGATCCTAACTACTAGACTATGGAATTTGATAATTGACACCTCTTTGTTTGAGGTTAACAACAACGACATGCGCGGGGTTGGAGTCTCAGGCTGCACAGAACTATTCGTTGCGTTACCTCTGGCCGAACATGCGCACATCTCGCTTCCGGTGAAGAAACAATAAATACTTCATGTCTGTTTGAAGCTATAAGACGACAGCGAAAGGTGCTGTGTTCAAATCCCTGCCGGGCAATAATCATTTGTATCGTCGTTTCAGGTTCCAGTTTCACGCTATTAGTGAATATATTTAATATCTGACATCTGATTGCGCTTAGGTAACAAGTCATATGGGTACTGGGTTCTGCTCCCCGTCCATCAACACAACTTTGCTTCATGGCGTTTCACAATTGTGCGTTGTACTTTATTACATGCATTTCGGGGTTACGTCTCGGGAATAGTATAAGCGTCATTGGGGTCCAGATGCAGAGCTAAACGTACTGTCGTTTATTTCCATGTTTTGTCATTTGGCCTTGTAAACTGGTATTGATGAACACATCGATGTTTCACGTCTCTTTACGTCCAGTCGAATCTCGATCAGACACGCAATCTTTGTTTGGTTAAGAGTGGGTTCAAATTTGGATCACGAAGAACAACTCGTCATGTCATTTAATGAGTGTAATAAGACTTCTCTAGCATCACCTATTGTAATGAAGTTTAATTCACAAGCGTTAAGGACTGTCTCACCTCTAATAACGTGTTTTCAAATATTTGTTGTATAACAGTACTGGTCTACATCTAGACTGGCTGCCACAAAGAGCAGTGTTCTCTAGTAGTCTTTTGTGGTTCATATTTTATACACTCAAACAATTGTACTGCAGACGGTTTAGAGGACCTGTGACACAGCTATGCTATGTTGGTTGCGTACAGTCATGTGCGGCCAACTCATTGGAATTCTTGGGTGGCCCCCTTTCTGTGCTGTCCATTGTGCAAAATGCTATAAATTGGTTAAAAACGTGGATGACTGAAGAACTTGTTATTAGCCGGTAATGTAACTCCAAAAGTGGAAAATACAAATATTAACATTTCTTTATGGGAAACCCATTCTTAACACTGTGTCAAACGCAAGCAAAATTCACTTTGAAGTACCTATTAACGCAAATTAAACGCATCTGCAGGTCTCTTCCAACGCGAAAAACTTGGTTTCAAGCATGCCTAGGAGATGCCAAGCAGTTATCGAAGCTGCTGGTGACAGGACGTGTTTTTAATTGTAGTTGAATTTACTTTTTGTTGATATATAATGTATGTATATGTTTCAGTTTATTTTCAAATAAATTTTTCTAGTGCTTAATCCGATCAGTCTTCCTTAACAGGCAGTACCGCAGTGCATATTCACTCAGACTCTTCTTCTTCACAACAGTAACTAACTGTATTCGTGGTTGGAAACTGACAATATGTCGCGCACTTTATCTAACCTTTCCCAGTATAAATTCCATTTTAACAACTATGCATCTATTTAATACAGTAAATACATGAATCAACGCTATGGGGAACCTGTACCACCCCCTCGATCTAGTGGGGCTGTTCAATCGCAGCTCCTGTCCCTAAATAAGTAATGACGATGTAGACCATCTCCACACGGTCACTATCGAACTGAACGCCCTGCAGTCCATACAGTAACAATGCCTGAAACCCCAAAAAGAAGTAGGTTAGGCATAGTATGCAAAACATAGTTCCCGTTAAACGCTGAAATGTTTATTGATTAACTGTACACCTACAATGAAGTGCCAAAGAAACTGGTTTAGGCATGCATATTCAAATACAGAGCTTTGTAAACAGGCAAATACGGCGCTGCCGTCGGCAACGCCTATATAAGACAGCAACTGTCTCGTCCAGTTGTTAGATCGGTTACTGCTCCTACAATGGCATATTATCAAGACTGAATTGAGTTTGAACGTCGGCGAACGAGCGATGGGACACGGAGTCTCAGTGGTACCAAATTGCTGCAGGTTTCAATGCTGGGCCATAAATAAGAGTCATTGTGCGAACCATTCAACGAAACATCATCGATACGGGCTTTCGGAAGCGAAAGCCCACTCGTGTACCCTTGATGACTGCACGACATCGATTTTTACATCTCGCATGTGTCCGTCAACACCGACATTGGATTGTTGATGACTGAAGACACATTGCCTGGTCGGACGAGTCTCGTTCCAAATTGTATCGAACAAATGGACGTGTGCGGATATGGAGACGGTCTCATGCATCCATGAACCGTGCATGTCAGCAGGGGACTGTTCAAGCTGGCGGAGGCTCTGTAATGGTATGGTGCGTGTGCAGTTGTGCGATCCCTTTCTAGATAAGACTCCGACAGGTGACACGTAAGTAAGCATCCTGTCTGATCACCTGCATCCACTCATGTCGATTGTGCATTCCGACGTAATTAGGCAATTCCAGCAGGACAATGCGACACCCCATAAGTCCATAATTGTTATAGAGAGGCTCCAGAAAAACTCTTCTGAGTTTTCCGCTGACATCTCATTGTGCTTTTGTAGTAGTGATATCCTAACTTCTGTAACATGCACATACTTCTTAAACAAGTGTTTCACATATACCTTAATATGGATTTAGTTAATAGCATGTACTTTCACACTAAATTATAGTATCTTTTTAACAGCAGCCAATTTGCTACATTTCGCAGAACATTTCTTGCTAGGACCTCTCTGTGTCATTTCTTCAGGGATAAAATGCTTGATTTTACTTTTGAATTTCATTTTGAGGTCAAAAAAGTACGTGAGCATGCGTCAAGTTCTGTGATAAATCAATAATAATACTAGGATTCCGTTATGGAACCACTGCTTTTATTTATTCATTCATCTACCGTACAGGAGATCAACTTTCGTACAGTTTACCTTTCAGATACAATCATGATCATAAGTGTGCACTATATATGTTGAATGTTAATAAAACCGACGAACTGCAGGGACCGATTCTTGATTGGAAACGGAGGAAAAAAGGTTGTATAAACATGTGTCCGAAAATGCACCATTGCCACGGTAGATGGGCTGACGAACTGAAGTCCCTCTGACCATGTGCCGTATGCTCCTTTTGTGTTGCAGACAGCGTGATAAACGCAGCGTGCTGCAGGCTGCAGAAAGGGTCCGTATTCATGTCGGGAACAAGCTGAGATGGTGTTCGTGGAAACGGTCGCGAGGCAGCAAGGCTGTAACGGAACAAGTACTCCCACAGACGCCAACCACATCACACATTTCAAGCTCTTTTTGGGCGTCTGTGTGATCATGTGTCCTTTCACGCAGACGAACGGGCAGGGAGGCGGCGGACTCTGTGTAGACTATATTTGGAGGACCGGGTTCTACTGAATATTAAGACGAAACCTCGTACAAGCTCCAGACAACCGGCCCACCATAGGTGTATCCTGCATGACAACCTCTACTGTCCCTATTGCTTGCAACGTGTTGAACATCTGTTGTTATGCAGTGCGATGCAGCTCTGTACTGCGTTCTGGAGCGACTTGTTGCTGTTGCACGCACATCGTCCATATCCAGACACATGGCCGGCCGGTGTGGCCGAGCGGTTCTAGGCACTTCAGTCTGGAACCGTGCGACCGCTACTGTCGCAGGTTCGAATCCTGCCTCGGGCATGGATGTGTGTGATGTCCTTAGGTTAGTTAGGTTTAAGTAGTTCTAAGTTCTAGGGGACTGATGACCACAGATGTTACGTCCCATAGTGCTCAGAGCCATTTGAACAATTTTTTGAACCAGACACATGTTCATAGGGCTTTTTTTCCTCCATTTCCTGTCAGCAATCTGTCCCTTCAGTTTGTCGGTCTTATTTAGTTAGTTGTTTCTTATGTAAAATGAAGGCATCAGATATGTCATAGAACAAATATGAATATTCATGTTCTGTACAGAGTACAAATACAAGGGAAAAAAGTGTTGAGGTGTATTTCTGATTCTTCAAAAAGATTAAGAGCCATGAGTCACGCTAGAAGGGGCGATTGTAAGTGCTAATAACTGTTTTCAGAACATTCAGTTTGCAGATACAAATAGATTAGAAGGAATTCAATCAAATGGCTTCCTGTGACACACAGAACTCTACTGACTGGAGTGATTAGTGTAAATGCTATGTTGCGAAGAAGACCAAATAAAAGTCTAAGTGAAGCTGCATGTCAAGGGGTTCATATTAATAGACAAGGACAAATTCATCACGATCAGGTACGTCAGCCAGAATTACTGGCATTGCAAGGCGTCACCAACAGAGATCTTATTACCCATAAAAGGCACTGGCTGGTACAGGGAAAGCACAAATAAAGACCAAAGCAAAACGTAAGACTAGTCCAATCGAACATAAAGGAGGAACCGTGTCTAAAGTGCATCAACATGCGCAGTTGCTGACAGGCCCAAATCTCATTATAGCATTCATGATAGCAAAAGGTTGTATTTATCAGAAAAACTTAATATTCGAAAGCTACATATATTATATTCAGAGATAAATGCTCCAAACCCTGCGCCATATCGACTGTTTTTTGTGACTAACTGCAACATAAGCTTTCCATATTCCATAACGGACACATGTCCAGTGTGTGACAAATTTAGAGCCGACTGTTCTAAACTTGATTTACAGATAATTAACGAGGAAGTTGGAACTCAGATACAGACTTCAAATAAACAGAAAAGACATATAACGATTTAAAATAATATAATATAACGGGTTTCCTAACTTTCGAAGTCCAGAAAATCTAAAATCTGTGAATAAGAAAGCAGTCTAAATGGATTAGCAGGAGAACCTTACGCTTCCTAATACTTTAACCAAGCATAGGCAGCTATCATTTTATTTATTCGACATTTATTTGCTTTATTCGATAACGTAAGTATTTTATCTATTCCAACAAATGACCATATGAAGTTTGTTTAATGCTGTTGCGTTACTGCCAGGAAATTTTGCATGATTCTGTGTGTGAACTCATTTTATTCTAGACAGAATAAAAACACTTGTGTATAATGTCACTGGGCAGCTAAGGTGACGGACGTCGTGTTCAAGTTTTTGATGTAATGAAAACTCCGCTTATATACGTCCATGGGATTTTTGGTGCAGGTTGCTAACTAATTCTGATCTAATGATTAGACGTTCGTTAAATTCAAACTTTAAAAAGTTAGTCTTCTGTTAACCTGACAAATTCAAGTAAAACATCGGGTAAAGTTGCCTCTACTTTATCCACAAATTTACATATCTATTAACTCTTCACGACTGAGTAGGCAGAGAAATAAATTTACACTTCTCCAACTTTTTGTTGCTCTCGTCAGCATATATGCGGTTGAAACATTAACCTTTGATGTCGAAATACACATGGATACATTACAAGTGGCACATACGCTGGTGTGAGATTTTCCATTTTCATCTTCAATTACATTACTGCAATTAATTCGCAACAAGGACCAGGGTCATACAACTCTAGATGACATTATCTTCTTTATGTGACAGCAGTAGCAGTTATCTTATTGCTTGCGACCGCAGCGACACACACACTGCCTGCGTCGAATCGCAGCGCTCTCGTCTCGCCACACATCATAAAAAAGCAAACTGTATCTTCTTCACCATAGTGTTATGTCTTCCCTCTCGTACGCTCTGTGCAATTCGAATACTGACGCGTCATCGGTTAAATTTTGTTTCACCACACTGTGTACATCTGCTCATTCCGCAAAAGGAATTGTTTTTCTAATACTTACTAGAACAAATTGTTAACAAAATTGGTGTCTCTGTGGCTGTTATTTCGAATCCTCTTTTGTTTCTCCTACAACCTATGAAACCTTATGGTGTGCAACGGAGCATGCCCTGTTTACTATCCCTCACTTACTGCACATTCCCCAACGCCACGACTATTATTATATATTACATGCTTTTTCAACATATGTATGTAAGTGATGAAACAGCAGACTGATGGTAAAAGCATCAACACGCCCACTATACGCGACAATTCAGTTTTCACCAAATGCTCTGAAAAAAATTAATTTGTACCAGACACTAGTGTCTCTGTATTTAAGTAAGGTTCCGAGTTTTTTACGTTTTACAAACTTTACAAACATGTACACTGCATGGACAATCTCATTACACTACGAATTCATAATCTCTGCGCCACCCACTTCAGTCATCTTTCTTATTGTACTTATGTACGCATCTTTCTAAGACTCGACAGTTTGTTTCCTATTGCGCTTACAATTGTTAACTTTTGTCGCCGCATAATTTATAGTGAGATGCGTATTTACAAGAGCTTCCAGGAATAATATCTGCAAGCTGGTACTAACAAATAGAAAAATTTGATTGCGTGGTTAAATGGTTTAGTATTTCATATGAAAATAAAGCCAACAAAGAACATAAGTTAATTTCCTCTCCACTTCCAGGAATTTTATTTATGATTCTTTTATGGAATATCAGATGCAACAGTAAAGAAAGTGTATTAAATTTGTATTGTCACATTCATAAATGCCAACTGAAAAAATTTCTGAATCGTTCATAATTTTACAGTACAACACGATTTAAAACGCAGAAGAATTTCATGAAAATGTTTTGTTCATTTGCTGGTTGGGGGATAGCTTCATCAGAGGATTTCTACCGTCGCACGCCTGGTACACAACGAGTTGGTCACATGACAAAGAACGATATTTCACGCTCGCAGCAGGCGGAGACATATCGTGTTCATTCCGCTATGCTCTGTGATGAAACTTCGTGGAAGGCTAAAAATAAGTTAAAAGTTCTGCAACTACAAAACACCTGGTGAAAACCTATTTCAAAATTTTTTATGAGCAACAGTCACGCAACAGTACGTTTACGACTTCGCAGCTTATACGGACGGAGGATTCGCTTTTAGTTTCATTTCCGCCAACAAATTTCCAGCTGATAATAAGATTAGCAAATGAGAAAAATTTTACTTTCCTAATTCGAGAGATATGCAGCGAAAATTGTGAAAGGTTAACAGATGACGCCCCATTGTAATTACTTGACGGTTGTTATTGTTTCACACTGGAGAGCGAAAAGCCTTGGTTAAGGGGAGTAGCGCACGCGGTCAGCCATGATGACGTGGTTGTATGAAGACGAAGTGAAAATATATTGCTTTATGTAAAGGACTTACGTTTCTTGTAATTTTCAGTACGAACCTGTTTCCGGAGCCTATGTGTGCTTTATTAAAATATATAACACATTAACCAAAGACTTTTAGACAAATTAAAGCAGTTGTACAAAGAAGAACATAACTGAATAATAAACTATGGAGACATATTCCAAAGATGTGACGGAACAAAATAATTTCGTCTTTGAAGATCATAAATTACAAATGGATAGGATATAATACTGATATTAAGCGGGTAAGTGAAGCAGCTGTGATTATACAAGTACTTTTTTTTTTAACACAACGAGCTAAATTGTAGTAACTGAAATCAAGGAAATGGGGCATGTAAGTAACAGCGGTAATTTACAACATGGTCTGCATCGGATTATGAGTAGTATCTGCAAGTATAAGTGCTGCTAAGGTAACTGTGTCTGGTCGTTCAGTACTAAGCTTAGGTTGATGAACATGTGTTTATTAATTTTCACTATTTCAAGATAGTTCATCTTCTTTCCTTTTTTGGATATGATGTCATACTTGATGTTTCATCTTGTAACAATGGCCTTCTTTATGCAGGTGGTTTGCAAAAGTAGAATCCCCTTTTCTACGTTTCCAACGTCCATGGTGTTCCTTCAGGAGTGTACATATTGTCCTGCCATACTGACCTATGTAGAATTTACCACGGACGCAAGTAATTTTGTATAATCCACTCTTTTCCAAAGCTGTATAGCTGGCTTTACCATTGGGCATAAAAGTCTCCAACAGTGTTGTACATATAAAACGATGTTTCTCCATTCCTAGACTTAAACTTTCTGGCTACGTCCAGTGAGACTTTTCCTAAGTATGGAATTGTGCACCGTTTATTGGATTCTTGAGGCAGTGGATGCAGGACAGGATAAAGAAGAAAGTAGGCCTGTCGGTTTTGCTTGTTGAGTATTATAGCTATCATCCTACCTTAGTGGACTCCACAATCCACACAAAGCAAAAACAACAAGAGAAAATACGTGCTATATTTAACATGGTGTATAGCTCGAGCATGATACGGTGGCCGATGTGCAGTGATAAGTTTTCGTCCAAAGCCCTGGGTGAGTTCCTTCGTTTGTTTGGAAGGGGAGGCCGATAAGTGTTTTCCACCTTTCTGCCAGTCAGCGATGACAGAAACGGGGCGTGCACCCTACAGCCTTTCTCCAAAGATTTTGCAGAAACTATTCGGTCAAACTAATTAATTTTTCCTTTACTTATATCTTTGTACGTAAGGGTCATGGTGATGTGCCCATCATTTCGTTAATGGTCAAGGTTATTGTGATATTTACGTGCAAGTAAGACACTGCACTAAATTCTAAAAAGTGTGCAATGTGACACAGAGATCGCTATGATTTTGGGTTTGGTGCACATTACATAATATGTTGTTGTGTATGAAAGTTAGCTAACGTATTAAATTTTTCTTTAGATTTGGGTGAGGTACCTATCTGTTACCAATCACGAGAAAATTGATCAGATGTAGAACACTCATTTGCGATCTCGCCGCGGCAGCGATAAAGCCAAGGACAAATATTCACAACATTCCTTATGTTTCCTAAACGGTTTCAGATAACGAAATGAGATTTTGACAAACGATAGCACACGAAGAGGAGAATATTTTACAATACCGTTGTTATGTGAAACTTCTTTATCTACCGTATTATTCTAATAATTATAGACTTATTCGGTGAAACACTGTAATTTTTAAGGGCCATCGATAGCTTTTGAAACGAGAAATGCTATTGGTTTTAGTATGGCGTATGTGAAGAGATTACACGTTTTTTTGCACTGTTGATGTGCTTTTTCATAAACTGCTGATTTTACTTTTCCTCAGTCACTCACTTAATAAGCTTACTAAACCACCGTTTTAGGATTCTCTCGCAGCTGCATCTGCACAGCGTGTTTGACGTGAGACGTGTAATCTCCGCTGTGTTTTGTCAAAAGAAGCAAATTTTGACATGCCAATCAGAGAAATCTGTAGGTTTTATTCAAAATTCGCCACTCATGACGCATTTTTGAAAGTTGCAAATGGTTAACAGGCCAGGCGAAAATAAATCTTTGCATTTTCGTCGGAATTCTTTTTAGATAGTAACGAAAGCAGAGGTGACTGTAGTTCCAGTTGAATGGTCACCATGCAAGTGCGGGCGTGGAGGGCCCCCACTTAATATTTACAAAAAATGTGAACATAGCCTTTAGTTTAGAACGACACTTCCCCTACAGTGCTCAGCACTTCTCCTAGAGCAATCTGAGCGATCCCCCTGCTGCTCTCCCCATGCTTCTGCAGTCGACAGCGCACCTAGCGGCCACGGCACTGTATCTTTTCCTTTGGGAAGCTACCAAACACAGCACTAGTGTGGGACGTAGTGGGCATGGTAAAAAAGTTAGTGTTGCAGCTAGAGATTTTCTAACCTTGACTATCATTGTTTTGAAGTGCATTCGATCTTATTAAACGACCAGCTCAGCGCGACCAAACCTTCTTTCTTTTTATGCCACTAGGGATGGCACTAAATTGGGTATCCTTCAGCAGCTACTATATTCTGGAAAAGAAGATTTCTTGAAGTTCTGTTTCTCTGAGTAATAGGCCTGTGTGCGTAATTAACATGGTCTATTAAAATATTTTCAATATCGCCTACACCCGATACTGGCATAATTCATATTGCAGGTCGTGGGTGACGTTTCACATGTGGCTGAACACTTCCTGTTTCCTTAAACAACGTAACTATCCGGCGAACGGTCAGGACACTTGGACGATGTCGTCCAGGATACGGAGCAGCATATATAGCAAACGCCCGTTGGTCATTTTGATCACAATAGCCATACATCAACACGATATCGACCTTTTCTGCAATTGGTGGACGGTCCATTTTAACACGGGGAATGTATCACTAAGCAAACACCGTCCGCACTGGAGGAATGTTACATGATACCACGTACTTATACGTTTGTGACTATTACAGCGCCATCTATCACAAAGCAAGAAAAGTGGTCCAACTAAAACATTCATATTTCTTTACGTACTACACGAATATGTAATAAAAAATGGGGGTTCCTATTTTAAAAAAGCTGTTGATATCCGTTTGACCTATGGCAGCGCCGTCTAGCGGGCCAACCATAGCGCCATCTGGTTTCCCCCACCAAGCTAGACGAGTTTCGTTCCTTGTAGTTTTTTTCGTAAATGCTTATTTCGTGAGATATTTGGCCCGGTCACTATCAATGGACCACCCAGTACATGACGTCGAGTACTGAGATGCGTGAAGAACTGCCGCATCATTGGTGATGTTTTCATTTATTACTTCGTTACTACTAACTCTGTTTGCAGTACATTTGGAGACAGTAGCCACATATACCAGCAAAGTTATATCGTTGCGCAGCACGTAGTTTAGAAGATACGAAGTCATAAACATTTAGCTGTGTGAAAATGAACCTGCAGGGTGAAATTCGCTTGAGATACAGGTGACGTATGTGTACGAACACCTGTAAAGTATGTGAAATACACGTGAAATATGTTTGACATGTGGGTACGCGGGCAGAGCCGCGAGTAAAAAGCTCATTCTAAAAACGTGGAACGATTTCGACCAAATTTGCTAAATGCGAGGGGCGTTCACTAAGTAGTGCAACAGAATTTTTTCTGAAAACAGGTTGGTTTTATTCTGGGTTCTAAAACACTATGCTATTTCCCCCTCTTCTGGGCACAAAACCCTGTTTTTCAAGGTATTTTCCGTTCGTTGCGACGCCCTTACGCCACCTTAGTGGGAGGGTTTGTGTGCCCGCATGGAACCACCCTTGTTACATCAATAACCCCCCCCTATCATAAAGATTCCCACGGAGTGCATCCTTCATTGGACCAAACAGATGGAAATCAGAAGGTGTGAGATCCGTACTGTAGGATGAAGAACACTTCAGTGAAATTTTGTCAGCGTCTCGTGGATGTGCAGACTTGTGTATTCGTACCTTGCGTTGTCATGGAGAAGGAGAGATTCGTTTGTGTGTTTGTGGCGGCAACGACACTCAAGTCGTTTCCTGTGGGTAGCGCAGTACACTCCAGAGCTGATCGTTGCGCCATGAGGCAGGATATGTAACAGAACAGCCCTCTCAGAGTCCAAGAAGACCATCACCATGGCTTCACCAGCTGAGGGTATGGCATTCAACTTTTTCTTTGAAAGAGTGGTGATGTGGTGCCACTCCATAGATTTCCGTTATGTTTCAGATTCAAAGTGATACATCTGTGTTTCATCGCCTGTGACGATGTGCGAGAAAAAATTCTCACTATCAGCCTCGTACAGTGCAAGCGATCCGGCACAGATGGTCCTTCACTGCTGTTTACGATCTTCTGTCAGGCGGGCACACACCTTGCAGTACCCCAACTGATGGACTAGTCTGTCAGCACTACCCACAGAGACGTCCAATTGTGCAGCGAGGTCGATCGCCTTGAATGAGACGGTCCGCACGTTCCAACACTGCAGGAGGCTCACCTATGTTCTAGCGGCTGGCATGCGGAGATGGAGCACGTTCCCGCGACCTCGTTGTGATGATGGTAGACGCCTCGACGAACAACTCATTGTGCTTTCATTTACTTGCGGGTCAACGTAGGCATTCTGTAAGCACTCTCGCGTCCGTCGGCCGTCGTAATTTATTATTTACTGCAGAAATTGTTTGGTAATGGTGATTGTTGCCGACTTAGGTGGTGGGCCTTAATCAAAATGATATTTCATTCAATTTTGATTTACAATTACATGCTTTTGTGAACTTCTCTTTTTTAACAATATTAATCTTCAGTGTAAATTATTCGTTACGTTAATGAACGTTAGATTCGCTGAATCTTAAAACATGAGCGTATAAGTTGAACAATGGAATTAACTTTTCATAATAATTTCCTCCGCTAGTCAGTTTACTTTAAAGCAAAAAAATCTTTAGTTATTAATTACAATTGCGGCCCACACACGCGCGAGAGTATTTTTTCTTACCTCCGTTAACCATTTCATTGTAATCGGAGTCCTGGCTCTGGCTCTCGGCTGTTGTACTGAAAATAAGAATCGTAAAGCTACGTATTTTCTTCAACGTCGGGCGGTTGTGGAGAAAAATGTATACTAAAAAATGTATACTATGTTAATAGCGGGCGGCTTTTTCGCTTCCGCTAATTTTTATAAGTCAATATCGCCACATAATGGCGTCGTTGGCTGCATCGGTCGCTGAAATTGTTGCACTGTAAATTACTCGAATGCAGGTTAATTCAAGGAAGGCGGACATGAAATCAGGATCACCTCTTATAAATTAAAAGTGAACAATGGTGTTAAATCAATATATTTTCTGCTTAATTAGTACAAATATGCTTACATTTGCCAGCACTCGCAAGATGTCCGTCTACACGCAACCAAGACAAGAGAAGAAGTGAAGACGACTAAAAAATTAACAAAAGAGCGTATCTTGTCGTCTCTTTACATCATTTTGTTATATTTCTTGCCCTCAAAACTTACACAGAGAAATTATTATAATACGGAAAGAAATGTATGTTCGCCTGAGCAGCTAGTGTCCTTTTATTGTTCAAATTTTAAATGTCTCTTCTTTAAAAATACTGTTTTATAAGTCTTTTCTTATTATTTCACTGGCGACGCTATAGAGCCTATGAATATATGCAATGCTCTGGTTTACCGCCAGAACAGAATCAACGATAGTTCTGTGCTTCGACCGCAACTCCGTCACAGACGCCGTTTTAAAGGCCAAGTATAACGCCGCCACTTACAGGAATTTCATGAAACTATAGGAGGTGAAATGAGAATATTCCACGATGTCACGCAACAAATTCCACTTTTCTTCCACCTGAAACTGGCCGAGAGAAAAATGTGTTGTACTGCTTATTCAACGCCCCTCGTATATTGTTTACGGTTTGGAAACAAATTCTGTGGGTGTGAGAAAACCTGCTACCAGTTTGGCTGAGCGTGACAATGTGAAGAAGAGAAGGGGAGCAGGAGGAGGAAAAGGGCAGTCAGCGAGGGCGAAGGCGGAGATGTGTTCATGTAGGGGAGGAGTTGGACAGGGAAAGGAAAGAGCAGGAGACGGAGACAGAGGGGAAGAGGAAGAGACAGGCAGGGAGAGGAGAGAGGTGGAGATGAGCAGAGGGAGGAGGAGTGGCAAATGGTGAGAGAATGGCAACAGGAGGAGACAGACAGAGAGAGGGGAGGGATAAGATGGTCTAATAGAAGACTGGAATATCTACGTACCTGAGCAATGCTGTATACCCAGCTGGTTCCATAAGTAAAGGAAGACTACACAACGCATTTCTCATTCGCACCAGGTACGAATTTTTATCATTTATGAGAAAATCATATAATGCCTCATGCGAGAGGGAGAAATATTAGCAGCACTTATCGGAATTCGCAGCATATAGAACCACACCGTGGTATTGCTACATCACTGGACTGTCACGTAAGTATGGTATCGATGGATCTAGGAGGGCCTTACTCAGCACCATGACGGACCTCAGTGGCACTGCGCCACTAACACCTGGAAGGACTAGTGTATTGTTAGCTCATCCGTGCAGGCTTGGGCAGCGGAGTCACTTGAACGGAGATGGAATGGGTCGACAGCTCTGCGGAACCAAAGACACTCCACGTAACTCACAACCAAACTGTCATATTCCGACCTAATCTAGTTTAGGGGCTGAGTGTGTGCCACCACAGGCGATAATATTCTTTTTATGTTCGTTAGCTTTGCGAACTCACAACCAAAGTATCATCTTCCAAGGTCTCAGGCTGTCACTGTAATCAGATTTATTGCTTTCACATTCATTGGCTTCGACACCTCACCATAGAACTGTTGCATTACAAAGCAATTTTACCTCGTCTCAAGATGGACAAGCCAACCTGAAACTGGTAAAGGCAAGATAAAAAAAGTGACCAAATGTAATTAGGTCTCGCGCACTGAGGGCTTCCTACAGGTTCAGTTATATGTGCGTATAGGTCGTCCATCCTGGGGATCGAGAGACGAAATTATTTTTATCTGTCACTGAGAGTGATACTGGCAAGATATTGGTTCCAGGAGTTCCAAGACAACATCAAAACTCTACAGTAGTTCCTCAGACTATACCAGACATACGAAAAGAAGCGAGCAGGGGACTTCAATTTATATATGTGAAGAGAGGAAATTTAACAAAACATGTATTTATTTACTTAAAAGCATCGCTACGACTTTTTTTTTATATCAGCATGCAGTGACGTTTCTCTATTACGCTTTTTTTGGATGATGACTGCAATGTATGCTCAAATGTCAAAAAGATATTTTTATGTGATATAATTACAGTCTAACGAGTTTCAGACATTTTACTTTGCTTCAACTGTGAAACCTTGCTTGTTGCCAAATTTCATGACTCTAGATCAACGGGTTTGATGAGTGAGTTTTCTAGTATCAAAATGTGACATAAATGATCGTATCTTGTGACTGAATTAATTTAGATGCTTAAAATTTTTCTGTCGTCGAGGGACCACACACATTAATATAAGAAATAAATCTGAACCTGATAGTCTACCGATTGCTGAGAAGAAAGGTTCTTAACAGTCAGATAAGCAGACCCAATAGAGGTACCGTTTTTACAGACTGAGTCACGGAACCCTAAAAAAATGACTGGTCGCACATGTTCCAGCCATTCTACATATATCAAAACTAATTGCTAGTAACACGTATTGTAAACGAGAAGACACTGTGCAACGTTGCTAGAAAGAAAAATTCTTAGTCTGTCTGTACGCTACCAGGGAAACCAGAAAGGGCCCCAGACTCCTTATAAATGTCTCTCTACACCAGTGCTCCAACACTATTTGTTTTAGGAAATGTCTTGTTTCTAGAAAGACATGCCTTTTCAAATTAGTCACTGTCTTGCCAGCAGTATAACGATCGACATATTCGCGAATGGAGATCGCCAGCAAACCTAGTATTTCCATTTGGCATTCATCACCGTCGTATGGGAACGGCACGTGGCGTGATCGCATGGAGTGACACTAAGAACACGACACGATCACGTTTGGCGTATAACATGAAAAGTAGTGGTTACGTTTCACATATGTTGAGGTAGATGTACACCCGAGATCTGATCTGTACGATACCCATGTCCAGGCTGAAAACTCTAACGACTTTACATGTCTAACTCTAACGACTTTATGTCCTCAATTAAATGACGCCATTCTCCATCCCTTTCACAAGGATGATATATGAGATTTTGTTACAGGATCTCAGTCCCGCAAGTCGCCTGGATTAGACGGTATGTTCAGTTTTGGCCACTCGTTGGTAACGCTTTAAAGTCAATGGTAAATGAAGTGATGCGGGGAGTCTCACTTCCTGCTCCTTTTCAGGAAGGGAAACTGGTCCTCCTCCCGAAATCGACAGGTCGACCTGCGATTGATTCCCTCCGTCCTATTACTGCCCTTATCTTCGATTGTAAAATTGTCGCCCTTGCGATCAATATCCGACTCTCTAGGCTGCTCGATACCATTATTGCCGCCCACCAAATCTGTGTCCCGGGGCGCACGTTACTGACTTCTGTTCTCGAATATCGCGATGTAATTTCGGTGGCGGCTTTGCTTTTTCTTGATTTCCAAAAAGCGTTTGATAGTGTCAGCCCTGATTTTTTAATAGAGTGCTCACCGCTGTCGGCTTTAATAATGATGCTCGACAGGTCTTCACAGGGGACCCCCGAGATATCGCTGACAGGATTTACCCCAGGGAAGCCCCTTATCCATGTCACTTTTTGTCATGTTCTTAGAGCCCTTACTTCGCCGCCTCGCCATGCAATTACGTTGCTGGACTATATTGGGGGAACTTTTTCCGGTCCGTGCATACGCCGATGACGTCATGGTTTTAGTACGACATGTCGAGGACATACTGAGGCTTAAGGATATCTTGGATTGATTTTGTCGTCTTGCTGGTGCTCGCATTAATGATCGTAAATGCACGTTCATACCGTTGAGAGGCTTCGACCATGTCGTCATTCCTTGGGCGACGGTCGTCAATCGCCAAAAGCCCTTAGGGATCTTGGTGGATCACAATCCGATCAAAATGGTGACACTAAATTGGCGTGAGGTTACGAATCGTGTACACGGGGCGATCCTTGAACATGAACGCCGTTCCCTTAGCCTCCTCCACAAGGTACGGGTTTTAGAGACCTATGTCTTCAGTAAAGTATATTGCGTTGCGCAGGTCTTCCCGCTTCCCGCGATGATGGCCCGCAGACTGAAACAGCTGTCTGGTCGATTCCTGTGGCCATATCTTTCGTGTCCGGTATGAAGTCGTGGCCAGGCCTCGAAAGCTTGGAGGATTGGGTCTGTCCGATTTGCCCGCCGCAGTTTTAACTTGTACGCGGGCTCCGAATTCAGTTACCTCTCGTTTACTTTCCCGCCTCCGGCCGGTCTGTCTGACCCCTCCTGTTGATGTCGGACAGATTAATCCTAAACTGCGGAACATCGTGAATAATTTCTAATTATCAGTTCCTAGGTGCTATAATATTATCTTGGAACTCTTCCATTTGGTCCGTGTTTGCATAGAAAAATAGTAATATCACAAATTAAGTCCACCTCGATGCAAAAAAACTTGTTATTCGTTTATTTCCTTATTATCCCAAACTAGTTTCTATTACGCATATTACTACCAACATGTTATCACCCCGTTGGGGTGCAACAAGTCCCCTTTCTCCTGTTGAATTTGCTTCTCCGTCAACCTCTTGGTAAACGGTCTGGTCTCAGTCTTCCTATACTGCCGATGAAGGTTGTTTCAACGTGGTATAAGGTCATTCAACGTTTAATACCTACTGGTGATCGTCTTTATCGTATTGGACTTCGTCCGACTGATCAGTGTGAGGAATGTCATCATGCTTACACCTTACTTCACAGGCTTGTTGCTTGCGACCGGGATCATTAGCTCTGGGTCCGCCGTCAATTAGCTTTCCTTACTCGAGGTACTGTAACCGCTTTCCCAGACGACATTTTCCTACATCCGGGCATATCCCTTTTTCCTCAGACGAAAACGAACTCGATTGTCGGGCTCTTGGGTTACTATGTTTACTATGTCGTTGAAAGCGGGAATGACCCAGATCGCTGCGTACTTCATCATTGTCTGACAACTGCGCATTGGAAATTGAAGCAGTTGCCACGATACCGAACACTTCTTCCGAATATGCTTTTTCTTGTGTTTAACCGTCAGGGTGTTGGTTAAGTTCCCCTGTTATCCCTGCTTCTTCCCTGAGCTTGAGTGCCCTCTCTTGTAGCTTTGTTTTGTCACTTTTTCTCTTTCACGTGTATATAAAAAAAAAACAAAAAAATAGACAAGGAGGGTGGGATAATGGGTTAGTCTTCCCGTTCAGAATTTAATAATTATTTGTGCTTGAACTAATTTGTTGATTTTCTTTTTGCAGCTGATATTAAATTATGATTTGACTACGGCTGTCTGATTTTGATGAAAATACCAAGTCAATCTGATAATAAAAACATAGTGGTCAGCGTGACTGAATGTCATACCTAACGGCCCGGGTTCGATTCCCGGCTGGGTCAGACATTTTCTCCGCTCGAGGACTGGGTGTTGTGTCGTCCTTGATATCATTTCATCCCCATCAACACTCAATCGCCGAAGGGGCGTCAACTCGAAAGGCTTGCACCAGGCGAAGGGTCTATCCGACGGGAGGCCCTAGCCACACGGCATTTCCATTTATATTATTTATAACATTTTGCCTTTCAGAACAAATAATGTTTGGCATGGGGCTGTTACCCATCCCTGCAGTTAAATCTCTTGCTATACTAGATCATCATGTTTGTTTATCTTGTATAGGGTTCTTTTCAAGATATCATAGAAGTCTTCAGGTTCATCATCCTGTCCCTCCTGTGGGGCATATACTCAAATTACCGATAATGTTTTGGTATCTTTATTAACCCTTCATTGATGAATGTGTCAGAGTGTACTTTGTTTGTTAAAGTTTTCTTCCACATAACAGTAACTCCAGCACAGGCTCTTACCTCTTGATGGATTCCGCTGTAGATCATGTCATTCCTGTATATTGTTGGGGAACGTCGTGATTTCTTTTTCGTTGCTGTTGTGGTGGCCACGTGAATATTTTATGATTTTATTTCCTTTTCTGGTTGTACTTGGCTATCGTTTAGACTGTGGACATACCAAGTAGCCAATTTAACACAACTTTGACATACAACAGGAACAAATGACACAGAACAGACAGCGTATTCAAACTGGCTTGTAATTATTGTCTTTGAAAAAAAGTGTTATTTGTCTCAGTCTCATAGCGTATTTATTCCACTGACCTTCTGTACTAGGCTATAGCAGTTCATTCCGTGCGAGGTACAATTTTCTTTGATCTATGTTACTTGGCAGTGAGGCATCATGTGAAAGTTACTTTTGTCCTTACGTTTAGCACTCAAGTGCATATTGTGAAAAATGATGGTCCTATAACACTCCCTCACGATACGCCTGAAGATTTCCGTCCGTTAAGAAGTTTACTAGGAACTCTTCAGCATGGCTGAAGTGATATCCCATTCGCTAATATTTTCGTCATTTGGTGGCAGTGCTGGGCTGTATCGGACGTCTTTTCGAAGTAAAGGGACACTGTTCCTACCTGGGCCTGCTATTTGCTGCCTTGTGGGTCTCGACCGAGAACAGAAAAAAATCAAGTAATCAGAATAACACAGGAGACAACTTTTTAATTGAAAATGCTAATATGCAGATGCGGTGTGTAACCTCCTCATTTTTCTCAGACAGTACATTTAATTTTTGGCAATATCCTGCAACACTGCAAGAGAACGGGAACGGCCGACGTAATTTTATTATTAGAAACGATTTATGTACGTATGTGTATCGAAGCTCAAGTTGTTTAAAGTCTTAGTAACTGAACAGTTTCATCAAAACTAATGTAATGCCAAGAGTAACGTGGGTTACCTAACCAGGTTAATTTATTATAGAAGGCACGCAACTTGATTCATGTGCTTGACCTGTACTCTTCCTGAAGCAGTCTTATTACTTCTCATTCACGAAAACATGGAAGCAAAATTTATATAAACAATAGTTACGCAATTAAGTGTAGTTACCCACGAGCGTCTAGTGCAAGTGCTAATCAACTATATGGTTCCGTGGACCCAAAAGTAGATTAACATACAAAAATTCACTGACTATATAAATACAAACAACTGGCGTATGACGTAAACAACAACCACCAAACAAATATCCACCAGATTACAGGTTTGAATAGTTGCGCTTACTGCAGTTCTCAGTCGATGACAACAAAGCACACGCTAACACTACTTAGAGAGCCGCATAATGCTCAACTGAAGATTTCATAGTTTGTATCGATTGACTGTTATTCGGTGTGTGTGCTGTATTTTGTACAGCAACAAGATTTGAGAAATTATTAAGGGTATGGCGCATAATTTATTGTTAAATGCTCTGATATGTTTCCGGATGCTCTGATCTGTTGCTAACATACACTGAAGGTGGAATTATGTTTATGTAGGCAAAAAGTTAATGTCTGTCCATTTCATATTATATATACAAATAAGTGTCTTGCCAAACTGATTTATCAATGCGTCGTTTTGTATGACGCCGTGATATACCGATCAGCCAAAACATTATGACAACTGGCCACCGTGACGTCGGACGCCAACTGGTGGCGTTGCGGGCACATAAAACTATAATAAAAAATATACAAGCGGAGCAGGCGCGGGCGGGGGATAATCCTAGCGAAGATACGGGTTACAAATGGGGAAATCCATTGAAATAAGCTACTTTGGCGAAGGAGAGATTATTATTACGTAGAGCCTGTGAACGAGTATAGCGAAAACGGCGAAGCTGGTCGAATGTAAACGTGCTACTATCTACGGAAAGAGGTGTAAGGACAATGAAAGAACCACTAGGTGCTAAATGGTTGAACGTCCCCGACTCTTCCCAAAACCTGGGGTTGGAGGCTTGTCTGCTCTGTAAAGTGTGGCATATCTGCCGAAAGAGCACAGTAGTGCTGCACGAACAAGTGTTTCGAAGCACACCATACACCGTACGTTGTTGACCATGCAGCTCCGCAGTAGACCACCTCTAAGTATCCACATGCTGACCCAACGACATCGTCAGTTACACTACTGGCCATTAAAATTGCTACACAACGAAGATGACGTGCTACAGACGCAAAATTTAACCAACAGGAAGAAGATGCTCTATTATGCAAATTATAAGCTTTCCAGACCATTCACACAAGGCTGGCTCTGGTGGCGACACCCACAACGTGCTGACATGAGAAAAATTTCCAACCGATTTCTCATGCACAAACAGCAGTTGACTGGCGTTGAATGGTGAAACGTTGTTGTGATGCCTCGTGTAAGGAGCAGAAATGATATCCATCACGTTTCCGACGTTGATAAAGGTTGGATTGTAGCCTATCACGATTGCGGTTTATCCTATCGCGACGTTACTGCTCGCGTTGGTCGAGATCCAATGACTGTTAGAATATGGAATCGGTGGGTTCAGGAGGGTAATACAGAACGCCGTGCTAGATCTCAACGGCCTCATATCACTAGCAGTCGAGATGACAGGCATCTTATCCGCATGGCTGTAACGGATCGTGCAGCCACGTCTCGATCCCTGAGTCAACAGATGGGGTCGTTTGCAAGACAAGAACCATCTGCACGAACAGTTCGACGACGTTTGCAGCAGCATGGATTATCAGCTCGGAGACCATGGCTGCAGTTACCCTTGACGCTGCATCACAGACAGGAGCGACTCTGATGGTGTACTCAATGACGAACCTGGGTGCACGAATGGCAAAACGTCATTTTTTTGGATGAATCCAGGTTCTGTTTACACCATCATGATATTTTCATCCTTGTTTGACAACATCGCGGTGAGCGCACATTGCCAGCGTGTATTCGTCATCGCCATACTGGCATATCATCCGGCGTGATGGTATGGGGGTGCCATTGGTTACACGTCTCGGTCACCTCTTGTTCGCATTGACGGCACTTTGAACAGTGGACGTAACATTTCAGACGTGTTACGACCCGTGGCTCTACCCTTCATTCGATCCCTGCGAAACCCTACATTTCAGCAGGATAATGCACGACCGTATTTTGCAGGTCCGGTACGGGCCTTTCTGGATACAGAAAACGTTCGACTGCTGCCCTGGCTAGCACATTCTCCAGATTTCTCACCAATTGAAAACTTCTGGTCAATGGTGGCCGAGCAACTGGCTCGACACAATGCGCCAGTCACTACTCTTGATGAACTATGGTATCGTGTTGAAGCTGCATGGGCAGCTGTACCTGTACGCGCCATCCAAGCTCTGTTTGACTCAACGCCCAGGCGTATCAAGGCCGTTATTACGGCCAGAGGAGGTTGTTCTGGGTACTGAATTCTCAGGATCTATGCACCCAAATTGCGTGAAAATGCAATCACATGTCAGTTCTAGTATAATATAGTTGTCTAAAGAATACCCGTTAATCATCTGCATTTGTTCTTGGTGTAGCAATTTTAATGGCCAGTAGTGTATTACTAATTTAAGATTGCCACGCATAAAAGAAATTTTCTTCATTACGGAAACAACTATGTTCAGACCACGTACTTTTGATGTCAGGAAACTCTTTCATTTCTGGTGAGGGGTAATTAATACACAATTTGTGCAAATGAGGTCCCACTGTACCTAACAGTTCCTCACAAAAGTATCTAAGTTGGTTACGCTTTTATTTCATCGCTAGTGTCTCAATGGTACAGATGCTGGCATTCAACGTTCTTGGATGAATACTCCAGTTTGTTTAGCCATACATTTCAGATTCTTACTCTTATTCTCATGGTCGCAGCCAGAATATTCGGAAAACGTTCTTGTGGGTACAAGGATGGGAATGGTCTTCCAAAAGGACACAGGACGGATCCCCTGTAAACATCGTCTAAGGCTAACTTTCCCCGAAATATGGGTCGACAGAAATTATAACGTTTCTTGGCCACCAAAGTCGTCGAACCTTACCTGTGTGGATTTTTGTCTGAAAAGCGAAGAAAAAAGCAGGGAAACAAAACACGAGAGATGAATTCAGTGTTAATATTATAAATAATGCTGCTCTCATAAAAGAATGCCAAGACAATATGAGAAGAGAATCACGTGGTATTGTTAAGAGAATTCGAAATTGTACGGAAGTGAGACGTGAATTCCTGAAAATCAAGTTTGAAATTAATCATTTGCCTAGGCGAATCAAATTCTCTGGTTCTTTGCTTGGGTTTCATTCCAACAGTTTTATCCCTAGAGAGATGAAAACTGGACACATGTTACGTGGAACGTTTTAGTCATGTTAATACATACAGTCATCTCATACAATATTTACTGTCCCTCCTGGTACAACTTGTATATTTATTTACGTAACTCAGTTCACAGTTTATTCGCAGTCAATTACAATTCTCATGCTATTCATATGAGCGCTATTCCTACACTAACTGAAGTGCCATTATTCGATTCCTAACAATACCAATCGCTAAACCCTGTTTGCCAGTTCAGTTGAACGTAACAGTTCATTGTTTGCATTCCGTTAACCACTGTATCCCTGCCATCTCTATTACGTAATCCGATTTACACACTGTTCTCCACATTTTAACAGCTTTCCGACACCTGAAATGATGATTAGTGGAGACCGGATTATATGCATCGCAAAAACCTTAAAATATGCATGAGAAATTGCGAATTATGCAAGATCAAATAATAAAAACACATGGTAGTTACTGCGTGCATTATATCTCAAAGTCGAACCTGTGCATATCTATGACCAGGAAGAGTGCCGGTCACACGAAAAAACGGTACATTTACAACGCTGATATCATTTTCTGGATATTTTCTGGAAGAGATTAGGAAGGTGGCCTTTCTATGATTATTTTCTAGAAATTTGCAAAATGAGGACTCATACCGTGTTTCAAGAATTGTTCCTTCTTTGCTGTTGTCGGTAACAAGCGGATGCGACATGAGTGAGTCGCAGCGAAACAGTCGATATGTACAGCACCAACTTCGAGATATATCGCATGTAGGGTGGGCATGCACAAAAACTCTGTGATACTTTATTTAAAAAACAATGTACAATAAAAAAATTTTTTGAACAGCATTTACTTTTAATTTATACTATTAGACCAGAGCATCATTTACAGTCACATTTTATTCTACATGTTTCTACTTTTGTAAACATAAACGACCAAGTACTATTCCAAAAGTTCGTTACAGTAGTAAAATTGTGTCTTCGATCACTCAAAACATTTTTATAAGCAGAAGAGGACCGTTCTACATCAACTGAGGTACGAGGGGCGTTTGAAAAGTCCGTGCAAAGTCCGACAGATGGCACCACCGGCGCGTATCATGGTCATGTTTAGTTAGTAGGATATTTGGAATGAACGTACACCAAGTTTCAGCCATATCGATCTTTGTGTTTGCCATTAGTCAAGGAAGTCGAGTGATTGTCAAAAAATGGACGAAAATGAATTTCTTGTGGTGATTAAACATTACTTTATGAAAGGAAAAACGCCTCAGCAGACTAAAGAGAAACCTGATAAACGTTACGGTGACTCTGCACCTTCAATGAGGACATTTTATAAGTGGTTTCAAAATTTTTGGAGTGGCCATATAAGCACAAGTGAAGCTGAATGTTCTGGATGCCCTGGGGAGGTTACAACGCCAGAAATCATTGATAAAATCCGTGATATGGAGATGGATGACAGAAGAGTCAAGGTGAGTGAGATTGCTAGTACTGTGAGCATCTCGAATAAACGGGTATATAATATTTTGCGTAAACATTTAAACATGAGAAAGCTATCCGCAAGATGGGTTCGGCGATTGCTCACGCTTGACCAAAAATGGAATCGCGTGAAGTGTTGCAAGGATGGTTTCAGCTGTTCAGGAAGAATCTGCAGGACTTTAAGGGTCGTTTCGTCACTGCGGATGAAACGTGGATACATTACTATACTCCTGAGACCAAAACAAAATCTAAACAATGTGTTACCAAGGGAGAATCTGCACCAAAAAACGCGAAGATCATTCCTTCGGCCGAAAGGTTATGGCGACTCTCTCTTGGGATTCGCAAGGGATAATCCTTATCGAATATCTGGGAAAGGGTAAAACTATTACAGGTGCAAATTATTCGTCGTTATTGGACCGTCTGAAAACCGAGCTGCAAGAAAAACACCGGCGAGTGGACAACAAAAAAGCCCTTTTCCATCATGACAGTGCACCAGCACACATCTCAGCAGTTGTGGTTGGAAAATTACTGGAAATAGGATTCCAACTCGTTTCACATTCCTCCTATTCTCCAGACGTGGCTCCATCGGACTACTGCTTGTTCCCTAATTTGTAGAAACGGCTAGCGAGTCAAAGATTTTATTCAAACGAGGAGGTTATTGGAGCAACTAATAGCTATTTTGCAGACTTGGACAATTCATATTATTCGGAAGGGATCAACATATTAGAACAGCGTTGGACGAAGTGTATAAGTCTAAAAGGAGACTATGTCGATAAATAAAAAAGGTTTACCCCGAACACATAAGTAGTTTTTATTTTTGCACGGACTTTTAAAACGTCGTAACTGAGTAGTATTTGAAATTGGGGTCTATATTGGCACTTACTGTTTCTGGTAAACGTTCACCCGTTCCATTAATAAAAGTATCAATTTGGCACAAGGGTTCAAAGCCTGGGTTATTGTTTAAAATGTTTTCAAACTTTTCTTTAAGTTTTCTAGGCAATACGTCCGGAAGCGAGGAGTTCACTAGAATAATTTTATTCGTTAACTGAATAGATTCATTCAACGCCAAACGTTGAGTTTCAAGCCTTTTAATTCTTGCAGATGTATAGGAAAACTGAGTGCTAATCACAGCACTGTCGTTTTTAATACTGGTATCATTAAAAGCTTCCTTGCACTCGCAAACTACCCTTCTAATGGTCTCGAAATGTTTACTGTAAAGCAACACAGCTACGACTGACGCTCCCCAACGAGTTACCACTGATTCGGGAGGTACTGGCACATTTGGTGGTTTTTCTTTGTAGATCTTGCTGCGAACAGAAGCCTTTAGACACACTTTGTGGACGGAATCAGTTTATTTGGATTCACAAACGTGGAACATACTTCACATGAATCAAATTGGGATAAAATACTCGGAGGGCTTTTCCTTCTTTGATCATATAGGGAGCAGCATCTGAAACAAACACAAACACCATTTTATCTGCAGAAGATTGTGGAAATATTTTTCTAATATCCTTATTCGCAAACCTGGTGCTCGTAGAATGATTTACTTTTTCAAGTTCTTTGCAGACCGCTAAATAGGAAGAAGAAAGCTCTTCCTTTAAAGAACCAACAATTAAATTTCCAATATAACGGTGACAAGTGTCTTTAGCTTCGGCAACTGAAATCCAGATAATACTGTCCTTCAGTTAATTGCGTATTTCTTCCAGAACAGTTACGTAAGTTGTCGGTATGTAATTTTTATGCGGTGCTGATTCATATGATATACTTTGATTTAAGCAATATTTACGAAGGAAGCCTTTCGGGATAAGGTTTGTAAGTTTGTGAAGGGAATATTGCTTGCAATGGATGCTTCACATAGATCCATGTTAAACCGACTTTCTAGGTTACCTTTGGATAAATCCCTGCTACTGCAACTTGCTATTGTCAGAAGTTGTTGTCGTGGTCATTTCTTCTGCATACCTGCGATATGAAGGCTTGTCTTATGCTGGTCTATTTGAAATGGGTTTTTTATTTTTTAATTTTGTTTATTTATTTATTGCAAGAAACGTTTTTGTCGCAAACTCAACACTATAAAACATTCCGTCGTATGCAAATGTTCCAGGATGGTCAGCTATCCACGAAACGACGTTTCCTTTTTCCG
Organism: Schistocerca serialis cubense; assembly: GCF_023864345.2. Lineage (NCBI taxonomy): Eukaryota > Metazoa > Arthropoda > Insecta > Orthoptera > Acrididae > Schistocerca > Schistocerca serialis. The sequence continues at coordinate 743,755,753 of NC_064642.1, forward strand.
GCGGCATGGTGCATAACAAATTGCACACTACACGTCGTAAACACGTTCAACTGTATAGAAGTAAATAGAAAGGTAAACTGAAACAATGGATGAGCGTCTAAAAGCTTGCGTAGTTTAATTGTTGCCGATGCGTACGATATGACAGCGGAGGGGATTAACCGTGGCCGCGAGCGTAGGACCATTGACTGCCCGTTCCTACTCCTCTTCTGTAACGACTTCGCTAGGCAGTGGCTCTAGGATAGCGATTGAGTGCATTTGTAGATCATGGTCACTCTGTGAGACATCAAAACTAGATCGAGCTAGAGACCGCCCGTCTAAATTTTTCAAATATTGTAAACATAGAGCGAAAATATGTATCGTCACTAGCTTTTAGGTAAAACACGGAATAACTGGTGAAAAGGAGCCAAATATGCAAATGCATATACAACATGCAAATGCATATAATCCGGTCTGCAATGATTAGCCACGCGACAGCTTCACGAACCCGCGCATGACTGAGTTGTTGCCTTAATTCAACCAGCGTAGTCCGGGGACATTACTCAGACTGCAGTTCCTCGAGGATTAAGCAGAGGTCCACTATTTTTCACCATGTACGTAAACGACCTTCGGTCTACCATTCAATAAGCAGCATTATTTCTCCTTGCATATGACACTAGTATTGTAATCACTCCAAGCATATGTACGGAAACAGAAGAAATGGTAAACAATGTTCTTAAAAAATCATAGAATGGTCTTCCACTCAATTTTAAAAAGATATAACAAACGGAGTTCTGCACATCTAGGGCTACTACATGATGAGGAAATAAAGGGTGAAAACTTCAAAAATTTTTAACTGTGCGTATTGATGAGATTTAAACTGGAAAAGCATATATTGGAACTACTAAAACAACTTATTTCAGCCAAATTTGCTCTTAATTCCATTGAAAATCTTGGGGAGAGGCAGATCAGTAAATCGATAATGCCATGTAGAACAACTTTCTGGGGGAAATCGTGTTTAAGGAAGAAAGATTTCATTGCTCAGAAACGTGCTGTAAGAGTAATATGTGGTGCTCACCTTAGATCATAGTGTAGACATCTGTTTAAGGAGTTGGGCATTCTGACTACTGCAACACAGTATATTCATTCGATCATAAAGTTTGTTGTAAATAATCCACCACAGTTCAAAAGGAACAATGATGTACATAATAACAATACCAGAACGAAGAATGACATTCATTACTTCACGTTAAGTCTGTCTCTATCACAAAAAGGATTGTAAAATCCCGTAGCTACTTAACTTACCTAGTGCTATAAAAAGTCTGACAGATAGCAAAGCAAAATTTTAATACCAACAGAGGAAAGTTTCTCCTTGATAGCTCCTTCTATTCAGCAGAATAATTAATTTGTGATGTGAATGAAAAATGACTCGTTCCACATCATTTCCACTTATCGAGCAAATGATCCATGGAACACGAAACGAACTTATTAACTAATCGTTCTCGGCACGTGTATAAAATCTCATAAAAAGTAACCACCCACCACACTGAAAAGTTTGTGTTCTAAAAGATATATGGTAATTAATACGATCAATGGTACTAATAAGTTAACACTATAATACAAAGTAAAATATAAATATCCAAAGAGGGTCCCAGATGCCTCATGGCTACAGCACCACTGTCCAAACACCTTCTAGTCTTTGTTTACGCGCAGTCTGTGGGACAATCCTTTACTATGCTGTGGTCTAGCTGTACATTCTCGTGAATTTCATCCTCACATTAAGTCCTGCGTTTGATAATAATAGACTCCCTTTGACGAAGAATATCCTCTTTGCATGCGCTAGTCTGCTTCTCTTATTCTACTTTACTTCGTCACCATGCGTTATTCTCCTTCAAAGCTAGCAGAGTTCCTTCAAAGCTCCCACTACGATGTACCATATTTCTACCACACCTCATTACTTCCCACTTCCCTTCATTTACCCTCTGTCGGCAGCATGTCGAGCTCATTACACTATTCATTCTGTTCAACAGGTCTTGTAGTTCTCACTCACTTTTCACAGTTTCTGTGCTGGCACTCAAAATAATAAGCGCAGTCGCCCGAAGTGTGACATGCTGATGCTCCTCTTGCACACCACCTGGAAGTAGAGACGCTGCGGTCGCAGAGTAGATTTTTACCGAACCTAGACGTTGTATTTTGTCTTGCTCCTGGGAAGATCGTACACGACCTAAGCCGCACACAGCAAGACGAAAACATCTCGTCAGTGAACCTAACCGAGGCAGTCTGCAGTATCATAAGTCGATATTTGTTCGATAACTGCGTTAAATGTAGGAATGTCCATCGCCAAAATAGTTGAAGAAGTACTTAACTTTGTGCCCGATAATATAATTTGCGGTTGAAGGATAAAAATATCATTGTTTGAAAACTACATATTTCTTGGGTGCCAATTCATTAGTTTAAGTTAAAATTGTCAATGCATTACGAAATTACTTTAGGCATAAACAGCCCCATACCTCACTTGTGTGGTAGCCAAACTGTCAAAAAATTCTGTGAACACAACTTTAATAAGAAGCTGGTTTGTATGCGGGCCCACAGCCTCGATGTATTCCGTAAAAGGTCGGCCGAAGTGGCCGTGCGGTTAAAGGCGCTGCAGTCTGGAACCGCAAGACCGCTACGGTCGCAGGTTCGAATCCTGCCTCGAGCATGGATGTTTGTGATGTCCTTAGGTTAGTTAGGTTTAACTAGTTCTAAGTTCTAGGGGACTAATGACCTCAGCAGTTGAGTCCCATAGTGCTCAGAGCCATTTGAACCATTCCGTAAAAGTAAACATCGACCGTTCTACACTGTCAGAAATCCTATAAATCGTATAACCGCTAAATTTTACAGCCTATAATGGACAATCGTTAGAAGACTTAATAAGAAGAATTTTACGGCTGACAACGACAACATACATACGTCTGGTCTGTAAGAGAGCATACCAGTAACATCCACTTTTGTCTAAATCGGTCCTACTAAAAAAACAACGGACTACGTCATCATTTCATCAAATGGCTTTCCAGATGTTATTTATATTGGCTGAAGAGCAGATTCAGGAATGAAGTAGTACCTGCAAGCATACGAATTCGGGCTGGAGTTACTTGCTTGTATCTGACCTGATACCTAAGGCGGCTGCTGTGTCTAGTCCGTATAGCTCGATTCCGTATACGAAATCCATTTTGTCACCTGGACTTTCTGAACTTTTTGTTCCTTCGTGGGCCGGCCGGGGTGGCCGAGCGGTTCTAGGCGCTACCGTCTGAAACCACGTGACCGCTACGGTCGCAGGTTCGAATCCTGCCTCTGGAATGGATGTGTGTGGTGTCCTTAGGTTGGCTAGGTTTAAGTAGTTCTAAGTTCTAGGGGACTGATGACCTCAGATGTTAAGTCCCATAGTGCTCAGAGCCATTTGAACCATTTTGTTCCTTCGCGGCACACAGGATACTCGCTATTCTAGCTATCGAGTATTTTATACAAACTTATAGAAAGAAACGTGTGATGCCGGCTTCATGAGCTGCTATTTTAGAAAAGAGAATATGCTGATCCTCTGACTCTCATGTCTTCCATTTCAGTATAAGTGCTACCTACTCACATGATGTTACAGCGAGAAGAGTTCATTGCTTCGTCTTCATGGATTTAAGATACTTTGTCACTGCCGCTGTCCCATTGGGAAAGAAAGGAGAGAGAGAAAGAGAGTGCCTGAGACCTGTAAATAAAAACCTGTACCTTTATTTTATTTATGTATTTCCCACCACTGTTGAAGCAATTGTGCCACAGCGACAGAAGGCAGTGAATTGCCAGTTAGTAAAGTTCCTGGGGCAGCATTGTGACACAGTGTCTTACGTACTGCTTGTCGTTCTCGAACGAGAAACCGTTTGCCCCTCAACACCTCTTTAAGCTCACTAAAAATGGCATAATCGTATGCTCGATGTATGGAGTGTGACTGAGAATCTACCACTTTAATAAATGCGAAAAACTCCTTTGCTGCTCTGGATGTGTGGGGCTTTGCATGATCGTTGCAGGATGGCCCCAAAGGTGAGTTGCCATAGTCGTATCGCTTTGATCACTTCGCGAATTATGTGGTCTGGCTTTGTAAATATAGCTGCGCATTCAGCGTTACCCCGTGCTGGAAAAAGTCTATATGAAGTGGCTTTTCCGGAGAGAGAAGGTGGTGAACACAATCACTGTTGCAGTTACATGAAAGGCGGTGCTCATTTTGGGAGGCTGCGATCCAGTATGTCGTTTTGTCTCCAGCAACCAGTCGTCGCAGAAACTGATTGTCTTCCTTGGCACAGCGCATCATATGTTCCATAGAGAGACAGAGACAGAGGGAGAGACTTCCATTCGATACGCTTCCTGCACTGGTTGAAAACTTAGAGGCACTCACTAGGCACACACTGTGCGAAATTCCAGTGTCCTTTATGACGGCGAGAACACTTCCGAGGCTCAATCCGACCTCTACGGTAATGGCTGCTTCCGTCTCTCACTGGTCTTCAATAATGAGAGCACCCACCTCCTGGAGAATGCCACAGGCGATGCGGTGCGGCGTTCCAGAACGTGCATCTAAGCCGAACGACACCCCTCCTGCCCTGAATCGCTTACGCTACGTCTAGACCGCTGCATCGGACTTGCACTGCTCTCCGTACATTTGTGCATTTCTCCGATGAATTTTCGTGCCCCGCACTCCTTCCGCTGTCGGAAGACAACACTACACCCGTTTGCTCTTGTTTTTGAGACTCCGTATCGTTGTTTTCACCATGACTGAGAACAGTAGACTGTAGCCGCGTCGTCCGTTGGGTGTACAGCCGTGTCCCTCTAGCGGCGAATTTGGGAGCTCAGCGCTGTTATAAGTTCTCACCTTCTTCCGTATGCAATAACATTACGATTCTTCCAGAAATTTTCGTTTTTGTGCCTCTAGATTAATTCTTTTTGATTGGATCTTACAGAATGAGAGACAATAATATCTGTAATGTCCTTTCTCCATTTATCACCAACAAGACATTCAAGAACAAATGTGATGGGCTTTCACGTTTTCACTTTACACTGAGTGCCAGTGTTGGTTGGGCACAGCCGCATACCACTAGCTATTTGATGTCCCGAGGAATATTCTCTCAAGGAATTTGCCTGTTCTACTGCAGTCCCGCGGGTACTAGGTAAACGTAGGTCGATTCCGACAGAGCCCCTCTTCTGTGGACAAGCGTAATGCAGCACAAACTGTGGGCCAGGTGCTCCAACCCTTGGCCCCTACCGTCTGTTTCCCCTCAAAAGCCGTTCATTGCGTTGGGCACAGAAAATCTAGGGATTTGCTAATACAATCTCCTCTTAAGTTTTCGAAGCTGGGATTGAGTTGAGATTGAGACCAGAGGACCATTGTATGAGACAAATTCCTAACGATGGCATGTCAATCGCGCTCAGAGAAAAGGCTACTAGAGGACCAGCGTCAAAACAAAATACCGCTAAAAGACGGACCACGAATGTTGGGTACAAAATTACGAGCATTTTACTTCTAATGATTTATTTGTATGTCCACCTGAAGATTTGGCTTTCGGCACCACCAAACTGGTAGAGACCTAAAACTAAAGGACTAGATGCAGCTGAACCAGTTTATTAATACCAAAGATGATTACTCATACCTGTGGTTGCCCTATCTACAAGGTTGTTTGCTGTTTTATAGTGTTTCCGTCTTTTTCAAATAGGGATGGCTAATCTCCGTATTTCCTTTCCTTTAATCAGGTCCACCTCTCGTTCTGTATGACTTTATGACGGATGGGTTACATATCTAGTTACTTTTACGTAAGTAATTCTACCCACTACCTCATCATCAATTAAACATTAAAACCAGTCTTGATCGCAACATTTTACTTAATTTTTTTGATAATGTTTTCAAAACTTTTACCTCATCAATTATGCTATCTACTCGCCTAATCTCTCTCTGTAGCACCACATTTCAAAAGCTTCTCTTCTGTTCTTCTGTAAACTGTTTATCGTCCGTGTTTTAAGTCCATAAAAGGCTACACTCCAAACGAATGTCTTCAGAAAAGACTTTCTGACACTTAAATCTGCATTCGATATTAACAAATTTCTCTTCTTCAGAAAGCTTTTCTCGCCATTATCAGTGCACATTTTATATCCTATCTACTTCGGCCATCATCTGTTATTTTCTTCCCCAACCAGCAAGACGAACAGAAATCAATACGAAGATTAAAAGAGTCATTAGATTAATTACGAGTACATACAGTGTCATACATCGCGTACGTGGTGAAGTTCTCGCTGATGCTGCACTACTTCTGTATTGATACAGATTGTACATTTTGTTCCGACAAACAAAATATTTCTTGCAACCTATTATTGCCCTAGTTAACTTCTGTTAAGCTGTGTAGATCAATCCCCTCAACGTGTCTTTTAAAATGTCTACTCTCCACAAGGGTACAGCATTCCTTCGATTATATCAACAGAATAAAAATTTCAGAAATGTGAGAAAAAGGCATTAGGTAAGACGAATCAGTTTTCAAGAAAACCTGTTTCATTCATAATTGGAATTGGGAATATAAATATTAATTATGGGTGAAGAAGGAATGCGTATAAACTGAATTTATCAAAACCGCTTTTGATTTTCAACAGTGTTTTTTCTGCCCTGTGATAAAAAAAAACTGTAACTAATGATAGAGGGTGTGAAAAAAACATATCTCTAAGAATGAGTAGAAAACGAGACTAACCCTGAAGGTTAATACGAGATGGTCTAAGAAGGTTTTGTGTTGGATTTCTAACGATTCGAAAAGAGCTAGAGGACGTCATACGGAAGCCTGGTGGACGAAGGTAGACAAACTTCAGTCCTGAGGCTGGTTTGATGCAGCTCTCCATGCAACTCTATCATGTGCAAGCTTCTTCATCTCCCAGTACCTACCGCAACCTACATCCTTCTGAATCTTCTTAGTGTATTCGTCTCTTGGTCTCCCTCTACGATTTTTATCCTCCACGCTGCCCTCCAATGCTAAATTTGTGATCCCTTGATGCCTCAGAACATGTCCTACCAACCGGTCCCTTCTTCTTGTCAAGTTGTGCCACAAACTCCTCTTCTCCCCAATTCTATTCAATACCTCCTCATTAGTTATGTGATCTACCCATCTACTCTTCAGCATTCTTCTGTAGCACCACATTTCGAAAGCTTCTATTCTCTTCTCGTCCAAACTATTTGTCTTTCATGATTCACTTCCATGCATGTCTGCACTCCATACAAATACTTTCAGAAACGCCTTCCTGACACTTAAATCTATACTCGATGTTAACAAATTTTTCCTCTTCAAAAACGCTTTCCTTGCCATTGCCAGTCTACACTTTACATCCTGTCTACTTCGACCATCATCAGTTATTTTGCTCCCCAAATAGCGAAACTCCTTTACTTCTTTAAGTTGTAAGAAGGCTGTTTAGGTTTTTTTATTGGTAACGCCACCTCTGTATGAAAATCACTGGCTGTGCTGTGTGCAGTCTGTGGCTGCTTTGCATTGTTGTAATACTCGCCATTGTAGTGTCAGGCAGTTGGCTGTTAACAGCGCGTAGCGTTGCGCAGTTGGAGGTGAGCCGCCAGCAGTGGTGGATGTGGGGAGAGAGATGGCGGAGTTTTGAAATTTGTCATGAACTGCTATATTTATATATGATGATATCAAGGTAAATACATTGTTTGTTCTCTATTAATATCTTTCATTTGCTAACTATCCCTATCAGTAGTTAGTGCCTTCCATAGTTTGAATCTTTTATTTAGCTGGCAGTAGTGGCGCTCGCTGTATTGCAGTAGCTTGAGCAGCGAAGATTTTTGTGAGGTAAGTGATTTGTGAAACGTATAGGTTAATGTTAGTCAGGGCCATTCTTTTGTAGGGAATTTTGAAAGTCAGATTGCGTTGCGCTAACAAAATATTGTGTGTCAGTTTAAGCACAGTCGTGTATAATTGTTCAAAGGGGACGTTTCATATGTCGACCCTTAGCCGAGGATACCTCACTGGAATCTTCTGATTTTTTTTCTTGTAGTTTGTGTAATTAGTGTAGATTTTGTTTATTGATAGCGCGTAATCATAGAGAGAATTTCCTTTGTAGTTGTAGTTTTTCATTGTTGTACAGTAAAACAGTTGTGGCATGCATGTAGATTTGCAGCAAGTTTTTCGCAGCTGCGCTTGCAATTAACTAAATATTATTTTCAGTGCTATGTTAATGTGTTCTCTTATTTTTGCTCTTCAAATTGTGTTTTTCTGTGTTGTCGTGTGAAATACTGTGACAATAATGGCGTGTGAAAAACGTAATACTAGGCTCCAAAGTAAACTGAGAAATGACAGTGAAGACGAAAGCAGTGTGTTAGCGCCGCAGAGTAATGAATTAACTAATGTTCAAAGTAGTAATTTGGTAATTGCGCATAGGGAAATGGAGCGGGCGGCAAACAATGGTGTAGACAGTGAAACAGGTAGTGAACAGGGAAGCGTTATCGATCGATTGGTCGGCAACAGCTCGCCTCAGGAATCGGGAATGACAGAACACAATATTGCAAATACTGCAGACTCAGGTTTTGGGTTCTCACCGCTTTCTCAAATGAGTAAAGACACATTTTCCGCTTGTCAAAATGTGAATGTTGCCGGTGCAACTTCACTGCCGAAAAGCACTGAGGAACATGTTTCAGACACCAGTGCATTGTTATTACAATTAATGCAACAAATGGGACAAAAGCTTGAAAAGTTAGACACAATGGAACAACACCAGAGACAAACACAGCAACAGTTAGACACAGTGGAACAAAATCTCAAAAAGTTAGACACAGTGGAACAAAATCTCAAAAAGTTAGACACAGTGGAACAAAATCTTAAAAAGTTAGACACAGTGGAACAAAATCTTAAAAAGTTAGACACAATGGAACAACACCAGAGACAAACACAGCAACAGTTAGACGCAATGGAACAAAATCTTCAAAAGTTAGACACCACACTTGAACAAACACGCGAAGATTTAACTACTGAGTTACATAACATTGAATCGAAATGTCAAAAAGTCTGTAATGACGTAAAAACACAAATTTGTGAGCATTTTCAACCTATTTTTTTCCGGCATGAAAATGCATTACAGAATCACGAAGCAGCCATAAAAGAACTGCAAACCATTGTTCATGAAAATCATGAGACCTTGTGGGCTAAAATTGACTCAGTTGCATCTACCGATTCGGTTACGCAACTTGCAAGAACTCAGGGAAACTTAAAGGACACAGTAGATACCCTGAAAATTGGTTCAGAAAGACACATGGAGGAAATAAGTACACTATCGGAGAAAGTAGCTGAACTTTCGGATCAGGTCACTAACTTATCTACAAAGGTAGATGATGATCTGAATGACACAAGACCCGTAGCCTTCTCTGACACAGAAGAGTATGAACAAATAAGAAAATTCTAACAAAATCAAAATCAAATCAATACACAGTACAAAAGAGAAATCCGGGAAGTACAAGATCAGTTTGCACAAGTAGTACAAGAATTACGTATTTCAGAGGACACCCGCGCCCCAATACGGGAAGAGGCACATAGATATACGGAACAGCAACAAAATAATAACACAGGGCATTTCGGAAGTTATGAAAGAAATTGGCAATGTGCACCGAATTTTGAGATGGAACGGCCGACACGACCTAACAATGACCAATATGCGACTCGCCGACATGATATTTTGACTATAAGCTGTTCATGACTACACGTAAATTCAAAACATTTAAAAATTCTGGCAACGACATTCATCCACAAGCATGGCTCCATCAATTCTCGCATTGTTTTCCTCCCAACTGGTCGTTAGAACACAGATTAGAATTTATGTGTGGCTACTTAGAGAATGAACCAGCTGTAAGAATGCGGTCGGTCATTCACGATTGCCACAGTGAAGGAGAGTTTTACCATGCCTTCCTCTCAGCATATTGGTCTCAGGCCACACAAGACCGAGTAAAACAAAGCATCATAATGATGAAACGTTTCGAACAATCTGAATTTTCCAGTCTTATGAAATATTTTGAAGACATGTTGCACAAGAATCAGTACCTGTCATACCCATACAGCCCCTCAGAACTTATCCGCATTTGCTTAATCAAATTGCCTGAACATTTACGACACATTATTTTGGCAGGACGTTGCAAAGACGACATTGAAGCTTTTCAGGGACTGTTACAAGAATTGGAAATTGACACTGACAATCGCGGAATGCGGAAACAGGAACACAACAATTACAGGTCACATCCGTCACAATTCCTCGATAATAACTGGACGCGACAAGGCTATTCCCACAACACAAATCGTGACCAAAACAGACACCACCCGTATGACAACCGTTGGCAGAGTAGTAATAATTACAGGGAAAGATCACCTCTCCGCGGTAATGACTATCACAGAGACAATCAGAGAAACAGACTATATTGGAACCAAAACAATTATTATTACGGGAGACAGAATAACTTGAGACGCAACGGTCCAGCGCGCAGTTACGATTCAGGGAGAAATTCTCCACCACTTAACCGACAAGAAAGAAACTACAGGAACTACCGACATGACGACAGACGATGTGATCGTAACGACAGACCGGAATTGCATCAGAACTGGCGGGATTCAAACAGAGCAGGGCCCTCTCGTCACGGTGAATTTGTAGAAGTTAGGTCTCCAAACCCCAATAACGACGCGCGCCAACAAAGAGACAATAGGCAATGACTCACACCGCTGGCAGCCACAAAACATACTTATGAAACTGACGACGCAGCTGCCGTAGCTAGTAATTACGTAAAAATGGAAGACATTAGGGACATCTTACTCCAGGAACACGACATAAAACATAACAACATTGCATATCCTGTGATTCACATTACAGTAAATGATGTAAAATTTACGGCAGTACTTGACTCTGGCAGTCCCATTTCAGTAATCAGTGAAACAGCCTTTAGCAAATGCAACAAATCGAACGATTGCCCCACACTTCCGTTACGTAAGATTAAATTGCAAGGTGCAATCTTTGGAAAAAGTGTAGATTTACGCCAACAAACCAATTTAGAATTCTTTTGTCAAAGCCACAGCTTCTCTATGAACTTTCTCATTGTTCCATTATTGTCGACGGAAATTATATTGGGAGTAGACTTTTTGAATGAATACAAAGCAATCTTAAACTTTCACGATGATGAAATAAGTTTAGAGAAAGAAGGTAAGTCAATAGCTTTGAAATTTGAAGATTGGCTCTCAAACCATGATGAGGAAATTAATCGGCTTTACCTTCTGTTAGACAACAGTTCGGAATTTTCTACGGAACTAGACACTAACAATCACTCTGCAAGTACTGACAGGGATGATATCGACGGCGCATTTGACACTAATAGGTTAATTCAGAATAAAATTCAAACAATTGAGAATTGTAATGACACTGATAGGCAGGACGTTTTTGAGATTTTACAAGAACATTCCACAGTTTTTACTCATAAAACAGGAACAATCAAGGGATTTCAATACCAATTTCGTGTTCGTGAGCATACTAAATTTTGTGTTAGACCATATGTAATTCCAGCACATTATAGGGACCGTGTTAGAACAGAAATACAATCTATGCTCGACGAGGGCATTATTGAGCCTGCAGTAAGCTCATACAACAATCCATTACATGTTGCTGAGAAGAAAAATGGATCGATCAGGCTTGTCTTAGATTCGAGACAAATCAAAACGATCATTATTCCTGAAACAGACAGGCCGCATACGTTGGAAGAACTTCTTCAAAATTTTAATGGTGTAAAAGTGTTGTCTTCCATTGATCTCAGGTCCAGCTTTTATCAGATCGAACTTCATCCAGAATGTAGAAAATACACAGCTTTCCTTTGTTTCGGCGTTTGTTATCAGTTTCGGAAACTTCCCTTTGGTTTGAACATTTCTTCAGCAGCATTCATTCGCGGGCTAAATTCCATATTACCTGAGTTCTTAAAACGTCACATCACCTTATATGTGGACGATATTCTAATAGCAGAAGCTTCATGGGAACTACATAATTGCATCCTCAACAGTTTGTTACGTATTTTTGCAGAATCTGGAATTACAGTTAACTTGGAAAAGTCTGAATTCGGTAGGACAAAGGTGAAGTTTTTGGGACATATTATTTCTTCTGAAGGCATTCAGCCGGATCCTGAAAAGTTAGAAGCAATCAGAGCCATTCCAGTTCCATCCACAAAAAGACAAGTCCGCAGTTTTCTAGGTCTCGTAAATTTTTACCGTCGTTTTCTGAATATGCAAATTCTTGTTACACCAAAACTTTGTTCTCTCACTGGAAAAAATACTATTTGGAACTGGGACGAACAAGCACAGCTGGAATTCGATTCTTTAAAAGAAGCGTTACTTCATGCGCCAATATTAGCTCATCCAGATCTATCACAAGATTTCTGCCTTAGCACGGATTCTTCTAAAGTCGGTCTTGGTGCCCATTTATTTCAAGAAGCCATAGAAAATGACATTACTGTTCAGAAAACCATTGCTTTTGCTAGCCGAGTGCTAACAAAATCTGAAAAAAATTATTCCGTTACTGAATTAGAAGCTTTAGCAATCGTTTGGGCATTTAACAAATTCCGTTTCTTTCTTTCTGTAAGCACGTAAAAGTATACAGTGATCATCGTGCATTACAATTTCTTATGTCTTCAAAATTAAATCATGACAGGTTAAAACGTTGGGCATTGTTTCTGCAAGAATTCCGCTTCACAATAGTCTACATTCCCGGCAAGGAGAACATTGTTGCGGACGCACTGTCTCGCGCACCGGCTGGGCTTGAGAAAAGTACCACAGAAGGCAACCTCGAGAAAAATTTCAGTATTCTTTACATTCAGAAAGTCGCCTTTGAAAACTTCATCACCACATCTTTAAAGGACATTGCTCATGAACAAGATAAAGATCCGATTTGGAAAGACATCAAGAGCAAATGGCATGAAAAGACACACACACAGATTCGGCATTATTATCTGGTTAGAAACAACATACTGTTCAAACGCTGCACTGTTGATGACGAGCTATGGGTACTTTGCATTCCTGACGATTTTGTTAATAAGCTCATTTGGTACATTCATTTCAGCTACGCACATTTTGGTCCACGAAAATGTTATCATATTCTTCGAACGACTTGTTATTTTAACAATATGGAAAAAAGAATTCGAAGAGTCTTGTCTATTTGTAAACTTTGTCAAAAGGCGAAACCATCTACTGTCTCACATCGTGCTCCGTTGTTTCCTATTATTCCTTCTAAATTAAAAGAATTTGCTGCTGTTGATCTCTTGGGACCGCTTGTCAGAACATCCAATGGATTTTCGTACGTTCTAGTCGCTGTTGAACTTACTTCAAAATTTGTTTCTTTCACTCCGTTACGTAAAGCCACTGGACGATCTGTATCCAACGCCTTTGTTAAAAATTTCTTACGTGAAGTTGGCCACGTTGCTAAAGTCATTTCAGATAACGGACCGCAATTTAGATCTGCTGTTTGGTCACGCACGCTTCGGAATCATAAAATCAAACCTGTTTTTATTTCATTGTACTCACCACATTGTAACCCGTCTGAACGGATTATGAAAGAAATCAATAAGCTTTGCAGACTTTATTGTCACAGAAAGCATCAGCATTGGGACAGATATTTACACTTATTTCAAAACGTGCTGAATGAAATGCCTCATGATTCCACTGCTTTACCACCTACTCTTGTACTAAAGAATGAAGAACCACCGAACAGAATCAGAGAGCTTGTACCTTTCCCAAATACACGTAAACTTCGACACAAAGACATAATTGATTTGGCTCTTAAAAATATAAAATCTGCAGCAGACAAAAGGAGAAAACTACACGGTAAAGCAAATGCAAAGAAATTGTATATTGGTCAGAAAGTTCTCATTAAAGCTCATTCATTGTCACATAAGAAGAAACACTTGAGTCACAAATTCTTTCTAGTTTACAATGGACCTTACAGAATCCGACGTATACCACATGATAATTGCGTTGAAGTTGAAACTCTGCGTACTAGGAAGAGTAAAGGTTTACACCACATTTCACATGTAAAACCATTTATTGAAAGATAATCTGCTTTTTAACTTAGTCTTTGCCATAAAATTTTTCACTTCACATTTCTAATATGCATTGTCAGACTTAGAATCTGTTAACATACAACAATGTTTGAAGTTAAATATCCAATCAAGAACCAAGAGAACTTACTTAAACAGAAATGACGAATGCATTGCTATAGTGAACAGACGTCACAGTGTTATTGTGTGTGTACATTCTTGCTTGTTAGTTGCACGATTATGGAACGACTATAAGGCTTACATACTTAGAACATTTACCAGTACTGCTAATGAGATTTTAATGCAACATTTTGGTTTACTTGAAAATATATTCTGGATTTAAAGTACTTTCTGTGAGATACCAGATGACACAGTGGTTAGTTTATATTACAGCTACACGATTTTATCACGACGCTACTAATGAGTGACAATATACAATATTGCTTTTGCGGTGTTTCTGTTTTATATCTGCACAGTTTTTCTGTTTTATTCTGGAAAGTAAAACATGTTTTAGTAGTAACTTTTGTAGTATAGCTACAATGAGACAGGGTTTTCCGTAGCACAATAATACGTTACAGCACAGTACGTTCTTCACCACAACAATAAGCGTAATAACTAAGATATCTATACGCAAAGCATTTCACTTTCGTTTATCATGAGGTAAGTACATTGTCTTCTGCAGAACTTAGCATTCGGAGGACGATAACTACGACACTTCCACAGAGATTATCTTACAGCAAGACGCATATTTAGCGCTACAGGACACGTATTTGAGTGATTAATTTTGTACTTAAAACATTTATTTTTAAAGATTTTTGAATTACAAAGAAAGTTTTCCGTGATACATTTCATTCCATTGCTGTAATCTGTAACACCTGAGGGTATAATTATAATAATCCTCAGGGGGGTACACGCCTACTTTGTGTACCATGTGTGTGGCAACCACAAGGAACCCTAGCTAATATGGTACTTGCTTATACAACTTTACACATCGGTACCATATTTCTCTAACACACAAATTACACAGCTATCTGATCATGTAACTGAGAGATAAACTTTTTTTATTACATCAGTGACAGATGTTTACGCAATTACACAGTTGGATAACTTCACACTTATGAAATTGTATTTTGTCTGTACTTTGTGAAATGCTCATATTTTTTCGGAACCATTGTGATACTATGAGAGCTTTGAATGATGTATTTGGTATGGATTCATGATTTTTAAAGTACGTTTGAGGCAGATGACACTTTTGACATGAGCAGAGAATTTTTTTAATTATTGGAGGAAGCTACGACGATTTTGAGATTTGACTGAGGTGTTATGATGTCATTTTTACGACGACAATGTGTATTATGCTGCTGAGGTATGTTTACGATTAATAGGCTGAGGCTATATGAGTTATTTGATTATGCTTCATATTTATAATGACGAAATATTGACGAGTGTCGATGGATACGTATATGTGTAATAAGGTAAGGAGTAATGAATAGTGGGTAGGGACTCTTGACTTGTGAAAAAGGATGTTGGAAACCAAGAATCGTACTTTAAGAGTTATGAAATGTGTGTAAATGCGTGAATGTATCACAATGCCGGCGAAAATTTTTTGGACAACGTTATATTCATAGGATTTTCTTTCTACAGATTTGCAACGCTAATTCTTGACCTGTGAAATATTTTTATGTGAGACTGTCACTGTAGCGGAAGCTGGTGTCGTAAATATTTCCGTAAGAAAGTTAAGTGACCACCTGCACGTAATGCGTCGTGGGCACGCAGCTGTGTCAAACACCTGGAGAACAAGCCATTAGGGTGTGCCTTTCCGGAAGCACAGGTAGAAAAAAAAAGAAAAAAGGCAGGCCTTTATCCTCGCCATTGGCATTCCTTTAGAGAAAATATTGCAAATGCGACACCCTCATTACTTCCATTAACCTTGCTATTGTCATTCCTTTGTAGAAAGCATCGCAAATATTACACGCTCATCACCTGAAAACATATGATTACTCGTACTTTGTGCTAATTACTGCAATGCTTATGAATTGATGGGAAATATTCGTACATCTGCACACCTGATTATGACAAGTGTCTTTCTATGAGAGTTGAGAGCTACTGACTTACGAAATGTCACATGACTATTGAATGATATTTTTATGCTTTGCTTTCCGTAGTTGCTTATTTCACTTGATATCTGGTTTCCAGCTGTGTTGCAGCATTGCTTTTATAAAATAAAATGCATTTGCTAATGTGAACACTTTCTGTCAACAGATCTATTAAATAATTATTTTATGATCCACATTCTTTAAAAAAGGAGCAATTGGAAAGGAAAGAACAATAAGAAGGAACTAGTAACAGTAACACGTAATTTTCTTTTCAAGTACATGGTAATATTTCTTTTTACAATCAGTTGTTGTGGTGCACCACTTTAATTACATAGATATTAAGATGTGAATATACATTTCCCTTATCTGCATTGTTGTTTTTACTGTAATATTTTTTCTGCTCGAGCTTTGTCATGTATAGATATAAGTTTTATATTTTTTATATTTTTTATATTTGCTGCTGCTCTTTGCCAGGCATAGTGCTACTGAATTTTAAATTGTATTACTCTGTTAAGCTAGTTTTACTATTGATTTATTTTTATTGTTGCTGCACATTGGCTCATATTAGTTGTAATTTTGCATTTTATCTGTTAATTTAGATTTGCTGCTGCTTGCTTTGCAAATTGGCATTTTTTTGTCATTGCTGTTTGTGATAATTTGTTATGTGATGCTGCATTGCCTCGTCCCTTAGTTTAGCATCTGAGCTCAGTAGATTTAAGTTAGCTTAAGAGGGGGTAGCCTCTAAGAGAATGAGTTTCGATGAATTGGAAGAAATGCATTAGAAGTTATACAAAAAAAAAAGTACAGAAAACAGGTTTAGGTAGGATTTTCTTGGAAATAAATGTTGAGGTAAGAAATGTGTGAACATATAAATACAGAAAGCATGCTTAGATAGAATTTTTTTGGTGGAAACAAAGGATGAAATAAGAGGAAAGATATATGAAGTTTTGGGTTGGACTGCAGTACCAAATGTTACACTGAAAACGAACCCTATCCTTTCCTATTGGTGTTATCCCACTATGTGTTTGTGTACCCTTGTGTAGTTGTTTTCTTCCTGTCTCTGTGTAGTTTCATAGAATTTTTTTTTCTCTTTTAATATTAAGCTACATTCACTATGATGAGGAATACTGTTACCCTCAAATATAATTGGCATTAATAATATGTTATTTACCTTATAAATATGCTTACACATTATTTACTCTGTTTTGTTTTAATGCTCATGTGTGAAGTTGATGTTTCGAAAGTGATTCTGATCTTTTATTTTTGTACTCATGTCGTAATTCCTGTAACACTGATGTATATGTTTATTTCTATTCTTTTGTAACGCCTGTTTTACTACAAATGTTGTCTGTATTGTTATGTTCTTTAATGATGTATTTTGTACCTTTGTAATTGTATTTTCATGTTGTAAATTTATAATTGTACAGACACCAGTTCTTCAAATTAAGTTACATTTCACTGCACACGTTTCTGTTGGTCATAGTATATGGACAATATGAGAGAAGTAGGGACTGTTAGTGTTTGCACGTGTGTTAATAATTCAGCAAGGGACTGGATAACAGCATTGCTGGTTCTAAGGACAATTCCAAACACTTTGTGAGTGCACAAGTGGTGGTTATGGACTTGCTATATTATTCGCAAGACTGTTCGATGGTGATTGTGCACCTGCACAGTCGCAACAGATGGCTGCTGGCCATTTCTACAAGGACTACAGTGGGTCTACACCTTTGCTGACTCACCAGTACCATTATTTCTACAAGGCCTGCAGTGGGTCTGCACCTCTGGTGGCCCACCAATACCGTAATCTCTACCAGGACTACAGTGGGTCTGTTCTGTGATGACCTACCTATCAATATTCTTCAAAACGTCGAATGACTCTGTTGTGGGTTTGCTATGTTGTGGCCCATTACCTGTCTGCATGTCAAGAGTCAGCACTGTCTTTCCGTTGGAAGGACAACACTACTTCTTCAAGACTGCATGGAAATCCACTACTTCTATGTGCATTTTCTTTTACTGCTCAGACTTTGAGAAAAACTCTGCATTTTTACTGTGATGAACAATGTGGACTGTCTTTATGGACTGTGAGAAATTTATAGCTTTTGACCAACATTGTATCAATAAGTGTGTGCATTTGATTTCTTTGTTATTGTAATTATGAAAATTTTTTTTCAAATCTGTATTGGCCACTGCCCAATCCAATTTGTAAAAATTTTTGTGGGGAGCATGGGGGCTATGTAAGTAGGCTGTTTAGGTTTTTTTATTGGTAACGCCACCTCTGTATGAAAATCACTGGCTGTGCTGTGTGCAGTCTATGGCTGCTTTGCATTGTTGTAATACTCGCCATTGTAGTGTTAGGCAGTTGGCTGTTAACAGCGCGTAGCGTTGCGCAGTTGGAGGTGAGCCGCCAGCAGTGGTGGATGTGGGGAGAGAGATGGCGGAGTTTTGAAATTTGTCATGAACTGCTATATTTACATATGATGATATCAAGGTAAATACATTGTTTGTTCTCTATTAATATCTTTCATTTGCTAACTATCCCTATCAGTAGTTAGTGCCTTCCATAGTTTGAATCTTTTATTTAGCTGGCAGTAGTGGCGCTCGCTGTATTGCAGTAGCTTGAGCAGCGAAGATTTTTGTGAGGTGAGTGATTTGTGAAACGTATAGGTTAATGTTAGTCAGGGCCATTCTTTTGTAGGGAATTTTGAAAGTCAGATTGCGTTGCGCTAACAAAATATTGTGTGCCAGTTAAAGCACAGTCGTGCATAATTGTTCAAAGGGGACGTTTCAAAGTGTCTCATTTCCTTATCTAATTCCCTCAGCATCACCCGACTTAATTCGACTACATTCCATTATCCTCGTTTTGCTTTTGTTGATGTTCATCTTATATCCTCCTTTGAAGACACTGCCAATCCGTATCCGACATAATTATGATGTTATCAGGAGGCATAAAAGTTTTTATTTACTCTACCTGAACTTTAAATCTTGCCTGCAGGATGTCTTTGGTTTCCTTTCGTGCTTTATCAGTGCAGAGATTCAGTAACATCAGATTTAGGCTTCACACCCATTCTCTCCCTTGTCAATCACTGTTTTCCAATCATATCATTCGACTCTTATAACTGCAGTCTGATTTCTGTTCAAGCTAATGGCCTTTCACTCACTACATTTGATCACTGACATGAGATGTTAAATTTGCATGAATTTCTAAGGGACCAAACTGCTGAGGTCATCGGTTCCTAGACTTACACACTACTTAAACTAACTTATGCTAAGAAGAACACAGACACACACACTTGCCCGAGGGAGGACTCGAACCTCCAGCAGCAGGGGCCGCACTCACTGACGTCAGAATTTCTGTTACTGTATCTCTGTCAACAATGTCGAAATCTTTCCTGTATCACACCTATTATTCTCTCTAGAGAATGTAGTGACGTCAAAGCATGCAAGGAATGAAACCCTGTATTTAGATATACCTAGACGACGGTGTACCGGCGGCATCGAAATTCCAAAGAGGCGGCAGGGCCTTGCTTGCAAGTCAGGTCGTATTGTCAACATCTTAAGCGTCGGACAGTAGCGCCGGGTAATCAGCGAAGAAACTCGAGGCGAGAAGATGCAATCTCTGGCTCCGCGCCTGGTTTGGAAGGAAGGAGCACACGCATACCTCGCCTCGCAACCTGCAAGATAAATATTGGAGCGCAGAGATTTCCCATGGCGGGGCCGCGGGTGGGGCAGCACTCATATCTCTCAGTATAAATATTACACGGCCCCCCAGATTGAAACTCGGCGGCATCTGCGCCCCCCACTCGCAAGAAGCCACTGCGAGACCAGCTGGCGATTCCTTCGCCTGATACTCCTAAATGAAACAAGCACGTATCCCTTATAAATAGGCCACGGTGCACGCCCCCAACGTGTCGTAGGCTACGGGAACGATACTGGCTGAAGCTGAACACCAGCTAATGGCACAGGGCGGGCATGGTGCCCGTAGGTGCAAGATGTGAACATTTGTCCGACACAGAAGTCAGCGATATTTTAACACCACACTCAACTATTTCTAAACTCTGGTCACGTATTGCATACATTTACCCTCGGTTTAACCCGAAAATAATACAATGTAATGCGACAAGCAGCACATGTAGCATCCTCGGTGCAAAAGTGACTACTCAATAATTTTAATTCTATGGCGAACGGATGGTTAAAAACATTGTTATTTTGAGATCTGTCGTTTTTTTGGGTTGAAATCACAAAAAGCAGAGTGTTACTTCTATTTTTATCAGTTTAGTTAGTTGATCAAGGTAACTGTAGAACGGTTAAATAGTAGGAATTACGCCTGTCTTGACGAATCACTTAAGGGACTGTAACTTCCCTCTTACTAATCGGCCTATCCTGCTTCCGATTTAAAATATGACCATGGATCGCGTGTATGCCTAATGGATTTTTTCTAATTATATAAGGCTATCCCGAAGAGGTGATACCTATAAAAAGGAGGAAAGTGTACAACCGACCCTTTTGATGAAAAGTATACTAAAAATAAAAGTAACTAAACCGAACAGGGCTATAATTTGGAAAATGAAAGTTATTTTGTGCATGCACTCACGAACAACACTGGACAGAAAGGGGTACCACTGATCATGAATCCAAACGTTACACTAATGAATGGAAAGGAAGTAATTAACGGTCTCCAGCCCACTGGGGTAATTTACATCAAAAATCCTGTACAAGGTGATGGGAAAGAAAAACACGTATTATTAAACACTGATGTGGCAACTAAAGGCTGCCATTGGGTTTTTTTTTTTTTGACACTATTTTAAGTGAGTATGTAATGATACAGGGTTATAAATATAAAATCAAAAAGGGGTAATGCAGGAGTCGGTTTAATAATGAATAAAAAAATAGGAGTGCTCGCAAGCTGCTACAAACAGCATAGTGAACGCATTATTGTGGCCAAGATAGACACGAAGCCAACGCGTACTACAGTAGTACAAGTTCATGTGCCAACCAGCTCTGCAGATGACGAAGAAATTGAAGAAATGAATGATGAAATAAAAGAAATCATTCAGATAGTGAAAGGAGACGAAAATTTAATAGTCATGGGTGACTGGAATTTGGTGGTAGGAAAAGGGAGAGAAGGAATCGTAGTAGGTGAATATGGATTGGAGCTAAGAAATGGAAGATGAAGCCGCCTGGTAGAATTTTGCACAGAGCAGAACATAATCATAGCTAACACTTGGTTCAAGAATCATAAAAGAAGGTTGTATACATGGAAGAAGCCAGGAGATACGGACAGGTTTCAGAAAGATCATATAATAGTAAGACAGAGATTTAGGAACCAGGTTTAAAATTGTAAGACACTTCCAGGAGCAGATGTGGACTCTGACCACAATCTATTGGTTATGAACTGTAGATTAAAACTGAAGAAACTGCAAAAAGGTGGGAATTTAAGGAGATGGGACCTGGATAATCTGACTAAACCAGAGGTTGTACAGAGTTTCAGGGAGAGCATAAGGGAACAATTGACAGGAATGAGGGAAAGAAATAAAGTAGAAGAAGAATGGGTAGCTTTGAGAGATGAAGTAGTGGAGGCAGCAGAGGATCAAGTAGGTAAAAAGACGAGGGTTGGTAGAAATCCTTGGGTAACAGAAGAGATATTGAACTTAATTAATGAAAAGAGAAAATATAAAAATTCAGTAAATGAAGCAGGCAAAAAAGGAATACAAACGTCTCAAAAATGAGATCGACAGGAAGTGCAAAATGGCTAAGCAAGGATGGCTAGAGGACAAGTGTAAGGATGTAGAGGCTTGTCTCACTAGGGGTAAGATAGATACTGCCTACAGGAAAACTAAAGAGACCTTTGGAGAAAAGAGGACCACTTGTATGAATATCAAGAGCTCAGATGGAAAAACAGTTCTAAGCAAAGAAGGGAAAGCAGAAAGGTGGAAGGAGTATATAGAGAGTCTATACAAAGGCGATATTCTTGAGGACAATATTATAGAAATGGAAGAGGATGCAAATGAAGATGAAATGGGAGATACGATACTGCGTGAACAGTTTGACAGAGCACTGAAAGACCTGGGTCGAAACAAGGCCCCAGGAGTAGACAACATTCCATCAGAACTACTGACGGCCTTGAGAGAGCCAGTCCTGACAAAACTCTACCATCTGGTGAGCAAGATGTATGAGACAGGCGAAATACCCTCAGACTTCAAGAAGAATATAATTATTCCAATCCCAAAGAGGGCAGGTGCTGACAGAATTGAAAATTACCGAACTATCAGTTTAATAAGTCACAGTTGCAAAATACTAACACGAATTCTTTACAGACGAATGGAAAAACTGGTAGAAGCCGACCTCGGGGAAGATCAGATTGCTTTCTGTAGAAATATAGGAACACGTGAGGCAATACTGACCCTACGACTTATCTTAGAAGCTAGATTAAGGAAAGGCAAACCTACGTTTCTAGTATTTGTAGACTTAGAAAAAGCTTTTGACAATGTTAACTGGAATACTCTCTTTCAAATTATGAAGGTGGCAGGGGTAAAATACAGGGAGCGAAAGGATATTTACAATTTGTACAGAAACCAGATGGCAGTTATAAGAGTCGAGGGACATGAAAGTGTGTAGAAATCGTAGAGGGAGACCAAGAGATGAATACACTAAACAGATTCAGAAGGATGTAGGTTGCAGTAGGTGCTGGGAGATGAAGAAGCTTGCACAGGATAGAGTAGCATGGAGAGCTGCATCAAACGAGTCTCAGGACTGAAGACCACAACAACAACAATAACAAGTAATGATAAAGAAAACTGAGAAGTCACTCTTACGTTATGTTTGGCATAACATTTTGAGAAAGGCAATCGAGTAATGATTTGGAAATTTGCAATTAAACTGTATGTTAGTACTGAACTTCGTTACGTGAACAATGAATTTCAGTACTCAGCATAACGTTATCAAAGAAATTTAGAAGAAAACCAAATATTTTTCACTTTGCCGTACTTATTTTGCAAATTGTACTTCATGTTATTGTCTGAACACCTGAACCTTTTTTAGTGATTTGAACAGAATTAAATACTACAATACGTATCGAACCAAACAGCCATGTGCTCCAAGCTATATGTAAAATAAATAAAACTTCCGCACTCTTAATTTGTGCATTTCTTTAGATTAGGATTTTTTCCAGTGATTGATTCTCTAAATTGAAAAATGAAATTGCTTTACTTTAGTGATATACTGATGCCTCTTTTGTACAACAGTTAATTGAAAGTAGACTGAGGTTAAAATTCTTAAAAGAAAAATTATTCATTAATAAACTGGCTGTAACTGTTTCTTATGACACTCAGTTATCATATTAGGAAAAAAGGAACAAGAATTCTGCTTGGCAACAATGTCTGGGGGCAATGAGGACACAATCGCCCTGATTTTAACTGATTATTGTTATTTAATTAATCTTATCAATCAAATCACATTCAGTTGTGTTGCTAGGTTAGCCGTTAATACTTTCTACCAACGAACAGTCTTACTTCACTGCTGTGCATACGATGAAACGCGGAGCCGATGACGAAACTGTGTTGCTGGAACAGCTGCTGTTGTTGAAGACGGTAGCATATTGCAGAGCCACGCCTAATTATAGGAACGGGAAATCGTAATTAATACAGCCTCTTCCGCCCGTCCACTGTCCGTACTCCTGCTCTAGACATCTGGCCAGCGCGCGTACATGATGCCGCCGAAAATGGTACTCTCTACTGCGAGGGCGTTAACACCACACTTCCGCACACTACAAGTGCTGGAATCCGTCTCCCCTCTCTCCGTGCGCTCTGCGCAACAACCCCTGCCCAAAGATTTTACAACACAGAAAAACTGTTGTTATCGTTGCTAGTCGATCCAAATAACAATTCCTTTGGCTTTTTCGCAGAGCTTATAAGTTTCACAGTAAAACACAGATAAATACAATGAAACGTCAACAGACTTCTTCCTAAATGTACACAGACAGTGAAGCAAAGTCATCACTTATTAAAATAAAGCATTTAAATTACAAATATTCACATACAATTAAAAAAAAGTAATATATCGGTTGCAGGTGCCATGCATCCTGCATTTTCTGTGTTGCAGGACTTTCGAGTTACGTCAATTTTAGTGAATGAAACGAAATATCCCACTGCTATGGTTGTTGTTGTTGTGGTCTTCAGTCCTGAGACTTGTTTGATGCAGCTCTCCATGCTACTCTATCCTGTGCAAGCTTCTTCATCTCCCAGTACCTACTGCAACCTACATCCTTCTGAATCTGCTTAGCGTATTCATCTCTTGGTGTCCCTCTACGATTTTTACCCTCCACGGTGCCCTCCAATGCTAGATTTGTGATCCCTCGATGCCTCAAAACCTGTCCTACCAACCGATCCCTTCTTCTAGTCAAGTTGTGCCAAAAACTCCTCTTCTCCCCAATCCTACTCAATACCTCCTCATTAGTTACGTGATCTACCCACCTTATCTTCAGCATTCTTCTGTAGCACCACATTTCGAAAGCTTCTATTCTCTTCTTGTCCAAACTAGTTATCGTCCATGTTTCACTTCCATACATGGCTACACTCCATACAAATACTTTCAGAAACGACTTCCTGACACTTAAATCTATACTCGATGTTAACAAGTTTCTCTTCTTGAGAATCGCTTTCCTTGCCATTGCCAGTCTACATTTTATATCCTCTCTGCTTCGACCATCATCGGTTATTTTACTCCCTAAATAGCAAAACTCCTACTTTAAGTGTCTCATTTCCTAATCTAATTCCCTCAGCATCACCCGACTTAATTCGACTACATTCCATTACCCTCGTTTTGTTTTTGTTGATGTTCATCTTATATCCTCCTTTCAAGATACTATCCATTACGTTCAACTGTTCTTCTAAGTCTTTGCTGACAGAATTAAAATGTCATCGGCGAACCTCAAAGTTTTTATTTCTTCTCCATGGATTTTAATACCTACTCCGAATTTTTCTTTTCTTTCCTTTACTGCTTGCTCAATATACAGATTGAATAACATCGGGGAAAGGCTACAACCCTGTCTCACTCCTTTCCCAACCACTGCTTCCCTTTCATGCCCCTCGACTCTTATAACTGCCATCTGGTTTCTGTACAAATTGTAAATAGCCTTTCGCTCCATGTATTTTACCCCTGCCACCTTCAGAATTTGAAAGAGAGTATTCCAGTTAACTTTGTCAAAAGCTTTCTCTAAGTCTACAAATGCTAGAAACGTAGGTTTACCTTTTCTTAATCTTTCTTCTACGAAAAGTCGTAAGGTCTGTATTGCCTCACGTGTTCCAACATTTCTACGGAATCCAAACTGATCTTCCCCGAGGTCGGCTTCTACCAGTTTTTCCATTCGTCTGTAAAGAATTCGCGTTAGTATTTTGCAGCTGTGACTTATTAAACTGATAGTTCGGTAATTTTCAAATCTGTCAACACCTGCTTTCTTTGGGATTGGAATTATTATATTTTTCTTGAAGTCTGTGGGTATTTCGCCTGTCTCATACATCGTGCTCACCAGATGGTAGAGTTTTGTCATGACTGGCTCTCCCGAGGCCATCAGTAGTTCTAATGGAATGTTGTCTACTCCCGGGGCCTTGTTTCGACTCAGGTCTTTCAGTGCTCTGTCAAACTCTTCACGCAGTATCTTATCTTCCATTTCGTCTTCATCTACATCCTCTTCCATTTTTATAATATTGTCCTTAAGTACATCGCCCTTGTATAAATCCTCTATATACTCCTTCCACCTTACTGCCTTCCCTTCTTTGCTTAGAACTGGGTTTCCATCTGAGCTCTTAATATTGATACAACTGGTTCTCTTCTCTCCAAAGGTCTCTTAAATTTTCCTGTAGACATTATCTATCTTACCCCTAGTGAGACAAGCCTCTACATCCTCACATTTGCCCTCTATCCATGCCTGCTTAGGCATTTTGCACTTTCTGTCGATATCATTTTTGAGACGTTTGTATTGATTTTTGCATGCGTCTTTTGCTGCATTTTTATATTTTATCCTTTCATCAATTAAATTCAATATTTCTTCTGTTACCCAAGGATTTCTATTAGCCCTCGCCTTTTTATCTACTTGATCGTCTGCTGCCTCCACTACTTCATCCCTCAGAGCTACCCATTCTTCTTCTACTTTATTTCTTTCCCCCATTCCTGTCAATTGTTCCCTTATGCTCTCCCTGAAACTCTCTACAACCTCTGGTTCTTTCAGTTTATCCAGGTCCCATCTCCTTAAATTCCCACCTCTTTGCAGTTTCTTCAGTTTCAATCTGCAGTTCATAACCAATAGATTGTTGTCAGAATCCACATCTGCCCCTGGAAATGTCTTACAATTTAAAACCTGGTTCCTAAATCTCTGTCTTACCATTATATAATCTATATGATACCTTTTAGTATCTCCAGGATTCTTCCAGGTATACAACCTTCTTTGATGATTCTTGAACCAAGTGTTAGCTATGAGTAAGTTATGCTCTGTGCAAAATTCTACAAGGCGGCTTCCTCTCTCATTCCTTCCCCCCAATCCATATTCACCTACTATGTTTCCTTCTCTCCCTTTTCCTACTGACGAATTCCAGTCACCCATGACTATTAAATTTTCGTCTCCCTTCACTACCTGAATAATTTCTTTTATCTCGTCATACATTTCATCTATTTCTTCATCATCTGCAGAGCTAGTTGGCATATAAACTTGTACTACTGTAGTAGGCATGGGCTTTGTGTCTATCTTGGCCACAATAATGCGTTACCCCTATTTCATTACCCCTATTTGATTTTGTATTTATAACCCTGTAATCGCCTGACCAAAAGTCTTGTTCCTCCTGCCACCGAACTTCACTAATTCCCACTATATCTATCTTTAACCTATCCATTTCTCTTTTTAAATTTTCTAACCTACCTGCCCGATTAAGGGATCTGACATTCCACGCTCCGATCCGTAGAATGCCAGTTTTCTTTCTCCTGATAATGACGTTCTCTTGAGTAGTCCCCGCCCGGAGATCCGAATGGGGGACTATTTTACCTCCTGAATATTTTACCCAAGAGGACGCCATCATCATTTAATCATACAGTAAAGCTGCATGGCTACTATGGTTAGGCCATAAAAGTACTCTATTTCTTAAATTAACTATTGTTAGCTTTCCCAATTAACTATGATGCTGTAGGTTATTCTGTGAATTGTATGATTTCCAGTGATGTGTTCTTGATATTTTGAGTTGCTTCACTTAGTAGAGCCATTCTCTAATATTCTCAGTTGTGTCCCTTTCGAACAAGTGGATTAGGATATTTTAAATTGTTCAAGTGGTTCAAAGGGCTCTAAGCACTATGGGACTTAACATCTGAGGTCATCAGTCCCCTAGACTTAAAACTACTTAAACCTAACCTAAGGACACCATACACATCCATGCCCGAGGCAGGATTCGAACCTGCGACCGTAGCGGCAGTGCAGCTCCGGACTGAAGCGCCTAGAACCTTTTAATTTGTGTCACTTTTTCAGAATATACTTACTCGTTTCCTTTTTTGCTCCCATTTCTTACATATTATTGACGTTGTCATCAGGGAGTTCACCTGTCATACAGCACGATTATATAGGAGATAGACATTCTGCTAATTCGGAATGCACTCAATGAAAACAAGCCCACAAAAGAAATCCAAGGGATGAAGTAACAAAGGAAGAACATAGGAACATATTTCATGAACCACATTTTTTATAGAAATGCATCATTCGTAGTTAAATCCCATAAAAATATAGGATCAGCTGTTACAGCTACCAGTTTTGATGGTGATATAAGTCTCCGCCACACACCGTCAGGTGGCTGGCGGAGTATGGATGTAGACGTAGATGTTACTCCATGTAGATCAGAAGCAGGCTTGTTCAAACTTATTCTAACCCGGTTCCTCTGCCTGAAAACAATAATAAAGGCATTCAACATCTTATCAATGAAACTATTGTGCCACATAGTTATTACAATTTTTATTATAGAAAAGTCTCAGTATTAGATGAATATTATGATTATGATTCAATAGTTAAGTGTCTAATAAGTGTTAAGAGGTTATAATACTACATGGTACTCACATTTGAGGTATAGTTCTGAATCTGTGGAAGGTGTTGTTAAATTATGTAATTTCTAGGAACGTAACCTGTTTGCAGCAATGGAACCCAAATGCTATTAGTCAAAATCCATTCCACTCAATGTGCGATACATTATTAATAAGCACAAATGAATCATTCAAAGTTCTATATGTTTATATTTTATTATACAAAAGGGACAGAACATATATTAAAAGTGGCGTAGTCAAAACAATGGGCAGTTCATTGTGGCTGACGATAGAGATGACTGAAAAACTATTTTATCACCGTGTTATATCTATTTTCGTTAGTGCCGATAAAATGTCTTTCTAGTTTTATTCAAAATCTGATTTTCAGTATTGTGTGACGTCTGTGGCAAGAATTATTGCAAGCACATCTCTAAAATCACATTTAATGGCTATCCATGGTTCCACCATTGTATTATACATTCCTAACTAGGTGAAGAATTACTCAACTTCTACCAGAATTTCTCGAAATATATGAATCGAAACGATAGGCGGTTATAAAAGTTTAATTGCAAATTCAAAAAATCAAAATGTTACCACAAAACTTGGTGATGTGTCACTCCGTCTTTACGTGTTCACTCTTCAATGAGACACATTTTACCCTACGATGAACGACTTCGCTGCAGAAGTCCACATTGAGGCTGTTCAGCAAACTTCGGACCTCAAAAGTCACTTCGGCATCTTTCTGGAAATGCCTACCACACAATGGTGTCTTCATCCAAAGTCACTAGCTGCAATGTGTCAGATTGCTGTTAGAGGGTACTCTCCCTGTATCACATTGTTTTACTCTTCCGCTGCCTCTGCCTACCTTATCGCACTACAACTTCAAATCACTACCTCCAAGGTACTTTTTATGGGGGCCCCAAACAGTACGTGCTCGTATTCAACGGTTTCCAACTACACTCTCTCATTATATGTGTGGTACGTCACATTCCGCTAGTGGAGCAGAATGTACGTCAGGTAAGCGCAGGAGGGAATCTTCAATCAGTCACTGGAAAACATATTTTTCTAATGTCAAACCATGTTCACAGATGTACAGCTTTTAGTTATCTCTAACTTTTATTGAGGAAACCAACTATTTGGCGCTGCAGAGGTCTCAGTAATTGTGACTCTCAATTTTCTACGGTGTCTTCGCTGTGTGTATCTTGTAGAACTTGTTCCTCTTCTCTTGATGGTATATAATCATAATCGTACATACCTGTAAAATAAGGGCCAGAATTTAACTGTCCTTATATTATAGTATCCATAACTACAACCCAGTATGGTGATTTAAAAAAAATATAAGAATTAATTATCTAGCATCAGAAGCCGACAGTGTATGTGTCGTAATCTGACAGTGTCAGCTACCACAATTAAATAAAAAAAAATTCTTAAAATGCATGTCACCTACTGATTTCAGTGTTTTAACTCCAGAAGGAGGCAGTATCATTTAAGGAAACGAATATGTATCTGCATTAATTATCAGACTCTATCCCCAGCAAAATTGTAACATCTTAAATGTGTATGTGCAGTTATCAACAAGTCTGAAGAGTCTAAGAAGGTGCATGTACATTTATGTTGACTCAGTGAAGGGTGATTTCCGTGGAGTTTGTGTCAATCATAATAAAGTATGGTCATGATGTCACTTCCATATATGCACCCTAAATTTAGTACTAATCTCAACTTGTATGAGCGCTTCCTGGCTAAATGTACGTACACGTCTCAGCACAGTTCATCTGAGGTCACGAACATGCAGTGAGGAATGCAGGTGAGGGCTAAAATCTGGAACAGACGTGTGTGGTGTAAGGGAGGCCGTGTTAAGATGTGTACATATGCTTATTCAGCAACCTCCCTGGTGAGAGAAGGCTTTTTCGAAATTTAGGAGGAATAAGTGATGTTGTAATTAAGACTTGGTAAGATCTCCACATATGCATTAACACAATTCACAAGCTTGCATATTTCACTAAGCCAGTATAAATACGCTTGCACTTTCTCAGAGCAGATTTGCTGATGACTGAACAAGCACATTTAGAGTGTTACAATTTCGTTGGTGCTAACTTTTGGTAAAAATACAGACACTTTTTGATTCCTTTGAAGTGAATGATACATACACTGTCAGCATTTTTAAGATCCGATAGCTGACACTCATTGACAGTTTATGACATTTGCATTGTCACCTTTCAGCATTAGAATATTAATACACTTGAGAGCCTAGTTCACATTCAAATATTTATTTTGAATTGGTGATCGCTTTCAACAGTACTTGGCTGTCATCTTTGGATCTCATTTTTTTCAAAATTGTGCAATACATTTTCACAACGTTGAAATTTAAATAGTTTTGACAGCAGTGACGCACTATTGAAACCCGTCACCGATTCAGAATAAATATTTAAATCGGATCTTGCCTTTGAAGTATTTTTTGCAAATATTACATTCTGCAGATCGTCCCCTGATCAGAATGTCTGTAACAGAATACTAATCGAGATTCAGTGGCTCACGCACAGTGTCAGGCTAAGTCACATACATTGTCAGCTTCTGGTGTCAGAACACTATTCTAGATCTGATACTAACACCCATATCACGCTTGTCACACACACTGTCATAATGTTACAATTTTGTTTGATGTTTACTTTCCACATGGTGAGGTATGAGGCAATTTGTTAAAAATCTCATACAGCGTAATGTTGTGTGGGACGATTGTGTGGGGCGATATGTTAGTGTTTCAGGTAACAATGATGATGTAATATGGTCATGCATAGGGAAATATGTTACAGTTTCACTGTAACATGACTATGTATGGGACAATTCGTTAAGTCTTTGCTGTAACATAGAGATGTACAGCGTGATAATTATTGAACTATAGGAGAACCGCCCCCCCCCCCCCCCCAGCCATGGACCTTGCCGTTGGTGGGGAGGTTTGCGTGCCTCAGCGATAGCCATACCGTAGGTGCAACCATAACGGAGGGAAATGTTTTGAGAGGCCAGACAAACGTGTGGTTCCCGAAGAGGGGCAGCAGTCTTTTCAGTAGTTGCAGGGGCAGCAGTCTGGATGATTGACTGAACTGGCCTTGTAACACTAATCAAAACGGCCCTTCTGTGCTGGTACTGCGAAAGGCTGAAAGCAAGGGGAAACTACAGCCATAATTTTTCCCGAGGGCAGGCAGCTTTACAGTATGGTTAAATGATGATGGCGTCCTCTTGGGTAAAATAGTCCCCCATTCGGATCTCCGGACGGGGACTACTCAGGAGGACGTTGTTATCAGGAGAAAGAAAATTGCAGTTCTACGGTTCTGCGCGTGGAATGTCAGATCCCTTAATCGGGCAGGTAGGTTTGAAAATTTAAAAAGGGAAATGGATAGGTTAAAGTTAGATATAGTGGGAATTAGTGAAGTTAGGTAGCAGGAGGAACAAGACTTCTGGTCAGGTGAATACAGGGTTATAAATACTAAATCAAATAGGCGTAATGCAGGAGTAGGTTTAATACTGAATAAAAAAATAGGAATACGGGTAAGCTACTACAAACAGCATAGTGAACGCATTATTGTGGCCAAGATACATACGAAGCCCACACCTACCATAGTAGTACAAGATTATATGCCAACTACATCCGCATATGACGAAGAGATTGATGAAATGATTGTTGAGATAAAAGAAATTATTCACATAGTGAAGGGAGACGAAAATTGAATAGTCATGGGTGTCTAGAATTCGATAGTAGCAAAGGAAGAGAAGGAAACGTAATAGGTGAATGAGGAATGGGGGTAAGGAATGAAAGAGGAAGCCGCCTGGTAGAATATTGCTCAGAGCATATATTAATCATAGCTAACACTTGGTTCAAGAATGATGAAAGAAGGTTGTATATGTGGAAGAGGCCTGGAGATACTGGAAGGTGTCGCATAGATTATATAGTGGTAAGACAGAGATTAAGGAACCAGGTTTTAAATTGTAAGACATTTCCAGGGGCAGATGTGGACTCTGACCACAATCTATTGGTTATGAACTGTAGATTAAAACTGAAGAAACTGCAAAAAGGTGGGGATTTAAGGAGATGGGACCTGGATAATCTGACTAAACCAGAGGTTGTACAGAGTTTCAGGGAGAGCATAAGGGAAAAATTGACAGGAATGAGGGAAAGAAATAAAGTAGAAGAAGAATGGGTAGCTTTGAGAGATGAAGTAGTGGAGGCAGAAGAGGATCAAGTAGGTAAAAAGACGAGGGCTAGTAGAAATCCTTGGGTAACAGAAGAGATATTGAACTTAATTAATGAAAGGAGAAAATATAAAAATGCAGTAAATGAAGCAGGCAAAAAAGGAATACAAACGTCTCAAAAATGAGATCGACAGGAAGTGCAAAATGGCTAAGCAGGGGTGGCTAGAGGACAAGTGTAAGGATGTAGAGGCTTGTCTCACTATGGGTAAGATAGATACTGCCTACAGGAAAATTAAAGAGACCTTTGGAGAAAAGAGAACCACTTGTATGAATATCAAGAGCTCGGATGGAAACCCAGTTCTAAGCAAAGAGGGGAAATCACAAAGGTTTAAGGAGTCTATACAAGGGAGATGTTCTTGAGAACAATATTATGGAAATGGAATAGGATAGCCTTGGGAGAGCCAGCCCTGACAAAACGCTACTATCTGGTTAGCAAGATGTAAGGCGAAATATCCTCAGACTTCAAGAAGAATATAATAATTCCAATTCCAAAGAAGGCAGGTGTTGACAGATGTGAAAATTACCGTACTAATAGTTTAATACGCCATGGCTGCAAAACACTAACACGAATTCTTTACAGACGAATGGAAAACTGGTAGAAGCCGACCTCGGGGAAGATCAGTTTGGATTCCGTAGAAATGTTGGAACACATGAGGCAACACTAACCTTACGACTTAACTTAGAAAATAGATTAAGGAAAGGCATACCTACGTTTCTAGCATTTGTAGACTTAGAGAAATGATTTGACAATGTTGACTGGAATAACCTTTTTCAAATTCTGAAGGTGGCAGGGGTAAAATACAGGGAGATAAAGGCTATTTACAATTTGTACAGAAACCAGATGGCAGTTATAAGAGTCGAGGGGCATGAAAGGGAAGCAGTGGTAGGGAATGGAGTAAGACAGGGTTGTAGCGTCTCCCCGATGTTATTCAATCTGTATATTGAGCAAGTAGTAAAGGGAACAAGAGAGAAAATTTGGAGTAGGAATTGAAATCCATGGAGAAGAAACAAAAACTTCGAGGTTCGCCAATGACATTGTAATTCTGTCAGACACAGCAGAAGACCCGGAAGAGCATCTGAACGGAATGGGCAGTGTCTTGAAAGGAGGATATAAGATGAACATGAACAAAAACAAAACGAGGATAAGGGAATGTAGTCGAATTAAATCAGGTGATGCTGCGGGAATTAGATTAGGAACTGAGACTCTTAAAGTAGTAAAGTAGTTTTGCAATTTGGTGAGCAAAATAAGTGCTGATGGTCGAGGTAGAGAGGATATAAAATGTCGACTGGCTATGGCAAAGAAAGCGTTTCTGAAGAAGAGAAATTTGTTAACATCAAGTATAGATTTAAGCGCCAGGAAGTCGTTTCTGAAAGTATTTGTATGGAAAGTAGCCAGGTATGGAAGTGAAACTTGGACGATAATTAGTTTAGACAAGAAGAGAATAGAAGCTTTCGAAATGTGGTGCTACAGAATAATGCTGAAGATTATATGGGTACATCACATAACTAATGAGGAGGTATTGAATAGAATTGGGGATAAGAGAAATTTGTGGCACAACTTGACTAAAAGATGGGATGGCTTGGTAGGGCATATTCTGAGGCATCAAGGGTTTAAAAATTTAGTGTTGGGGGGCAGCGTGGAGGTAAAAATCGTAGAGGGAGACCAAGAGATGAATACACTAAACAGATTCAGAAGGATGTAGGTTGCAGTAGGTACTGGGAGATGAAGGAGCTTGCGCAGGGTAGAGTAGCATGGAGAGCTGCATCAAACGAGTCTCTGGACTGAAGACCATAACAACAACAAAAGCTACGGAAAGGTGTAATGTAGTTGCATACATATTTGGTGAGTTATAGCTCCCGCCAACTTAAAAAATGTTGTTTTGACAGTTCAAGCCTTTAAGATTTCAGCTTGTGTTTTTTTAATGTTGAAACTGAGCGAACTTTTGATTGGAAATACCAACACCGTGCAGTTGGGCGTTTTTTCGGAATACTCTCATTTTGGGAAGTTAAATCGATTAATTGTCTTTCGATTGTTTACCATAAAACTATCATTTTACGTAGGGAAACCTTGTTGATAACGGTATTTTGGTTGATAGTGATGCCTTCTGTGATACTATCCGAAGCTGACAGAACCCCTATTCCGCCGCATGGTATTACATTGACTGCATTCGAGCTCTCGGATGCGCTAGATTCCCATGCAGTAAATCGCTGTTTCATCATATTTTAACGTTAATTGTCCACTTTGTATGAATGAGTCTTAGAAACAAACTCTCTAAGGAACATCTTAGCGAATAAAAGTGTTACACGCAAAAAAAATCTACCATGATCCATCTCTTTCAACAGATTCAGGAAATCATGTGGAAAAAGAAGTCGCAAAATTACGAAGTTTACTTCAACTAAACGAGCAAAGCAGGTATCATTAATAGGTAATAGTATAGATAAACTCGTAGCTGATGTGAATATGAAGCTTCGCGTTATCCCTAAAGGTGCTGTGTATAAAGCCAATCAGCCATAAGTATCGGTGGATTAAGGTTCCCGCAGCTTTGTCTTCAGAGCATCAAGGCAAAAATTAAAAAAAATGACCGTGTAGTTGCAAAAATCTTATAATCGACGTAGCAATATCTGGGAAAATGAGAGAGAATAAGTATCAGCCTTACATCCGTAACGTCGTCTTGCTACCTGCAGGAAGTAATTCATTGTCCTTGTTGACTCCTGACATGAACATAACGACAGATTTGTCTTTAGGAAGATGACGAAAAGAATGACAACATAGCTTGTTCAACCTGTAGATAAAGAAATTTTTCGACAGTGCCAATCATGTTGTTTTTTGTTGTTTTTTTTCAGAAGATAGTCGGACAGTACAATTTCAGAATGCTCTTTGTCATTTCAGGCTTATCAGCGGAGCAGTATCATTAAGCATCAATCATTTGTGCATTGTCAGATTACATCACCACGTATTTCGAATTTAATCGAGTGTACCTGGAACACAGCACAATATGCACGACAATGACGACGACCATTTATAACACAATCCCAGTTCACTCTAAATAATATAACTGTACGAAGTGCCTTTTACTAGGTGTAAGGAGAATGTTTGTTTTCGTCATCCAATAGAAGTTTGAATTTTTGTGACGACCACAGGTTATAAATGAGGAAACGTTTCATTGTTAATAAAACATACGGTACGGCGTAATGCCAAGCGCCAGCACGCCGGTCGGGAACGATAGAGAAGAGAAGGCTGTGAGAACAGGTCAGTCAATCGCACGCTGACTGACACCTCTCTCCCACGCCCGGGTCAGGGATTTTCTCTGCCTCGTGATGACTGGGTGTTGTGTGATGTCCTTAGGTTAGTTAGGTTTAAGTAGTTCTACGTTCTAGGGGACTGATGACCATAGATGTTAAGTCCCACAGTGCTCAGAGCCATTTGAACCATTTGACACCTCTCCAGGATGACAACGCGACAGCAGCGGCCCCTACGGAAAGAGGACATAAGCATCGCGACCGACTGGTCGCGGCCATTGCTACAGCATCTTCTAGACTAGCAAATTGGATAGAAGCGTCAACTCTAATAAATTGCTTGTGCTGTCTATGTAACACAGACTTGAGAATTGTTATACTGAAGAGATTTCTTATTTCATCTGTCGCCCTCTGCTTGCCACAGATCTGTGTGAGAAAAAGTTAAGCATTGTATTTTTTTTTTTTATTTTGTGATGAAACTCATTAATACGATTTGTTTGAATGTTGTCTAGCGATCCGAGGAAGCAGGTTTCTTAGGCACCCCATATTTGACGACTAGGCTGGATTTAACAACAAATCTTATTAAAAATTCGTCTTATGAACTGTGCTACACAAATTGTTACAAAATATTTCATATCAACAATTCAAAGTCCCGACAATGAAAGTTGTCTGCAATGTAGTAACACACACTGCCTTGCTTTTCGTTCGTCTGCTAGTCACTAGTGTAATAATAACAGCTACAACAGTTTAGCCGTCCATATGAACAGGAATTTATTCAAAGAATTAATTATTATATATATTTATGGTATGGTCTAAACGCACAAAATTCGTATGCGCGCGGTTTCTGCTTCGGTCCATGCGGCACTACGTTCTCGTCACTGCTGCGTCTGCTTATTCAACTGTTGTTCCGCGAACTAGGCAGGAACGGCTGTAAAAATCGCTGCTATTCCTGCGGTAGAAATGAGTAACTTTTAACAGTTTTTAAAAACAGCAGTGCGCTTTGCTAGCCAATATTTTAACACTGCATTTCTTTCGGTTTATTACTCCTGTGCGAAAAATTTCAGGGTAGGTTTCGATGTGTCGGATTGCACCAGTCCCTTATCAGTGTGGGACCGTTACCTGGCAGAAAATAAAGAAGACAGACAGACGAACATCGCATTTCGTCACTGGGCCGTTTAGTAGCCGTGAAAGCGTAACGTAGGTGTCCGTCAAACTCCAGTCGCAAACGCTCCTAGAGTTGCGCTGTGGGGCAGGATTTTGAGTTTCAATATTAAAATTCAGCGAGAGTACTTTCCTAGAAGGGTAATCAAACATAATGCTTCCTCGTACGTGCATCTCACTGAAGCAGTATGAAGATCAAATTAAGGATACTCGGGGTCATATGCAGGCTTTAAACAAGTCGTTCTTGTTGTTCTCTTTCGCAACTTCAGCAGGACAGTGAAAGAGTGACAGTTGTACAGAAAGTACTCACACTGTAAAGTGGATGGCTGAACAGACGTAGATGTAGATATAGAAATGGCGTAAGTGTTCCATTTACTCGGTTGGTAACAGTCTGTGACGCTCAGTAACATTTTAGTCTCCGATGGTCAGATTCCAGCGGACGGCTGCTTCGGAAGGAAAATTCCGGTTCGTAACACGAGAATTGCCGACTGCTCATGCGGTGTCAACTACTCATGAGACATCGGGTACCTCAGATTTACGTGTGGTGTATAGTGTTGGAATACACTGGTTTTCCAACATCGGATGGATTTTTGTGTGTATATTTCACTTGTTTGAGATTTAATACACGTGGCATCGAGAGAGACGAAAATAACTCCCTTACGTAAATTTGTATGTTTAAGTTAGGTAGAAACAGGGTGGAAGCATCACCGCAGGGGAAGTCAGTTTTAGTTAGCCACGCTGTGACACAATGTCCTGCAGAGCCGCATCCCTGTCAAGATCAAGCGTAGGTGACGGGCACGGCGCAGAACTGGGGGCAGAACAGTATATCACGTGAGTGGCACGTGAGAACGTAACTTACGACTCTTGTGAATGATGGGGTGTTAATAAATGGGGTAACAGACCTGGCTGTTCACTTGAAAGCCAGCCAATTATACGACACTGTACTTATTAAGTCATTTTCTGATTGGGCAACTATGGCTGCTAGAAATGAAACAGCGACTGCCATGGGCTGTTCCATCCAGTGTCCAACCCCACAGTAGAGGGAAGGTAAGCTAGGCTGAGGAGACGCGCAACTGCCCAGCGCGACAGTCACTTTCCCTTGAGACGTCGTCGTGTGTGGTCGAAGGGCATACCTCTCTCACGTAATTACAGGGCAAGCAGATGTGTTGGTGTGAACACTCTGTTCACTCGGCTGCAAAACTCAGTCAAGAGCTGGCTGAATTCTTTGCGTAAATCTCCTGAGCGGAGAACGAAGAGAGCCAATGTAGCGCGTGTGCTTAGCCATTAAAGCAGACTAGTGTGACGTACAGAATCAGCCAGGCTCATTATAGGATTCTGATAGATTTACAGATCTGACGACACACGGCAGCAGCCAAGCCGACGACGCTGTGCAACACAAGGTAAAGAATGTAGCACGCCATTAAAGGTAAATATCGTGTCACAAGCCAGTTTTTACTCCCATTGTACGAAGCTCAAAGTAGGAAGACCTGTCCTCCTTGTAGTATTTCCCGAACTTAACGTATTTCCTTCATGCACTGGATGGCCACGTCTGGTTAACGTTTGTGCGGAAAGAATAAGATTTCTTAGAGCCGGTAACATTGTTCAGCTCGACAATAGGATAGTCTTTCTCTTACTTAAAATAATTACTATCCTGAATTTTGTGACGTTATTGATACACTACTGGCCATTAAAATTGCTACACCGCGAAGAAGACGTGGCCCGCATCTCGTGGTCCTGCGGTAGCGTTCTCGCTCCCCACGCACGGGTTCCCGGGTTCGATTCCCGGCGGGGTCAGGGATTTTCTCTGCCTCGTGATGGCTGGGTGTTGTGTGCTATCCTTAGGTTTGTTAGGTTTAAGTAGTTCTAAGTTCTAGGGGACTGATGACCATACATGTTAAGTCCCATAGTGCTCAGAGCCATTTGAACCATTTGATTTGAAGAAGACGTGCTACAGACGCGAAATTTATCCGACAGGAAGAAGATGCTGTGATATGCAAATGACTAGCTTTTCAGAACACTCACACAAGGTTGGCGCCGGTGGCGACACCAACAACGTGCTGACATGAGGAAAGTTTCCAACCGATTTCTCATACACAAACAGCAGTAGACCGGCGTTGCCTGCCTGGTGAAATGTTGTTGTGATGCCTCGTGTAAGGAGGAGAAATGCGTACCATTACGTTTCCGACTTTCATAAACATCGGATTGTAGCCTCTCGAGATTGCGGTTTATCGTATCGCGACATTGCTACTCGCGTTGGTGGAGACCCAATGTCTGTTACCAGAGTGTGGAATCGGTGGGTTCAGGAGGGTAATACGGCCTCGTATGAATAGCAGTCGAAATGACAGGCACCGTATCCGCATGGCTGTAACGGATCGTGCAGCCACGTGTCGATCCCTGAGTCAACAGATGGGGACGTTTGCAAGACAACAACCATCTGCACGAACAGTTCGACGACGTTTGCAGCAGCACGGACTATCAGCTCGGAGACCATGGCTGCGGTTACCCTTGACGCTGCGTCACAGACAGGAGCGCCTGCGATGGTGTACTCAGTGACAAACCTGGGTGCACGAATGGCAAAACGTCATGAATCCAGGTTCTGTATACAGCATCATGATGGTTGCATCCGTGTTTGACGACATCGCTGTGAACGCACATTGGAAGCGTGTATTCGCCATCGCCATACTGGCGTATCACCCGGCGTGATGTTATGGGGTGCTATTGGTTACACGTCTTGTTCGCATTGACGGCACTTTGAACAGTGGCTCTACCCTTCATTCGATCCCTGCGAAACTCAACATTTCAGCAGGGTAATACACGACAGCATGTTGCAGGTCCTGTACGGGCCTTTCTGGATACAGAAAATGTTCGACTGCTGCCCCGGCCAGCACATTCTCCAGATCTCTCACCAACTGAAAACGTCAATGGTGCCCGAGCAACTGGCTCGTCACAATCCGCCAGTCACTACTCTTGATGAACTGTGGTATCGTGTTGAAGCTGCATGGGCAGCTGTACCTGTACACGCCATCCAAGCTCTGTTTGACTCAATGCCTATGCGCATCAGGGCCGTTATTACGGCCAGAGATGGTTGTTCTGGGTACTGATTTCTCAGGATCTAAGCACCCAAATTGCGTGAAGATGTTATGACATGTCAGTTCAAGTATAATATATTTGTCCAATGAATACCCGTTTATCATCTGCATTTCTTCTTGGTGTAGCAATTTTAATGGCCAGTAGTGTATTTATATTTTATGTTATTGGAGAAATTTAATACCAGGAACCCTTGTCTTAACAGGCGATACCTGAGGGTGCTCTTATGCATTGTAATGACCCAATACGAGCAAAAGTGATTCCAATAAATACAATTACAGCGGTTGTCTATCCTAAGGTAGGCCTCATTGGAATATTTTTAGGAACATTGGTAGCAGCTATTCTTCTGAAGTCTAAACCCTCGGTGAGTAATAGTACACTTCCTTACAGGGCATGTTCAAACTACGTTCGCGCGTTAAGTGGAATTGCGCACACAATACAAATATAGCATTCATTTATTACCAACGAGAGACGTTTTTGGAGGGGTAACTGCGACAGCAGAGGATCTGTGTACTGACTCGAGCGGGAGACGCATTTCTATTCCATGCACACTTGCTTTTCAGTTTGTCTTATACTTCCGAGCTGTTCTCCGTCATTAAAACGCCTGCAGTGGTTACGCGGATGACGGCACCTTGAGGCAAGCCCTTGGCGATCTCAGGGTGGACGCCGCACCGCGCCGGAGTAGTCCGTTAGAGACAATGCGACGGCCGGCCCACCGTTACAAAAGTCAATTAGAGATTCGAGCCAGAGACGGCCCCTGAATTCAATTATCCTGCAATTGTGGCGGCTCCTGTGCGCCGTGGCCGCCCTGGGAGGGCCTGGTGGCGGGGGGCACATTGTCTGAATAATGCAAGTGTTAACAATGGGCGCGCGCCAAAGGGAGCGGCCGCCCAATTGTGATCCGCACAAGGGCAGTTTACCGGGTCAAGGGTCCGCGCGCAGCGGCCGCTGGTTACGTATGCCATGCGATGCGCCGCTGCCCCTCTGATCCCATTGTTGGTCACCACCCACCCTCCCCGCGAGTCCTGAAAGGCGAAATCGCGGGTTTACCAAAATAATGTCGGCTGATTACAGGTTAATGGTCCCTCGATGAACTATCCCTGGTAAGTATTATTATACAGTGCGTCATAGAAACAATATTCAGTAATTGTCGGATATAAAAGGATCGTTTGAAGGAAAATAGCGCAGTAAAGATAGACGTTAAAATGCTTACCTTCAGAGCTATAAACACTTCCTATTCTTCGATATTATCAACCCAGGCCCTCCCTCATCTACCGCATGCTCTTTGCTTTCCACATTTTGAGAAGTGATAATCATTTTCCATAAAGTGCATAGATTAAGAGCTATGAGCAATTGTTCAGCAAAAGTAATGTACTTCACAGCAATCCCGCGTCCGCCCATCCTGGTTTAGGTTTTCCGTGATTTCCCTAAATCGCTCCAGGCAAATGCCGGGATGGTTCCTTTGAAAGAGCACGGCCGACTTCCTTTCCCGTCCTTCCCTAATCCGATGAGACCGATGACCTCGCTATTTGGTCTCTTCCCCCAAACAACCCAACGCAACTTCACAGCAGGGAGAATGAGCCAAACCTCATAGCTCTTAAGGTACCGGTATTTATTTGTGGGCCCATGTTTATTAGGCTTTTTTTCTTGTTTTTCGATATTATGAACCCAGGCCCTCCCTCTTCTACTGCATGCTCTTTGCTTTCCACATTTTGAGAAGTGATAATCATTTTCCATAAAGTGAATAATTTAAGAGCTTTGAGCAATTGTTCAGCAAAAGTAATGTACTTCACAGCAATCCCGCGTCCGGCCATCCTGGTTTAGGTTTTCCGTGATTTCCCTAAATCGCTCCAGGCAAATGCCGGGATGGTTCCTTTGAAAGAGCACGGCCGACTTCGTTTCCCGTCCTTCCCTAATCCGATGAGACCGATGACCTCGCTGTTTGGTCTCTTCCCCCAAACAACCCAACTCAACTTCACAGCAGGGAGAATGAGCCAAACCTCATAGCTCTTAAGGTACCGGTATTTATTTGTGGGCCCATGTTTACTAGGCTTTTTTTTCTTGTTTTTCGATATTATGAACCCAGGCCCTCCCACTTCTACTGCATGCTCTTTGCTTTCCACATTTTGAGAAGTGATAATCATTTTCCATAAAGTGCATAGATTAAAAGCTATGAGCAATTGTTCAGCGAAAGTAATGTACTTCACAGCAATCCCGCGTCCGGCCATCCTGGTTTAGGTTTTCCGTGTTTTCCCTTAATCGCTCCAGGCAAATGCCGGGATGGTTCCTTTGA
This sequence comes from Schistocerca serialis cubense, assembly GCF_023864345.2. Classification (NCBI taxonomy): domain Eukaryota; kingdom Metazoa; phylum Arthropoda; class Insecta; order Orthoptera; family Acrididae; genus Schistocerca; species Schistocerca serialis. The sequence continues at coordinate 743,797,991 of NC_064642.1, forward strand.
AAGGGCACGGCCGACTCCCTTTCCCGTCCTTCCCTAATCCGATGAGACCGATGACCTCGCTGTTTGGTCTCTTCCCCCAAACAACCCAACTCAACTTCACAGCAGGGAGAATGAACCAAACCTCATAGCTCTTAAGGTCCCGGTATTTATTTATGAGCCCATGTTGACTATCCTTTTTTTCTTGTTTTCGCCCATACTGCCACTTCTTAAAATATGGAAAACAAAGAGCTTGCAGTAGAAGATATATGTTTCATACAACAAAAATGAACACATGCTCATACCTTAAGGCATGCATTGTAGAGCCCAAGTTTACTGCGACTCTTATGCTTAGAACGATTGTTCCTGTCGTATCCTTCATAATGACCAGTCCTTCTGGAACACCCTGTACAGGTACCAACAGGTTGGTCATAATGTTACCTACATCAAACTGAAAGTTGGCTGTTACGCTCGTATCTTTGGACACGTCATTTGCAACTTTCAGTGTACAGTTTTTTCGCGTATCAGTTCACGGAGGTCTAATACACACATCATCAATTCAGGACGTAATTATCAATTGTGAACAAGACAGTTGATTTTTCACTTAGTGTGTGAGTTGCTCAGGATATATTTTTTGAGTTCCTGCTGAGGTGACCAATTAGGTCACAGGTCACCTGGTGGTGAATTCTTGGTCGCGTATTAGAAAAGGCACTTCTGCTCTCGGGAGCTTAGAGGAAGGTCTTGATCAGAGTCTGATGGCGCGGTGGGCTGTTTCTACAACAACGTGCCAGTAAGATGCAATTTGGCTGTATGCAAGAAGAGCACACTTGATATTGAATTTAGTTAACCAATCGCAGCTAGTGTGTAGTTCATACGTAACTACTGTCTTGGTTAACATTCTTAAGATTAGGATGGTGGATTTCACTGAAACCTGTATTACTTGGGAGCGGAACTCCCTTGTGGAGTCCTGGTTTTGGTGTCTTGTAATGAAAGCACACAGTCCAGTCACATTAACGTGACAACCTAGCAAAAGTGTGAATAACCACCTTCTCCAATGCGGACGTGCACGAACAAACTCAATGAAGTTCTGGAGCGTACCGACAGGGATGTAGAACCATGGCAACTCCAGTGTCACAGCCAATTGCGCTAGGTTTCACCACTGAGGGTCCATGGAGCAAACAGCCCTATCGAGGTGATTTCATGGATTCGCGGTTGGGTTTTAACTCGGAGAGGGTTTGGTGGCCACGGGAGTACTATAATCCTGATGCTCTTCGAACCACACGCGTCCTGCTGATATGTCATCATGCTGAGGAAAAACAAACTGGATGTAATGGTTAATATGGTCCCTAAGGATAGATGCGTACTTGTGTTGACCCACTGTGCCTTCGAGAACTATAAGTTCGCCCAGGGAATGCCATGAAAACTTTTCCCAGACCATGATGCTCCCTGTTCCGGCCTGGACTCTTCTGTGGATTGTTCAGTGCAGTACTTGCCAACTGCCATCTGTACGCTGGAGAACAAAACGTGATTGATCTGAAAATACCACTAGTCGTCACTCAGTGGACGTCCAGTGGACCATGCACAGCGACATTCACTGAGGGCTCGTTGAGGAGACCCTGTTGATAGGTACTTGGTTCATTGGAGCGATCAATTGCTCAACAGTTGCTCTTCTATCCACCCATACACATATTCGCAGCCGTCGTTCATCACTGTATCTATGGTCTGTGATGCACCACAGCTGCCTGGCGCCAGGTTTGGTTAGCGCCATGTTAGCGTCAACATTGTACTATAACCATGGCTGCATGTGAACAGTTTACAAACATACCCGTTTCTGAAATGCTTCCACCCTTGGCCCGAAAGTCAATGGTTCAAAAATGGCTCTAAGCACTATGGGACATAACTTCTGAGGTCATCAGCCCCCTAGAACTTAGAACTACTTAAACCTAACTAACCTAAAGCCGTCGGTACACGGACCGTGCTTTCGAACGTTAACGTTGAGTGTGCCAAGTTCAACGTGCTGCTGAGCGCTCAGGAAGGATGCGACTTGTGCATACGGTACGAGGGCCCCAACGTGGTATACGCGATCGCAACGTACTCCAGCGGCAGTTGAGGGATGTTTCTGGTTCGTAAACCACATTGTTTACTCAACGGGCACGCGTAAAATTCCCACATTAGTTCTATCAAAACGCACATTTCCTCCATCGTCCACGAAAAGGAAAGTAACATGTCCAATCAATAAGGAAACATGCTTATAAAAGTTCCTTTACAAATAGTGCGGTACAAATTTGGAATACTTCTCCGCACAAGACACACATTATTACATCATTCCCACATTTTAGTAAAACCCCAAGGTCAGTCTTACTTGATCAGTGCTCCTACCCCATACGAGAATCTTTGCAACATGTGAATTACGAAGAGTAAAAAAAAGGGAACAAAATATTTTTATACAAGTAGCGCAAGCTGTCCTGTAGATTAAGCCAATAGATCAAAGTCACCCCTCAAGAAAAGGTGAACTTATATTTACATAACATCCAACATTATAGTATATACTTATATTAAACTAATAATAAAGTATCAGAACCCAATAAAAACGCGAATGTTATAGAAAAAAAATCTGGAAGTGGCATGACGCGGACCACCACCCTATTTTACATCCCCTCGGCGGGCAGTGGCGCTAATCATTGCGCTACACCAACAACAGACTCCGAACGTCTAATCATAGTATGTTAGGAGCTGCAGAAAACCTTAATCGTAGATATGTTACTAATTGAAATGTAATTATAACAAATTGTACCAAGAACATCGCGTTTTGGGTGGACCTTTGTAATTAGGCTGTTTATGTTTTCTTATTGGCAACGTTACGTAGCGCTCTGTATGAAAATCACTGGCTGTGCTGTGTGCAGTCTGTGGCTAGTTTGCATTGTTGTCTGCCATTGTAGTGTTGGGCAGCGGCAGCTGGATGTGAACAGCGCGTAGCGTTGCGCAGTTGGAGGTGAGCCGCCAGCAGTGGTGGATGTGGGGAGAGAGATGGCGGAGTTTTGAAATTTGTAAGACTGGATGTCATGAACTGCTATATATATTATGACTATTAAGGTAAATACATTGTTTGTTCTCTATTAAAATCTTTCATTTGCTAACTATGCCTATCAGTAGTTAGTGCCTTCAGTAGTTTGGATATTTTATATAGCTGGCAGTAGTGGCGCTCGCTGAATTGCAGTAGTTCGAGTAACGAAGATTTTTGTGAGGTAAGTGATTTGTGAAAGGCATAAGTTAATGTTAGTCAGGGCCATTCTTTTGTAGGGATTATTAAAAGTCAGATTGCGTTGCGCTAAAAATATTGCGTGTTAGTTTAAGCACAGTCATGTATAATTGTTCTAAGGGAAAGTTTCACCTTCAGTGTGTCGCTGGCTTCAAATTCCCTACTCTCATAATACGCAAGTTATAATAATTCTTTTGCCACGAATATGATGCTTCTCACTATTTCATTGGAACGAAACACACAGTTAACAACGGGTTTTCCAGTGATTCTCAATTTGCTGGTTCTCAGAAAAGGCATATATACACATAGGCTTGAAATGAATGTCAATATGGAGCCTCACAACTCTGTACTGAAGGGAGACGGCGTGCGTGTGACGCTCAACGCTCAATGTTCGGATGCACTGTCCGTGTGCCGACGGCTTAAGGATACCACACACATCCACGCCCGTGGCAGGATTCGAACCTGCGACCTTAGCGGTCACGCAGTTCCAGACTGTAGCGTCTAGAACCTCTCGGCCACTCCGGCCGGCGAAAGTCAATGGTCATACCCTTTTAGGCTAAGACAAATCTATCGGTTTACGATTTTCGACAACGACTACACTGTTTTCCGAACTGCACTGCACTAACTGACGGATCATAGAGTCCGAGTGTGGCGGAGGGTAAGCAGCCTAGCAGCTGTTCCTTCTTGATCTTCTCTGGTGATGTGCTTGACCTCTCTGGCAAACTGTCATAACGCTACTTCTTCAGTTTGTTGAAGTAGGCGATGGCTGCAAGATCTTCAGGGGCAGGTTTCCTCCTGCCTGATCGCCTCCTTCAATCACTTCTCCGAGACTCGACAGATGTGCTCCCAGTCTTGGGGGCTGAATATCGGATTGGTGTTGATTATCCATAGCTCTTACAAATTATCCATAGCTCTTACAAAATGCCACGAATGTGGCAGAGGTCATACGATTTGTACAGAAGGGGAGGCTTGGTGGGGACCTCTGGCGTGAGTGGGTAGGGGGTTGTCCCTATGGGGGTGTGTCCTATCCCTAAGAGACGTCGTGATCTTCTTTAGGGAGGGCTGCACGCTGCGCTCGGCCGGGAGTGGCACGCATTCGGGCACATCTTCTTCCTCTCATTCTTCGTCTTCGAGCGAGGAAATGGTGGGCGTCTCTTCTTTGGGCAGAAAATCTGCCTCCACAAGGGGAGGGCGGCCCTTTTTTTCCTTTATTGTACGTTCAGGCCTCAGATGAGGCAGGCCGGCAGCAGCCTACATACGCCGCTCTTAGGCCAATCGATACAACAGATAGACATAGAAGTCAGAGAACATAAAAAGCACGGTAATACATGATGAACATTGCATGATATATTAGAAGCCATTCGACGGAAGGGACGGTACACAAAGGTTGTTACTAGTAGAACAGATGAAGACATCCAGTTGGAGATGCGAACGTAGGAGGACACCACTGAAAATACTGTAGCACACAACAGAGAAACAATGATGCACAGAAACACTGATGACGATCATCAGCGAAGACTCAGAAACACACTGATAAAGAAGGGGGGGGGGGCAGCTTCAAGGTGGAAGGGAGAGGTAGGAGGGTGGGAAGGGTGGAGCCAGTGGGAGAAAGAAGGGAGAGTGGGGGAGGGGAGAAAGGAGGGGTTGGAAGCCCAGGGAGGGGGGTGGAAGTGGGAGACGTGGTAGAGAGGAGGGGGATAAAGGAAGGTGAGGAGGGAGAGATGTAGCCCTGGGGGAAAACAGGGGGGAAAGGGAGGGGAGATTCAGAGCTGGTAGGAGGGGTAGATTGAGGGAACAAGGACATCATCAGGGAGGGGGACTTGGTAGAAGCACCTTGGGCAAGGGTATGGAGTGTGTGAAGATGGAGAGCAGATGGGATGTAAGAGTACAGGTGCGGCAGCGGGCTGGGATGGGCGAGGATGGGAGAGACAAGCAGGTGTGGGTGATCAAGCTTGAGGGAGGTGTAAGGGATCTGTGTCTGTTCAAGGAAAAGGAAAAGGTGCAGGAATGGAATCAAGTCATATAGGATCCGTATGAGGGGTTGGGAGATGGATGCTATAGGCTAGGCGAAGCGCATTCTATGAAAAGTCTTGTATCCTTACAGTCTGGCTGCACATGCACATCACACAGCACGGAGCTGGGAGGGGCGGAAATCTTGGCAGGATGGGCATAGCAGAGGGTGGGGCGGATGAGAGATTTATAAGTGTGGTGGATAGCGCAGGGGTCCAAACCTGGCCAGAGAGGAGTAAGAAGATGGAGTCAGGTACGTGCCTTGGCTTTGACTGTCCAGAGATGGGGAGTCCAGGAAAGGCGGCAGTCGAGGGTGACACCAAGGTACTTGAGGGTGGGGGTGAGGGTAATGGGGCGGTCATATATGGTATGGTAAAAATCCTGGAGATGGAAGGGTTGGTGTTGCCTACGAGGATTGCCTGGGTGATGGAAGGATTGACCTTGAGCAGCACCCTGGTGGAGGGGTAGAGAGAGTGGCTGTCACCCATCATGCTTTATGTAATGTCCAGCTCTAGTGCTGCCACCAGCTGTTAATGGTTACTGCTCCTTCACGCTCAACATAGGCTGTGGCCACGTTAACGTTACTGCACTATGTAGTTTTCCATACTCGGCATAAAATCTGTTTGTTACTAATCTGTCTGAATTATGTAACACGTGATTCCGTCACAGTGAGCCTTTGTCAACCTTACGTGACATGTACAAATTTCAGTTTGTGCGATTTTTTCTTATGTTGTAGTTCCGTGTGCCACCGAGCATTACTTTTGCATGTACTATCGTGTTTCTTTTAACTCAACTTTTTCTTATCATCATTTTCCTATTTAAACGAGTGCATTCCGACTTGCAGTTAGCAGTTAGAATACAACCGACCAATGTGGCACGTCTTCAGAAATTGGTAGAATTTTTAAAGAATGCTTGCTGCAGTTGAGGTCTAATGTGAATCAATGTGAACATTATAATTTGCGTTTTTGTACATGACTTTTCGGTGGAAATGGTAAGTTTTTGGGTTGAATCAGCGGTCATGGTCGCAGTCCTTCACTCTATAAAAACTCTTGTATTTGTGAGCTATCCTTATAGTCTGGGTGCACATGCACATCGCACATCACGCAGCTGTTACGCCACATCAATAGTGTGCTTCTGGGTTCTGCCGAGTTGTTTCCATCTTACAGAACTCGGCTATAAATAATAGGATGAGACCTACGATAGTGCATAGTCTGGTCGGAGTCAAAGCAGCAACTTTGCGTAACAGCAAAACTCGAAGCACCTGGGGAAGGTGACTTCGTCAGTCTTCGAAATCTTGGGCAGAAAAGAAACAGCTTGGCAGTACACCCTGAAGTATACTAATAACCAATGACGCCGAGAAAACCTAACAAATCTTCTTAGACACATTGTTTTACGCATCGTCATGCGTGGTGAGACGATTTTTACGATTACCCAGTCCGCTTTGTGTTTAGATAATATTCTACAAATTTAGCAACCATATCGCGTTACTGCTTTGATTCATTCGTCTAAAAACTGTGTAGCAAAGGTAATCTTTTTGATTCAGTGCCTACTCGTACGCACTTTTCCAATGTAATTCATCTTCAAAACCCCCGCAGGACGCCTTCAAACGACATATCATTACCTATTTCACGCAGCGACAGGTATACTAAGCATAATAAACATGGCAAAAAGCTGATTATATGCAGAATGTTTTAAAAGAAAGTGCCCCAAATCCTTACTGGAGACAGTACTGGTTATCCTGAGTTAATAACGAGCATCAAAACCGATTCAGGGATTAGTGAAGACAGGATTGTCGTAGGGTGAATGTTGTAATCCCCAAATCCTCGAAAAATAAGCGAAAAATATACCTATTCATAAAAGCAGATAAAAATTCACTTGACGCCTTCCTGGGAGACAATTTCCACTCACTCCAAATTAATAATGTAAGTGTAGACCAGATTTGGCTTAAATTCAAAGAAATAGTATCGGTAGCAATTGAGAGATTTATACCAAATAAATTTACAAACGACGGAGCTGATTCTCCTTGGTACACAAAACGGGTTAGAACACGATTGCAGAAGCAACGAAACAAACATGCCAAATTTAAACAGTCGCAAAATCCCCAAGATTGGCGATCTTTTACAGAAGCTCAAAATTTAGCGCGGACTTGAATGCGAGATGCTTATAACAGTTTCCACAACGAAACTTTGTCTCGAAACCTGGCACAAAATCCAAAGAGATTCTGGTTGTATATGAAGTATGTTAGCAGCAAGAAACAATGCCTTCTCTGCGCGATAGCAATGGAGGTACTATCGAAGACAGTGCCGCCAAAGTAGAGTTACTAAACACATTCTTCCGAAATGCCTTCACAAAAGAAGACGAAGTAAATATTCCAGAATTCTAATTGAGAACAGCTGCCAAATGAGTAACGTAGAAGTAAATATCCTCGGAGTAGTGAAGCAACTTAAACCACTTAATAAAATCAAGTCTTCTGGTCCAGACTGTATACCAACTAGGTTCCTTTCGGAGTATGCTGATGTATTAGCTCCATACTTAACAATCATATACAACCGTTCGCCCGACGAAAGATCCGTACCCAAAGACTGGAAAGTTGCACAGGTTCAAAATGGTTCAAATGGCTCTGAGCACTATGGGACTCAACTGCTGTGGTCATAAGTCCCCTAGAACTTAGAACTACTTAAACCTAACTAACCTAAGGACAGCACACAACACCCAGCCATCACGAGGCAGAGAAAATCCCTGACCCCGCCGGGAATCGAACCCGGGAACCCGGGCGTGGGAAGCGAGAACGCTACCGCACGGCCACGAGATGCGGGCAGTTGCACAGGTCACACCAATATTCATGAAAGGTAATAGAAGTAACCCACTAAGTTACAGGCCCATATCGTGAACGTCGATATGCAGCAGGATTTTGGAACATATATTGTGTTCGAGTATTATGAATTACCTCGAAGAAAACGGTCTGTTGACAGACAGTCAAATGGGTTTAGAAAAAATCGTTCCCGTGAAACACAACTAGCTTTTTATTTACATGAAGTGTTGCGTACTATTGACAAGGGTTTTCAGATCGATTCCATATTCCTGGATTTCTGGAAGGCTTTTGACACTGAACCACACAAGCGCCTCGTAGTGAAATTATGTGCTTATGGAATATCGTCTTAGTTATGTGACTGGATTTGTGATTTCCTGTCAGAGAGATCACAGTTCGTAGTAGTTAACGAAAAGTCATCGACTAAAACATAAGTGACTTCTGGCGTTCCCCAAGGTAGTGTTATAGGCCATTTGCGTTCATTGTCTATATAAACGATTGTGGAGACAATATGAACAACCGTCTTCGGTTGTTTGCAGATGACGCTGTCATTTATTGACTAATGAAGTCATCAGAAAATCAAAACAAACTGCAAAACGATTTAGAAAACATATCTGAATGGTGCGAAAAGTGGCAGTTATCCCTAAATAACGAAAAGTGTGAGGTCATCCACAAGAGTGCTAAAAGGAACTCGTTAAACTTCGGTTACACGATAAATCACTCTAATATAAAAGGCGTAAATTCAAGTAAATACATAGGTATTGAAATTACGAACAACTTAATTTGGAAGGAACACACAGAAAATGTTGTGGGGAAGGCTAACCAAACACTGCGTTTTATTGGCAGGACACGTAGAAAATGTGATAGAACTTCTAAGGACACTGCCTACACTACGCTTGTCTGTCCTCTTTTAGAATACTGCTACGCGGTGTGGAATCCATACCAGATGTTACCGACGGAGTACATCGAAAAAGTTCAAAGAAGGGCAGCACCTTTTTTATTACCGCGAAATATGGGAGAGAGTGTCACTGAAATGATGCAGGATTCGGGCTGGACATCATTGAAAGAAACGCGTTTTTCGTCGCGACGCAATCTTCTCACGAAATTCCAGTCACATACTTTCTCCTCCGAATGCGAAAATATTTTGTTGACACCGACCTACATAGGGAGGAACGATCACCACGATGAAATAAGGGAAATCGGAGCTCGTTCGGCAAGATATAGGTGTTCATTCTTTCCGCGCGCTGTACGAGATTGGAATAATAGAGAATTGTGAAGGTGGTTCGATAAACCCTCTGCCACGCGCTTAAGTGTGATTTGCATAGTATCCCTTTATATGTAGATGTAGATTACAAGAATTAAGAGTTTTAGAAATACAGGTTCGTAAACAAGTATTTCTAGAGATAGACATAATTATGGCCTATGATACCCAACTACCAGCCCACAGACCCTACAGAAAGTGCACGGTGTGATTATATCTCATTCTTATATTTGCTCCAGCGGTCCTTTTCGAGAATCATTAACGCGTAGGAACGCACTTGGGTGCTACCGGATTTTGTCACATGTACGGAGAAAATGGTCTTGTAAAGAGTGCACGTCGTGGATGGTTGTATAACACACCAATGCCTTTAAATGTTCCCATAGTCAGAAATCTATAGTGAACGAGAACTGCGTTAGGTACTACCGTACTAGGTATGAAAAATAGGATACTACTCCGTAGTGCATTAACCACATCCCTTTTACTTCAGCAGGCGAAACGTCGTCCAATAACGCCTGTAATTTGTCAAGTAGGAATTGATGATACGTACAGCCTGTTAATGTGACTTGTAAATTGTGTGGCTCTATGAGTGTGGCGCTTACAATTAGAGCTCACACTTGACACTTTAGGGAAGGTAGACCCAGTTTCCGTAATCGCACGAGGCTTTGTATCTCTTCAAAGACAGTTATTTTGGTAGTTTATGGAGATTAATAATAACGTGGCCTACATCAGCGAATTCTGAGCCGTTAAAAACCATTCAAAAGACAAGATCGCACAAAATATTTTTCATTCAAAGACAACCGGCTTCAACAGTCCTAGCTGTCATCTTCGGGTCTGTAAGAAACTGCAGTAATGGAATGTGTCTCACTAGATATAAAAATTTTAGTGAGGCACTATAAAAAACAAAAACCGGAAGTGGACTTCCACATATACAAACCTTACACTTCCGGATTTAGATCATCCTCATATTCTTCTATAATACACCACTCATTACAGAAATTTCACAAAGAAAGGATTTTAAATAATTTTTTCGTTTATTTGTAGTTTTTTCTTAACTTATTAATAGACAGACAATTAGCAGACTAACATACACTAGAAAAACACTCTTCTAGAAAGCTTCAACGAACATGGATAGATAGATGAAAAAGATACATACAAAAATTTAAAAAATAAAAACAATAATATGGTTTCGAACACGCCGCCAAACGAGTAAGGCCGCAACACAAACCGCTGCATCGCCACTCGTCACGCGCAAAAAATAGCCAAAGTACGTCGAAAACTCTGACCATCGTTTTCTTATACGCTCGAGAAACTGAAGATAAGCCGAAGCATGTTTCGATTATTTTGACCTCACTATCAATGAGCGAAGCTTCTGGGAGCCAAGTTATGGCGTTTGCCGTATTCTCTTGGTAAGAATTAACAGAACACATGCTTAGGGAATGTTGACAGAAAAATTAAATATCATTTATCAGCATCATCACCGTCATCACCTGCAGCTGTTTTGCGTTCAATTCAGGGTACGGACCTCCTCAGGACGTTCAGTCTTTCGCTGTACGCAGTAGCTTCGGTCCTTTATGTGTTAATGCCAGCTATCCCCTCCGCTGGATCGTCGTTACGCTCTTCCCTTAGTTCTTCCGTTCCATCAAAGAACGCCCAGCCTACATCTGCCATCCCACCTGCCACCTGCCTGGCTCCACTTTTCACCCATCTTCACTTCATTTTCGCAACAGTCATAGAACCGCCTTGATTTCGATATGTTTCTTGATACATTCCCTTATTTTGCTATCTCTCCAGCTAATAGTCGACATGAATCTCTCCATACAAACGCACTGCTTTTTGGTTATTGAGTCTTATTGTATTTCTAGTTTGCTTTTTTAAAATTTATTTACCATTGAACTTTAACATTTTCAACAACAACAACAAAATGTGTGTGAAACCTTAAGGGACTTAACTGCTAATATCATCAGTCCCTAAGCTTACACACTACTTAACTTAAATTATCCTAAGGACATACACACACAACCATGCCCGAGGGAGGACTCTAACCTCCGCCGAGACCAGCAGCACAGTCCATGACGGCAGCGCCTTAGACCGCTCGGCTCATCCCGCGCGCCTAACATTTTCAATTATGTTATTATTGCAGTGCAGAAAATTTCATTTACTCTTTGTTTCGACCTGTCTATTATTTGTCAGATTTGTTCACCAGTATTGTAGCAGCGAACCCGTGATTCTTAAAAGAACCTAACTCTCATAATCAAAAAAACTTCAAACACGTGCTTACTTAATAAATGAGTATGTTAAACACTTTACGTTGATGATGTAAGGGAAAAAGTCTCGAGAAGGTGCGAAATGACGTTTATAATTTGTTAGACTTCACTAATTACTCTCATTATCAAACACTGAATGTAGTCTGTGTATTTGCACGCGATGAGCTAGGCTGCCTCAAAACAAACGTATACAGATTATTATTGTAATACTTGTCTTACTGTGTTAAGCCTTTAACGTAAGATTATAACTCTCAACGAGAAAATTATCACAGCGTTTCAAGTTTTTAAATTCAATCAATAATTTTGTGACGCATGAGAGATCAAAATTTTGATCTCCCTGCAAGCCGTTGGATAGGCAACCTGCAACAGAGGTTACTGCTATGGACCGGGTTAGCCGTGAAGTAATCAAGATCCTCTTTCACGCGATAGCCATTTGATGATGGCCTTTCAGAAGAAAACTGACCAACGAAATGAATTATTATTGTAGAACACCCACGATTTTGTCCCTTTCATTCTTAATTATTTTGTTTCATATGCAAATAAGCGTAAGCAAACTGATAATGGAAATAGTTTAATATATGCATAATTTCCCAGCCTTTGCAGCTTGTGAAACTGACTACAATTCTCACTGCTGCTGTTTCACACAATTATATTTCTAAAAACCTTAAAATGTCACCCATCGATTACATAGGTCTGCAAAAAACATTTTTTGAAGGTTGTTTGAAATTTTATAACTGACTTATATGTAATTTTCACCGCTGATTTCAAAAATGCAATCCATTTTTTTTCTACCACGTCAGGTTTTCTTACAAAAAAATGGAAGTATTTTTGGGTATGATAACAGAATTTAAGCAATTTATCGCATTTTTTCCAAATTTATAAAATTTTATTTTATTTATAAATCACGTTCAAAAACTGCATTTCCAGTACTCTTCCATTTCTCTTTAAGCTCATAAGTTCTTATAATAACGCTTTCGCTTTCTGTCGAAGCTTCTTTTCCCGGCTGTGGACTCGTTGAGGATCATCTCTTTTTATTAGCCAGCAGTAGTCCGCTATCATGTTGACGTTTCATCTTCCTTGATATCTTCTTTCCATTTCTTTGATGTCTTGGTGGAGTCTTCGCCCTTCTCTTCACTTACGTCACGAAGGTTTGCAGGGAAGTAGTGACGATGTGAGTGGAGAAAATGGACTTTAATGCTCATGTTACAGCCCTGCTTCTTAAAGTTCAGGGAAGTAGTGACGATGTGAGTGGAGAATATGGACATTAATGCTCATGTTACAGCCCTGCTTCTTAAAGTTGTCGAACATGTCTACGACGATTGTCTTGTAGTTTGGTCTCTTTTGTTTCCTAGGAAACCGGCAACAACTAATTTAAAAGATGTGCATGCTGCCTTTTCTCTTGTTTCCATTTTGTCCACAAAGTTGGGATCTGTCACTAGTTTTCTAGTGTCTGGTCAGACAAAGATTCCTTCCTCTAGCTTTGCCTCGGATAAACCAGAAAACTGTCCACAAAGATATCTGAAATACTCCCCTTCTTTTGGCAATGCCTTAACAAACTGTTTCATCAGCCCCAACTTAATGTGAAGTGATGGAAGTGACACCTTTTTAGGATCCACAAGGCTTTTCCTCTCAACATTTTTAATCCCTACCAGTATGTTTTTTCTCAAGGGCCAAGCTTTTTTGTGTTGCTTTCTGTCTCTACTGCCCCATTCATAGAGAGAGCAAGGGAACTTTGTATAGCCTCTTTGTTGATCAAGCAGCATTGAAATCACTTTTGAATCACCACATAGTGTCCATTTGTGGTCTGAATAGCAGAGTTTGCTTAAAACCAGTTCAAGGTTTTCGTAACATTAAGTGAACCGAGTGTCCAACTGGTATAGAAGCATACTTATCGCCATTGTGTATAAGTACTGCTTTAAGCCTCTTTTTGAAGAATCAATAAGAAGTCTCCACTCATCAGGAGGATATTCTATTTTGAAACGTGCCATGATTCCAGGAACATCACTGCAAAACACCAAGTAACCTTCTTTAGAGGAGAAAGATACAAAAGATACAAACTCCTTTTCCCTCGATCTATACCAAGAAAAAGATGTACCCGGAGCCAACAAATGTTTATCTTTCAATCTAGATCTTAAAACCTCTGCCGATTCTTTAGAAAGGCCTACGTCTCTAACTAAATCGTTCAGATTAGATGGTGAGAATGAAATCGGATCGGCTGTGCCAGGATCGTAGCAATCTCTGTCTTCTTCACTATCAACTTGCTGAACCATAGGCTCGTGATCATCTATATCATCCAAAGAATCTGGAGGAGAGGGCATTGGTACTTCAGGTCCACTAGCAGAAGCGCGAACGGCTGATTGGATGTTAGGGTAGGAAATATCCTGTTTGCTTTTCAAATTGAAACCTCATACGTTGCAAGAATAAAAATAGCAGTCATCACTATGATTTTTGGGCTCCCTCCAAACCATTGGTATTCCGAAACGTAAGGACTGCTTTTTACGTTGAAACTATTGCCTCAGTTCTTCAACACACACCGAACAAACTTTGTGTGGGGCCCAAAGCTTATCTTCATCGCCTAACTTTATGCTAAAATAGGCGAAATATACTTTTCAACAAAATCGGAAATGTTTCTTTGTTACTTTCTAACGCTACAGTTACCACAAATGTAGCAGACGCAATCTGACGAGTTTATACATCCTCTGGTATCCATTGTCCATAAAACAACTTTACAGCGCAATAAAACACTCACTACTTTAAAGCACGAGTAACAACAACACGTGAATAGCACAGAGTGAAGAGGTACTGTGAACTGAAGGAGAAAAGCAGATGCTCACTGCTTGGTGGTGACGGGGGAAGGGGAAGCGCGACAGGCAGGCACTGACATCAGAATACTGCTGGTTTCTCGTAATTACTCTTTATTTTACATACATCTAGTACAAAAACGGCTAAATAATAGTTAATGGAAAAAACTCACTAGAGTGCTGAAATATCGAGAAAAGCTAAAACTAGACAAGCAGTTTGTGAAATAACTGTACGTGATGGAATTTTTTCACTATTTTTCCCGAAATCAGCGTTGAAAACAATGTAAAACAAATATGAAACAATTTTTATGTCGCAGACCTGTGTTATCAGTGATATCAGGATTGGTAGAGACACCGCAAAAGGCAGATAGGCCCTAAAAGGTCAATGCCCTGTCCTCGAATTTCGAAGAATTCCACGCTGTGCTATTCGAAGCGGATGCCATCTAAGCTCATCAGGTAGAGTGTTGTCATAGAAAGTGAGAAATCGAAATAAGAGTTGCCGTCTGTCGAAAAGAATTACTTACATTTCTGCTTTTACTGACTTCCAGATTCCTTGGAGGCGTGACGTCATCAACTACCCTGATTAACCAAAGTACGCAATAAATTGCAGAGAATCGTCATAGTTGCAAAATTTATATCCGTTAATACTTAAGGACTAGATTCGAGATAATTTCATTATCAAATCATCCTAAAAAAGAAAAAGAAACCAAATAGTGACCAGTTTGTATATTAGTTTCGAGACTAATTTCACTATCAGATCAACCCAAAAGAACAGAAACCAAATAGTGAGCACTTTGTACATTACAAAACTCTGCCACAGTACAAAGGTAACTGATAACAACTGGTTTTGCTTTTATTTTTGTTCCATCTTTACAGACGTAATACTGCGTTCAATGTCGCTCTTTAGGGAGATAATCCAATATTGGCTTGTAAATCAGGTAATCACATTGTTTTGCGACTGAAATTAATTTTTAGCAGTAAATATTTTTATTTCCTTGTAGTAGTGTAGGCCAAACGTGCAGCAAATACCACTACGTTTACTTGCTACATTACTCTATACCTCATAGCGAATAAAGTTCTCTCTTAACAGTATTACAACATAAGGAGGGGTGTTACTAAATAATCTGTTATCTGCAGAATACGTGATGTGAGGATAATTGTTGCTCGATTGGAATGGAAGTAACAGTCCAGCAGTCAGCTTTTCTGGGTCCCTGCAACGGCCAAAAAATTACCTTGTTGCTATGTTGCTGGTCCCATACTCGCAAAACAATTGTGTTGTAGCTCTCCTGTCCAATCCCCTTTTTAAAGATGTACGGGGCACCACGCCTCACCGTTCAGAATTGAAATGAGAGGAAGGGATTAGATCAGGGAAAAGCATTTACAATTGAGCCATGTAGTATGAAAGGAACGAACGTATTATGAATTTCTAATGTCAGTTAAAGCTTCACGTTTTCGTCTAATTCATATAACTGAACAAAAGTAATATGTTCAAAAATGGCTCTGAGCACTATGGGACTCAACTGCTGAGGTAATTAGTCCCCTAGAACTTAGAACTAGGTAAACCTAACTAACCTAAGGACATCACAAACATCCATGCCCGAGGCAGGATTCGAACCTGCGACCGTAGCGGTCTTGCGGTTCCAGACTGCAGCGCCTTTAACCGCACGGCAAAAGTAATATGTTATTTCGCTGATGATGCCCGAGCAAACTTCTTAGATCTTCTCAGGTTACATCAAACTATGTAAGTACGCTACGTTCAAAGTCGTATAAGGCAACACAATTTTGTACAGAGTATCTACCAGACGAAAAGTGGACTGAGATTTATTGCACCCCATGGTGGCCGGTAGCATGATATCTCTAAACACTAAAAGAGATATTAATGCGACGAGGAACACATAAGATGTTTGTAAGATCCCTTTATTCGAGTAGGCCGTTAGATTTAGCAGTTATCGTGGCAGTGACGTTTATGGTCAATGGTTTTACGGTTGCCTTGTCGAAGGACTTATGGCGAACATTTTTTTGTCTTGCTAATAGTGGTCCTTACGCATCAGGCCAGGCATCACAAGAAAGAATTGCAAAACATTTCAGCATTCGTTGTAATAATCAAAGAAGTACAGAAATAATCCATAAAGCGTTTACCACACGAATGTATGGGGTACACGTATGCGCTTGGATGGATAGCGGTGTTGTTCAAAGCAGAAGCGAAGTTGCTGTTTCTGTGCCCCTCGATTGTTTAGGCATAGAACTCTACAGAGCGGCGTATTGAGTGGTAAGAAACCATGGTCCCTACACGATAGGCCACAAGAAAACTTAGGAAAAAAAGGGAAAAACAGTGCCAGAGACTTCTGGTGAGGATGGTAGAACGTAATCTAAAACATTTCATACGTGATCCTTTGAAAGTCTGATTCGAAACATAATAAATTAGCGCCGCTCATCCACATTTACTAGGGACTGTAATGCTCTCTGCTCTTAATAAGCAGACTACGAGCTAACTTTCGACTGTCCCGCCACGATCTGTATGCTGAACATGAAGAAGACAGCGCTCTACATCGATTTCCAATGCCAAACAGCTACAGCATTTAGCAGTCGTATCAGACTTCGTACTCTTAACACTTCAGCGATATCGTAGCGAACTAAATTGGCGCACGTGGTGCGAATGCTTAAATACCTGAGGTATTTTGATCTGAAGTTCACTGTAAATACAGAGACATAAATTCATCGGAAATTATTCTGTCCTCTATAAGGTCCTTACGAATTCTTATGCTATTCCCGTCGCAGTCTTCCATATAACGAGCAATTTTGTTGTAACGGGCGTACAAAAATCGCCGGGATCCTTGGAAATTAAAGTAGAACTTAGATAAACATCTTGCATAATTCTCACTGTTGAATTTAGCCGAAAACCGAGTTCTTGTTAATAATGGTCAAAGACTTCCTTCAAACATGTAACGATCGTGACTTAACACTGCTTGATCTATAATATACCAGTAATTATACCACGTATCTGCGAGGAACGAAACTATGTCTCAACTGGTTCAGTGACATACTTGTGGCACAATATTATCTGCTCTGTCTTTTTCTCGATGTTTTAAGATAGTTAAAATGTAATTTTTAGAGTACGGGTTGATAATACTTGATGTTTATCTGATGTTAGAAGTTTCTACATCAGAACGTTATCCTCAGAGGAAACTCATGCAACGAGAAGTTTCGAGAAACAGCTGTAAGAAATATAACGAGAAAATAATACCTCTGTATTGACCCAGCTCACGTGAGTATACGTAGGAAGATAAAAGTCTTCTTTAACTTATGGTGACTGAAGAAAAACGTAATTGCTGAAAAAGGTACTGCGATCTACGACGAAGTACTATGTTATCTCGATGCTTTTACAACGCAATTATCTGTACATGAATAACTTCACAAGTGCATGTCGTTACACTTGATACGCGAAGCATCATCATCAGCATTTAATGGATAATAGAGTCTACCATGCAAATGAAGTCCATTTCATCACTGTGAAAATTCTCTGGTTTAGTGATTAGTGTGATTTTCCTTTTATTTGAAGTAAAAGCCGTCCGTTACCATCGTAACCATGTCAAGAGATTAGGAGTATGTGAGTCTTAATTGTTTGATGAAGTGATACAGATACTTTGAGAGATATAAATTATTTTTTATCTGCCGTCACGAACCTTCCGACACTATATTCAATGAACTACTCAAACATCCTCCCCACGTTAAGTGCATGACTCCAACATTAGCTAAAATACGACGTTTAGAATTTCCACAGAGTATTTGTTGTTGCTTAATACTTTGGGAAGCCTGATCACTGTGTAAAATATACTGTCACAGTATTCCGGTCTGGAGTGTTAGAGGAGTCTGGACAACAACAAAAAATGCACCAACTTACGAACAAAAGCAGCCTTAAGAGAGGTATACAAGTGTGAAGAAACTTTAAAATTTGACAAAAACAGAGGTACAGTTGATTATTTAATACAATACAATATTGCTAGCAGGCCTTTGGGATTTTGGTGGCTTTTCTCGACCAAAACTGAGCGCGAGAACTAAAAAAGGCTCTCCAATGTTAAATGATGAAAGCAATGCCCTTCACTATCTTGTTGTTGATGTTAGTGATTAAACAGGCACAAAATAAAAATATCTACTTGTAATAGAAAGAACAATACAATAACCAGCAGCCTCAGCCAGACTTACTTGATAGTGGCGATAAATTTCATGGACTGCAAGCCTCCAAAGAATAACTATAGAGATGCGAGGAGCAAGAAAATTATGATACTAAGCTCGACTGTCGAAGAAAGAGAACGAAGACTGGGACGGTTCGGGAGGTGCCTGGCCGTCACCGAGTGTCTGATAAAATTCAGCTACTGCAATCTCTTCGTGAAGGTGACAAACAATAACGTGTGGAATTCAGTAATTTCGTTCTTGGCAAGATGGAGGACGACAGTTTTCTTCCACGCCTGGTGTGTAGTGACGAGGCAACGATGTATTTAAATGGCAAGGTGAACCGTCATGATGTGAGGATATGGGATACGGAACAACCATATGAAGTTGTACAACATGAGAGGGACTCTCTAAAATTTGACGTGTTTTGTGTAGTTTCACGGGAAAAGATGTATGATCCATTTTTCCTTGCCGAGAACACTGTTACAGAAACACATCTCTCGATATGCTTGAGAACTTCCTTTTCGCACAGTTGCTGGCCGATTCTAAAGACTTCCTTTATCAATAGGAGCGAGGACAGCCACACCGGCACCTACAAGTGCGGGAATTTTTAAATCAAAGGATTATTGAACGATAGATCGGTCGCAATGGACCAAATCATTCAGCCTTACATTACTGGCCTGCAAGGTCACCGGACCTGAGTGTATGCGGTTATTTCTTGTGGGGGTTTATGAAAGACTGTTTATGTGCCATCGTTACTAACAACAATGAATGAACTGGGACAACACATAATACCTGCCGTGGAATCTGTAACTCAGGAGGCCGGCCGGTGTCGCCGAGCGGCTCTAGGCGCTCCAGTCTGGAACCACGCGACCGCTACGGTCGCAGGTTCGAATCCTGCCTCGGGCATGGATGTGTGTGATGTCCTTAGGTTCGATAGGTTTAATGTCCATTTCTGGGAAGTTTAATGGCCAGCGGAAGTATTTAAACTCAGAAGAGTGTTCTTGGAGCCACTCTGTACCAATTCGGGGCGTGTGGAGTGCCACATTGTCCTGCTGAAATTGCCCAAGTCCTAGGGGACTGATGACCTTAGATGTTAAGTCCCGTAGTGCTGAGAGCCATTTGAACATTTTGTAACTAAAGACATGCTAGGTGCAGTGTGGAAACGGTTTGAATACCGCATTGACATATGCCCTGGATCTCAAGGAGAGCGTATTCAACACTTATGAAAAGGTATGGAAATAACTTTTTGAGTTTTCCGTTCACCAGAAGACAAAATTCATTGTATAAGTTTGTTAGTTTCAGAAATGTAGACGTGCCAAATCAGATGATTCTTGTTTATACACCCTGTATATTGGAGAGACAATAACAATATGAACAGCTAAATCGGGAATTACAAATAAGCTTTTGCGTGAAGTTAAGGAAGCTGTTATACAGAAAATCAACATTTGTGTTAACAATTTAGAACGCCTCCAGTCCACATTACTGCGGAAATGTGATAATGTTGGCTGACAGAAGCATAGCACGTGCAGGCTTACACCTCAAGCACAGGTCGCAAATGTTCTGTTACACTACCGCAGCTTCTGTAATCGTGTCCCTTATACGTAAGATACATCAGGGTCGTGGCTCGGTTGATAGAATTCACATGACTGCTACGTGGATAGCCAAAAATGTATCACAGGCTGCTGTGCTATTGACAATGACTACTTAAATACTTTTAAGAAAAAAATATACTTTTTATTTTTAACGAGAACTGTGTACCATTCGTATTCACAATCGCTCTGAAAAATTATCATGCGCAACTGAAGTGGAATGAAATCCGCACTCAACTTCTTGGCAGACACAAACTTTGCGGCACTAGAGCCTGAGACGTTTACATTTCACGGACAAGTGCGCTTCCCCGCAAAAGTCAAGGATCCCAGATTCAAGTTCCAGTTTGGCACAGAGTTATTTGCCAGTAACTTTCAGAACATACACCGTTGTAGACTAACAGTTCATTCTTGAATCTGTCCAACACAATTAAAGAAATGCCGTATTGCTGCGTAGAAATTTGAAATCTGCCAGACGGGTGCCTACAATTTTCCTCTGTAATGGTACAAAAGCGTGGCACCCTACGACCATCGGGGTCGGCAATGCTTCTACGACTAAGGTAAAGGTGGTGACACGTGTGAAGAAGAGGCCAGGGATTGAGAGCTTAACATGATATCTTAGGTGGCTTAATGACGTCACAGTGACACCAAATTTCAACAAAAATCTGCCCAGCGCCACCGCAGACGTGCCCCCTCTTACCCACAATTAACGTTTTCACTTGACGCCTCTGCAATAGAGGTCAGAACACCGACGCCCAGCGTTGGAAACACGCCGTTTTCTGATGACTGACTGACGAAAACATTCCAGACAGACCACCGTTCAGAATCGACACGAAAATCCCTCATGGTGTGGCAAGAAGGGTGTCAACGAAACCACCCTTTACCTCGGGTCGTTGATTCCCACACGTTTCGCGGTCGAAAACGACGGACTTTGTCACTGCCGGCACACCCTGGGCGATTCACCGTTTCTATATGGGCGTATTGGCCAGAAACCTCATTAAACTTGGTCGCAACTCTTTGGAGTGCAGTGCGACAGCGGTTTTTATTCTCTTTTGCAGGATGGAACCACCAGAAAATGTTCAAAACCATTGGACGAAATTTGAACGAGATTCCCAGCAGCAAAGGGCGGTTATGCTTTATCAGCACTCTTATTACGTGCCCCCCAGTGGCGCGTCCACGAAGGGGTGCGACGTTGACACCTTCGTGAATAAAACAGCAAAGGATGCCTGTAACTTACACCCCACTCACCCGCCCCCCCCCCCTCCCCCCATTTCGGAACACCTCAACAACCTCAGTGCCGCCCCCCCCCCCCCCTTTGTTGAGCACTTTCAACAAAAGGTTAAATACAGGGTGACGATTATCGAACTGTATGAAAAAAGAAACGTAAATTAGTTAAAAACTACGAAGTACACACACCTTATTCAAGATATAAGCGCCACTACAGATTTTCGGATTTTGGTTACGCTCGATATTCCTACCATCATTGGCGATGACGAATAATGAAATTCTGCGTGACCCGCCGCAATATCGGAACATCGATGCCGTCGATGACCTCCTGAGTAGTTATTTTCAAGTCACAAGGAGCATCGCACGAACTATTCCGTGACTGGACAGCGCACACCACACAGTCACCCGTTGAGGGTGAAGAGACTTGTCAATCGCCAACTGCGGATTCTCAGTCCCCCAAAGGCATCGATTTTTCTTATTGACAAACCGATCTAAATGAAAGTGGGCTACGTTACTAATCCACAACAAGACCCGTGAGCATGCGCTCAGTAATTCCAACCATGCCCCCGCGACCAGCTGTGCAGTATGAGCGTCCTAACGCAAACCTTTCCAAAGAGCTCACAATTTTATTTCACATAGTTCACTAATTGTCACCCTGCATGTACCTTTACAGAGACAAAAAGTGACGAGAGTCCTAGGCGCCTGTGCAAGCAAGCTATGCTGCTGTTCTTGCGTCTACCAGCATGCATTTGGGATCGAAGGAGTGACAAGGGAATGCCTATCCGCAAGTGAATAGGACTCCAACACCTTTTGTCACTGTAGACATACATATTTTTTGTGCTCAACGGAATAGGTTGGGTGGTACCGGGGAGTGTTAGGGTGTTCCGAACTGGGGAGCTTTTTAGGGCTTCTAGGTCATTTAAGGAGCTCCGGAACGCCCTATACTTGCAATGTTAAAATAACGCTTATAAATTACATCTTTCCTCACAAAGTATTTGAGGTAGGAAGTTGAACTTTTTACAGATTACTTATTGGAATATGGGCTACAACTTAACACAGGGATTTTACAAAATTTTAGTTCAGTTATTAAAGATGATTTTTTTTTCAATTGTAAGGAAAATTCACAACATTTTTTTGCAATTTTTTATTTATATATTCAAAAATATACAGTTTTTTTTGAAAAAGGCTGTGTTAAATTATGCAGAAGGTACTGTGTAACATTTACTGAAAGTTTGAAACAAATATGTTTGGAAGATCCTTAGAAAACATGTAATTAGTATGAGAAAATAAAAGTTTTGGGAATCGAGCGACAAAGATTGGATTAACTTTTTAGTGCATTCCAGGTCCATATGATGGATTATCTTCATCCTCTGCAAACTCCTCCTCCAGCTTCCTCTTGTTCCTCCTCCTGTTTACTCTTGCTTGTATTTCTAGACTCTTTACAGCCCTGTCTGCAGCCCGAAGGCGTTCCTTGTCTAAAGCAAGCATCGCTCGTTGTTGTGTTCGTAGATTTTGCTACCATTTTCTTCAGTTGCAGTTACTGCAACACTGTTCCAAAAGGTGGTCATGTATGAACACTTATCACATTTCAGTTGTATTTCACTAGCAAGTCCTACGTGCTTTATTATGGAGAGTTCCAGACCAACTTCACTACAATGAATACATCTTACAAAGTTTGAAAAAATTCCTTTGAGAACCGACATATCAAATATTTCATTCACACCCGATTCGCCCATAAAACATTCATAGTTTTCACTCATTGAACCAAGCTTCTTCTGTGAAGTATTTTCTTTCCCACTTTGACTGCTATGGGCAGGTGTACTTGAGAGGTTAGGTTCACTCACTTGGTTATCGTCTTTATTGTTTACAGTAATAACACATACCTTTGGCTTTCCAACATTTCTCCTTTTCTTAAAAGCCTTCAGAGGATTTCGAATAACTTTACTTTTACTCATTATTATACTTCAACAAAACAGAGACTCAAGAAACAGAATTAATTACGAATATTTTCAAGATAACGACAGAGTAAATAAACATGAAACAATCGACAATCACACCAGCGATATATATTGAACCATCACAGGTTAGCCACAACACATACTTTATCTCACATCACTAAAATGTACCTGATGAACACGGCCGTTAATAATGACACCATTTGACAGCAGTTTAACAGCGCCACAGTGGGTCACGCCCATGTAGAACACATTTCAAAAAAAATTTAAAAATAGTTGTAGTCTTCGGAATTGAATAAATTATATATCTATTAAAAGGTAATAGTCTGATTCAGAAAACGCAAAAAAGTAAAAATTGGACTTTCCATGATTTTGAGCCTTTCCGGAGCCCCTTAAGTCACGCATGTGTCAGTGTTGCCCCCTCCATGACCAGCCACAGGAGGGCACCTCGTAGGAGGGTTGAGAACGCATAAGCATTATTTACTGCACTGGATCACCTTCAAATTTCGTCGAATAATTTTGAACGGTCCAACGTGGTTCCAACATGTACACCAGAGGAAGAACTGCTGTTACTTTGCACTTCAAAGGGGTGCAATCAATTTCAATGTGGTTGCTGGCCCGCGACGTCTTTAGGGACGTGTTGAATTGTCCGGGAGGTATCAGCAGTGTCGAATGTTATCAAGAACGTCGACCTGTAGCTCATGGCACAGCCATCTGTCGTTTTCTACCGTGAAATGCGTTGGAATCAACGTCCCAAGGGATAGGGTGGTTTGATTGGCGCCTTTTATATAACCCCCAAAGGCCTTTTCGTGTCGATTCTGAGCGCCCGTGTCCGAAATGCTTATCTCGCCTATCCATAGAAAAGTGCGTCATGGGCTGGGGATAAAGGATTTCACCTACGTCGCTGAATCATCAAAAGAGGGGTTGAAATGTCGGTAAGAGCGGTCTTCCCACAGTGCGAGACGTTCACTGTGATACTGCGTAGATTTGCAATGGACCTTTTTCTTTTTAGCGTGTGTCGATACCTTTTATTTTTTAAGCGTCGATGAGCTCGAGGGTGATGTATGACGTCATGTTCTTGCACCCTCACAGAGGAATCTCTGATCTCAAATGTTAGACAATCAGATATCAGAGAAGGCAACATTTGCTGATACGAACATGTGCTCGTTAGCCCATGGGAGAGGAGAAAACAGATACATCCTTCATTTGACGGGATCGATCCCGCACACTGCGTGTGACAACGACGGAAGAGGTATCAGTCAGCCGAGAGTATTCCATGTTAAATAATATTACAGTTTCCATGTCCGCTTTGTGTGGCTGAAAGAACTGCCTCATATTAAGCCAACATCTCAGCTTAGGGTTAAGTAGCCAAAAATATTACCGCTTTCAAAAATTTTAGCCTTCAGTCTGCGTTCATTTGCTCAAATTCCACGAGTTCCGCCTCCCTGGTTGCATGTGCTGTGTACTGGCTGCTGAGCCCGTTCAACCTAACCTTCACAGAGGAGTCTTCAACTCTGCTGCGTTTTAGGGATTTTCTACAACACCAGTTACACTCCTGTTCACTTCTTTAATACCGATGAGGCACTGACGGCATAGTCTGCGGTGCCAGATTTTTCCTAAGAGACCATTTTGCTCAGGATTGACAGGGAGTGCAAATAATTCAGATTCGTGTACCGAACTGTATTCCTTCTGTTTCCGTCGGACATTTTTGATACATCTGCATACAATACATGATCAGGAACCGTTGTATTTGTGGAAGCTTAAGAGGGATTAGAAACGCAAGGGAAACTTAAATCTACTGGTATCTAGTGACTGCATAGCAACGCAACATCCAAATTCGTAACAGTGAATTATGTACAAAAGTGGTTCTAAGCATAGTGGGATACAAGCAGGTTTTGTTCTCTAACAACAGAATACTAAAACAGAGAGGAGAGTGTGGAAAGTTTGAAGATTATAATTGAATCTAAGGCAACCGAAATACTTTTGCTTTTGACTTGGAAACAATACGTCAGTTAGCAATGAAATATACGTTTTTCTAGGTAAAATGAAAAAAAATGAGCTCCAGTGAATTATGTGATAAGAACATAATTCTGTTCCAACCATATTTTACGTGATTTATAAATAATTACGATTGTCACATATACTTTGCTCTTCTGCTTAAAAAAAAAGAAAAAACAAAAAACAAAAAAAAAAGGCTGCAGAACTTTTAGTCTTCGTTTCGGCATTAAAAAGTGAACTGTATGCTGCTTTCAGTACCGCAGTGCTCTATTGCGTGTGGTCCTGCTGGCTCTGGTAAGACCTTCCCTTCCCCCATCCTACAAACTGCATTACTACGGTACCACTCGACATTTCCACGTCAAGAACTCTTCGCCATCGATAAAAGAGGCACTGAAAACCAACTCGTGTGAGTCATCAAGAGTCGAACCCCACCCTTTAAAATTTCAGTCTGTCACTCACCGATGCTTCCCAATATACATAAAGTGAGCTTTTAAATTAAAACAGTTGCACCTAGGTAGGAGGGAACGAAATGGAACGCCACAATTTGAGAAGGTATATGACGTTATTTCAGAGAACTTGGCAATATGAATCCGCTTACCAGTATTACGTTGCACCACTTCTCACCTGGATGCGTACGCTGATTCGGTTGTTAAGTATGTCGTAAAACAGATGTACTCTCTTGTGAAGCAAACTGAACACCGACTGCTGTAACTGGTCCTTCCTAACCCTACACACTGGGTCTGCCACGGATAGCCTTGAGTGAGAGATCTCAAAAGAACACTGATGTCTGCAGCATTCGACGGCCCGCGTTTTGGCTACCAGGGAACAAGAACATTATCCGCTAGTGGCAACAGGGGGCGGGACTGTAGGTATCAAATGGCGAGCACAGCATGAGGTTACAGAGCTTAGTTGAACTGCTTAGCCTGCTAACGTGCTGGTGGTATTGATACAAATCAGGGCAATCGCAACGATAATCAAAGGAGGCATTGCATTATTATGTGTAAAAAACAGAGTTTATGCAAGATGAGTCAGTGGAATATGCAGTGTCGTATACGCTCGACTGTGCCGAAAATGTACATGAAGAGTACAATGACGACGATACGTGTTTAACAAGCAAAATTAATAGTCAATAGTTTGAGGCCACATTGTCAACTATAAATTTCGACGTTTCGGCGACTATTGCAAGACGCCTTCCTCAGGGTGTACTGCTAACGTCGGAGTTTTATTGTTGACAATGTCGACTCAGAACGAGAAGAATTTTATTGACTGTGACAACGGCCGCGGAAGCCTACATTTACAAGCAAAATTAATATTGATACAAGTGTCGAACCGTCTAGTTCATCGTCCTTATGGGACAGAGAGCCACAAATCCCTCCTCCGGTGAAACGTAATAAACGACAATCTTTGTCCAAGGAGGGGGTGCTAAACATAATTACGTAGATAGAAAGCAAAAGAAAAAAATGGAATCCAGTTACGAACAGATTTCGAATAAGTCCGCAGCAACATGGCCGTGTACAGCACAAGAAAAACTACGGTTATTCAACGGAGAATAAGGCGCACTTGTTACAAGAGCTGGTGTTGCGTGTTTCAGGAATGTTGGAGGCAATTTACAGGATGCGCACGATAGTGGTCTACTACGTTACGCACACCAAACCGCACGCGACATAGATTGCAATGATTTCAAGGGAAGTAGTGGATAGTTGAATAGCTTCAAGCAGCGCTACAGAATTGGAAAACGGAACATAGGACGAAGCACAGCAAGCTGCGAAATCGGCCCGAAAATTTGATGATGACATAAACGAACTTATCCCACCGTTCAGTAAGGAACTGGGTTTTCAGCTCCGATCACCTGGGATTTGGAGAGAAAATGCATATGAAAGAAGCGCTGGAAATGAGAGGTATCAAGAGAGCTGTTTGAAGGTCAACTAACATCAATGCCTTAACACATTAGTGCACAATTACGCCGACAATTAATTTGCATGGTAGATTGGCTTGAAATTTATTTATTGTGCTGCGAGGAGAAGGTGCTCTGCCCCCTACGATTCTTTCTCGTGTGCGTCATCTTGTAAGGGCAGTGAGGAATATTTGCGTCACAGCAATTAAGGGCGGGAAAACAGGCGTAAACTAAGTAGAAATATGGTATGAGCATTACATTGGCCAACAGGTGGTCGAAATAACTTGCTTTTGCAGAATGAGATTTTCACTCTGCAGCGGAGTGTCCGTTGATATGAAACTTCCTTACAGATTAAAACTGTGTGCCGGGCCGAGACCCGAACTCGGTTTGAGTGCTGAAAGGTTCGCAGGAGAGCTTCTGAAAAGTTTGGAAGGTAGGATACGAGGTACTGGCAGAAGTAAAGCTGTGAAGACGGGGCGTGAGTCGTGCTTGCGTATCTCAGATGGTAGAGCGCTTGCCTGCGAAAGGCATAGGTCCTGATTTCGAGTCTCGGTCCGGCACACAGTTTTAACCTGCCAGGAAGTTTCAACTTGATTTCGCTTGATTCCTGGTTTGCGTATGAAAATCACACTTCTTTAGGGCAAACTATCCCTCATGACAAGTATATGACGTTGCAATTCATACGACGTGGATCCACTGAATGTTTGTCTTTTCTGTGCCTATAAAACGTATGATCGCACTGTCTGCACATACCCCTTAAAGGGCAGCCAGTTTCTGGATAAGTTCTACAATAAACTGTTTCGCATTTTGTTGCATGCCATCACGTCCCGCCATTTCCCATCACCGCGTTACACCAATACGATTCTACACTGCAGAGTCAAAGAAATTGGTGCACCAGCGTAATATCGTGCAGTGCCCCCGCGAGCACACAAAAGTGTCGCAACACGACGTGGCATGGCCTCGACTAACGTCTGAAGTAGTGCTGGACGGAACTGACACCATGAATCCTGCAGAACTTTCCATTAATCCTTAAGAGTACAAGGGGGTGGAGAACTGTTCTGAACAGCACGTAGCAAGGCATCCCAGATATGCTCAATAATGTTCATGTCTGGGAAGTTTGATGGCCAGCGGAAGTGTTAAAAACTCAGAAGAGTGTTCCTGGAGCCACTCTGTAGCAATCCTGGACGTGTGGGGTGTCGCATTGTCCTGCTGAAATTGCCCAGGTCCGCAGGTATGAACAATGGACATGCAAGTGATCAGACACGATGCTTACGTACGTGTCACTTGTCACAGGTGTGTCTAGACATATAAGGTGTCGCTTATCACTCCAACTCCACACTCTCCACACCATTACCGAGCCTCCACCAGTTTGAACAGTCCCCTGATGGCACGCATGGTCCATGGATACATGAGGTTGTCTCCATACCCGTGCATATCCATTGGCTCGATACAATTTCAGGCGAGCCTCGTCTGACCAGGCAACATGTTCCTAGTCATCGATAGTCCAATGTAGGTGTTGAAGGGCCCAGGCGAGACGTAACGCTTCGTGGCGTGCAGTCATCAAGGGTACACGAATGGGCCTTCGACTCCGAAAGCCCATATCGATCATGTTTCGTTGAAGGGTTCGCACGCTGGCAGTTTTTGATGGCCCAGCACTGAAATGTGCAGTACTTTGCGGAAGGGTTGCTCTTCCGTCGCGTAGAACGATTCTCTTCTGTCGTAGTTTGTCCCGTTCTTGCAGGATCTTTTTCCGGCCATACCGTTGTCGGAGATTTGCTGTTTTACCAGTTTTCTGATATTGAAGGCACACTCGTGAAATGATCTTACGGGAAAATCCCCACTTCATCGCTACCTCGGAGATGCTGTGTCCCACTGCTCGCTCGTCGACTATAAGGCCACGTTCAAACTCACTTAAATCTCGATAACCTGCCATTGTAGCAGCAGTAACCGATCTAACAACTGCGCCAGACACTTATTGCGTTGTACAGGCGTTGTCCACTGCAGCCCCGTGTTCTGTTTGTTTACATATCTCTGTATGTGAATACGGATCCCTATACCAGTTTATTTGGCGCTTCACTGTATGTGCATTCTTTAAGAGTGGATACCTAGCTGAACGTCCTGCATGAACGTCCTGCACGGTTGGGACCTCCCAAAGAATTACCCGAGCATCTTGATGGTGCGAATATTCGTGATCTGTGTGACGCGCCATTTTTATTCGGCGCTCGGGGTGCAAGTTAACAGTTTCTTTTGAATATTCCTTGAACGTCGACGATGTCGCCCTCCTAGTGCACTTAGTGAGTCATTAGCAGCTAATATTTCTTTCCTATTGTTATTGTTAACACAACACTTTAAAATGAGTCTTACTAAAGACTGAATTTGCAGCCTCGTACTTTCCTTGTACGACGAATTTGACGTCCGAGCGGTCCCCACACATGTTCTATCGGGGACAGGTCAGGCGATCTTGCTGGACACGGGAGTATCTCAACAGCTCGCAGACAGCTCATAGAGACACGTGGCGTATGTGGATGAGCGTTGTCCTGGCTATAGGATACTGTGAGGTAACACATCAGGATGCGGGGTGTCCATCATATAGCGTTTTACCATTGGAGTTCCCTCAATCACTACAAGCCATGACCTATGGTCATACCCGATGGTTCGCCACTCCAGTACTCCAATAATAACACCTCTGGTCTCATCAAAACAAGGGAAGAACATTACCTGTCCCAAAAGAGCCGCCATACTCGTCGGCGATGGTCACTCGGAGTAGCGCAGCACTGCTATTCGTGACGCCATTCATCACCGTCACGGCGCCACTTCACAAGCAACCACTGGTGTTGTGGTGTTGAAGCCATCTGCTGCATGGAACGGTAATTCCCCAGCCCTGCTGCTGTCAGTCTCCAACCAGTGCTGCTGGATGAGATAGGAACCCAGTACTTGAAACTTCCTGGCAGGTTAAAACTGTGTGCCGTACTGAGACTCCGGTCTGAGACTCGATCTCGTGACCTTTGCCTTTCGCTTGGGTAGCTCAGATGGTAGAGCACTTGCCCGGCAAAGGCAAAATTCCCGAGTTCTAGTCTCGGTCCGGCATAAAGTTTTAATTTGCCAGGAAGTTTCATATCAGCGCACACTCCGCTGCAGAGTGAAAATCTCATTCCGGCCCATTACTTGTTCTAAAAGGATAGGCACGAGGGAAAGGGGTTACGATGTGCTAGAGGTACAGTATGGTGGTCCTCCGTTGTTGTGGTAGGCAGAAGTGGCCCAGAGCAAATCTGACAACGATTATGCCTGCTCTCACGTCAGTGACCTTGTGAAAGAGGACGGAGGAGCGCACAGGAGTTAAGGGCGCTCTCTTGCTCTACGGGCCGGAGTACCCCTAAAAGGAGGAAGAAATAGCAATGATCAACGTTAAGAGGCTGCAGAGAGAACTGGAAATCACTGCAATAAAGATATATAACGTGTATCCACAGGGCTTGCCGCCTGTATTTGAAAAAGTGCCATGATGATCTCTCCATTGGCAAAAGATTCCGGACTATTACGCCATCCAAATCTCCGGAAGGGAACTGTCAAAGGGGAGGTGACCATGAGAGGGTTCAAATTGCTCTGAGCACTATTGGACTTAACATCGGAGGTCATCGGTACCCTATTACTTATAACTACTTAAACCTAACCTAAGGACGTGACACACATCCATGCCAGAGACAGGATTCGAATTTGCGGCCGTAGCAGTCGCGCTGTTCCGGACTGAAGCGCCTAGAACCGCTCGGCCACAACGGCCAGGTAGGTGACCATGAGGAAAAGATTGAATAGGCAACGAAAGCATAACGTTCTACATGTTGGGGCGTGAAATGTCAGAAGCTTGAATGTGGTAGGGAAGCTAGAAAATCTGAAAAGGGAAATGCAGAGGCTCAATGTATATATAGAAGGGCTCAATGAAGTAAAATGAAAAGAAGACAAAGAATTCCTGTCACGCGAGTTTATGGTAATATCAACAGCAGCAGAAAATGATGTAACGGGAGTAGAACTCGTTAGGACGTAGAGTGAGTTACAGTGAAGAGTTCAACTATAGGAATGTTCTCTTCGGAATCGACGGCAAACCAACACCGACAACAATTGTTTAGGTATACTTGCCGACGTCGCAAGCTGAAGATGAAGAGATATGTGAGGACATTGAAAGGGTGATTCAGTACGTAAAGTGAGAAGAAAATCTAATAGTCATGAGAGATTGGCACGTGGTTGTACTGGGAGAAGAAGAAAGGGTTACGGGAGATTATAGGCTTGGTAGTAGGAATGAGAGAGGAGAAATACCAGTTAAGTTCCGCAGTATGTTTCAGAGGGTAACGGCGAGCCCTCTGTACAGAATCACAATAGGAGGAAATAAACTTGGAAAAGGCCTGGAGATACAGGAAGATTTCATTTGGATTAAATCATGGCCAGGCAGTGCATGGCCAGACTGGGTTGTAAGACGTACCCAGGAGCAGATATAGACACAGATCACAGTTTAGTGATGATGAATAGTATGCTGAAGTTTAAGAGAATAGTCATGAGAAATCAATGCGCAAAGAAGTGGCACAAAGAGGTACTAAGGAACGAAGAGAAACGCTTGAAGTTCTCTGTAGCTATAGATACTGCGACAATGAATAGTTCAGTACGTAGTTTAGTTGGAGAGAAATGAACATCTCTAACAGGATCAGTTACCGAAGCCGGAGATGAAAACGTAGACGTAAGGAAGGTTATGTGGCAAGAAGCCGTGGGTAAGGGAGGAAATATTTCAAGTGATCGACGGAAGAAGGAAGCACAAACATTTTCGAGGATATCAAGAATACAGAAATTCAAATCACTTAAGAGTGAAATAAGTAAGAAGCGTAGAGAAGCTATGAAGAAACGGCTACACGAAAAATGTGAAGAAATAGAAAAACAAATGATTCTCGAAAGGACTGAAGCAGCATATAGAAAAGTGGAAAAAAAATTTGGTGAAATTAAAATCAGGGGCGGTGACATTGTGAGTTACATGGGAATTCCACTTATAAGCTCAGAGGAGAGAGCGGATAGGTGGAAAAAGTGCATTGAAGGCCTCTATGAGGGGAAAGACTAGCCGGCTGAAGTGGCCGAGTGGTTCTGGGCGCTACAGTCTGGAACCGCGTGACCGCTACGGTCGCAGGTTCGAATCCTGCCTCGGGCATGGATGTGTGTGATGTCGTTAGGTTAGTTAGGTTTAAGTAGTTCTAAGTTCTAGGGGACTGATGACCTCATCAGTTAAGTCCCGTAGTGATCAGAGCCATTTGAACCATTTTTGGGAAAGACTTGTCCGATGACGGAAGAAGAAACAGGAGTCCACAGGGGAAAGATAGGGGATCCGGCATTACAGTCAGAATTTAAAAGAGCTTCGAGGGAAGGGACAGATAACATTCCTTGGGAAGTTCTAAAACCATTGGAGGAAGTTGCAATTAAACGACTGTTGACGTTGGCGAGTAAAATGTATGAGACTGGCGAAATACCATAAGACTTTCGCAAAAAACATCACCCACACAATTACGAAGACAGTAAGAGACGATCACTGCGAGAATTATTGCACAATCAGCTTAACAATTCACATGTAAAAGTTGCTGCGTGGTTAATATAGAAAAGAATGAAAAGAAATTTGAGGATCCGTTAGACGACGATCAGTTTGTCTTTAGGAAAGGTAAAGGAAACGTAGACACAGTTCTGAGATTGCGGTCCATTTTAGAATCAAGACTGAGGAAAAATTAGGACGCTTTCATAGGAACCGTCTAGTTAGAAAAAGTGTTCGACAGTGTAAAATGGTGCAAAATGTTCGATATTTTGAGAAAAATGGGGCTAAAGTATAGGAAAGATTGAATAATATACAATATGTACAAGAACAAATAGTAAACAGTAAGACAAGAAGACTAAGAACGAAGTGCTCGGATTAAAACAGGTTTAAGACAGGAATGTAGTCTTCCGCCCCTACTGTTCAATCTATACTCGAAGAAGCAATGATGGAAATAAAAGAAAGGTTCAAGTGTGGGATAAAAGTTCGGGATGAAAGTTTATCAGTTATAAGATTTGCTGATGACGTTGCTATCCTCATTGAAAGTGAATAAGAGATACAGGATGCGTAATTTGAATGAACAGTCTAGCGAGCAGAATATATGAAAGGAGATTGAAACGAAGAAAGACAAAATTAGTGAGAAGCTGCAGAGATGAGAGCAGTGAAGAACTTAACATCATAATTGGGGATCACCAAGTTGACAAAGTTAAGGAATTCTACCTAGGCAGCAAAATAAACAATATTGGACGGGGCAAGGAGGACTTAAAAAGTAGATTACCACTGGCAAAGAGGCATTCCTGCCTGAGAGTAGTCTGCTAGTATCAAACATCTGAGACAGGAGATGCTGAGAATTTACGTTTGGTGCACAGTACGTAGTGGAACATGGACTGTGGGAAAACCGGTACAGAAGAGAATCGGAGCATTTGAGATGTGGCGTTGCAGAAGAATGTTGAAAATTAGGGGTTTAGTAAGATAATAAATGAGGAGGTTCTCTGCAGAAACTGCGAGGAAAGGAATGTTTAGAAAACATAGGCAAGAAGAAGGGAATGGATGATGGGACATTTCTGAAAACATCAGAGAATAACTTCCACGGTACTAGTTATGTCTAGGGAATGTTTTTGTGGCATTCCCTGGGTGATTTCGTCGTTCTGGAATGCGCAGTGGGTCGATACATGCATGAATCTACCCTTGGGGACGACTTTCACCCCTATATGCATTTTGTTTTTCGTTGACACGGCTGCATCTACCACCAGGCCACTACGGTATGCCAGGCAGTTCGCATTGTGCTTTCGAGGTTCGAAGAACATCAGGACGAGCTTGCCATACTTCCCTGGCCACGAAGCTCGCCGGATTTAAACCCGGTCGAGTGTCTGTGGGACCTCCTCGATCTTCAACTGAGGAACTTTGTTGACTTGCGACTTGCTCTGCTGGTTCTGCTCTTGCTTGATGGATGTAGTTAACAAATGGTTCAAATGGCTCTGAGCACTATGGGACTCAACTGCTGAGGTCATTAGTCCCCTAGAACTTAGAACTAGTTAAACCTAACTAACCTAAGGACATCACAAACATCCATGCCCGAGGCAGGATTCGAACCTGCGACCGTAGCGGTCTTGCGGTTCCAGACTGCAGCGCCTTTAACTGCACGGCCACTTCGGCCGGCGATGTAGTTAACGTTTGTGGTTTCTAGATAGGCTCACTCACCCGCAACTATCAGGAACCTGGTGAGATCGTACCAAGGTTGCATACACGTTGTTAGAATTTACGTGTTGTTAACTCTAGAAGTGCACACAAGGGTCACTCTGACCCTGGAGATTTGTTTTTTGCTATTGTACATGTACAACCCGTTATCACCAATGAAATTATCACCAATGAAATTTCAGCATTGAGTAAGACCTAGTACTGGGCAGGTGTTCGAAGTTGTGAGACGTTGTTGATTACTTAATTTCTCAGAAATAGTTTTTGAAGGGTGAGCGTGGCCCTGGAGTAAACAT
This sequence comes from Schistocerca serialis cubense, assembly GCF_023864345.2. Lineage (NCBI taxonomy): Eukaryota > Metazoa > Arthropoda > Insecta > Orthoptera > Acrididae > Schistocerca > Schistocerca serialis. The sequence goes on from NC_064642.1 coordinate 743,832,743, forward strand.
TGCATAACCTGTTGCTGAGTGTCATGTACATGTAGATGGAACTGGCAGATAGGAATGACATATTACTAACGGAAGACGCTATACAAAGAGCATTGTTAGAAAGCTCTATCACGAAAGTGACGTAAGTGACTTTCTTGATAAAACTGATTCTGAAGCCCATGTTCCTGCAGCAATTATGGACAGTGGTAAGACTTTTAAGTCTGGCGAATTTTCAGGCAGCAATAAATAAAATACAGTCATCCATGGTAAAAATGGTCATTTTTGGAACACAAATGTCCCTAATAGATGACAGCTGCCTGCTGTGGATAAAATTACAGTCCATTTTCCAAGTGTGTGGAAATAATGAAGGAATGGATTTATGAACAACTGAGAACATTTCAAAATATTTCTGTAATACGTGCATCTCATTGAAAGAATATCATCGTCATCTAATTAAACTGCAATCGATGTCTTCATATGTGAATCACCTTGTCGTTAGTCTCGAGTTTTGGATGCGTTAATACTAATATTGATTGGAAAAGTGCATGACAGAGATGAAATAAAATGCGTTTCGTATATGAAAGTCCAGTTTTGTTATAAAATAATCTGTATTCTGGCAATTACTCCAGGAAATAACTGAAGGCCTCTGTGGCCCTGATGTACAGTTCTTGTAACAGTTGCAGAAGTGTACAATACTAGGCTTAAAGTTTAATCAAAACTCCTTTCCTATAAACGCTGCATTCTGCATTCGAATAATTTGCTGTAGCGAACTTCGTGCCCTTTTTTGAAAGTGTCTGGATCCCTTCAGAAGACGTGATGGATCAGTACCCATTTGCAATGTAACCGCCAGCCGATTTAAGTGACTTACAGTTTGTCGCACACGTTTGATCATACTTCACAAGCTTGTAATATTATTTTGAATATCTTTGTATTATGAGGTTTGGATGGGGTCTCTAACTGTTCAGTCTGATACTTCTATTTATCCACGAAGGAGAACCTTCGGTGTATATGCTTCTTTAAGCATTATATATTACAGTTTTCATACGTTTGACTTTCCAGAATTTATTACTTTCCTTTATTCGCGAGTTCTGTCACGTTTACCGCATTTCTGCATGTCGATACTTAATTTTTCTACAGTGCCTATTCAGTTTCGTTGGATTTAGTGCAGGATTAACGGAGCTTAGATATGCAGCGCTTGCAATTATCTCCACGTAAGCCAGTGTGATGGCAGAGACGGCGTCATTAGAACATGTTTCTTCCGCTACACCGGCCCATTGATTTACCTGTTCTTCATCAGGATAGATGCTGCACAAGTTCAAATTGTAAGGCTAAACTTAATACACGGGGTGTTCAAAAAGTCTCTCCACAGTGCCGTATGATTGTTAGCCGCGCTTGCCGTATGGTTGTTCGCCTGCCTGGATTTCTCAACGAAACAGTAAACTCACAACGATACTGCTGTAATATTCTGTACCCATTCAAAGGAGAACTTGTGTTAAGTGAAATACTGAACGGTTATTTTCAACAAGATGGTGCAACCGCGCATACAGCTCGCGTTTCAATGTCACTGCTTGCTGATGTTTTTGGCGATCGCATAATTTCACAGGTACTTTGGCCTCCGCGATCGCCTGACCTAACACCACCTGACTTTTCATTCTGGAGTGCAGCGAAAGCAACTGTCTGGAAAAACCGTCCAAACTCCATCGATGAATTGAAAACTGCAACATCCACTTTCACTGCTACTGTTACAGAAGAAATGTTGCAGCTTGTGTTTGGAAACATGATTAGACAAATTGAATTGTGTATTCAACAACAGGGGGGACACTTTCAACATTTAATGTGAAAATTTGTAAGTAAAAATGAATATTCAGTAAATTAATAACTTGTAATTCACTGAGTTTTATGTCGGTATATTCACTGCGGCATACGGCACGCACGGCTAAGAATCATACGGCACTGCGGTGAGACTTTTTTAACACCCCGTACTTCGAAGCAGTATAGTAGGATGTTTGCAGCGTCCTACTTTAAATTTCGTCTGTGCTACTGCTGAATAATCCCCCCCCCCCCCCCAACCATACCTCTTTACGAAAATATCGTTACACTCAGATTTCGTCAATCATGAGTCATGTCCGGTGTCTGGGGTATGTTTGAGGCCAGAAACCCTATTCATCACCCTATATGGACGCGTATTTTGAACTTTGCTATTCCACATGCGCTTTCCAAATTCTGTATCCTATCGCTAATGGCTCGTTTCTGTAATTTTTTTATTTTATATAGTTACACTTCCTGGTGTTTTCTGTTCGACCACTATTTGTACGTAAGAACCTTACTGCCACACGGCAGGTCTAGTCTAGAGAGACTCCCTAGCACTCGCCCCAGTTGTACAACCGACTTTGCTAGCGATGGTTCACTGCCTACATACGCTCTCATTTGCAGAGACGACAGTTTAGCATAGCCTTCAGCTACGTCATTTGCTACGACCTAGCAAGGCGAAATATTCAGTTACTACGTCTTCTGAACAGATAATATTGTGACTCATGTACCGTCAAGAGCGACGTTCATCATTAATGGATTAAAGTTAAGTATCAAACTAATTACGCTTTCTGAATTCTGATTCCTTGTCATGTTCCAGACCTCACGTCAGTATAGTTCTTCCCTCCTCACGCCAGCCTGCGTGAGCTAAAACGCGTGCATATTTTTTCCCATATACAATTGAAGAGAAAGGGAGATAAGAGATCCCTTGACATACACTTGTTTTTACTTTAAACAATTGATAAATGTATATTATTTGCAGTTAGTTCGGCCTGAACAATTCTCGTCTGAAGGTTTGCCCTTATTACCTCTTCATTTTTGAAATCAGCGCACAAAATGGTGGGGCATATCGTGGCGGCGTCTGACTGTTCAGAAGACTGACGACGCTGAAAAAAAAAAAAAAAGAAGAAGTTTGGAAGACGTGCCAGCCGTTCGAAGGCAGGCGGCTGCTGCAGCTATGGTGGCGGCGGCTGCCGCTCTGTACAGTGCCGGCAGGACCGCCGAAGTTGACAAGTGGCGCCCCCCCCCCCCCCCCACACTGCCCCACCCCCCTGCCGTGGCTCGGGACGAAGAACTTCTGCCGGCGCCGTCCCCTTGGAGAGACGCGTCCGTATTGTGCTCCAGCCAGCCGGAAACGGTCTAAATCCAGCGCCCGCCGCTTCATCCGCAGGGGGCCCGGCCGGCGAACACACACAGGCCGATTCCGCGACTGCATTTCGCGGTTCCTAAACTACTTTCCTCGGGGAAATATCGAAATTCCTCAGAACCCGATTTATTCTTCTATATTCACGGTGGAGGACGTAAGGTCATTCCCCGGATTATATTCTGCTACGGTACGGTCTACATATTAGTGACTTGATACGCTTTAATTTTTTACTACGAGTGACATTTATTTATTTTGGGTTTAGTATAAGACATTGGGCAACGTTTCAAGCGTGTCTTGCTCCTCATCAGGCTTTTCCGTATACAGATGTTAGTTAAAGATAAAGCGTCCCAAAGCTTCGTCTACATCGTTTGTACCGTATCAGAAATGTTGTTCAGCATCACACTATTGCATTCCTTATTGTAACACTATCTTTGACGTACTTCCGCTGCACAAACTGTAGCAGCCCTTTTTCTGTTTTCGCTTTTTCGTCTAATAGGTGAAAGTTTGATTTTATTTTTTACACATTGACTATCATTGAAGGGTTTTACTTTTATTTAATATTGTCCCGGCTAAGTATCAGTTTCATTAATTTTAAAACCCAATGTTAAACGTGGGTCACTACACGTATATTCCCAACTCTGAGAGAAAAAATCTTTAGTAGCTTTACTACCATTGTTTACAGACGACGATACCATAGAGTAAATATCTCTGGAGTGAGCATTCACATGCGCAGAACAGGTTTTGTGTTGTCAACATACATTGCCGGCCTGGTCACGTGTTCTCGGGACGTCGTGTGTTTGTCCGTATAGCGCCCTGTATATTTAGAATGTCAATACATCCCCGGTACATGGCCGTGCGCTCCTAGGCGCTTCAGTTTGGAACCGCGTGACCTCTACGGTCGCAGGTTCGAATCCTGCCTCGGGCATGGATGTGTGTGGTGTCCTTAGGTTAGTAAGGTTTAAGTGGTTCTAAGTTCTAGGGGACTCAGATGTTGAGTCCCATAGTGTTCAGAGCCATTTTTGAACCCTGGTACAGACGGATTCTTTTCGTACGTGTCGTGGATTATTTACATATGTTGCGTAGACATTGTAACAGTATCCATTTGATACCGGGAATAAACCAGCTACGTAACTTTTAAGGGCAAGTGATATTGCATTCTGCTTCTTTGCGATAGGTGTCCCAGTTCATACGGACACTCTTTTTGGTAGTTTTCGGTATGATACGCCACTTGCTATACAGCGCCTGACGTACATTTTTGGAGTGATAGTCTTGCAAAACGACTTGACAGTACGCTAGTACTTTTGCAAGTGTCCGAAAAACACCGAATTCGCCACACATTAGCGATTATATCCCTCCTAATTCCTTTTCTTCTGCTATTTCTGCTTATTTGTTTTCTCGTTTTTGCGACCTGAAGCATAATTTTTCTTACTTGTGGCACTTTGAAGTATTTGTTTAACGCATTTTACGTACTTGCTCCTAGTTTATTAAATAAATAGTAGACTGAGTAATCTCTATACATAATCGAAAAAATCACTGACAAATGCATGGAGGATAGTATTTGCTGAAACAACTAACCATCCCCTTTCCTGTTCCACTAGCAAATTTATGAGAGGAAGCGATTGTTTGTAAGCTTTTGTACGAGACGTAGTCATAAAATCGTTGAAAAATAGGTCTACAGAATCAAGCCTTATTTATAATGCGTCTCGAAATTTTTAACGTATACAGTGTCTCTTACTTATATGATAACTATAATTAGAGCTACATAGTATGTACCCATGAAAAGTTACTATTCCTCCTTCACATATTTTTCTTTGCATCCGTAGCAACACCAGCAATTCACCATCGCTATTACACTATCAGTAAACGGTGAAATACAACAAAAACTCTTGTTATTATAAACTTCAAACGCTGCGGAAAGCACACACGCAGAGTGAAGTCCCGAAAACACGTGACAATCCTGGTTCAATGTTGACAAGATGCACAGAACGCAACGCTCACTCCAGAGATATTTACTCTATGGACGATACTCTAACCTTTCGTTCAACTGTTTTAGTTACAAATCGCTAGTTTGTTCTTGGCATAGATCACATAACCTTAAAGTTTATTAATCTAAGTTAAATTAATGTTCAAGACTTGTATTATGTTTCAAATTAACAACGTCAGTTTATTGACAAGAATTATTAATAAATAGGTTCACTCATACGATCTCATTCAAAGAAGTTCTTTAATTAGATGTCTAAGTAGGATTCCCGCTGGCATCAGAGATGTTAGATTACATCCTGTCACTTTCGGTAAACAAGTTATTTCTATTTAATATCCGCAAACTGTCATTAACTATGAACAATAGTCGCGTGAAGTTAAAGATTCCCAGTATCACAATCCAAAGTCCGAATCCGGTTAAAATTCTCGATTCAGTAAAGTGTTTAAATATTCACACGAATTGACGTTAAAGCCAAAGAGATTACTATTCACCTTCCAGTTTATCTAATCTGAAAAATGTCCAAATTAAAGTCTTGAATTGAGAATCCTCAAAAGCAATCTCGTCACGATCTATTCTTGATCCCCGTTTAATAAAGCCCCAATTGTTGTTCTCTAAAGCTGTACATCGTAAATAACTGCCGAACTAGAACAGACTATAGACTGGAGTATCGTAATTACAACGTATGGCTATTTACACTTTAATAAACACTATCTTTGGTGTCCCAGACCTACGTTCTATGACTTTAATATTGATTTTCTTACGTATTGGAATAACTAATATTTTAATATTTTCTACTGTTTTCCTCCCTTACCATGTTTTTTAAAATTTATAATTAAATTTTCCTTTTCTATTCTTTTGCTTTCTGTACTATATATTTTCCCTCTATTTGTTTTTCATTTATTTTTCGTAATTACTACTTGTGGAGGGACTTGGGTCATTTTGTGAATTGATATTTTAAGGACATGGGAGCTAATTTGGGAGCTATTTTGGCTTTTTCAACACCGAGAGGCGCTGTAGGTGTTAAAAAACCATTCTCGGTGGATGTTAACAATATACCTTAAATACAATACAACGGCCTTTCAGCGTGTGAATGTGTATCGACTACGACTTCTCTCCATGCGATATTCGCGGTACTGAATCTGACAGTTGTTTGTTTCGCGCTGGCATATCTTAAATCTGTTGCGTGAGTGTTGGTTTAAGGCTGCTGCAGAAGTCTGAGTTTCTGAATTCGACAATATATCTGACACTGTCACAATAGGGGAAAGCGATCGTAAACAACTAATCAAATGTCAAATTACAAAAATTTGAAAATATTCTTCAAAAATTTTTTAAACATTCAAAAAATTAGCATGTATTGTCTCAATCGCATTTAACATTAAAATTTTTTTACAATGTAATGACCGCCTAACTACCACATTCAGAACTGAGAACAGACAAACCAAAAGGAAAGTTCCTTTAAGTAACAAAATTATATAAAACCTGCAGTTGGCCTACTATTTGGAAAATGCAGGGAATTAACACACCACATGTAATATTTTAAATGCACTTGCAGTGTGCAAGTCCGTTGCATCATCCATAAAATTATTATTTTAAATCTTTGCGTAAAATATGCTATGCACAGCATAAAACAAATATGAAGGCAAACATATTATATACTGGCGAACAAGCAAGAACAAGAAATCGTTATTTAGAGGAAAGACTAGTTCGTTGAACGTACCACCCCGTCTGTGACAGCAAGTGAAACAAAAAACCTGTGCCGCATTGTAAAAAATTTTATACATTGAAACGTCCATATAATTATGACTGTTACAGTCAGTAACTGCAAGCGGAGATTTGCCTGTGGAGAGGAAGTAGTAAGTCACGAATCTTTGCTTGTAGTTAACAGCGCATAAAAATAACATGATTACTCAACGTATTAAAATATTCCTAGTGAAATATACCACGTAAGCTGTAGTTGGAGTCAAAAGTATAACATAAAATACATGTATAACGCTGTCACACAGAAAGCGCTTTCAGTAGCTGTTAACTTGTCATTTGCCTGTAAACGCAACGGCCACTATTGCTGTAACTATGAGTACGCTGGAGCTCATGTGTCGCCCAGTGTACATACATTTCTGCTGTTATAACAAGTTACCCACTGTGATGAAGTTGTACATATATTTCATGTTTTACTTTTGACTTCAAATACAGCTTACATGGTATATTTCACGATGAATATTTTGCTGGAATAATCATATTGCTTCCATGCGCTGTTAACTACAAGCAAGCATTCGTGGTTTGTTTCTTCCCTCTCATAGGCAGTTTTTAAGACGCTGTACGGACATCTGGTTCAGATTAATCTACATCTACATCTACATAGATACTCCGCAAGCCACAGAACGGTGAATGGCGGAGTGTGCACTCTACCACTACTAGTCATCCTCTTCCTCATTTCTCTCGCAAATATAGAGAGGGAAAAACGACTCTCTCGTCAATCAGCTTCAGATGCCGCTTGTCTAAATTTTTTCAATAGTTTCTCGAAAACAACGTCGCCTTCCCACAACGGATTCCCATTTGAGTTCCCGAACCGCCTCCGTAACAATTACGTGTTGTTCGAACCTACCGGTAACAAATTTAGCAGCCCGCCCCTGAATCGTTTCGATGTCTTCCTTCAATCCGACCTGGTACTGATCCCAAACACTGGCGCAGTACTCAAGAATAGGTTTCATCAGCGTCCTTCATGCGGTCTCCTTTACAGGTGAACCACTCTTCCCCAAAATTTCTCCCTGTAAACGGAAGTCGATCTTCCGTCTTTCCTACCACAGTTCTCACATGATCGTTCCATTTCATATCCGTTTTCAAAGTAACGCCCACATATTTAAACGACTTGACTGTGTCAGGCAGGACACTACAAGTTTGATCTTTCTTCTCATCCACATTAACGTACATTTTTCCTCATTTAGGGCTAGCTGCCATTCATCACAACAAGTGGAAATTTTGTCTAACTCGTCTCGTGTCTTCCAACAGTCACTCAACTACGACACCTTACCGTACATTACGGCATCATCACCGGACAACCGTAGATCGCTGCCCATCCTGTCTGCCAAGTCATTATCTATACAGAGAACAAAACCTGTCCTATCACACTCCCCTTGGGCACTCCTGACGATAACACTGGCCGTCGAGGACAACATACTGGCTTCTATTATTTAAGAAGTCTTCGAGTTACTTACATATCTGTGAACTTATTCCATATGCTCCAATCTTAGTTAACCGCCTCCAGTGGGGCACTGTGTCAAACGCTTTCCGGAAATATAGAAATATCTAATCTGTCTGTTGCCCTTTATCCATAATTCTCAGTATATCACATGAGGGAAGGGCAAGCTGAGTTTTCCAGGAGCGATTCTTTCTAAAATTATGCTCATTCATGGACATAAGGTTCTCCGTCTCAAGAAAGTTTGTTATATTTGAACTAGAATACGTTCAAGGATTCTGCAGCAAACTGAAGTTAGGAATATTGGTCTGTAATTTTGCGGGTCCGTTCTTTTACCCTTCGTATATACTGGAGTAACCTGCACACTTCTTCAGTCACTTGGGACTTCGTACTAGGCGAGAAATTAGCGATAAATCCAGACAACGTAAAGGGCCAATGCCGTAGAGTACTCTTTGTCAGATTGAACTGGGACTTCACCAGGACCTGGTGATTTATTTGCTTTCACATCCTTCAGCTATTTCTCTACACCACATATGCTTATTACTATGTCGTCCTTATAGGAGTCTGTCGGATGGTCAAATGAGGATATGTTTGTTCGAGTCTCCTGTGTGAACGATTTCTTGAGCGTAAAATTTAAAACCTCGGCTTTTGTTTTGTTATCTTCTACTGTCACACCAGGCTGGTCAACAAGAGACTGAATGGAAGCCTTAGTCCCGCTTAGTCATTTTACATAAGACCAGAATTTTCTCGGATTCTCTGCCGGATCTTTTGCTAAGGTGTGACGGTGGTAATTGTTGTATCCTTTGCGCCTAGATCTTTTCACAGACATAAGAATCTGTGATGACCTTCGCTTGTTGTCATTTGTGCGTTCCCCTTTCAACAGAGCACCCTCCAAATTTTTTTGTTATTTCCATCCTTTTTCCACTTGCTAGGCACTTGACTCTCCAGTCCACGATTTACAATCTGCTTAAACTTTACGTATAATTCCTGTACATCCATGTTACTAGAACAAAGTGATGTCAGTTAACTGGCTAAATGAGATACTAACAATACTTATCTGCTCGATCTACCAGAAACACTACTAGCATTCTTGACTGATTTATTAACTTTCATAATCATAGTTACTATAATGAAATCATAATCGCTTATCGCCACGATAAGATCCGGCTTATTTGTAGTTACAACGTCTAAGATATTTCCACTGCGTGTGAGCTGCCGCGATAGCTGTTCAAGACATTTTTTAGAAAACGGATTTCAAAAGTGTTTCGCATGACTGTCTGTTTGTACCCCCTCCCCCCCCCCCCCCCTTTCCCAGTCTCAGTGAATCCTTAAATATCCCAGTGGTCTATCTCCAAGTAGTATTGCATGGTCTGGGTATTACGTGCTATCGACCGTAAACATTCTCTGGATGATTCTGCAGCTGTCACAGCAGAGTCGAGTGGTGGGTAAAAGCATCCAACACGTAACTTGCTTCCATCTATACCTGGTAAACGCGCCGAGATAATTTCAATGCCACACTCAACATCGATCTCAATAAAGACAATATTTCTGTTAACTGCAGCCGGCCGGAGTGGCCGTGCGGTTCTAGGCGCTGCAGTCTGGAGCCGAGCGACCGCTACGGTCGCAGGTTCGAATCCTGCCTCGGGCATGGATGTGTGTGATGTCCTTAGGTTAGTTAGGTTTAATTAGTTCTAAGTTCTAGGCGACTGATGAGCTCAGAAGTGAAGTCTCGTAGTGCTCAGAGCCATTTCAACCATTTTTTTGTTAACTGCAATGAACACTTTGCCTCCTGAGGCCTCTAACCTATCTTTCCGATATACGTCCCACGACTCTCTAAATATCTCAGAGCTTTACACTTTGAGTTTCAGCTAGCTCTTGGTCTCAATCATGGACTTTCCTGAGGGCAGTAAATTCGAGGACTTTATTGCGAATACTTCGACAGTTTACTTGTTAAATTATCAGTCAAAGTGGCTTTACTCTAGAAGTTTTTTGACTTCCTTTGCTGCATATTGACTGGCAAATGTTCATCAGAGAACATCAACTATCACCTAAGAGTAGCTGCTGCCTTTTTGTAATGCACCCCTGACCAATCAAGGGGAAGCCTACAAACCCTAACACGATAACGCAGGTCTAGAAATCTGCAGACAAGAGCGTCGCAGAGTCGACGAATCCTTTGGCTGAATTCTCCACTCGGATCCAAACCACAGGACCCTGATCAGCTCTGGGAACAGTGCTGCAAATCATAAGCTCTGCTTGCACCTTGCGCGCGAGGCCAGCAGTCTGCACCACATACGCCAGCCGCCTGAGGATCGCTTCAGAACCCACGTGACAGGCTTACATGAGCCACAACCTGCAGAAGACTGCACCCTCCACGCTCAGTAGCCACAGGCGAGGCCGCCTCCACATCTCGGATGAGGCCCCCGGCAGACATACCGAGCGCACATTGGCTTCCTTTCCAGCCCTGAAAGCTATATGCTTAAAGAATTCAAATTTTTTTTTTGTCGTCAGTCTACTGACTGGTTTGATGCGGCCCGCCACGAATTCCTTTCCTGTGCTAACCTCTTCATCTCAGAATAGCACTTGCAACCTACGTCCTCAATTATTTGCTTGACGTATTCCAATCTCTGTCTTCCTCTACAGTTTTTGCCCTCTACAGCTCCCTCTGGTACCATGGAAATCATTCCCTCATGTCTTAGCAGATGTCCTATCATCCTGTCCCTTCTCCTTATCAGTGTTTCCACATATTCCTTTCCTCTCCGATTCTGCGCAGAACCTCCTCATTCCTTACCTTATCAGTCCACCTAATTTTCAACATTCGTCTATAGCACCACATATGAAATGCTTCGATTCTCTTCTGTTCCGGTTTTCCCATAGTCCATGTTTCACTACCATACAATGCTGTACTCCAGACGTACATCCACAAAAATTTATTCCTCAAATTAAGGCCGGTATTTGATATTAGTAGACTTCTCTTGGCCAGAAATCCCTTTTTGGCCATAGCGAGTCTGCTTTTGATGTCCTCCTTGCTCCGTCCGTCATTGGTTATTTTACTGCCTAGGTAGCAGAATTCCTTAACTTCATTGACTTCGTGACCATCAGTCCTGATGTTAAGTTTCTCGCTGTTCTCATTTCTACTACTTCTCATTACCTTCGTCTTTCTCCGATTTACTCTCAAACCATACTGTGTACTCATTAGACTGTTCATTCCGTTCAGCAGATCATTTAATTCTTCTTCACTTTCACTCAGGACAGCAATGTCATCAGCGAATCGTATCACTGAGATCCTTTCACCTTGTATTTTAATTCCACTCCTGAACCTTTCTTTTATTTCCATCATTGCTTCCTCGATGTACAGATTGAAGAGTAGGGGCGAAAGGCTACAGCCTTGTCTTACACCCTTCTTAATACGAGCACTTCGTTCTTGATCGTCCACCCTTATTATTCCCTCTTGCTTGTTTTACATATTGTATATGACCCGTCTCTCCCTATAGCTTACCCCTACTTTTTTCGGAATCTCGAACAGCTTGCACCATTTTATATTGTCGAACGCTTTTTCCAGGTCGTCAAATCCTATGAAAGTGTCTTGATTTTTCTTTAGCTTTGCTTCCATTATTAGCCGTAACGTCAGAATTGCCTCTCTCGTCCCTTTACTTTTCCTAAAGCCGAACTGATCGTCACCTAGCGCATTCTCAATTTTCTTTTCCATTCTTCTGTATATTATTCTTGTAAGCAGCTTCGATGCATGAGCTGTTAAGCTGATTGTGCGATAATTTCGCACTTGTCAGCTCTTGCCGTCTTCGGAATTGTGTGTATGATGCTTTTCCGAAAGTCAGATGGTATATCGCCAGACTCATATATTCTACACACCAACGCGAATAGTCGTTTTGTTGCCACTTCCCCCAATGATTTTAGAAATTCTGATGGAATGTTAGCTATCTCTTCTGCCTTATTTGACCGTAAGTCCTCCAAAGCTCTTTTAAATTCCGATTCTAGTACTGGATCCCTATCTCTTCTAAATCGACTGCTGTTTCTTCTTCTATCACATCAGACAAATCTTCACCCTCATAGAGGCTTTCAATGTATTCTTTCCACCTATCTGCTCTCTCCTCTGCATTTAACAGTGGAATTCCCGTTGCACTCTTAATGTTACCACCGTTGCTTTTAATGTCACCAAAGAATTCCATAACGCGGTTAATATTGGAGCTCCCAATAACTAGTGTACCCCTCTCACCCCCGCCCCCCCTTTTTCCTGTTCTTACCCTGCTGAAGGAGCGGCCGTCTGTCCACTCAAAGGGTGAATTGGCAAGGCCAGGCCGCCAGTCACTACATTGGTCCTCTGGCCCGAGCGACACGAACTCATTACCACCCGCCACTCACTCTGTTGTGAGAGTGTATCCACTTCGTCAGGTGCACTAGAAGGTGCCTCAGAAGCAGGGCCCGCGGCCAAAACAAGCGACACCTGAATTGTACCATGGCGGTGTGCCAGAGTCTCCCCCACCGCTGCACCCCGAGGCAGCAGCCTCAAGGTGACTGACCGTAGCCAAAAGCGCATTCAGCTGTTCGCGAACTGCGGCCACCTCCTACTGCATCCGTACACGGCATGCACGCATCCTAACCATCCTGGCAAGACTGAAGAAGTAAACTATGAAATCATACAGAATTCTGAATATTCAACTTGCTACCGTCTTGATGTGTCACCAATGGACGCTGATGCGTTAATGGTTCATGTAGCTGCAGACTGATTTAATTTACACATACAAAAACGCGAGATTAAATGTCTTAAACAGAATAATACGCACGAAGATTAATATACTACTAGAAAACCACGGGAAAAGAAAAATACTTAACTTGGCGCTCTGTTGTTGTATGCCAGCCGAGAGCTGGGGCCTGACTGGCTTACTAAACGAACGGACGTTTACTTTCAAAACAGAACAAATGAGCAAATACTGCGCTACAGACTGAATGAATTTACACTTACAAAAACGCAAGATTATACCTCTTAAACCGAAAAACATGCACGAAATTTAATAAATTAATAGCTTGGTAGCTCGATGAACTATTCACTCCACTAAATAATTATTTCTTATTCTTATTCGTTTACCAGTACGTAATATATTTGCCCTTATGCTATTTTAGTCGGTGTGTACCACATTTCACCTAAACATTTAAAATAAGGATATTGTGGATGATATAACTGTGCATTTATAATATTACGCAGGGAGAATTAATACCCTGTAAATTTTTAAAAACTAATTCGAAAGTAATTATTACATAACTTTGTTACTTGAGGAATTTTTTTCTTTTGGTTTGTCTGTTCTCTGGTCTCTGCATGATAGTTAAGTTACCGAAATTGGTCATTACTTTGTAGAATTGTTTTCAACGTTAAGTGCGACTGAGACAATAGATAGAAAATTTCTGAACGTTTTTAAAGTCTTATAGAACGTTTTTAAAATTTTTATAATTTTACATTTGATTTTTTGAATTCAATTACGTTACTAAGAATATTATCGTCATTTTAGGTATTACGGATGAAAATTTCCATTTCGGCCATGATATCCATCCTTCTACTTTTTTCCAATTTTGTGCAAAATATCAAGATCGTCTTCTACGTTCAAAGGGTGGCCTGTGTCATTAATGTGTGTTGCTCCAGCTGCTTTGTTACATTTCTCTATGTTGTGACTTGGCAAGACAGCCAAGTCACTATGAGGTGAAGCCGAAAGGCACGCGTTAAGCTCACGCAGGCTGGCGTGAGGTCTGGAAAATGACAAGGTCTTTATAGTAGCAAAAATAGTACGTAGCTTCTGGAATACTTAACTTTAATCCGTAATTGGTGAACATCGGTCCGACGGTACATGCATCACAAGATAAATAGCAAATGATAATGGCGCCTTGCTAGGTCGTAGCAAATGACGTAGCTGAAGGCTATGCTAACTATCGTCTCGGCAAATGAGAGCGTTCTTTGTCAGTGAACCATCGCTAGCAAAGTCGGCTGTACAACTGGAGCGAGTGCTAGGACGTCTCTCTAGATCTGCCGTGTGGCGGCGCTCGGTCTGCAATCACTGACAGTGGCGACACGCATGTCCGACGTATACTACCGGACTGCGGCCGATTTAAAGGCTACCACCTAGCAAGTGTGGTGTCTGGTGGTGACACCACACTCTATTCTGTAGCTGTCTGTATGTACTTTAAATCGAGTTCTGGTATTTCTTCCTGTCTAGCATATATGCTATTTCTTGCACTGGCTGCAGGTAATATTGTAAATGCCAGATGCATCAAGATCTGTATCTGGCAGTTTTTTATTGTAAATAAGCCCCCTACTTAAGTTGTTGGTGCTGCTAAAGCTGATTTTTTTACGTCTGTGCTTTCGAATAACTTAGCTAATTTATGAGACGCTATACCACGATGTGGCATTTTTAAATGCTTCACTGCTGGGATGCTGTCAGTATGAGTATTGTTTATTTTGTTTTGTTAAGTTTTCTCGTTGGTGTGACACTGTATTAATGACTGAGGATTCATATCCATTGTTTGTTGCAATTCATTTCATAGATTCTCTCTCTCTCTCTCTCTCTCTCTCGAATTCTGTTAGTGGTCTGTGTATAGCATTCATCTATATGCAGCTCTTTATGTGTGATGGAATGTTGGAATGTGTAGAGGAGTTCAATAGTTCAGTATAGTGGTGTCTGTACCAGCAGGTCTTCTGTCTACATTGAAAGACACCTGCTGATTCCGTTTTGATATTTTCTTGGAAAAAGAAAGTTGTAGTGTGTTCTCTCCATATTCAAACATGAACTGGATACTTTTATGCAGGCTACTGAGTTTATTAAAAAGGCTTGTCACTCAATCGTCTGTTCCATCAAGTAGATCGAGGGTCTCATCCACATACCTCTTATAAAATCTGACTTTGCTTGTGATATCATCTTTTAATTTTTATTTCGTGTACTCTATATGGTTGCTAAAAACTTCAGATATTACGCCACTAAGAGAGCTTGAAGCCCTAGGTCTAGCTTGTACACTTTGTTGTTAAAAGAGTAGTAATTATATGATAAAGCTACATGAAGTATATTTATAAACACTGTTATTTTTGGTCTGTTCATTATCATCTTTTTCATTCGATTCTCTCTTATTACCCCAGCTGTTTTATCTAGAGGCAGACTGTATAAGTATGGAATGTCTAGGGATAACAATTTAGCTTGTGATATCGGGCCATTCTTACTGTTAATAAAATCATAGTTGTTCATTATGGAATAAGTTTTTCGAATGTGTGTTTTTCAACCTGTAAGTCATGTAGTTCTCTCAGTAATTTGTAGGCTGTGCTACTAACTGAATTCACACTAGGCTTTCCTTGATGTATTAACGTTATGATTTGTTAGCTATGCTCTAATTTTAGGGGCGGTGGAATTCCCTATACTAAGTTCTTCTACTTCATTCTTACTGATTTTATACAAGTACACGGTTTTTATTTAACTGTTTAAGAAGCATCAGTCACTCTATAGGGCAACAAATGCCCATGTCTAGCGCATTTGTGGTAACCTTCGTGAGATATTCAACAGTGCATGTGCTTGGGAATACCCCCTCCCCTCCCCACTGCTAAAGTTGGGTAGTAGCCTGTCTTTGTCCCCCTGTGTTCATGTTGATTTTTGTTCTTGCAGCCAGCCGAGGTGGCTGAGCAGTTCTAGACGCTACAGTCCGAAACCACGCGACCGCTACGCTCGCAGGTTCGAATCCTGCCTCGGGCATGGGTGTGTGTGATGTCCTTAGGTTAGTTAGGTTTGAGTAGTTCTAAGTTCTAGGGGACTGATGACCTCAGAAGTTACATCCCATAGTGCTCACAGCCATTTTTTGTTCTTGCAACTTCGGAAAATAATCTATTCAAAGGTCTCCATGTGCCCCACTTCTTTGTGTATCCTGTCGGTATTGGACAACTCGGAGGTGGACGTTTTTTCTTGCTGCATTTCTCCTCTGGCTGTGGTAACGCGTTAGTGAGATTTGCTGAGGTGTACGGGAAACCTTTCCTCCATTTATATAGGTGTCAGGCTGGTTAATATCCAAAAAAGAGTTTCGCTGTAGATGTAAATGATTTATTCTTTTCTTTCTTAGCTGCTACTTTGTGTCTGATAATGGATGACGTGATACAAACTACGAAGTATAGTTTGTCAGTTGGTGTTGGCTCAAACAACCTGTGGTTACTGCGGTCATGGCTAGAGTTACAACATACAGGGCGAGCGGGTTCCACAACTGTTTAACTCCTGGCTGAAGCCCTACTCTTTGTTGTCAACGGTTATGCAACCTTTGTATTTCATGCTAGTTTATGCTCGATTATGTTTCTAGCTGCTAATTTATTCCTCCTGTCCATGCCATGTTTCATTGATTGAGTGTTCTGTCATAAGTGACAACCAGGAATTTTGTGCTTGTGCAACGTTCTAGCATTATTCCATCCAAAACACACTAACATCTTTGACGCCTGTGTACTATTCGCGTGGAAAACAATGATTTTGGGCTTCGAGAGGTTACGCTTGTTGATTTTTCTTATAGCAGACACCCAGTTCATCAACGGCTTCTCATAGTTTATTTTCTATGAACCCAAAGTTATTTGCTTCGAGTTTTACTGCGCAGTCATCTGTGTATATAAAGCTTTAAGTGCCTTCTGAAACTAGTTGGCTGTTGCTAAGGGTATTGAAAGCAATGTAGCCAACAGGCTACCCTGTGGTAAGCTATTCGTCTGTGTTCTCCAGCGGCTTTCCTGTCGTTGAAAACAGACAAATAATCTTTCCTTGTGTTAGTGATAACTATTATACGGCTGAGAAAAGCAAACTTCGGTTTGCAAAGAACAAAGGTCATGCATTATTTCCTGAGTTCTGTTTCACTTTTCGTATATGTATAAAATGGAACAGTTAGAGACAGGCCACATGCAAGAGACAAACGAAAGCCGTTTAGGATGACATTTCGATAAGACAATAAGTGCGAAAGACTCAATGTCAGCTATCTTTATTGCATCAAAATATTCGAGGACTGAGAAATAAAATTAATGAATTAACTATCTGCATAGATGAATTAGAGTCTTCAAACCCAGCTGACATAATCTGCCTCTCTGAACATCATGTGACCACTGGTATAGAACTTTTAAGTGTTACAGGGTTTAGGTTAGCATCTCACTATTGTAGATCAGAAATGGAGAAAGGAGGAGTTGCCACATTCATCAGGAACTGTCATAAATTTAAGAACATAGACATTCATAAATTTTGCCTAGAACAGCATATGGAAGCATGTGCAACAGAATTAGATTTTCACAAAAAATCTTTCATAATATTAAGTGTATATCGAGCACCTGCAGGTAACTTTAATCTGTTTGTAAACCACCTTGAAGCTGTACTGGCCCATTTAACAACCAAAAACAAAGAAATAGTGGTTGCTGGTGATTTCAATGTAGATTTCCTTAAAGACTCTCCCAATAAGAACCTATTTGAGTTAGTAACACTATCATTCAACTTAATTCCCACAGTAAAGTTCCCCACTAGGATAACCACTTGCTCACAAACAGCCATTGATAATATCTTTATAGAAAAGTCAAATGAACAAAATTATATAACAAAACCAATAGTCAATGGCCTCTCAGACCATGACATGCAGTTCCTTCTGTTAAATGTTAATACTGAACAGGATATAAAATCTGTTAAATCTGAGCTCAAGAGGGTAATCAGTAAGCCAAAAATTGATTATTTTAGGGCACTCCTCAGAGACATTCACTGGACTGATGTTTACAGTGCTCATGGCATGAATGAAAAATATAACATTTTTGCTAATAAAGTGCTTACCTTATTTGAACACTGCTTTCCCCCAAAACTTACCAAGGTTAGAGCAAAGTCTACAAAGAAGCCATGGATTACTCGAGGAATAGGGGTATCTTGTAAAACAAAAAGAAAACTGTATCTGTCAATCCGAAACATTTCCAATGTTGATGCTATAGCACATTATAAGAAATACTGCAAAATATTAAAGACTGTAATACGGATGTCAAAGCAAATATATTACAAGGAAAAGATAGTCATATCAGATAACAAAATAAAGACAATATGGGATATAGTGAAGGAGGAGACCGGTAGAACCAGACATGAAGAGGAACAAATAGCATTAAGAGTAAATGATGCATTGGTGACAGATGTGTATAGTGTTGCAGAACTTTTTAACAAACATTTTATAACTGTTACTGAAAAGATGGGGTTGTCAGGTTCGGTAGATGCTGCTATGGATTACCTTAGACCAGACATTTCAAGTAACTTCCATAATATGAATTTGACCCTCACTACCCCAACAGAAATAATGTCCATCATAAAATCTTTAAAATCAAAAACATCTAGTGGGTATGATGAAATATCAACAAAGTTAATTAAAGAATGTGATTCTGAGCTAAGTAACATATTAAGCTATCTGTGTAACCAGTCGTTTATCAGTGGAATATTTCCCGAATGGCTGAAATATGCTGAAGTTAAGCCACTGTTTAAGAAGGGAGATAAAGAAATAGCATCAAATTTCCGTCCAATTTCACTGTTGCCAGCATTCTCAAAAATTTTCGAAAAAGTAATGTACAGTCGTCTTTATAACCATCTTATCTCAAATATCATACTGTCAAAGTCACAGTTTGGATTTCTAAAAGGTTCTGATATTGAGAAGGCTATCTACACTTACAGTGAAAATGTACTTAATTCATTAGACAAAAAATTGCAGGCAACTGGTATATTTTGTGATCTGTCAAAGGCATTTGACTGTGTAAATCACAATATCCTCTTAAGTAAACTAGAATATTATAGTGTAACAGGAAATGCCGCAAAATGGTTCAAATCTTATATCTCTGGCAGGAAACAAAGGGTGTTATTAGGAAAGAGACATGTATCAAGCTATCAGGCATCATCCAACTGGGAACTAATTACATGTGGGGTCCCACAAGGTTCCATTTTGGGGCCCTTACTTTTTCTTGTGTATATCAATGACCTTTCATCAGTAACATTACCAGATGCCAAGTTTGTTTTGTTTGCTGATGATACAAACATTGCAATAAATAGCAAATCAAGTGTAGTCTTAGAAAGATCAGCCAATAAAATATTTGTAGACATTAATCACTGGTTCCTAGCCAATTCTTTGTCACTAAACTTTGAAAAAACACACTACATGCAGTTCAGAACTTGTAAGGGGTGTCCCAAGAGTATATGTCTAACATATGATGACAAGAAGATAGAAGAAGTGGACGGTGTTAAATTCTTGGGATTACAGCTTGATAATAAATTCAACTGGGAGGAGCACACCACAGAACTGCTGAAGCGTCTTAACAAATCTCTGTTTGCAATGCGAATTTTGTCAGACATAGGGGATATAAAAATGAAAAAGCTGGCATACTATGCTTACTTTCATTCCATAATGTCATATGGGATTATTTTCTGGGGTAATTCATCAAGCCAAGCTAAAGTTTTCCGGGCACAAAAACGTGCAGTAAGAATTATATGTGGTGTGAACTCAAGAACATCCTGCAGAAGCCTGTTTAGGGAACTAGGGATACTAACTACAGCTTCCCAATATATTTATTCCTTAATGAAATTTGTCATTAAAAATATATCACTTTTTCAAACCAACAGCTCAATTCATGGAATCAATACTAGAAATAAGAATAATCTTCACAAGGATTTAAAGTCACTTAGTCTTGTACAAAAAGGTGTGCATTATTCAGGAACACACATTTTCAATAACTTGCCAGCAGCCATAAAAAGCTTAACAACCAATGAAATTCAGTTTAAGAGAAGCCTAAAGGATTTATTGGTGGCCAACTCCTTCTACTCCATTGATGAATTTCTGAGGAAAACCAACTGATTTGTATATAAGTACAACATAACTTCTGCACAATTTCAGTGCAGTAATGTGTTCACTGAAAATTTGTGTGTGTGTGTGTGTGTGTGTGTGTGTGTGTAAGTATAATCTAACTTCTGCACCATTTCAGTGCAGTAATGTGTTCATTGTAAATAAGTATTACAGTAGTTGTATTACATGTTTCTTACCTTATAAATAAATATAAAACTTTTTTATTTTAAATTCAGTGCAATAGTATTTGTAAAATGACTCTTAGTGTTCATTAAAAAATGACGATCATTCCACTTGGGACCTGTGGAATGGTACATTAGCTTATTTGTTTTAGTTTAAATATTTGTCATGTATTGTTGTTTTTCTGACATGTTCCACATCCTGGAGGACCTCCTCACTACGGATCAATTGGAATGAAAGTAAATCTAATCTAATCTAATAAAAAAATCTTGACAACATGTGCGTGGAACAGACAAGAAATTTACGATCTGTCACCAGAAGATCATTATTCACTCACGCGTAACAGCAATACTCACTGCAAGGCAAAATACTGAGATCTGGAGAAAGTCTGGAGTCACATCCCTTTTAAAATCTGCCAAAGAAACAGATGACACTAACAGCTAAGGGGCAATTTCAATATTATGCAGCCTTTAAAGAATTGTCTAAGAGATGATGCTCAACAGACTCGTAGAAATACTGGAATCTCTTTTGGTCCCACAATAAGCGGCTTCGGAACAGACAAATTTTGCACAACACAGATACTCAAACAAACGCAACACATCAAGGATGGATAGTAGCAAAGATGAATTACCGGGGATGTGTTTGTAGATTCATCAGCTCCTTGCGTTCCAGCTGACGGCACACTGCTATTACGGAAAATGTGTGCACTAAGATTGTGGAGTGAAACCAATGTGGCCAGGCGACGCAGACTGAGCCACCAAGACCTGTTGCATAACGATTTGATTCACGGATCCACTATGACGTGTGGGTCCTGAAGATGTCATCAATGTAATGGTGAAACTGGCAGCACATAAGAGGTTCGTAAAACAAATTTCTACAATACATACCGCTGTTGGTGAATTATTGCATCACGAAATACAGAAATATGTGGCTTGCGAAGAAGTGCTCGTCAGTTTTATCCCACTCTTTTGAACTCCCTATCCACAGTCACTGTGCTATGTGAACTACCGGTAGCAGATAGTAACTCTCGGGTGATTCCTTCCGTTGATTTCACGCGATTTTTGCAAACACCTTCCGCAAAGCTCGATGGTTCTTATCGCTCAATACATCATGTCTGCCTCGTCTTGCTTTATCTGTGGTTGTCCCTTCGCGTTTCCACTTCACAGTCACGTCATCAGCAGTCAACGTCAGCAACTATTGAAGGGTTGGAATGTCGCTGATGGATTTGTTACGCAGGTGACTTCCAACGACCAGTCCTCGTTCCAAGTCACTGAATTCTCCTGAACGACATAATCTGCTGTTATTGCCTCTCCACTGACAACAGAATTCTCGCCGCCTCCTGTTATATTGGCGGGTCCGTTTCTTCCGACAGTTCATGCATTCGGCACGTAGCTTTGTATTTCCGTAAAACTTGGAGGGAAGTTCCTCCGCTACGACACCTGCATGGCGAGAATAGAAAAACCGGATGTGGCGTTAGAACCGCGTAGAGTCTTTGTGGTACAGTCAGTCGGTGGCTAGCTCGCAAAATGTTCACATCCGGTGTGCTAAATGAAGTTATCAAAGCAGCAGTGTTGATTAATATCGCCTCAGATATGGTAGAGTACTGTATAAATAGTAATGGCCTTTGTTGGTTGGCGCTGAATAACAAAAGGCCGGCAACAAGTACATAATTTCCAGAGGTTTTAAACATAAAGAGCTATGAGTATCTTTGTCACCTCTAGTTCGTCACAGAAAGTCGTCACCATCGCCTGGATCTAAGGTAGAAATTTAGAACTGTATTTACTCACATGGATGAGTGCTTTCCTTTATTTGCAAAAAATAATTGCTTGTAGTTCAACTTCATTTCTAGAACCCTGAATGAATCCTATATTAATTTACACACACAAGATACTTTTCCTAGTGATGCAGAATATACAAGTTTACGAATTACAAGAACTGCAAAGTTTTTATTGCAGTAATAGTGCTCATTAATCTTTGTGGAGTAGCCAATTCCTTAGGTGTTCAATTAGTTTTGCTTCTGAAATAATCCACAAAAATTTTTATAAGTAAAGAGCTCAAGATTTCCATAAGTGTATATACAAGGATAAGAACTGATAATATCGCTAAAATGATATTCGTACTTCAAGCTGTAATCAAGATTAAAAGTAAATGAATGGAACAGTGCTATTTATTAGTGGATATTGGCTACTGCAGTTTAAGGGCTAAGTTAACGAACACTTCCTTCACAGGTTTTTTAAATGTTTATAGTCACTTGTATTTAAGAGAGTTTTCTCGCTGTGTCTTACCAGCGGTGTTCAGTTCTGATCTCAGTCAAATGGTAGAATAGTTTCTGGGTTGAGGCAGTAGTACAATCATAATTACAGTCAAAGTGCTTATGAAGTGCAGTAGGCATTTCGATAGCTTGTGTCTTATTTAATAATTAATTGGCCTTAACTGTTCAGGGGATAACAGATTCAGGGACCCCATGTTTCATAAATGCCCTACTTAATACACAGAAATAAGTGCTACGAAAGGGAACATATAGCAATCAAATCAGTTATCACAATCAGATAATATAGTGACTTAAAGATCATTTCCATTTCAGTGTTTTGCTGTTTTCAGCTGCCTTGCACTGAATACAGAAAGTATAGGTTAGTGAGACACAGTTTGTTGCTAGAACATTTTAAGAGATCACATGCACTGCTCGAAGGAAACTTCTGTTCCAATACATGCTACAGTTTCATGTACTATATGAACAATTGATTTTAATACGAAGTGAAGTCATATACAACAGTTAATGTTCTTGATGAACATCAACATGTCGGATACTTTGGAGCAGATAGTCCAACTCGTGGCAGTGAGGCGGTGTTAACTGCCACTCAGCTGTATAGTATCAGCGCAGTAAGACTGGTCGATTTCGAGGCGTGCGAGACCGGCTCGAATGAGCTATCGGTTTGGACATGACTGCGCATTACTACGCAGTTAATAAAGACCGCCGATTTATTAGAGTATCAATGCGGATTGTCGAACGTGTCTACATGGGATGGTGTGTCACCTACAGGCTGTGTAATATGGTGCAACAACGCAGGTCGTAATTCTACCGACTGGCACAGGAGACAAATGCCATGCCTTGTCAATGACAAACAGTTTCAAAGCTGACAGGAATTACCGTTATCAGTAAATACATGTCCCTGTCAATAAGTTTCATTTACGGTTATACTCCGGAAGCTACGCTACGGCTGAGGGTACGTCTGGTGTGTGGAAAGTACGGCTGCCGATAAATTCCAGAATGAGCTGCATTTTCATTTTCTTGTTGCGAATGGACGTGCATGCGCGGCGGCGCAGTAATGGTTCTGGCTTCCTACTAAAATAAAAAGTTATCACTTCTGTGAGTTCTTCAGTCACACAGCCTGCCCTGAAGAGGCGTACAACGTTCTTCAGCTACTAAAAGCTGTAAAAAAATTGCTGTACTGTACATGTCGACAGGGTGCACATACGCCTATAAATTGAACTTATGACTCTGTCTGTTACTATTACTCCTGTTAGCATGAAGACAAGTATAACACTCCCCGTTACTAGTACAGGAGCAGGTAGCCGATAATGTTATTTCTATGGAAGGAATCTAATTTTAACCCTGATTATATATTAATGGAAAAGCTACCGGAATATATTCCGTTACCGAAAAGATTATCTTCAATAACTAGCGGGAATCGAACCATGGTTGTGGTAGTGTAAATTAAGTAAAGGGGAGAACAGTCCCAAGCCTTATTAGCCACAGTAGTACCAAGTACTAATACTGTTCATCAAGAACATTAACTGTTGTATACGACAGTTTTTCAAATATACATGAAACAGTAGCACAATCTAGCAAGTATTGTAACAGAAGTTTCCTTTGAGCAATGCAAGTGAAATCTTAAAATGTTCTAGTAACAAACTGTATCTCACTAACCTATACTTTCTGTATTCAGTGCAAGACAGCTATAAACAGTAAAACACTGAAATGGAAATGATCTTTAAGTCACTGTGTTATCTGATTATGTTAACTGATTTGATTACTATATGTTCCCTTTCGTAGCACTTATTTCTGTGTATTAAGTATAGCATTTATGAAACATGGGGTCCCTGAATCTGTTATCCCCTGAACAGTTAAGGCCAATTAATTATTAAATAAGACACAAGCTATCGAAATGCCTACTGCACTTCATAAGCACTTTGACTGTAATTATGATTATACTACTGTCTCAACCCAGAAACTATTCTACCATTTGACTGAGATCAGAACTGAACACCGCTGGTAAGACACAGCGAGAAAACTCTCTTAAATACAAGTGAATATAAACACTTTAAAAAACCTGTGAAGGAAGTGTTCGTTAACTTAGCCCTTAAACTGCAGTAGCCAATATCCACTAATAAATAGCACTATTCCATCCATTTTCATTGAAACCTGATTACAGCTTGAAATAAGAATATCATTTTAGTGAAAATATCAGTTCTTATACATGCATCTACACTTATGGAAATCTTTAGCTCTTCACTTATGAAAATTTTTGTGAATTATTTCAGAAACAAAACTAATTGAACACCTAAGGAATTGGCTACTCCACAAAGATTAATGGACACTATTACTGCAATAAATACTTTGCAGTTCTTGTAATTCGTAAACTTGTATATACTGCATCACTAGCAAAAGTATATTGTGTATGTAAATGAACAGAGGATTGATTGAAGGTTCTAGAAACAAAGTTGAACTACAAGCAATTATTTTTTCGAAATAAAGGGAAGAACTCATCCATGTGAGTAAATACAGTTCTAAATTTCTACCTTAGATTCAGGCAATGGTTACGATTTTACGTGACGGAAGTCAAGGTGACAAACATACTCACGGATCTTTATGTTTAAAAACTCAGTAATTTATGTACTTGATGCGGGCATTTTATGATTCAGAGCCAACCAATAAAGGCCATGACTAATTACACAGCACTCTACCATATCGGGGGCGATATTAATCAACCATGCTGCTTTGCTAACCTCATTCAGCATGCCGGATGTGAAAATTTTGCGAGGTAGCCACCGACTCACTGTATCAAAAAGGCTCTAAGCGGTTTTAACGCAAAATCCAGTTTTTTTATTCTCGCCATGCAGGTGTCGCAGCGGAGGGACTTCCCTCCAGGTTTTACGTAAATACAAACCTACGTGCCGAATTGTAGAACTGAACCAGTTCTACAATTACTATTTTATTAACATACAGCATTCAAACAGGACATAGATTTACAAATTGCATGCACAGATTAATTTGAGCCAGATAAATTGACAGGAAATACGAATAAACATTTACGTAGATGCTTAATCAAAGATCTTGGTGACACATATGTGACAATAAGCTTAAGAAGACAAAGAAATTACATGATGCAGGAATAGTCGATACTGGACAAAAGTGTTACAAATTGTGTTATGCTGTTCTGTGTTACATTTACTAGGACTGGATGTAGCTACCAATTGGAGAAAAGTACGTGCAAAAAACATCTGTTCTGTATTGTCACTCTGTGTGCACACATTTGCTACCAAGTCTACCATAGCATGCAGTTCCAGAAATGAACGAACGAAAATGAGAACAGTTTTTACCGATCTCTACACACTTACAGGATAGTCTCTCTCTAGAAGCCAATTTCGGATTTTGATACGGACCTGATACAGAACGAACAGCACTTTTTATCAGTTAATAAACAATTTATCAAGGGTACACGGTGTGGTATTTAGCTTTACAGCAGGCGCATCTTAAGTTGTCACATGAGCAGGCGCTCGTTGAACAATTTACAGCACCGACATTTTAGGTAAAACCATGCCTGGCACAATAGGTCACGGTTAAGGCGCTGGTAAGGTATACAAAGCACTGCTGTTGTACTTTTTACAACAGTGTGCCCACTGGAGGGTTAATGTTGCTAACGTTCCGGCACATACAACTGATGTTGTTCCACGTGCTGATGTGCATTGTAAAATACGCAACATGAACATTTTTAAGTAAAAGCAAGATCAACATACTATAAAATATATCGAATAAAAAATTAAATAAGGACACTGATTAAGTTGAGCCGCTCGTGGCTCGTGTTCCCGCCATCATGTATTTTACACCCTGTTTTTAAGGTACTTCCACCTCACTACGTTAATTTAAATTACTTCTGTCACTAAGTTGCTGCTTTGCCTGACCGTGACCAGCGCTAGCAACGCATATCGGTGTATCCTCTCTCGCAGTATCTTTGCTCGACTGCTATATTTCCCGGTCGTGTCTGTCGTAAGCCGAGTTCGGGTGTGCCAGTCAGTTGGAACGCGTCTGGAGCGCAGTCCGGACCTGCCAGTCGGGGAGTTGCCATGCGGCACTGGTGCAGTCGGGTTGGAGCAGTGCGTCGACATGGCTCCCCCGACCATTGCCGCTACGCATCACTTGTGCGCATCGACTACCGATTTGTTTTCCTGCGTGCTTAGTCACTGTTGGGTATCGTTCAGGTCTTTGTGCAAGCGTTTATCAGGTTGTGTGTGTAGTGGCCGTTATTTCCACTGACGACTATTTTAGATGCTGTCGGCATTCTGCGGCTGGTCGGTCGAATGCTGCGGACCAGGGAGGATATCTCCGCGCGGTGCAGTGGGCTGGGTCCGCTGGCGGTCCCTGCGCAGTGTCGGAGCATGTGTGGAGCTGTCCGATCGCTACGAGCTTCGTTGTTCACCGACCCAAGAAGTCAAAGTTGAGTACTGGTTTCAAGTACCCTAGCCACGTCCATTCACGTTGTATGGTTCTCGTTTCAGTGGTTCGCTGCTAGCGAGGTTTTCCTTTGAGCAACATCGAGTATTTGTATTGCTGAAATTTAGCCGCCATGCGGTGAAATTAACTATATTGGTTGACTACAATTCAAGTGCGCCAGTGGAATTTTTCTACCCTGTGGCCGTTAGTGTTCCGGTTACCTGACCTGGCCACTAACATAATTTCAGGCAGTGTCCTTTCCTTACCTGTTGTCGCTGTCCAACACGGTGTGTAGTTGTGGATAATCACACCTGTAACATTTGGTGCTTTAATTCAATCAAGTCGTTTGTCGGTCGGTCCGTCGCTGTCCCTTGGTTGGGTTCCGACGGACGGATCAAGTATAGTTGGGCTCAGCACCTGTCTCACCTAAGTGAACTAGGACAGACCGAACCCCTGGAGGCTTCTGATTGCTGTTGTCTTTACTTTCTCACCAGTGTTTAATTGTCTGTTTATAATCTATCATAGCCAATGATTAAAAGAAAATTCTTGTTTTTACTGTGTTTTATGTAAGTTTGAATTTCGTCAAGTGGATATTTGCTCAAAGGTTATTGCCGTTGTGTTGTCTTTTCCTTTAGTCCGGTTTCAGCTACTTAAAACTTGAGGCTTATGGTTATATTCTTTTTTTAAATTTTGGATAACTTATTGTCGGCCTTTAGCCTTGGAACCGTAGTCTTAAAATTACGTTTCAAGCTTATACCATTGAAGGTTTATGGTAATTATTTTAAAATCTTGAAAATTTTATTGTGGAGCTTCAGCCGTTTGTATTGCATCTTGTTTACGTTTGTCTATCCACCGTTGCCTTGAGGCTTTCAGTCTAGCTGTGATTTTATTTCTTACTGTAATTGCGTGTTTCAGTCACATGAAATTTACCTTGTTGGTTTTTAAGATTTCTTGTTTGGAGGCCTTCAGCGGTGAAAGATTTGGAGTTTGGTGTGTTATTAAATTACAATAAATTACAATTTTAAGGTGAAACTGACCCCAACCTTATTTGGCCCTTTCCACAACCCTAATCACCTGTTACGCCCAGCAGGTTTATCAGGCGTATCAAAGTGTAGTTAACTTTTTATTACACTTACCTGTGAGTACTGAATCCCAGAACAAAGTTTGGAGCTATCACACCAGCAGACACACATTGCACTTTTTACAACATTCACACTTCATTGCTTACAATTCGAAAAACTAACGGAGAAAGCTAAATAAAGGAACTGTAGCAGTTTTAACATTGTCGGTAAACATCGACAATGGAATGTATTACAGGAGTCCGGTCCCAGATTCCTACAGTCGTCAGAAAAGAGCCAGGTAGTATGTGGTAGTGAGGACATAGCTACACGCCAGACTGCCAAGAAAAAAGTCATTGATAATAACACATTAGGCATTGGTGCGGGACTGTTTTCTAGAGCGCCCGGCGTACCATAGTCAGGCCAGCAGAGCAGTACCTCGTCAGCGATGGAAGGCTAACGTGCACTCGACTCGCAGTACCACCAGCGCAGTCAAGTGTCGGGTGGCGGCTGTTACGTCACAGGGTGACCGTCGACCTGCGACCTCTGTGAATCGATATCCAAATTGCGATCGCTGACGTTGAAGATTTGCCCTCAGGCGCCAGGTCCACCTGAAGTACTCGGTGGCCCACAGACATCGGCTCTGAGCTTTCGTTTATGGGACAGGAGCCAGCAGCATCGGTGTCTGCCACAGGAACGGTACCACCAGCAGCAGAGGTGTCTCCCTTCTCGTCCAGGTCAGGCAGGTCAAGCCTCCAGCAGGCCTGCAAGGTGGTGACCCTCTGCTGCAGTGGCAGCAGGAACATCCTTCCATCCAGACTCGTGGTTCTGTAGGCCTGCCGAGGGTCGTCGTTTGTGGCCTCACCTCACACTGGATACCTGCGACTATCACAAGGCTTCAGACTAGGGACTGCGAAGTTGGCAGCTGGCACTCAACATTGTTAAGAACGGCGCTCTCAGTCGTTCCCCCTGGTGCAGGAGGTTCCGTGTTTGCCGCAAATTACTCGGCATTTCCCCCCAAGCTGGCATTTCTCTCATTGACACTGGTGGTTCAGTTTCTGGAACTGCCAAGGTAGAACTTAGACGAATTTTTAGTGTCTGTCCTGGGACATAAACAGTATTCCAACGGTGGCGCAATAACTCAAGGTTAAGGCAGGGGTAAGGTATACACACCCCTCCTGCTACACGTTTTACAGCTACACACTTGCTTCAGAGTTATTTCTTTAAGGCTGTCGCCAATACTATGCGGATATGGGCTTTGAAAATGTACAGTTGTGATGTGCAGCAGTAGAATTCATCCGCAAATGAGCACAAACTTTTACTTATAGAATCTGTTCTCCAGAGAATCACGACAACTTACATTTATCGGAAGTGCCTGGAGTTTTGTGCTGCGTGGCCTCGGTACAGTAGAGCTGACCATGAACTCTTTTTAGACTCATATGTGAAATTCCTCTCCCAGTACCGAAGTGCACCGAAGATTTCAACTCTTATTAGCAGAATAACAAAGCAGACTGTCCTTTTCACATTGCGATTCACTTAGCCCAGTACTATCCCTCAGTGTACCAGTTCCCATTCAGAGGTCAGTTTACATGAAATTACAAATTAACCTGCGCCCAAAAAGGCAAATAAAAACAAATTAACCCCGTCTTTAATCATCTGAAGGACTGAGGTAAGTTTTACATATCTAAAATGCCGGAAGCTGGCTACATTACAATTATCATTTTCCCTGGCGTATGTTTCTCACACCATGGCGCCACATTCGGATCGGCACGCTCAGTCATATTTAGTTATTCACAATTTCAGTGATTCATACCTCACATCTACGCCACTTCGATTACCTCATTCAGAGGAACAAAAAAATGAAAATAATATCGTCCAACATAAATATTAGCAGCACTCAAGAAGTGAAGTTGTTACCTAAATTTATATTGGTTTCATGAAAATATTTTTTACTTAAAGATTAAAGAATAAGTTTTTTTATAGTTAAGGCTCACCGGGCATCTTCTTCTTCTGTGCGAATGCCCAAACAGTGCCCGAACACTTACGGGAATCGGCAACGCGCAGCGAGTAATGAATATAATGGGCGGGGGCACTACAAATGTAGTGCGGGACAATACGTTGAGAATGTGGATTTCGCGGGAGGCGTGCCAGAGATAAATCCCTGTAGTCGCCCTATCCTGTGTGTCCTCGGTCGCTCAGATGGATAGAGCGTCTGTCATGTAAGCAGGAGATCCCGGGCTCGAGTCCCGGTCGGGGCACACATTTTCATCTGTCGCCGTTGACGTATGTCAACACCTGTAACAGGTAAGGGTGTTCATTTCTTTCTAAAAAATAAGTGTTTAGTTATACCTCTTCAAAAATTCTGCACAAAAATTATTAACGTGTCACGAAGCTATTTCTCAAGAATGTAAATTTTGTGTCTTGTTGTTGTCTTCAGTCCAAAGACTGGTTTGATGCAGCTGTGCTACTCTATACCGTGCAAGCCTCTTCATCTCTGAGTATCAACTGCAACCTACATACTTCTGAACCTGCTTACTGTATTTCATCTCTTGGTCTACCTCTACGATTTTTACATCTCCCCCCGCCCCTCCAATCTTTCCTTCGCTGCTAAATTGGTGATCCCTTGGTGCCTCATAATGTATCCTACCAACCAATCCCGTCATTTGCACCACAAAGTTCTCTTCACCCCAGTTCTATTCAGCACTTCCTCATTAGTTATATCATCTACTCATCTGATCTTCAGTATTCTTCTGTAGCACCAAATTTCAAAAGCTGTAATATATTTATTGTTTCTTGCTACTGTACTGTTATCTCGAAGCTGTGAGAAATGAGGACAAGCGCTCCAAGGCGCGGGAGCAGAGACGATGCTGAGGTCAGACGAAACTGGGAGAGATATTGTTACATGAAGTAAACCATAAGGGGAGAACCTTACGAAAATGCAGACAGCCCTAGACGCGGTCCCAGGGCGCTAGTTACTCTTCAAGGAATTAACATTTAATTTCAGATGTCGTCTAGACGCTGTGGTAGGTTGCCACCGTAGAACTTTGTAACCAACAGGCACGTATTAGCGTATCAAGCCAGCTTGATACCAGCCCTGAGAACAGCATCGTCAGTAGGCTCACAAGGGTTAGAAAGAGAGCGAAAACTTAAAAAAATGTTGACCTAGCAGTCCCTACTCTGGGGAACCTGAGGGGCGGGGCTAAATGACGTATAACAGTAATGTTGCAAGCCTTATTTGGCAGAGCACTTACGTTTAACTTTCGGCTGAACAATGTTGATACCAAATACAGACTTAGTGCAACTGCATTAGGAGCAGCAGACGGGACCTAACTAAACTGTGATTGGCAGAGACCTGCGGAATTGGCTGGGTGGCTTTAAGTGAGAGAAACAGTGCTCCCATGCGACTCTTTGAATCCCCTAGATTCCGCATTTTGGTTTACTTCTCAGTCAGGCGATATGGACGCCGAATCCGCGTACGTCGACTCCAGCCTCGGTCCAGCTCCGCTCTCTCACTTGGAGTGCCTCAGTGAACAGACTCACATTCAGTATGCTTTGTTTTGCAACTAAGTTGTTGCCTTAAGATGCTGCTAGTGTTTGCTACTGTTGTTAGCATTTACTCCTGGGACTTCTGTGCTGGCTTCTGTTGTAACAGTGTTATTTGTACTTTTTCTAAACCTAGAACTAGCCTCCAGTGTATTAGTTAGTCCTGTCTGGAATAAACAACTATTTTAAAACCATGTTTGTCCATGAGGGTCTCCACAACGAGTTCCCTACCAAGTCTCACCACCTGCATTTCTAGTCGTTGGGTTGTTTGGGGAAGCAGACCAGGCATCGAGGTCATCGGTCACATCTGATTAGGGAAGGACGGGGAAGGAAGACGGCCGTGCGCTTTCAAAGGAACCATTTGCATGGAGTGATTTAGGGAAATCACGGAAAACCTAAATCAGGATGGCCGGACGCGGGATTGAACCGTCGTCCTCCCGAATGCATTTCTAGTAAATGCCTGTTCCAGTGTTGGCTCAGATAGAAGAAAACAATCAAACGCCTTCACTGTGAATTGTCCTGCCTTCTGCTGTGTACCTCTCGGGAGCGCAGACTGACCAGTAACCCCTTTTCTCCCTCTCCCACCTATGTCAGAAGACGACATAGGAACAATATTGTGGTGTCAGATGTGGGGCTGTTTTCGGTGGAACTGATTTTTAAGATAGGTAGACACTTCGTTCCTGGTCAGCCCAAGCTCTTGACTGGACTGATTGCTTTGAGACTCTGTTAGACGCAGCATTGGCACTCCAGTGAGAGCAGACAGAGCGAGGAGATCAGAAGAGAGGATGGACTTCGAAGCCGGACGTCAGAAGACGGGGCCAGGGCAGGCTGTCTTCACGACTACTAACACCACGGACGTCCCGGGAGCGGCGGAGTGCCAACGAGAGGGGGCGTTGCCACGGTCCTCGGAGGACCGCTAGGGCAACGCACCCACACCACACCAGGACAGCCGGAGACACGTCCCTCAGGCGTCAGCAGGCGCCTCCAGCAGCGGCAACGGCTTCAGCGGCTGTGAGCTACGCAACACCACGCTCGGCCCAAGACAGCGCAGCGCTGGACAGGTGATAGCAACTCGGCTCCAAGGACAGCCCATTGGCACGCATGTGCACATACCAGAACAGCACAGCGCCAGCTCATCTCTACTCAGCACGTCGCATCACAAACACAATAAGTCACGACGACCCCTAACTCTACCGTTACTGAGAGCGGACTTGTTATGGCTAGTATTTCAATAAGCGACGCATTAAAGTTGATCCCTCAGGCCTTTGATGCCACTAAGTCAACATTAAATGAATTAATAAATAATGCAGACATAGACTTTGAACTAGTACTTGAAGGAGATCATCCTATCCTTTTAAAATTTGTCAAAACAGGAACCCAGGGTACTGCACGAAGCAAATCGCTCGTACGAGAACTATCTTCCACATGGGCGGAAGCAAGAGCCATTTTGTTAGAAAATTACACACCCAAGGGCACGTTAGATTTCTATGCATGTAAAATGTTTTCGAGTAGGCAATCAAAGGGAGAATCAATTGCAGATTGGTCTAGTAAAGTAGATTCGCTTCAACATCAATTTCGTGAAGCTGTACACAGTGCCATGCCAGCGCCAGAACTGGCGGGATCTGTGGCGTTAGTAGGAAAATTAAGCACAGCAGTATTCATTCAGGGGATCTATGATGAGCGTATACCGACAACTGTGCGTGTAAGGGGAGAAAACATTGCTCTGACTGAAGCTGTCGAGGGAGCTTTAACGGAGGAGTCAGCAATTATTTCCACCAAGAAAAAAGGATTTAATGATAGAAGTCAGCAGGGCAAAATGGGGAAAGCTACTCTCAAGTGTTTTACCTGTGGTCGTGTAGGGCATACCTCTAAGGATTGCAGGAGTAATATCACGTGCAAAACTTGTCGGAAATTAGGCCATTTCATGCGAGAGTGCCGACTTGAGAAACGGATTCGCAAAGTCCAATCGGCGCAAGCGTGTCGAGAATCAGAGACGTCAAAAACAGTTAGATGTGAAAGTTGCAGTTTATTGGGACATCGAGGTCCCTGCAAGAAAGCGAAATCAGTTGTGGGTTTTGCGTGTCATAGGCCAGGACACATGACTTGAGAATGTACTGAGAACTCAGGGTCACCTGTGAAAAGTAAGAAGCAGGGATACGACCGGAAAGCATGATTACAGTCGCCTTATGCCGAACTAGGGAAGGTATTTAAAGTCGACTGTGAGAGTAAAAATGAGTTTGTACAATTGAGGTGTCCCCAGAGTATAGACAGTCGGTTAAAATTGCTTCTGGATAATGGAGCTCAGAGCTCAGATCAGTTTATTTAATATGAAGAATCTGCAAGACCAGGTCGGGGAAAGACCTGAGGAAATTATAAAGATTACAGGTATTACGAATCCAGCCATACACACATATGGGACAGCCTTCTTAGATATTGAAACAGATTGCAAGTTAAGAGTGAAACAGAAGTTTCATCTGGTAGGAGGCGAATTGGATATTCCCTATGCTGGTTTAATTGGAAGAGACTTCTTTACGAAGTATGGCATAGTGATTGACCATGCAAAAGGAACATTGTAGATTAAGGTCAGATCCGTTAAACTGTGTACGGGGGTGGAGACACCAAGCCCACGTACGCAAGAGCCGGGGCTTAAGGGGCCGCCGATGGAATATGAAACTGCAGAGAGAGAATGCAGTACACAGGATACCGGTAAACAGAAGTGTCGCTGACAAGAAGAAGTCGCTACCCAGCCTAGGACAGGTCAGGTGGCAAATATAGACATAGATCCTCGTGAGAAGAGGATTTTGAGGATAGATGTTGCAGATACTAGCCTAGAGGAAGGCATTGTGGAAAAGCAAGAATTGCAAGAAGGAGTGTAACTCCCAGAAGTGTTGGTGAGAATAAGAAAAGGCTCTTGTTTAATTAGTGTGTTACATACACGAGAGGAGGTTTCTCGTGAGATGCCTTGAATTAAAGTGGAGGGAGTTCCACAGTACAGCGCTAGTCCGCAGCGGACTCTGCGTAACGTAGAAGTATCGAGCAAGAAGTCGAGAATCAGTTTACTGAAGGAGAATTTACGATTGGATCATTTAAATGATGTAGAAAAAGAGTTCATAACAGAGGTGTGTTCTGCATATAATGATATTTTCCATTTGCCATGAGACAAGTTGACATATACAGAGACGCTTCGACATAGTTCCCGCCCATACCGAATCCCAGAAGCGCAGAAAGAAGTGTTGCAACGAGAGATAAATCAAATGTTAGAGGAAGATATATACGTTCCTTCCAACAGTCCTTTCAACTTTCCTTTAATTATGATTCCAATAAAGATGGATGCATTAGGTAAAAAGAAATGGCGAGTAGTCGCGGACTCCAGGAAACTAAATGACATTACTGTCAACACAGTCTTCCCACTTCCGAGTATCGATGAAATTCTGGATGGCTTAGGAAAAGCAAAATTTTTTCAACACTTGATTTGGCAAAAGGATATTATCAGGTGATATTAGAAGAAAAAGTAGAGAACTTACAGCTGTTAGTGCAAGATATGCTCATAATATGTAAAAAAGGATGCCCATGGGGCTTCGTTCAGCACCTTCCACCTTCCAAAAATTGATGAATGCCGTATTAACGGGGTTGCAGGGTGACAAGATGTTTATTTATTTAGATGACACAGTAGTTTTTGATCAATCTCTGGAAGAGCACAATTCCCGATTGGGTGAAGCCTTCGAGAGACTAAGACAACACAATTTGAAGTTGCAGGATGATAAATGTGAATTCTTAAGGAAGGAAGTCACATATTTGGGGCATATTTTGACTGCTGATGAGTTACAGGATCCAAACAAGTTTAAAGCAGTGGCGGAGTTTCCGCAGCCACAAACAACAAAAGAATTGAAATCTTTTCTTGGATTAATAGGGTATTATTGGCGTTTCTTGAGTGACTTCAGCGAAGTGGCAAAACCACTGCATGAATTATTAAAAAAGGGTGTTAAGTATGAATTGGGCGCAGAGCAAGAAAATGCATTCCGAAAGCTAAAACCCCCCGATATTACAGTATCCAGATTTTTCAAAAAAGTTTATCATTAAAACTGATGCGAGTTCATTTTTGATAGCGTCTGTTCTATCTCAAGGCAAAATAGGCAAAGACCTCCCCATGGCCTTTGCATCCAGAATCCTAAACAATGCAGAGTGAAATTATAGTACAATTGAACGGTAAATTATTGGCCGTAGTTTGGGCCGTCAAACATTTCAGACCGTGTGTGTTTGGTCGCAAGTTCACCATCTGTACTGATCATAAGCCATTACAGTGGATTGGAAATATTAGCGATCTGTCCTCACGTTTAATGAAGATGAGACTGAAATTAGAAGAATGCAATTACGAAATTGTGTATAAAAAGGGGAAAAATAGTCAGGTTGCTGGCGCACTCTCGAGAGTGAGAGAGCTCAGGGGCGTCTGATAACCGCCCGTACGGATACAGTAGCCTAGGTCAGGGCACGGCCATAGAGCAGGTCCCGGACGCACACGGAGACCATGCACCAGCGGAGCCAATTACGGCGGAAGGTATAAACAAGAGTGAGGAAACACTGGTAGGTCAAGTAGACGAACAACAGGAAATAACTGATGCAGGAAAGGCGAAAATTTTGCGAGAATTCCATAACGCACCCATAGGTGATCATCAAGGGATCGTGAGAACCTGCGATCCTATACGAAAATACCGAAAGTGGCACCATACGAAGATGGTGCCACCCATAGGTGGTCATCAAGTGATCGTGAGAACCTGCGATCGTATACGAAAATACCGAAAGTGGCACCGTACGGAGAAAGACACTGAGGTCTATATTAGGAAATGCCCCAGTTGCCAGAAAAACAAAATAACACAGAATAAGACCAAAATGCCTTCGGTTGTAACACCAACGCCGCAAGACGTATTTGATCGGTGTGATATTGACATTGTTGGCCCATTAACGGTAACCGAGAAAAACAACAGGTATGTACTGACTTTTCAAGACGCGCTAACGAAGTTCATTGTGGCCGAACCCATAGTAAAACAGGACGCAGGCACTGTGGCGCGCGTCCTCGTGGAAAAAAGTAATTTTGAAGTTTTTAATGTTTTTGGTAATACTCAGTGATAACGGCAGCAACTTCTTGAGTGACACTCTAAAGAGAGTGTGCAAAACGTTAAGGATTGTTAGAGTACAACCTTCTTGTTACCATCCGCAGTCGAACGGCGCATTGGAAAGGTCGCACTGCACGATAACAGAATTCCTAAGACACTATATCAACAGACATCAAACAGACTGGGATGACTGGCTTCAGTTTGTTGTCTTCATGTTCAATACCACACCCCAAAGAGCAACCAATTATACACCCCATGAGTTGTTTTTCGGTAGAGAATGCAACATACCTGGAACATTGCAAAGAGATCCAACAGGTGTTACGTATAATTACGATGAATATGTTCTTAAATTGAAAGGCAAAATGAGGCAAATGCACCAGTGCACAAGGGATCATAACAAACAGTCTAAACAAAAAAATAAGGATTACTATGATAGAACGAAAAAACCCAAAAGACTTCAAAACAGGTGGTCGGGTTCTGTTGTAAGATGAAAGTGTCGGAATAGGTAGAAGTCGTAAGCTAGACAGCCAGTGATGTGGTCCCTTCACTGTAGTAAGGACAAAAGGACCGAATGTAGTTATCCTCTTTAAGAAGAAACAAAATTTTAACAGTACATGCCAACAGATCAAAGGAATTCTACTAAAACCGTATTTTCTTGAAAATACAGATGAAGAAACGGACGGAAGTGTTGTACCTGGTGAGCTGTATCGCCGCCGTGTACACCCTCTGACACTATCAAGATTTTTGTGTTGAAAAGTTTCCTTCGTCTCCAGGCTTGTATTAGGACAGCAATGGCAAGGTACAGATCTACAGTGTGACATGGAAAATCGTGAGTTATATTCATTTAAAAGACCTCCACGCTGAAGCTGATGAAACAGAGAGAGTTGCGCATTTGTCTATAAGTTATTGTAAATAGAAATTAACCAGTCTGGCAATTGGTGATCGGGAATGCATAGCAGTGGAACAGGCTTTAGAATGGCATGTCCGAAAGATAAAAACTGCAAAAGGTCTAATAGGGCAATGAACAAGGCATGAGACACGTAGAAATAGAGGTGCCTTGAATTTTGTGGGAGAAATCAGTAGACTTCTGTTTGGAACCTTAGACGAACAGGATGCCTCGTTTTCAAATCAAAGATTGATTTAATTGAAAGTGAACAGAGGCAGTTGCTTAAGCTGACAAAAGCGCAAGTTACCGTAGTTAAAGCCACTTTGAAAAGTGTCAATCACACAGCGTCTAGCTCTGTACGTAACGAAGAAGTTATTTTCTAGAACATGGAGAAACTTTATAGATACATGAATAAACATGCTAATAGCACAAGTCCAAAAATACAGCAATTACTTGTTCTTACTGCTATCAATACAGATGGTATCACTATTTATGGAATTAGATCGGGAATACGAGTTGTTAATTGCTGCAATTATAAACGCACAAAAAGGAATACTCTAACCTCATATAATTAACCCAGTTCAAATACTTAAATACTTACAATTAATTCGGGATGACATTAAAGATAAGAAGTTCCCAATTGCGCCTACAGAACAGAGTGGGTACCAGCTGCTACGCATAACTGATGTTGATGCTTTCTTTTAGGTAATATACTAAGTTATGTGCTAAATGTTCCATTAGTGGAAAATGAGTTGTTCGGTTTATACAAAGTGTTACCCAGACCTTCAGAAGTTGATGGAAATCAGAATTTATTCATGTACATACAGCAGGAGAAAGATTATTTGTTAACTGACGAAGTTAAGCGGCACTATGCCAAACTGAGTAGCGAACAACTATTATGTAAGGAAATAGGCCGTGTTCGAAAAATTTGTAAAGAGAAGCTTGTTTTAATGTACACGTACGTTCATGAAACGTGTGAAGCTAGAATGTTGCAACCCATAAGGGAAATTCCTAGTGATTGCATTAAAAGTTTGTGAAATTGAGTGATAGCATATGGACTCCCTTGAGTCAGGATCAATGGTTGTTTGTTGCTTCGAAAGAGGAAGGGTTGGCAGTTTAGTGTAACGATAACAAGCCCACACATGAACTAGTAAAAGGGACAGGAGAACTGAACTTTTATGGCAGGTGCAAGGGATACGGAACACAAGTGTTCATACGGTCTGAACAAATCATAAGAACTAGCGTGCCAACTCTAAACATGCAGATTGATTGTTGTATAATTAACAAAGAAACATATTGGAGCTGAAGTTAGACATGCCATTAGAGCAAGTAGTACAGCATTTAATTAACAAAGAAACATACTGGAGCTGAAGTTAGACATGCCATTAGAGCATGTAGTACAGCATTTAGACCATCTCAAAGTCGCTGGTCATAAAATAGAAGAAATAGAGGGAGAGATATCATTCCAAGAAGAGCACAGTTTCTCGGGAATCTCTTGGTATCATTATTCGTTCTGGTCTTACCTAGGAGTTGTAATACTGACTATTTTGTTTATATGTTGTTGGTATCAGTATTGCAAATGTTTTCGAGGTTGTTTCAAATATGCGTGGAAAGGCATTGGAGATGATTCTTGTGGCCGAATATGTGTGCGAACAACAATATTAAATACGTGCTAAGTATCAGAAATGACACTCATCGGAGTAGACGACCCCTCCGAAATAGCGGTCGAGGTAGTGGCGATGGAAATGAGGAATCTGCTACTTCAGCACACAACGAAGAAAGTATCCCGCTACCGATGCCAGTTCCGTGTAGGGATCAAAGATAAAACAAGACACTGCAGAAACCCCCCCCCCCCCCTTTATACATAAGAAACCAATATTCTTATTCATGTCACTCTATGTAAACTGAATAATGTAAAATGTATACACTTTTGACATTGCTTATATTAAATGTAACATACAACTTCTGCATTGTTGTGTATCTGTGATGAAAAAAATGTAAGATAAACATAAAAGCAATTAACCAAGAATAGCTATTAAGTAAGTAAATGTATTAAATTTTGGATGTATATGTATATGTGATGTATTTGTAAAGTGAACATTTTGTAAAAAAAAATATGTGACAACGATGTTTTCATGTAAAATATATTGGGCAAAAGAGAACCGTTTTATAGTGGTGATCGATGTGTGCAGTGAAAAAGTGTTTTATGTTGTGACAAGACACTAAAGAACTGTTCATAGACTGAAGTGTTCAGCAAAAAATGAATTAATTAATATCATTTCAAGAGGTAAGATGTTTTAAGCACAACAGAAGCCAGTTTACAAATTTTTTGAAAGTGATGGTCAACAGAATTCTTCCACGCGGGGAGGTGTAATATATTGATTATTCCTTGGTACTGTTGTGTTATCTTGAATCTGTGAGAAAGGAGGACAGGCGTTCCAAGGCCCGGAAGCAGAGACGATGCTGAGGTCAGACGAAACTAGGAGCGATATTGTTACATGAAGTTAACCGTAAGGGGAGAGCCTTGCGAAAATGCAGACGCCCCCCAGGTGCGGTCCCAGAGCGCTAGTTACTCTTCAAGGAATTAACATGTAACTTCATGTGTCGTCTAGACGCTGTGGTAGGTTGCCACCGTAGAACTTTGTAACCAACAGGCACGTATTAGCGTATCAAGCCAGCTTTATACCAGCCCTCAGAACAACAACGTCAGTAAGCTCACAAGGGTTAGAAGGAGATCGAAAACTTAAACAAAAGTTGACCTAGCAGTCCCTACTCAGGGGAACCTGAGGGGTGGGGCTAAATGACGTATAACAGTAAACCTTATTTGGCAGAGCAGTTACGTTTAGCTTTCAGCTGAACAATGTTGATACCAAATACAGACTTAGTGCAACTGCATTTACATCTCCGCCTTCCCCGCCTTAGGAGCAGTAGAGGGGACCTAACTAAACCGTGATTGGCAGGCGCCTGCAAGAAACGTGCGGTATTGGCTGGGTGGCTATAAGTGGGAAAAACGTTGCTCCCATGCGACTCTTTAAAACGCCTAGATTCCGCATTTTGGCGGAGTTCTCAGTCAGACGATCTGGGCGCTGAATCCGCGTCCGTCGACTCCAGCCTTGGTCCAGCTCCGCGTAAGTGTGCTCTCTAACTTGGAGTGCCTCAGTGAACAGAGTCACATTCAGTATGCCTTGTTTTGCAACTAAGTTGTTGCTTTAAGATGCTGCTAGTGTTTGCTACTGTTGTTAGCATTTACTCCTGGGACTTCTGTACTGGCTTCTGTTGTAACAGTGTTATTTGTGCTTTTTCTAAACCTAGAACTAGTCTCCAGTGTATTTGTTAGTCCTGCCTCGAATAAACACATATTTCAAAAACCTGTTTGTCCAAGAGTCTCCAAAACGAATGCCCTACCAAGTCTCACCACCTGCATTTCTAGTAAATGCCTGTAGAAGTGTTGGCTCAGATAGAGGAAAACAATCAAATGCCTTCACTGTGAATTGTCCTGTCTTCTGCTCTGTACCGCTTGGTAGCGCAGACTGACCAGTAACCCCTTTTCTCCCTCTCCCACCCATGTCAGGACACGACAAAGCTTCTATCCTCTCTTTGCCTAAACTGTTAATCGTCCATGTTTCACTTCCATATGTGGCTACACTCCAAACAAATACTTTGAGAAAGGAAGTCCTGACATTTAAATCTATATTCGATGTTAACACGTTTCTCTTCTTTAGAAACACTTTTGTTTTCATCGCCATTCTACATTTTACGTTCTCTCTACTTCGATCATCATGGTTTGTTTCCCAAGTAGCAAGACCCATCAACTACTTTCAGTGTCTCATTTCCTAATCTAATTCCCTCAGCATCAGCTCATGTAATTTGACTACATTCCGTTGTCCTCGTATTCCTTTTGTTGGTGCTCATCTTGTATCCTCCATTCAAGACACTGTCCATTCCGTTCAACAGCTCCTCCAAGTCCTTCGTTGTCTCTGAGAGAATTACAATGTCATCGTGAAACCTCAAAGTTATTATTACTTCTCGCTGGACTGTAATTTCTACTCATAATTTTTTCTTTTATTTCCTTTATTTCTACCTAAATATATAGAATGAATCGCATCGAAGATGTGTTACAATCCTACCTCACCCCCTTCTCAACAGCTGCTTCCCTTTCACGTTCGTCGACTCTTATAACTGCCATCTGGTTTGTGTGCAAACTGTAAATAGCCATTCGCTCCTGTATTTTACTCCTGCCATCTTTAGAATTTGAAAGGGATTATTCCAGTCAACGTTGTCAAAAGCTTTCTCTAAGGCTACAAATGAGTTACGTCAAAATACAGTACCATACGACATAAGCGAATGAAAGTAAGTAAACTACATTAATTTTCGTCTCGAACGATCACATACTTCAGATACTGTTCGAATAGTAAAAGTGGCAGAATTAAGTCTTTGAACAAGATCCTGAACGTGGGCTTTCGACGACAGTTTGCTATCAATCTGAGCACCTAGAAATTTGCATTGTTCACAGTTTCATTAATCAAACGCCCATTCTGTGAAATTAAAACGTCGGATTTTCTTGAGTTGTGTGTTAGAAACTGTAAAACCTGAGTCTTACTGTGATTTAGCTTTAGTTTATTTTCTACAAGCCATGAAATTATGAACTGCACTATTTGAAACAGAGCCAATGCTGTACATAACATCTTTTACTACGAAGTTAGTGTTATCAGCAAACAGAAATAGTTTAGAATTACCTGTAATACAACAGGACGTATCATTTATATAAATAAGGAGCAGGAAGGACCAACACCCCTGAGGCACCCTCCATTTGATGTATCCGACTCAGACCCAACATCACTGCCATTCTCCACACTGTGGATAACGACCTTCTGCTATCTGTTGTTAAAGTAAGAGGTGAACTAATTGTGATCTGCTTCCTGTATTCCGTAATGGTCCAACTTCTGGAGCAATATTTTGTGATCAACACAATCAAACGCCTTAGTTAAATCAAAAAATATGCCTAGCATTCGAAACCTTTCGTTTAATCCATACAGTACCTCACAGAGAAAAAAAAATAGCATTTTCAGTTGTTAAACGACTTCTAAGGCCAAACTGTACATTTGGTAGCAAATTATGTGATATAAAATGACGAATTATCCTTACATATACAGACTTTTCAATATGTTTAGCAAACACTGATGGCATAAAAATACGTCTAAAATTCAGAATGAGATTTTC
Organism: Schistocerca serialis cubense; assembly: GCF_023864345.2. Classification (NCBI taxonomy): domain Eukaryota; kingdom Metazoa; phylum Arthropoda; class Insecta; order Orthoptera; family Acrididae; genus Schistocerca; species Schistocerca serialis. The sequence goes on from NC_064642.1 coordinate 743,875,625, forward strand.
ACTCTGCAGCAGAGTGTGCGCTGTTATGAAACTTCCTGGCAGATTAAAACTGTGTTCCGGTCCGAGACTCGAACTCGGGACCTTTGCAAGTGCTCTACCAACTGAGCTACCCAAGCACGACTCACGCCCCGTCCTCACAGCATTACTTCTGCCAGTACCTCGTCTCCTACCTTCCACACTTTACAGAAGCTCTCCTGCGAACCTTGCAGAAACCTCAACCAACCTCTCAGTTGGTAGAGCACTTGCCCGCGAAAGGCAAAGGTCGCGAGTTCGAGTCTCGGCACGGAACACAGTTTTAATCTGCCAGGAAGTTTCATAACAGCGCACACTCCGCTGCAGGGTTAAAATCTCATTCTGGAAACACCCCGCGGGCTGCAGCTAAGACATGTCTCCGCAATATCCTTTCTTTCGGGACTGCTATTTCTGCAAGGTTCGCAGGAGAGCTTCTGTAATGTTTGGAAGGTAGGAGACGAGGTACTGGCAGAAGTAAAGCTGTGAGGACTGGGCGTGAGTCGTGCTTGGGTAGCTCAGTTGGTAGAGCACTTGCCCACGAAAGGCAAAGGTCCCGAGTTCGAGTCTCGGCCCGGCACACAGTTTTAATCTGCCAGGAAGTTTCACGTCTAAAATTGTTTATACCATAACTTTCTCCCATTTCTTAAAACGGCTTTACTACTGAGTACTTTAATCGTTCAGGAAACTGACCATTCTTAATGGAAAAATTACAAATATTACTAAATATAGGAGTAACTTTGCAGCACAGTACTTTAATATTCTGCTTTGTGCAGTATTTTCATTTTATTTGTACATTGAAGTCTACAGCTTCCAATGACGTGGGAAAATTCGTTTCTTATCCAACGAGGGACGCTCCCTATTACAGCTTCGCCACACGTGGTGTAGGTAACGGATGCGACTGTGAACGTTAAGCCGTCAGGTGCTGCCGCGGTGTAAGCGCGAGCAGTGCGCGCATCACGCCTAAGGCGGTAGTGAGGCCGGCTGGCTGGACAACAGAGCGGGCGGCCGGGTTGCCTGCCTGCTAGGGGCGGTCTCCGGCGTCCTGTGAGCGCAGCGGCGCGCGGCGGCTCGACGTCATGGCCTTCCGGATGAGGTCGCCGCGCGCCTCAGGCACGGCAGACCAGGCCAGGCCAGGGCAGGGCAGGTCGGCTTCCGCAGGCCCGCAGCCCGCCGGCTTCCTGCAAACACTTTGCAAGTCTCCGAGAGGCGCCCTCTGTCCGCCGCAAACACGTTGTTGTTGTTGTGGATATTATTTTCGGACCAGGAGGAGAAAGTTACTGCTAGGTAAACTGGATGACCAGTGATAGTAAATCTATATACAGGGTGGTCCATTGATCGTAACTGGGCCAAATATCTCACGAAATAAGCGTCAAACGAAAAAACTACAAAGAACGAAACTTGTCTAGCTTGAAGGGGGAAACCAGATGGCGCTATGGTTGGCCCGCTAAATGGCGCTGCCATAGGTCAAACGGATACAACTGCATTTTTTTAAATAGGAACCCCCATTTTCATTACATATTCGTGTAGTACGTAAAGAAATATGAATGTTTTAGTTGGACCACCTTTTTCGCTTTGTGATAGATGGCGCTGTAATAGTCACAAACATATGTCTCACAATTTTAGACGAACAGTTGCTAACAGGTAGGTTTTTCAAATTAAAATACAGAACGTAGGCACATTTGAACATTTCATTTCGGTTTTTCTTATGTGATCCATGTACCTTTGTCAACTTATCATTTCTGAGAACGCATGCTATTACAGCGTGATTACCTGTAAATACCACATTAATGTAATAAATGCTCAAAACGATGTACGTCAACCACAATGCATTTGGCAATACGTGTAACGACATTCCTCTTACCAGCGAGTAGTGCGCCTTCCGTAATGTTCGCACATGCATTGACAATGGGCTGACGCATGTTGTCAGGCGTTGTCGGTGGATCACGATAGCAAATATCCTTCAACTTTCCCCACAGAAAGAAATCCGTGGATGTCAGATCCGGTGAACGTGCGGACCATGGTATGGAGCTTCGACGACCAATCCACCTGTCATGAAATACGCTATTCAATACCGCTTCAACCGTACGCGAGCTATGTGCCGAACATTCATCATGCTGGAAGTACATCGCCAATTTGTCATGCAGTGACACATCTTGTAGTAACATCGGTAGAACATTACGTAGGAAATCAGTATACATTGGACCATTTAGACTGCCATCGATAAAATGGGAGTCAATTATCCTTCCTCCCATAATGCCGCACCCTACATTAACCAGCCAAGGTCGCTGATGTTCGACTTGTCGCGGCCATCGTGGATTTTCCGTTACCCAATAGTGCATATTATGCCGGTTTACGTTACCGTTGTTGGTCAATGGCGTTTCGTCGCTAAATAGAACGCGTGCAAAAAATCTGTCATCGTCCCGTAATTTCTCTTGTGCCCAGTGGCAATACTGTACACGACGTTAAAAAGTCATTGCCATGCAATTCCTGGTGCATAGAGATATGGTACGTGTGCAGTCGATGTTGATGTAGCATTCTCAACACCGACGTTTATGAGATTCCCGATTCTCGCGCAATTTGTCTACTACTGACGTGCAGATTAGCTTTGACAGCAGCTAAAACACCTACTTGTTCATTATCATTTGTTGCAGGTCGTGATTGACGTTTCATATGTGGCTGAACACTTCCTGTTTCCTTAAAGAACGTAACTACCCGGCGATCGGTCCAGACACTTGGATGATATCGTCCAGAATACCGAGCACCATACACAGCATACGCCCGTTGGGCATTTTGGTCACAATAGCCATACATTAACACGATATCGACCTTTCCGCAATTGGTAAACGGTCCATTTTAACACGGGTAATGTATCACGAAGCAAATACCGTCAGCACCAGCGGAATGTTACGTGATACCACGTACTTATACATTTGCGACTATTACAGCGCCATCTATCACAAAGTGAAAAAAGTGGTCCAACTAACATATTCATATTTCTTTACGTACTACACGAATGTGTAATAAAAATGGGGGTTCCTATTTAAAAAACGCAGTTGATATCCGTTTGACCTAAAGCAGCACCATTTAGCGGGCCAACCATAGCGCCATCTGGTTTTCCCCTTCAAGCTAGACGAGTTTCGTTCTTTGTAGTTTTTTCGTTTGATGCTTATTTCGTGAGATATTTGGTCCGGTCACTATCAATGAACCACCCTGTAATCCCTTAGATAAAAATCATGCTCCCAGTTTTTTAATGATATTTCCAAGGTATTTGGTTGTTTACATTATGTTACACACTCAGAAAAACTTACGTTTTATAGAATAAATGGCTTTACATATAACTGGTTTCAATCACACATGAGATACAATGTGTTGGATAATTCAGACAATGTTGGAAAGATTGAAAAAATTTGTGATTGTGGAGAATTCCCCTCCCCCTCCCATAAACCAAGGACCCTGCCGTTGGAAGGGAGGCTTCCGTGCTTGAGCGATACATACAGCTGTACCGTAGGTTCAATGACAACGGAAGGGTATTGTTGAGCCGACAGACAAAAGTGTGATTCCTGAGGGGGGCAGCTGCCTTTTCAGTAGTTATAGGCGCAACGGTCTGGATGATTGACTGATCTGGCCTTGTAACATCAACCAAAAGGGCCTTGCTGTGGTAGTGCTGCGAACCGCTGAAAGCAAGGCGAAACTACACGCGTAATGTTCTGCTAGTGCATGCAGCTCTACTGTATTGTTGAATGATGATGGCATCCTCTTGGGTAAAATATTGCTGTTTTAAAATAGTCCCCCAGTTGGATCTCCGAGCTGGGACAGCAGAGGAAGATGTCGTTATCAAGAGAAATAAAACCGGCAAACTACATACCGGACCGTGGAATGTCAAATCCCTTAATCGGGCGGATAGGTTAGAAAATTCAAAAAGGGATTGGTTAATGTTAGATGTAGTGGGAATTAGTGAAGTTCTATGGCAGGTGGAACAGGACCTGTGGTCAGGTCAACACGCGGCTATAAATACAAAATCAAATAGAGGTAATGCGTGAGTAGGTTCAATAATGAATAAAAAAATATGAACGCGGATAAGCTACTATGAACAGCGTAGTGAACGAATTGTTGTAGCCAAGAGACACACGAAGCCTACACCCTCAACAGTAGTACAAGTTTATATGCCAACTAGTTCCGCAGATGAGGAGGAGATTGAGGAAATGTATGATGAGATAAAAGAAATAATTCACATCATTAAGGGAGCCGAAAATTTAATTGTCATGGGGGACTGGAATACAATGGCAGGAAATGGACGAGAAGGAAAAGTAGTAGGTGAACATTAAATGGGGAAAAGCAATGGAGGAGGAAGCCGCCTGGTAACATTTAGCACAGAGGATAATTTAATCGTAACTAACACTTGGTTTAAGAATCATGAGAGAAGGTTGTATACGTGGAAGAAACCCAGAGACACTGAACGGTTTCAGATGGATTATTTAATGGTTAGACCAAGATTTAGGAACCAGATTTTAATTTTTAAGACATTCCCAGGGACTCTGACCACAATTTGTTGCTTATGAATTGTAGATTAAAATGAGGAAACTGCAAACAGGAATGTAAGGAGGTGGGACCTGGATAAACTGAAAGAGAGTTTCAGAGAGAGCGTTAGGGAACGATCGACAAGAACAGGGGAAGGGAATACAATAGAAGACGAATGGGTACCTTTGAGAGATGAAATAGTCAAGGCAGAAGGGAATCAAGTAGGTAAAAAAACGAGAGCTAGTAGAAATCCTTGGGTAACAGAAGGGATACTGAATTTAATCGATGAAAGGAGAAAATATAAAAACGCTGTAAATGAAGCAGGCAAAAAGGAATACGCAGCAACAACAACAACAATAACAACTCGGAGAAATGTCAAAGAAAGTCCCGCAACGTTCAGTTTTTGGTCCACTCCTGTTTCTTATGTATGTGAATGTTGTTCCACTTAATATTCAAATGGCACAACTGGTATCTTTTGCAGTCAGTACTTCTGTTATAATAAATTCAATTAGAGCGAAAGCAACAAAAGAGATTGCTTATAATATTTTACGAAGAATTATTAAGTGCTTCTCAGAAAACACAGAGTCAGTAAACAGGATAAACTCCAAATTTTTATGTGTACATATTGATGAAAACATGAACCGGAAGCAGCATATAAGTGAGCTTCTCAAACAAATAAGTTCAGGTTACTGTGTGGTCTTTGTGTAGTTGCTAGTCTTGGAAACGAATTTTATCGTCCTAACATATTTTACAATTTGTACAGAAACCAGATGGCAGTTATAAGAGTCGAGGGACATGAAAGGGAAGCAGTGGTTGGAAAGGGAGTGACACAGGGTTGTAGCATCTCTCCGATGTTATTCAATCTGCATATTGAGCAAGCAGTAAAGGAAACTAAAGAAAAATTTGGAGTAGGTATTAAAATCCAGGGAGAAGAAATAAAAACTTTGAGGTTCGCCGATGACATTGTAATTCAGTCAGAGACAGCAAAGGACTTGGAAGAGCAGTTGAACGGAATGGACAGTGTCTCTTTCAAGAGAAAATCAACAAAAGCAAAACGAGGATAATGGAATGTAGTTGAATTAAGTCGGGTGATGCTGAGGGAATTAGATTAGGAAATGAGACACTTAAAGTAGTAAAGGAGTTTTGCTATTTGGGGAGCAAAATAACTGATGATGGTCGAAGTAGAGAGGATGTAAAATGTAGACTGGCAATGGCAAGAAAAGCGTTTCTGAAGAAGAGAAACTTGTCAACATCTAGTATAGATTTAAATCTCAGAAAGTCGGTTCTGAAAGTATTTGTATGGAGTGTAGCCATGTATGGAAGTGAAACATGGACAATAAAAAGTTGGGACAAGAAGAGAATAGAAGCTTTCGCATTGTGGTGCTACAGAAGAATGGTGAAGATTAGGTGGGTAGATCACGTAACTAATGAGGAGGTATTGAATAGGATTGGGTAGAAGAGAAGTTTGTGGCACAACTTGACTAGAAGAAGGGAACGGTTGGTAGGACATGTCCTGAGGCAGCAAGGGATCACAAATTTAGCATTGGAGGGCAGCGTGGAGGGTAAAAATCGTGGAGGGAGACCAAGAGATGAATACACGAAACAGATTCAGAAGGATGTAGGTTGCAGTAGGCAATGGGAGATGGAGCTTGCACAGGATAGATTAGCATGGATAGCTGCATCAAACCAGTCTCAGGACTGAAGACCACAACAACAACAACAACAACAACAACATATTTTTCATATTTCTACTCAGTGACGTCTTATGGAATAGTTTCCTGCGGTAACTAACCACTTAGAAATTACTGCGTGCACAAAAGTGAATAATAAGAATAATATGAGGTGTTCACCGCCGAGCGTCTTCAGGGAGCTGGGAATTTTAACTGAGCCATGACAACAGATATACTCGTTAACAAAATTCGTCATAATTATCTATCAGAATTTGAAAAGTGATATAAGACGAGAGGGAAAAAGTGTCTTTACTACCAATTATTTACGCTGTCGGTGTCTCGGAACGTAGCTCAGTATGTAGCAACAAAAATTTTTGATCAATTGTCCAATACCATAAAATGTCTGAGCGTACCACTGCATGTTTTCAATATAAGCTAAAATCATTGCTCGTGGATAATTCATTTTATTCCAAGGGAGAATTTCCGTTTAAAAACTGGTAGCATATGATATAAATATGGTTTTCTTGTAGTGGCATGAGTAAAGATGCATACATGTCTTTTAAGTGGCTCTTTCGACAGCGATAAAAGAATCGTTCTAATTATCTATGGGACATGTTCCTAACATACAAACATGTGCAATATTTTCACCGGAGAGTTAAGATTAGCAACGTCCTGTCACTGGGCGGTTTTATAGAGAATTACGTAAGCGGTAAATACTTACTTTGTCACCTAAGCAATTCGTAGTGGAGTTATAAACAGAAATCTGAAGTAATGTAAGCATGAGCTGTCGAAAACAAATATCTCAAAAGAGTAAAAGTGTTTCAGCAAAGTGTATTATATCCGTTTGCAGGGAAACTGGAATGTCTTCCCCGTTTCTTATAATGACACACCAAGTATTAGCCATCAAAGAAGCACACTTTCTGTAGAATAGGAAGCACTGTGCCTCTGCTTCCTGCTTCAGCTCGAAGACCTACATTACTCTCTGAAAGGCACGCACTGAAATGTACATAATAATAATCTTAGCATTTGCTACCGATGGTGACGTAAATTCCAATAAGAAAATCATGAGTGTCTACCACTAGAGGGAGCCAAGCAATACGTTTTCAGATCAATTAATGGAATGCCAACCGCCGAATACAAATCATCCTAATTCATTTAAAAAGAAAACCTCGTGCCAGGGAGCATGACTGTAAAAAATCTTTAAAAAACAAATTCATGTAAATAATCCAAGCAAAGTAAATAAGTCACAACGATACGTGCACCACTTGTGCCTCTAGAACATGCGGCAAACAGATAGCCAAAAGGTAGGGGAAATGAACAAAGTATAATCCAATACAGATCCAAAATCACTTGCTAATGCAATAAATTAATTTTATATGTTAAACCAAATATCAAATTATGTCATTCAAACGTTCATTGCTTAGTTTAAAAAGTGATTGGGGCACGTATCCTCTTTCTTTTTCCTTCCACCTTCATGTAAGGACACATTTTCTTGTTACTTATATTTCTCACTGAAATAATGACAATAATAGTATTCAGATGTATTTAAGTATTTATTTAATAGTAGTCAAATAGAGATCCTGTTACAAATTATATGTCCAAAATTTTTCTCTGTTTCGTTCCAATTACTTTGGGAGGCGCTAAGTTTGGTGACGTATCGAACAGCGCGCCACCCGCGCGTTATTATACAGGGTGGTCCATTGATCGTGACCGGACCAAATATCTCACGAAATGAGCATCAAACGACAAAGTAAAAAGAACGAAACTCGTCTAACTTGAAGGGGGAAACCAGATGGCGCTATGGTTGGCCCGCTAAGTGGTGCTGCTTTAGGTCAAACGGATATCAACTGCGTTTTTTTAAGTAGGAACCTCCATTTTTTAATACATATTGGTGTAGTGCGTAAAGAAATATCAATGTTTTAGTTGGACCACTTTCTTCTCTTTGTGACAGATGGCGCTGTAATAGTCACAAACGAATTATTACGTGGTATCGCGTAACATCCCGCCTGTGCGGACGGTATTTGCTTCGTAATACATTACCTGTGTCAAAATGAACCGTTTACCAATTGCGGAAAAGGTCGATATCTTGTTGATGTATGGCTATTGTGATCAAAATGCTATGTATTCTGCTCGGTATCCTGGACGACATCATCCAACTGTCCGGACCGTTCACCGGATGGTTACGTTATTTAAGGAAATGACGTACAGCAAAAGATGATGCCCAAGTAGATGTTTTAGCTGCTGTCGCGGCTAATCCGCACATCAGTGGCAGAAAAACTGCGCGAGAATCGGGAATCTCAAAAACGTCGGTGTTGAGAATGCTACATCAGCATCGATTGCACCCGTATCGTATTTCTATGAATCAGGAATTGCATGGCGGCGACTTTGAACGTCGTGTACAGTTCTGCCAATGGGCACAAGAGAAGTTACGGGACGTTGACAGATTTTTTGCACGCGTTGTATTTAGTGACGAAGCTTCACCAACAGCGGTAACGTAAACCGGCAAAATATGCACTACTAGGCAACGGAAAATCCACGGTGGCTGCGGCAAGTGGGACATCAGCGACCTTGGCGCCTTAACGTATGGTGCGGCATTATGGGAGGAAGGATAATTGACCCCCCTTTTATCGATGGCAGTCTAAATGGTCCAATGTATACTGATTTCCTACGTAATGTTCTACCGATGTTACTACAAGATGTGTCACTGCATGACAAATTGGCGATTTACTTCCAGCATGATGGATGTCCGGCACATAGCTCGCGTGCGGTTGAAGCGGTATTGAATAGCGTATTTCATGACAGTTGGATTGGTCGTCCAAGCTCCATACCATGGCCCGCACGTTCAACGGATCTGACATCCACGGACTTCTTTCTGTGGGGAAAGTTCAAGGATATTTGCTATCGTGATCCACCGACAACGCCTGACAACATGCGTCAGCCCATTGTCAATGCATGTGCGAACATTACGGAAGGTGAACTACTCGCTGTTGAGATGAATGTCGTTATACGTACTGCCAAATGCATTGAGGCTGACTGACATCATTTTTAGCATTTATTGCATTAATGTGGTTTTTACAGGCAATCACGCTGTAACAGCATGCGTTCTCATAAATGATAAGTTGACAAAGGTACATGTATCACATTGGAACAACCATATTAAAATGTTCAAAGGTACCTACGTTCTGTATTTTAACTTAAAAAACCTACCTGTTAGCAACTGTTCGTCTAAAATTGTGAGCCATATGTTTGTGACTATTACAGCGCCATCTGTCACAATGGGAGAAAAGTGGTCCAATTAAAACATTGATATTCTTTACGTACTGCACGAATATGTAATAAAAAAAGGGGTTCCTATTTAAAAAGAAAAGCAGTTGATATCCGTTTGACCTATGGCAGCGCCATCTAGCGGGCCAACCACAGCGCGTTTCCCCCTTCAAGCTCGACAAGTTTTGTTCTTTGCAGTTTTTTCGTTTGACACTTCTTTCATGAGATCTTTAGCCCAGTCACTATTAATGGACCACCCTGTATACAGATTTGCATTCTTTAGAAGTGGAATCTTGCAATCTGAATTTCCCATCACGAAGTCTGATCAACGGTTTTGTATATCGAAAAACATTTTGTTGCATTACACTTCATGTTATCACGGTCCGCCGTCACCAAGGTTATCTGCTCCCCAACAACCACTCTGAAGTTGAACACTACGAAATCAGGTAACGGAAAAGAGTTTAGCCCACAGTAGGAGTGAATTTAAACAAAAATTAACTTCTTATGATATTTCTTTATTTATCATGCTCCTATTTTATTTTTTCGGAGCAATTAAGTACATTCATTAAATTTTAGTTACATTTCGTCCTATATTTTGAATCGGATGATTTGCAAAGGATTCAGTGACAGAGAAAGTTATTTAATTGACCGTATTTCCACTCGAATGAATTAATGGCAATCAGATTCTGTATCATGTCTCTATACGAACTCCCTCATTATGAACAAAGGGCCGATAGCCACGCGTGTGACGCAAGGCCAACATTTGAAAGTGAAAGCAGTTTCGCGACTCGTTTTATGCGCACATTCAATCATGTCAAAGTTAGCGTAAGGAGGGCTATGCGTGAAGCGTTCAGTGAATTCGAAAGTAAAATTCTATGTACCGACTTGACAGAAAATCCTAGGAAGTTCTGGTCTTACGTTAAATCAGTAAGTGGCTCGAAACAGCATATCCAGACACTACGGGATGATGATGGCATTGAAACAGAGGATGACACGCGTAAAGCTGAAATACTAAACACCTTTTTCCAAAGCTGTTTCACAGAGGAAGACCGCACTGCAGTTCCTTCTCTAAATCCTCGCACAAACGAAAAAATGGCTGACATCGAAATAAGTGTCCAAGGAATAAAAAAGCAACTGGAATCACTCAATAGAGGAAAGTCCACTGGACCTGACGGGATACCAATTCGATTCTACACAGAGTACGCGAAAGAACTTGCCCCCCTTCTAACAGCCGTGTACCGCAAGTCTCTAGAGGAACGGAGGGTTCCAAATGATTGGAAAAGAGCACAGATAGTCCCAGTCTTCAAGAAGGGTCGTCGAGCAGATGCGCAAAACTATAGACCTATATCTCTGACGTCGATCTGTTGTAGAATTTTAGAACATGTTGTTTGCTCGAGTATCATGTCAACATGGATTCCGGAAACAGCGATCGTGTGAGACCCAACTAGCTTTATTTGTTCATGAGACCCAGAAAATATTAGATACAGGCTCCCAGGTAGATGCTATTTTTCTTGACTTCCGGAAGGCGTTCGATACAGTTCCACACTGTCGCCTGATAAACAAAGTAAGAGCCTACGGAATATCAGACCAGCTGTGTGGCTGGATTGAAGAGTTTTTAGCAAACAGAACACAGCATGTTGTTATCAATGGAGAGACGTCTACAGACGTTAAAGTAACCTCTGGCGTGCCACAGGGGAGTGTTATGGGACCATTGCTTTTCACAATATATATAAATGACCTAGTAGATAGTGTCGGAAGTTCCATGCGGTTTTTCGCGGATGATGCTGTAGTATACAGAGAAGTTGCAGCATTAGAAAATTGTAGCGAAATGCAGGAAGATCTGCAGCGGATAGGCACTTGGTGCAGGGAGTGGCAACTGACCCTTAACATAGACAAATGTAATGTATTGCGAATACATAGAAAGAAGGATCCTTTATTGTATGATTATATGATAGCGGAACAAACACTGGTAGCAGTTACTTCTGTAAAATATCTGGGAGTATGCGTGCGGAAAGATTTGAAGTGGAATGATCATATAAAATTAATTGTTGGTAAGGTGGGTACCAGGTTGAGATTCATTGGGAGAGTGCTTAGAAAATGTAGTCCATCAACAAAGGAGGTGGCTTACAAAACACTCGTTCGACCTATACTTGAGTATTGCTCATCAGTGTGGGATCCGTACCAGATCGGTTTGACGGAGGAGATAGAGAAGATCCAAAGAAGAGCGGCGCGTTTCGTCACAGGGTTATTTGGTAACCGTGATAGCGTTACGGAGATGTTTAGCAAACTCAAGTGGCAGACTCTGCAAGAGAGGCGCTCTGCATCGCGGTGTAGCTTGCTCGCCAGGTTTCGAGAGGGTGCGTTTCTGGATGAGGTATCGAATATATTGCTTCCCCCTACTTATACCTCCCGAGGAGATCACGAATGTAAAATTAGAGAGATTAGAGCGCGCACGGAGGCTTTCAGACAGTCGTTCTTCCCGCGAACCATACGCGACTGGAACAGGAAAGGGAGGTAATGACAGTGGCACGTAAAGTGCCCTCCGCCACACACCGTTGGGTGGCTTGCGGAGTATAAATGTAGATGTAGATGTAGATGTATCGCACCATCTCACCTACCAGCGTCCGGAATCACGCGACATTACACAGCAAAAACAAGATTTCCTCTACCCAGCTGTACACAAGGGCAGGCTATAAAAAACTCAAGCTCAATGTTCCTACGGCGGGAGGTAGCAATCCGATTGATTCATTCAACTGGACACCCAAGGTTTACTTACAATAAACCTCACACACTACCCTACTGGTAACCAAGGTGATCGATACTTGGTACCGTCGACGAAATAAAACTATTCGCACGGAAAATGACCAAGACTCACATCGGGATTTCTCGGTGTGTACAGCCACGACACAAGTTGTGACAATACTTTCGCCCCGTTAAGGTGCATGTCGGATTACTGCGACAGTATATTATCATCCCAGAGAGACATACTACACACATAATTTGGATGCAACACCAATTGCACATTATAATGGAAGTAAAGGATGTTGACAGCGATAGTGAAATATGTAGTGATTTGTTTGCCCGCGCTGTGTGCGGTCAGAAGGATGTGTTAGCGTCATTGTGTAAGTGGCTCACGGTCTGAGTGTCTGGTCGTCACTCGCTGGATCAGAGTTCGGTACAGCCGTCTAGAAAATATTTCTTCTGTCCCAGTAGTGTAAGGCGTCAACGGCGTTTCTGGGGCTTCTCACACTGGTGCATGTTACTTGTAGGCTATTAGAGTATTGCAGTACAAGTTAGCAAAAACAGTGTCACAAAGTTCACAAAATGTTAAACAAAATCCTTCCAAGGTTTTTTTTTTCTGGGCGTGAGATAATGTTGTTATTTTGATAAGTGAAAGATTTTACTTCAGTTAGATTTAAAGTAAAATTTACTAATTGGTTTTGCAGTTTTGTGAACTTTGTGAAGCCATTTGGTGATGATCCTACGGTGCTAATTCTTGATGGACATTATATCTCATTCGTATGGCAGACAAAGCAAGTGAAAACCGTGTCCACATCATTTATCAGCCCACTTCCCCCATAAAATGCAATTCTTGTGCGGAATTCATCATACCGTTTAAAAAGAAATATCCTCAAGAAATAGAAAACAGGTGGGAAAATAACCCAGGCCAACTAGTAATCTGATTTTAGGTTACTAAATTATTTGGAGTGACCTATTTGAGAGCAGTATCAATGGAAAGTGCTATAAACGGCATCTGGAAAATGGGACTCTTCCCTTGTAACAGAGATATACTAAGAAACAATGACTTCGCAACAGGCAAGAGACTGGACATACGAATATATGATGCAAACAACGGAATAATGCGAGTCCAAATGGTATATGGCCGCCTCCCAAAATTACATCAAGAGTCACTAGCTCTTGTAATTTCATCACGTTCTGAATCCCTTATATAGCTAAAATCGACTCCATACAGGAATCGTTTGAGAAAAACCCAAAGAGGAGAAAACAGCGAAATCATAGAAGACAGAACTGAAAGTTTTATTCTTATTCTTGGAAAAGTAAAAATCACATGCACTGGAAACATAACCTTACATTCTTTCGGAATCACGGAATCACATACGAGTTTAGTTGAGGACAATGCTTTAGACGTGCAGTCGGAAGAAGAATACATTGAATGCATATTCTGCTGTATTCGTTTCTCTGAAGAATAACAAAGAGAAATGGGTACAGTGCACGGAATGTTATTCTTAGGCTCCAGAAACAGAGCTTTCTTATGCCTTGACTGCACTTCTTTTGCACAACAACCACATAAAATGTTGGAGAGGCGGTAAGGAAGAATATATTACTGTATTAGAGTTTACCTGTTCTTACACATATTGGTCGACATTAACTCTAGCAATACCACGGAAGTTACTACGGGGGGGGGGGGGGGGGGGGGGGGCGGGGGGGGGGGATATTTTACATCCACCTGAAAACAAATTTAAAAAAAAAAAAATTCGTTAACTAATATTGCATTCTACTAACAAAATGCTTACTTAAAGAGCTACTGATATGTAAGTATGGCCCAAATCTTGAAAAAACCATTTAGCACAATCTTAGCAATTTCAAAGCACTTTTGATAACGGATACTATTGACATCATGACCACCAGAAAAAAGTTAAAACATGCAAATTTAGTTACTCTCAACATACTTTCCAAAGAGATACTGATGTATAAGTATGGCCCTGAACCTGGAAATATTGACTACAACATTTACTAAGGAAAGTGAGATTTGCTACAGAAACTTAAATTTTTGAGTTAAACTTAACAGAAAAATTTAAAGCATATACGTAATCTGGTAGAACGGTTAATTATAAACAGTATTTTTCCTAAACTTTAATTTATAAAGTAACTGACTATATTACCATATTTTGAAGAGATGGGCGTAAGTGCTTCCCGCCCCCTCCCCGCCCTTTGCATTGTGAGGGTTATGAGTTTTCTCTGACTGTCTTATATTGGGATATAATTTTTATTTGGATTCAGACTGACTTCTATGCAGTTTATTCAAATTTACATGTATGATGCGCTAAGCAGTACCAATGCAACAAATGAAATTTAAAGTACAATGATGTCATGTTGCTTTCCAAGTAACAAACTTGTTGGAGTATAAGTGAAGTTATGTGAGACGAGGGAAGTCTCACGTCAAGGATGAGGCTAGTATGGCGTCTATCTACCATTGGCGTCAGTTATATGGTTCATCCAAAGAAGCATGGAGACGTTCAGCGTATGGAAAAACATCTCATCTTCCACGAGACTCTACCATGTATCCCACATTAGGTGCCACATATGGTCAGGTGTGCTTAGCACCAGGACTGGCCAGTTTAAGTTCATGTGACGCTTCGTGTTGGCTCCCAGATTTTCAGTGGGATTCAAGTCCGGAACTCGAACACGCCAATCGATCAGGTCGACGTCAGCCTGTTGCGAGAACCATTGCACGAATCAACTCACGTGAACCAGTGAGTGGACCTGGATCACACTACTGGGATAGCACATCCTCACAATTGGCGTCATAGTATGTTTCATGACGTGCACATACTGCTCTGCAGCGGTGTGAGCGTAGATTCGATGAAGCAGCCCCGCCCCATCTAATGACATCCACTCTGAACACGAGACTGTAATGAGTACACCATACGAATGTTGGCCACTTTACTGTGAGCTGTAACGTGCTCCCCATGGCCTGGACCCTCATTTCCTGATCTAAATATTGGCATGAGAAGATGACGTCGTGCCAGCAAAGGCCTATATTTACTTAGCGAGTGCAAGCCTACAAAGTATGTGAGTATCAGAAGGAGCCTCTTTATGAGCAGCTCTATGGGCTCCAAGGCCAGCATCCTATAAGTGGTTGCGAAAAGATGGCGAGCATTCGGAAGTTCCATACATTGCTTTATTCACTTCTTAACACAGCAGAGTTCAATGTTGCATCTGGCTGCCCCTTCGCGTGCACTAAAACCACAGCAGTGGACGCGTGTCTAGACGCTCTCTCTTGTAGCACGTGTAAACTGAGACTATCTAACAGTAAATTAGTATCATGTATCCCGTCTGTGGAACAGTGTATTATCACGTTGAGCATATCTCAGCTACATTCGTGTTACGCTTGCAATACATCAACAAGCAATGCAATGTAATGAAAAATCATATTGTAACGAGGGGACACGAAAACTACTACTACCTAGGTGAAATCCCAAAGCCTCCAATGCTGCCACATGGCTACCACGTAACTGTATGGGTGTGCACTTATTCGCTTATTGGAGACAGAAGAATGTCGGCGTTTCAAACAGATAAAAGTAAATATTATAATGTATATAGATATATGTGGTAATTATACACAATCGCAGATCTGGTCCTTTAATTCTAAGTGGAAATTGCAGGGAGACCTATGATGGAAAATTATATCATAGGTTGAAAATCCAAGGTAGTTGACCTCGACGCTGCTCTATGATATCACAATATGCAGTGTTCGATCTAAGCACAGGCTGCACAGTTGTGAGATATCCTAGGGTTTCCCCACACTATGACATCACTTTCAAATGTAGGCTGACCATAGCACAGCCTACATGGTTGTTCAGATTTCATGCAGGTTCTAATTTTGGATTCCTGTCCTAATTACACTGGAGAGGAAATTCCAAACTCCTGGGATTTACCCAACTCCTTTGATGTTGTTATTGTGCTAAGAAGTCACTTGCCTTTAAGTTTAAAATTCACACAACTTTCATGCTTGAACAAGTGGCACAAAGAGTTTGGATCTAACTTTTCCTAAGTTTAAGTCCACTTGTGTTATACTTAAACACTCTTCCGCCACAACAGCTCCAGGCTCACTTGACCTATGTAGTAGGAACAGGACAAGTACAATTACATCTTTATTTAGTGAAATGCCATTTCAAGTGGGTCACCGGTAGTCGTATCATGCCATATATTGCTGATTCACCTGCGCTGTAGTCTCTGACTCCAACTCTGATTCAGCACTGCAACTCAAAGACTCTATCTCCACACTCTATCCCCCACACTCTGACTCTGCACTCTGATACTGCTCTCCGACTCCGTATTCCGAATCTACGTGCTAAATCCGCACCCTGATACCACACTATGATCTGATGCTGTAGCGTGATGCTGTACCATGACACTGTACTCTTGAATCCATGCCCTGTACCATGTACTCCACACCCTATCTCCATAACTAAGGCGCTGGATTCTGACTTGTACACCCATTGCTGTATTTCAGACTCCACACCTTGACTAGCTGAAGTAATAAAGACTACCAGTCTTGCTTGCAAGATGAAGGCGGAGCTCACCATCTGTAGCATCGTCGATAGAACCGACTCTGGTCTTTGGTGCAGAACCGAATGGAGGGTTTGAATCAGAGGGTCAGACTGTCCTACGACCGTGTAGGTTGGAGTTTGCTCGACTTGCGCCGTAGGATGGTGGGTTTCTACGTTCTACTAAATACGCCAGGAGTCCACTACAAGCAGGAAGCGGCTACACATGTAGCTAGGGCTTTGTTAAGGGGACTGGGCGGTTTGTTAGCGTAGAGTGTTTTCAGCTTCAAGTGGTTGCGACAGTACTTCAGCTTAAAGTGGTTACGACAGGACGAACACAAAAGGGGGTAGACATTGAAAAATCAATGACGAAGTTCTTAACTGCCTTAGCTGTGTTGGAAAAGAATCAGAGCTCCAAGTGCTAATAGAAAGTTCTCAATCGTTATAGGTACGGAGAGCTGGCTAAAGCTGGACATAAGTTCAGCAGAAACCATTACAGAAGACGTAACCATGTTCAGAATGGATAGGATCAATAAGGTTGATGGTGGAATGTTCAATGCTGTCAGAAGCAGTTTACTTTGCAGTGAAACTGAAGTAGATAGTTCCTGTGAGTTAATATGGGTAGAGGTTATACTTGACAACTGGAATAAATTAATACCCCAGACTCGGATGATATAGTTGCTGAACAGTTCAGAGAAAATTTGAGTGTCATTTCAAATAGGCATTCCACTCATACAATTATAACTGGTGGTGACTTCACTCTACCCTAGATGTGTTAGCGAAAATACATGTTTAAAGTCGGTGGCTGGCATAAAACATCTGAAATCGCACAGAGAGTTATTTCGAACAACCCTCTTCAGGAGCCCACTCGACGTGTAAATGGTTGGGAAGACATACTTCACAATTTTGCAACTAATAAACCTGCCCCAATAGGGAGTGTCATGACACAGGGATTAGTGACCGCAATGTTGTGGTAGTTAGACCGAGTACCATAACATCCAAACACACAAAAAATAGACGCAAAACGCATCTTTTTAGAAAAGCAGATAAAAATTCGCTTGACAGCTTCAAGAGACAGTCTCCCCTCCTTCAAATGAAATGAATTAATAAGAGATGGTACTGATACCTCATGGTACACAATACATGCCAAATTTAAAAGAACGCAAAATCCCCAAGATCGGAGATGTTTTACCGATGCACGAAATTTAGCGAGAACTTCAATGTAAGATGCTGTTGATAGTTACCACAACGAAACTCTGTCTACAAATCTGGCAGAAAACCAAAGGAGATTCTGGTCATATGTAAAGTACACCAGTGGTAAGACATTATCAATACCTTCACTGTAACATAAAAATGGTGATTTTGCTGATGACAGAGCCACTAAAACAGAGTTACAAAACGCGGCTTTCCAAAATTCCTTCACAAAAGAAGACGAAGTATATATTCCAGAATTAGAATCTCGAACAACTTCCACTATGAGTAACACAAAAATAGGTTCCTTTCGAAGTATGCTATAGCTCTATACTTATCACATACAGCGGCTCGCTCGTACAAAGGTCTGTACCCAAAGTCTGGAAATATGAAAAAGGCACACCAATACCCAAGAAAGAAAACAGGAGTAATATTCTGCATTACAGACTCACATCACTAATGTCAATTTACAGTAGGGTTTTGGAACATATACTTCGCTCGAACATTATGAATCACCTCGAAGAAAACGATTTATTGACATCATACAATGAAGGCTTTCACGACCGGGTGGTACTGTTGTTGATAATTCTTCCGGGTTATATGGACGTGGTCCATGGAATTCTTCTATTCCTAACGTTTCATCAAATACTACGCTGGACATCTTCAGAGTCGGCAGCACTCAGCAGGACCAGCCATACTTCTGAAGATGTACAACGTAGTATTGGATGAAACTTTAGGAATAGAAGAATTCCATGGACCACGGCCATATAACCCGAAAGAATTATCGATTTATTGACAAACAGCCAATATTCATTCAGAAAATATCATTTTTGTGAAACACAATTAGCTCCTAATTCTCACAAAGTAATTAGCATTATCGAGAGGAGACGTCAAATCGATTCCACATTTTTAGATTTCCAGAAGGCCTTTGACACCGTTCCTCACAAGCGTCTTCTAATTAATCTACATCCCTATGGAGAATTAGCCCAGTTGTGTGACTGGATTCGTGGTTTCCTGTCAGGAAGGTCACAGTTCCTAATAACTGACGGAAAGTCATCGAGTAAAACAGAAGTGGTATTTGGAGTTTCCCAAGGAACTGGAATAGGCCCCCTGTTGTTCCTGATCAACGTAAACTATTTAGGTGATAATCTGAGTGACTCTCTTAGATATTTTTCTGATGATGCTGTCTTTTAACGTCTTATAAACTCATCAGATGATCAAACCGAATTACAAAATGACTTACGCAAGATATCTGTAAGGTGCAAAAAGCGGTGTTTCACTCTAAATAATGAAAAGTGTGAGGCCTTCCATATGAGTACTAAAAGTAACCTCCTAACTTTCAGTTACACAATCAATCTAAATCCTTTAAACTCGGTTAAGTACTTAGGGATTACGATGACAAATATCTTGCTACGATCGCATAGATAATGTTGGGGGGAAAGGGGGGCGGGGGGGGGGGGGGAAGCAAACCGAAGACTTAGAAAATGAAACAGGTCTGCCAAGGAGACTGCTTACACTCCACTTGTCTGCCGGCTTCTGGAGTACTGCTATGCAGTTTGGAATCAGCGGGGCTGACAGAAGACGCCGAAAAAGTTCAAAGAAGCTCGGCTCGTTTCCTACTATCGCGAAATAACGGAGGGAGTGCTACGGATGTGATACACGAATTGGAGTGACTGTCGTTAAAACAAAGGTGGTTTTCACTGTGGCAGTAACTTCTCTTGAAATTTCAATCACCAACTTTCTCTTCGGAGTGTCAAAATATTTTTTAGCGCCCAGCTACATAAGAAGAAATGATCATCATAATAAAATAAGAGAAATCACACGGAAAGATTTAAATGCTCGTTTTTCTTCAACGCTGTTCAAGAGTAGAATAGTAGAAAAGTAACTTAAAGGTGGTTTGATGAACTCTGCCAGGATATAAATGTAATCATGTAGATGTAAACGCAGATGTAGATAGACCCTATAGTGCCACTCCATACCCCAAACTCTATATACAGGCATTCACAAACTCGATTCCATAACTCGACTCAGTTTCACAGGCAATATCAGACAGAGTGCCCCAACTCCATAACACTTACGTGTAACCTGACTCCCTATCAAAACTTAATAGATTGACTCCATACCCCGACTCTCCATTTCTCTTCTGTACTCTGACGCAGTACTACGTAATTTGTAAACTGGCCCTATTACTACAGGTTCCGTAGTTGAGTACCGCGCGGAGTAGGCCCGTGGTCTCGGATGGCTTGACACGGTTCACGCAGCTCCCCCCGTCGGAGGTTCGAGTCCTCCCTTGAGCATGGGTGTGTGTGTTGTCCTTAGCGTATGTTAAATTGAGTTAGATTAAGCAGTGTGTAAGCCTAGGGACCAATGATCTCAGCAGTTTGATCCCATAGGAACTGCACCCGCAACTGCTCTGCGCCCTTACTCTGCACACAAAATCTGACTCTGCACTCTGACCTTGACCTCCATTCTGACCCCAGTTCCAGACACCAACTCTGCCTCTGCACTCAAGTTCTGTACTACGAATTTGACATTACACTCCAACACAGACTCTGCACTCTGACGAACTGTCTCAAATTCCCCACTCTGACTATGATGCCTCACTCTGAGTCAAAACTAACACTCCGATTTTGACTCTGTACTACATCCCTGCACCCTGTCCCCTATGTGGCTGACATCACGTTTCTATCCTGTTCTGCACAATGAATCTACACCCCAACTCTGCACCCTGACTTTCGACAGCTCCAAATCCCAAAACCCATTCTCAAATTTGTAAAACGACAAAGCAGTCTTGGCTCCACACAGTCACTTACACTCTGACTTCACACTTCAGCTCAGATTTCTGCTCCTCACCCCTACTTCATCCACCAACTCTGACTTTGCACTCTGCTCTCCGATTCCACACTCCATATTCTGACTCCACACTCCACACTCTGGCTCTGACTCCACGCAATGCTTCTCAATCTGCATTCCGACTAGAACTCTGCACAATGACACTGAGTCAGCCCTATGCTTTTGACAGAGAACACTGGCACATTATTTTTATTATGACTGCAGTTCCAACTATGCACTGCGACTGTGACTCAGAATCTGCACTGAGGCATTGAACTGGCATTCTGACTCCAATTCCACAATCCGACTATGGCACCACACTCCAACTCA
This sequence comes from Schistocerca serialis cubense, assembly GCF_023864345.2. Classification (NCBI taxonomy): domain Eukaryota; kingdom Metazoa; phylum Arthropoda; class Insecta; order Orthoptera; family Acrididae; genus Schistocerca; species Schistocerca serialis. The sequence continues at coordinate 743,896,734 of NC_064642.1, forward strand.
GCACTATGACTCTTACTCTGCTGCGTGAAACTGGCTGCAAACTCTGACTCTGACTTTGCACTCAGTCTCTGATTCTGGACTCTAATTCCAAATTTGTACTTTGACTCTGAATCAACAGTCTTACTCCAACTAAGCAGCTGTCTATGATACCATCCACTGAGTCAACCTCTGTACATCAACTGAGACTTCACACTCTGACCCCAACTCTGCTAACTGCCACCACCAATTCCATTCCCTCCCTCTGTCACACCATTTCTGTTCTAACTCTGCACTCCATACTTTGATTCTGTACTCTGAATTCCATATTTCATACCTCTTACTACGGATTCCGTACTCTGGACTCACTACTTGTGACTCCATGCTTGTGACTTTGCAGTCCTGACTATCATTACATTGGTCCAAAGATGCGAATCCTCCTACACATTGGTAAGGGGGCCTGAAGATTGCGTAGCCCAATAAAATAACACTCTGCAAATTTATACAACTGGAAGATGTTTGATTTGATAATCTGTACTGAACATCTGAGGCCCCAAAACCATCTGTGAAACGATGGACAGACAGAAATTCTTACTATAAACTCTATACTCTATACTTCTGGACGCCAGGATCTGGACTTGTTGCTTTAGACGCCATTCTCCAGACTATGTTCTCTGGAATGCATACTGCGTATTCCATATCTGTACTCTGTATCTTGTCTGCATATCTGACACTAAACTCTGACTCTTTATTCTGACACTGAACTCCAACTCTGTACTCTGATATACTGTGGATCTGAATTCTGACTCAGAACAGCAAACTGTACACTGGACTCCGAAGTCCAGACTCAATGCTCTGTACATTGTCCCGGGACACTATATCCTTACTCCATATACAGACTCCATTCTTTGACTCTGTCCTGACTTCAAACCCAATCTGACACCACTCTCCAACCCCACACTCAGAACTTGTACTCTGAATCCTCACTCTGACCGTACATAACAACCCTACCATGGCAACTCACACTCTGGTACAGCACTCTTACTCCTCATTGAAACCCCAGACATGACCACATGCACTAACATGACTTCACATATTAACTCTAGATCATTAATCTGCTCTGTGAGTCTGCCTCACGGGAAAGCCGAGCGGTCTATGGCGCTGCAGTCATGGGTTGTGCGGCTGGTCCCAGAAGAGGTTCGAGTCTTCCCTCGGGCATGGGTGTGTGTGTTTGTCCTTAGGATAATTTAGGTTAAGTAGTGTGTAGGCTTAGGGACTGATGACCTTAGCTGTTTAAGTCCCACAAGATTTCACACATTTTTTGCACTGTGATTCCACTCTGCATCTCAGTATTCATATTCCAGAGATGGACTGCAGGGTCTCAATCCTACTCTGCTCTTTGACACCCAACTCTTCACTCTAGCTACATTTCCACATACTGAACCCATCTCCACACGCTACACTCCAACTCCATACTCGTAATTTCGAACTACATACTCTGGACATGCTACCTCAGATTCCCTATTCCACACTCCACATTATTTACTTTATACTCATAACTCTGTATGACATCAGACTCCATCTCTGTGTTCTGGATTTTTTCTCCAGTGTCCATACTCTGGAGTCTATATTCTGGACTCTTGGCTCCAGGTTACAACTTCACACTCAAGTTCCATACTCTGGACTCTGCAATCTAGCCATCAGAACTGTATCCCACATGCTGACTCTGTACTCTGGAGTCCATATTGTAGAGTCCATATTCCACATCCTGACGCTGTATGACAAATCTGAATTCTGTAATCTGAACTCCACATGCCAGACTTTGTAACCTGACTCTGCATCTTGTCTCTAAACCTAACCTTCATACATTGAAACCTCATCAGGTTCCATATCCCAAGTCCACACCCAGCTCCATACTCCAATACCTATATACTCAAACTTCACACTCCATGCTATGGGTTTCATACTCCTGTCTGTAAGCCTTTGTACTCTGGATTCTGTACCACCAGTTCTGTCCACATGACTCTTCACTCAAGATTTCATACTACAAGACTCCATATTCTTGCCTCTGAATCTGATGACTCGTTTCCCTGACTCCGTACCTCAAAACTGTACTCTGACTACTTACCCCAACGCTTTATCCAGACATAATACCCTGAACTCATACTCTTACTCTGGCTGTCTACTTCAACTCTGTACTTCATCTCTCTACTCTGCACTCAGTACACAAGAATCCGTACTCCATATTTTGTACCCCATATTTTGTACTCTGACTCTGCACCCTGTCTCAGTTGTCTGAAACAGTTCCATAACATTATACCTGAACTCTGCACCTTAACTCTGTAACCCAACTCCATACCCAACTCCATACCTAGACTCTGTGCAACAACACTGTAATCCATATGCCTACTCTGTACTCCTGACTCTGCACTTCTTACTCCGTAATCCATACTATCGACACTCTAATCCAGACTCTTTACTCTAGCTCTTTGCCCAATTCTGCACCTCATCTTGGCAACCTGAAGCAGTACCCACCCTCCATAACCCATCCCTGACTCCATTCTCGGACTCTGTACTCTGAGATCATTGTACTCTGACTGCAAACCCCAGCCGCTAGTCTCAGGGCTCTTTTTTTAAACTCTAACTCCAGACTCTGGATCCAGCTGGTGTCAGCGGCGGGCGGAGACGTGTGAGAGGGAAATGCTGACGTAATCGGCGCTTGGCGCTACCAACAGAAACTGCAACGTTTATCTTCAGCACGGAATTTTGACGATAAAACAGCTAGGTCGCTGGCGTTTGCGGAAATGAGAAAACAGCGAAGTAGACATGAAGTGTTCCGGAAAAATCAGGTATGTGACGAAACCGAACGACGGACCTATCGGACACCTTTCATTGTGCCACTTACATGCAGTTACTATTGATAGCAAAGTGATTATCGCCCAGCAGGAACCTGCATCGTTTTCCTTTCAGTTCTTCCTCTATGGGGGCTAAGCAGAGTGCTCTTTGAAGTACAAAATATTTATTAATAAATCAATAAGTAAATATACAGCTCTAAAGTCAGCAGTAGATTTATAATGTGCAGCCGATATTTTTATAGACCCGTATGCCGATATTTTTTCCGTCGATACTTCGATATGGCGATACTTTTACGATATATCGAAGGCCGATAATGAAATTTTTTTAATATTGGTATATAGAAATCCTGATATTTTTGAAACTATCAACAATCCCAGTCTCCACTCAAGTGTATTTTTCATTTCCACTGTATCCTCCCTCTTTTGCTCTGGCTGCTTCTGTCTCCGTCCATCTCTCTTCTCTTTTACTGTCACTGTCTCTCAGTGTCCATTAATATCTCTACAGAGCGCCGAGCGGAAACACCACTACATGAAGTCAGGATAGCTGTTGGGAACCTGTGGAGCGTATTCGATGGTAGTAAAACATTAAAACATTGTTGGAGTTCAATGTAGTGGTTTCAGTGTTCACAAGTCGTCGCTCTTCTGCAGCAGCCTCGACTGTTGCTCGTTCAGATGCGTGTTTGATTACAGGTGGCGTCCGTCTAGTCAGCTCGGTGGCTGCACGCCAAGGAGGTAACACCAGCAACCCTGATGGGGCAGTGGACTGCCGGCGAGCAGGCGCGGCCGTTGCACAGGACGAAGTGGTTCTTCTGCTGGCTGCTAGACTGTACTTGGTCCCAATCCAAATTCTATGACGACTCTTGATGACCCATCCGCGATATACCTTGCGTCAGTAATCGTGTGGTGGGTCGGCCTCCTCCCTACGCCTGGTAGGTGTCAGCACCCAAAGGTTCCTGAGTTTTGACCAGGAACGTGGACCCCAAGACGTTTTTTTGCTGGCTTCCGTGCTGAGTTACAGTAATGGCAGCACTCTGTGATGTGGTGTTGTCAGAAGATAGTTTCTCCATGGAGAAGCGCCAAACAGCATGAATTTCATCAGATGAAGGCCATCTTCTTGTGTACATCTACTAGTTGATAGAATATGCTGAAGCATGAAGGGCATAGATCAGTCATGGAATTGTGTGCCGTTACTGTGAATGCCATCCATCCCAACAGTCAACTAGTGCTGAAAGTTATAGAGTTTGAGTATTTATTGTGGGCTGACGTGAGGCTGTGTCATGCTCGGTTAGTAACAAATGCTTTCTTTCTTTCTTTCTTTTCCTTGCGCCTTTTTTCCTGCGGCTACGCAGGGTCGGCATGGGTAATCAAATGTGGCAATGTTAGTGGAAGGGGTGGCCAGATGCCCTTACTGCCGCCACCCCGTATTCCCCGGGACGGAATTAGTGTACCCCAACTTTCTGCGACTAGTGTAATCCATGGAATAGTGCGAAATTGTTCAGATGTCTGCGAGTCGTGTAACTGAGGCGGGACGTGGGGATCAGCCCGGTATTCACCCAGGGGGATGTGGAAAACCGCCTAAAAACCATATCCAGGCTGTCCGGCACACCGGCCGTCGTCTTTAATCCCCCGGGCGGATTCGATCCGAGGCCGGCGCGCCTACCCGAGTCCAGAAAGCTACGCGTTAGCGCTCTCGGCTAACCTGGCGCGTTTCGTAATAACTGCTTGTACCATCATGATTCTGCTACATTCACTTAACAGGCTGTTAACTGTTGTGCCAGTTCCGCGATATGTGCTCTTGTGGAAGAAATAGAGTTCCTTGCAACATGTCATGAGGAAACGAATATGTTTGTCTCGCTTCCATCGGTCTTCTGTCACAGTCTCCTGCCTGCTGAATGCGTATCCTCACTTGGTAGACGGTGTCTTAATGTGTCATCGACCTGACCCACTACCGACATACTGTCTCGGTTAAGCTTCTGCCTCTCTCCCTGTAATCAGTATACCTGTGGCAATGTAAGTGAGTTTTAATACAATTTTCTAATTTCTACCTCTCTACTATTCCGTGCCCACACCGAATTTCTCTTTGGCTTCCACTGCTATTCTCTTCATGCATCACTCTTTTTCTCTTTTGCTGTCAAAACCTCTCGTCCACCATAACTGTCTCCTCTCTCTTTCCCTACCATTGGCACCTTCTCTTCTCTCTTCCACGGTCACTGGCTCTTTGCTACTTTTTTTCCACACATAGAGGACGAGTATGTTCGCAAGCCAAAACGTTTGTTGGGAAAGGCTGAATAAACATTGACGCAGCTGGTTCCCCACTTTTCCGTCAGGGTCTTTTAAAAAAGAACATATTCGCCTTTTTTGTGCTTTCTCAGGACCAGTTTCGGGCTGGTTTCCTTCTCTTCCCAGTTACAGAAGGGTGTGCTGCTTATATGAAGCTAATTCTATAGGTCAGTATACTTTTGAAAGAATATCTGTATCTTCTATTTACTTTGACATATATAAACAACAAAATATAAGTGTGTGTAATCTGAAAGCAAAAGAAAATATTTTGCTTACATTCTTCTGGATAGTTTGCTTATCGATCGCCATTCGTCGGAAATGCCCAGATTACGATTTTTTCTCAATACAGTACAATATAAAACTATTTTACTAAAATAGCAATCGTTCCAGTTTTACGTAGTTTTTGCCAGTCATTTTATATTCTTTTCAGGCATGCGAAGATACTTTTTAGCCCATTTTTTTGTCACATCCAGAGCACTCTGACCATATTTTTATAGGCCCCATACAGTGCGTCATAAAGTTTTATTGATGAAAACCTGCCGATGAAAAATACAGTTCTGGTGACCTCAGAACCCTTGCTATGACCATATAACCCTTCCCACATTTTCACAACGTCAGCTGACACTACATATATGCTTCGGACAGAATATTACGTGTTTAAGTACGTAACTTTGAACCTCTGGATCTCTCTTACGTGTGACGACACTGAGAAAAGATTCGAAGTACCACTAGAGCCTAATCTTAAAAACAAATAGCAAAAATTTCAGTGATTTGCCATGAACATCAATTATAGAAGGGACACTCCACACAACTGGCACTTTTAATACCGAAAAATCGTGGTTTTCGGTGCACCTTGATAACGGATCAGATTTTCTAAAACGACAATAAGTAACTGAGGCACATGTGCAAAAACTGCTAAAAACTGGTATATGCTGTTTTTATGGATAAGTACGTTAACATCGAACCTCTGCGTCCAGGAAACGAATAATGACACCAAAAAAAATTCACAGTTTGCCGAGAATGTCATTTTCACAATATACAGTACAAGTTTCGACGATGTGCCATGAACAAATATATAAGAGACGTGGCCATCCTCCCAATTGATACTTTCCGTAACCTAAAATCATGGGTTTTTGGGTTTTCTAGGCACTGCACATGAAAAAATGGTGCTTTTACGACTATAAGCAACCTAAAATTTTCCAAGACCACGCCTAACTGACCACGCCTAACTCAAAAGATCCAACCGATTTGCTATATTTACCTCGGCTAGAGGAAGTGTGTAATGTTTAAATTTTGACCCTCCACTATAGTATAGCTATTGAATGCCAGTTCTTCAGATAACCATGCTGACCACTCGTCTCTCTGGTCAATAGGTTCCCGAGATATGTCCCTTAGAAATCGTATTTTCGTGTACTGCTTTTTTGCAATATGTTGGTACTGGGCTCTGTACTGCACAGAACGATGTGGACGTCTGATCAATACTGTGAATCTGGTCTACGTTACATATATGTAACTAATACAAATAAAAACATTAATGCTGGTATTAAACACAAGACCTGAAATTCCAGAAGGAAACCTTTATATTCCACTTTCTGAAAGTAGCGTTGAAAGGAAGACAAGATGTAGATTATCTGATGGCATCCAATAAATAAATGAGTTAATAAGAAGAAATGTGGTACCAAAAAAGATTCTTAAGGTACAGTTGATAACTGAGGTACAGAATAACGAGATAATACTATAACCATCCGGAAAAGTACGTGTAAAGAAAAGGCCCAAGTATGCTCCGCCGAAGGACATTGAACCGATACTTCGAGATTCTACTGACTTTCTTTATCTCATAAGTGTGAGACTTAAGAATTCATTCTAAAACCCCGACGTGAAAACCAGATTTAATGTGAGTAGGAATAGCTCCAATTTTGAAATACGAATTCCTACTTCGTATCGTTCAAAGTAAAAGTAATTAACTTCCAATCTTCTTTATTTACAGAGTTCAAAGCACTATTGCGTAACAGAATTTCGAAATACATAACTGCTGTCTTTGAACAGAAGTATGTGTGTTACGTACAATGTTGGAAAAGATATTGGCCACGTTAAATGGAAGACCATTTTTTTGTGTTCCGCCTGTAAGGCGGTGCGTGGATAGGAGCAGGTAAAGGTAATACACGTCGGTACTACAAACACAGTTAAAGCACCTTTAGTAGTGTATAAACGTACGCAGCGACGTTGTGACCCCATCGTAACTGATGCAAAGTCTCAATAGCGAGCTAGGCTGAAGTGATTTTTCCTGGCTGGCTGGACCTGATCAAATGGGGAGAATCTGTAGCGATGCTCGTAGAGCTCTCCAGCGCCGGCTAGAGGGCGCTGTCATCGGTGTCGGTGTCGTAGTGCCAACTTAACTGGTACCTAAGCCGTGGCATCGTAGCTATCGATACCACACATTTGATGATTAAACAGGCAGGAAGTCTCACAATGTATTTAACTGCACTCTCTTCTGAAAATATCGCATGAATATTTGGCACCAACTTCAGTCTACTATGCTCTGATACATCCTAGTAATCCGCGTAGTGTCAAAATTACGAGCAACAGGGAAAATTTAGTTAATTTCCTTTCACGTTACAATTACAAACAGAAATCAAAAGGTGACTTTTATATTCTAATCGCGATATGCTTAATTATTCCCGGCATTGCAGAATAGTTACTCTGTGATAGCGTTCCAACAGTTTGCTTTAGTGAATCTCTTAAAAATACATTATTAATTTCACGTTACGGATTACGATTTGTTAAAGTTAACTTCATGGAAGTATTTATTGGGCTTTAGCTAACAATACGCAATAACTACCAGCGCTAGATTACGTTCTAACCAGCGACCGCACTTCCACGAAATAGACGTATCGTAATTTATATCAATCACGGCATGTGAACTGCAGTCTTCGTAGACGTGGTGTTTCGGTACGAGCATCGCCTCTACCTCACCCACAGTTATGACTACATGCGTATCCTAAGTAACCGAGCTGGAAAGCTAATAAAAGCCCTGAGCTTTGAGTGAGGCATTATTGGACTTCCAAGAATCCGAAAAAAAGCGAACAGCAACCATTTCATCAAGAGCGTTTCAAAGTTGCAGTACGTCCCCTCTTTCGCGAAATACGCTTGCCATATTTCAAGCGGACATTGCCACAGGTATTTATGCCGAGGAATGTTTGTACGTCAACGTTCTCCAGCTACCACTACTGTTTTGTCCTTAGTGGACTAATTCACAAGTAACATAGGTGTAACTGAATAGGAATAGGACAGGACAGGATGGGTTGAGCTGTTCACCATAACCCTAAGATGCTAAAGACCCTATCCCCGGTGACGTACAGCGATGGGAAGTTCCAAGTAAGACCATGGAAATTTAAAGGAAAAATATCGTGCCTTTGGAAAGAGCTTATTGAGAGAAAATTAATAGTGTGAACCAATTAAGAATGAAAGGGGGCGGGTGGGAGTGGGGGGGGGGGGGGGGGACCCGCACCACACACGGACATATTTTTGAAGGGATCCACCAAGCTACAATATAACATTAATCTTTACCATAAACCTCTGGTTTATTGCCAGGAGACATAAATAAAATGATTTAGCCCCTTAATCAGGAATACAATCGCGCGGCTCCCCCCGTCGGAGGTTCGAGTGCTCCCTCGGGCATGGGTGTATGCGTTGTCCTTAGCATAAGTTAGTTTAAGTTACATTAATTAGTGTGTAAGGCGAGGGACCGATGACCTTAGAAGTTTGGTCCCATGGAACCTTACCACAGATTTACCAGCAATACAAGCAGTTAACAGTTGGACCCTGTAATTCAAATACGAACTATAGCCTTGGCACAAGTGGCTTGATACATAATGTTGTGTTAGCAGAAGAACCAACACCGTGTTACGAGTGGAGGCCGAAATGCACGCGTTTTAGCTTAGTGACCTGAGGTCTGGAACATGACAAGGAATGAGAACTGAGAAAGCTTTGCTTGACACTCGTGCTGGGCTGGAACGCAGACTGTCCTCGGTTGCTGTCTACGTGTGCGGATAATGGTTTTCAGCAGAAAACAACTTTATAACGATTCCGTTCCTCTTACTGCTCGTATGCCACCTAAGAGCCCGAAAGCTGCTGAAGTGACTTGACTCCCTCACCATACGAAGAGGAAAGGCGATAGAGAAATAATTTGAAAGTAAATTATTGGCAGAAATCAATATCGCTTGCAGTTTTGATGCAGCGTGAGTGATTTGACCACACTAAATATTGGAATCTGCATATTAAGTTATAAAACATGTTACTGAACGATCGGGGAATAAACATCCATCTAACAGGTGGTACTTCCAGTATCATGTACAGGATGGATGTATGGATAGATGGATGGAGAGGTTTGTATGGGCGCACGACGGCAAGGTCTTCAGCGCCTGCTCAAAAATAGATTGAGACGGGTGTCAAGAAAATACCCAGAGCATCAAGATAAAACAGAACGTAAAACACAGGTAACAAAAGTTGGAAAACTATCTATGTGCTTACCCACACCAAAGCTTGGGATGAAACATGACGTCAGCAGTAAAACAGGGACAACACAGGAAGAAAGTGGTAGATGGAGCTAAAACAATGTAACAGATGGAAGTGGCTGGCTCACCGCAAGGAAAAAAAGGGAGAAGCCAGCCGCTCTGCAATACACTAAACCCTCCAGCCTAAAAGCTTAGGCCAGAGGCCAGGCATATCGCAAAACTTTAAAACGCTAGTTACACTCGTCTCATCATCAGCTAAAATAGTGGCCAGATTCGCACCAATTTTTGCTTCTGCCCTTGCATCGCGGTATAAAATGCATCCCGTTAAAACGTAGGGGACAGAGATGTGCACCCCACAAGCATCACAAAACAGGGGATCCTCCCATCGTAAGAGAAAGCTGTGTGTGAGAGGACAGTGCCCAATCCGGAGACGCGTGAGGGTCACTTCATCCCGCCTGATATGTTTCATACTAGCCCGAGACGTACAGAGAATTATTCATCACGTCATGTAAGTGTCAATGTAATTTTTGTCATAAGAGATGAATGTATATGTAAAAATAATCACATGGCAACCGTTAAGCATTTAATCGGCGATAATATAGTACACAGGATGTGCGGAAATTCGCGTTACGAACGTCTAGAACTTGAAAAGAATCCTATGTCCATGAAACATCATCCAATGATACTAGACAGCGTGAAAGTTACAGGCGCCGACGGCTGTAAATGTATATATATGCAGGGTGATTCCGTGATGATGTTACAGACTTTCTAGAGTTATGGGGATGAATAAATGTATCAATTTCAGGTAAGGATGTATGCTTCGGAAACGAACGACTCGAAAATTACAACTAGTGACAGTGGAATACATTTACCGGTACTGTTGTTGCTAAGAATGCATCCAACGTTCAAAGGTGGTAGTGTGGACCAGAACAAGTAAAAAATGTCCAGTAAACATGAGCTGTAAAATGCATACCTTAACAGTTATTAGCACTTGTTCAGTAGAGGAGATGTGTTTCACAGTAGTTTAGATCAAAAATTGATCATAGTTCCCCAGATAAGCATTTCAGATCTCATGTTTACTGGACCTTTTTCTTACTTTTGGTCTGTCCTACCACCTATGAAAGTTTGCATACCGTAGATTCTTAGCAACAATAGTACCCGTACACCTATTCCGCTGACAAAAGTGTCAGAAAGGGTTTCGCTTCTGATTTCCGATTCGTTCGTTTCAGTAACAGGTACCCTTATCTGAATATGATACATTCATCCGTCTCCTACATCGTAGAAAGTTTGTAACATCATCACAGGATCATCCTCTAAATACACACATATACAAACGCCAACGATGTAAAATTGACACTCTGCAGCATAGTTGGATGACGTTTGTGAACATGGAAACTCACTACCATCTGATAGGCCTGTTTGTAACGGGAATTTCCGAACACCCTGTAGTTTAGATGCGTGTATACTTCTTAGGGTTGATATTTTTCTGTGTGCTTGATTGTGAAAACGGTCTTGCCGCAGTGCTAACACCGGTTCCCGTCATATCGCCGAAGTTTAGCGCTGTCTGGCTGGGCTAGCACTACGATGGATGACCATCCGGCCTGCCTAGCGCTGTTGGCAGGTGGGGTGCACTCATCCCCTGTGAGTCAAACTGAGGAGCTACTTGACTGAGAAGTAGCGGCTCCGGTCTCGTAAACTGACATTCGGGCGGGAGAGCGGTATGCTGACCACATTCGCCTTTATAACCGCATCCAGTGACGCCTGTGGGATGAGGATGACATGGCGGCCGGTTGGTACCGTTGAGCCTTTACAGCCTGTTTGGACTGTGTTTCGTTTCGTTTTTCTTGATTGTGAAAACAGCAAACGAGGGCGGTAGAGTTTGATTCCTCTGTATTCCCTTCAGACTTTCGACTCGGGCCAGCCCTGTAATACAGCTTTAACATATTTCCTAATCCCAATTTGAAATGATGAAGTTCACTTTTTATGCGATGCAGATTTTCCTGAAATTCCAAAAATTGCTACAGAAAATTAAGGTTTTCCAAAAGTGAAAATATCTTGCCAAGTAGAACAAAAAAAATGGTTCAAATGGCTCTGAGCACTATGGGACTTAACATCTGTGGTCATCAGTCCCCTAGAACTTAGAACTACTTAAACCTAACTAACCTAAGGACATCACACACATCCATGAGCGAGGCAGGATTCGAACCTGCGACCGTAGCGGTCACGCGGTTCCAGACTGAAGCGCCTAGAACCGCACACCAAGTAGAACAGCAAGGTCATGTGCGTGGGAGCAAATGATCTGTTCAAATTTAAAAGTTTGCTGCCGAGAAAACCCTGTTAAACACTGTTAAGTGTGTCTTATAGGGGGCTGCGTCGTTACTCTTCTGCAAACCCAGTAATCGATAATTCAGCACAAGTACTACCAAAAACTGTCCATCTCCGTAGATGAGTGGCCACCGAGGCTGACTGTCATTTGGCGACCCGGGTTCGATTCCAACCGCTGCCGGAATGTGTACCGTGATGTGCCTACAACCCCAGAGAATATGAAACAACGTATTGTGGCAGCCTGCGGCGACATTACACCAGATGTACTACGGCGTGTACGACATTCATTACGCCAGAGATTGCATTGTATGCAGCAAATGATGGCCACCACATTGAACATCTATTGGCCTGACATGTCGGGACACACTCTATTCCACTCCGTAATTGAAAACGGAAACCACGTGTGTACGCGTACCTCACCTCTCATGGTAATGTACATGTGCGTCAGTGAAAAAGACCAATAAAAAGGTGTTAGCATGTGGACTTAATGCGCTGTTCCAGTCTCTTCTGTACCTAAGGTCCATCACCGTTCCTTTTGGATCCCTACGTAATTCGGTGCTCTCCGATACACACAAACTCAGGCCTAACAACAACGGAAACTGAAACTGCTTATAACGGTATCTACCGCGTGTTCCTTCGCGTTATTCTAAGATAGTGTGTTTCTAGGTACACTGACCTATAGCCCCAACAGTCTCCTAACAGTCTCCTCCTTTCTTTTTTTTTCTTTTTTTTTTTTTTTTTTTTTTTTTTTTTTTTTTTTTTTTTTTTTTTTTTTTTTTTTTTCAGTCTACTGATTGGTTTGATGCGGCCCGCCACGAATTCCTTTCCTGTGCTAACATCTCACAGTAGCACTTGCAACCTACGTCCTGAATTATTTTCTTGACGTATTCCAATCTCTGTCTTCCTCTACAGTTTTTGCTCTCTACAGCTCCCTCTAGTACCATGGAAGTCATTCGCTCATGTCTTAGCAGATGTCCTATCATCCTGTCCCTTCTCCTTATCAGTGTTTTCCACATATTCCTTTCCTCTCCGATTCTGCGTAGAACCTCCTCATTCCTTACCTTATCAGTCCACCTAATTTTCAACATTCGTCTATAGCACCACATCTCCAATGCTTCGATTCTCTTCAGTTCCGGTTTTCCCACAGTCCTTTTTTACTACCATACAATGCTGTACTCCAGACGTACATCCTCAGAAATTTCTTCCTCAAATTAAGGCCGGTATTTGATATTAGTAGACTTCTCTTGGCCAGAAATGCCTTTTTTGCCATAGCGAGTCTGGTTTTGATGTCCTCCTTGCTCCGTCCGTCATTGGTTATTTTACTGACTAGGTAGCAGAATTCCTTGACTTCATTGACTTCGTGACCATCAATCCTGATGTTAAGTTTCCCGCTGTTCTCATTTCTACTACTTCTCATTACCTTCGTCTTTCTCCGATTTACTCTCAAACCATACTGCGTACTTATTATACTGTTCGTTCCGTTCAGCAGATCATTTAATTCTTCTTCACTTTCACTCAGAATACCAATGTCATCAGCGAATCGTATCATTGATATCCTTTCACCTTGTATTTTAATTCCACTCCTGAACCTTTCTTTTATTTCCATCATTGCTTCCTCGATGTACAGATTGAAGAGTAGGGGCGAAAGGCCACAGCCTTGTCTTACACCCTTCTTAATACAAACACTTCGTTCTTGATCGTCCACTCTTATTATTCCCTCTTGGTTGTTGTACATATTGTATATGACCCGTCTCTCCCTATAGCTTACCCCTACTTTTTTCAGAATCTCGAACAGCTTGCACCATTTTATATTGTCGAACGCTTTTTCCAGGTCGACGTTTCCTATGAAAGTGTCTTGATTTTTCTTTAGCCTTGTTTCCATTATTAGCCATAACGTCAGAATTGCCTCTCTCGTCCCTTTACTTTTCCTAAAGCCAAACCGATCGTCACCTAGCGCATTCTCAATTTTCTTTTCCATTCTTCTGTATATTATTCTTGTAAGCAGCTTCGATGCATGAGCTATTAAGCTGATTGTGCGATAATTCTCGCACTCGTCAGCTATTGCCGTCTTCGGAATTGTGTGGATGATGCTTTTCCGAAAGTCAGATGGTATATCGCCAGACTCATATATTCTACACACCAACGTGAATAGTCGTTTTGTTGCCACTTCCCCCAATGATTTTAGAAATTCAGATGGAATGTTATCTATCCCTTCTGCCTTATTTGACCGTAAGTCCTCCAAACCTCTTTTAAATTCCAATTCTAATACTGGATCCCCTATCTGTTCTAAATCGACTCCTGTTTCTTCTTCTATCGCATCAGACAAATCTTCACCCTCATAGAGGCTTTCAATGTATTCTTTCCACCTACCTGCTCTCTCCTCTGCATTTAACAGTGGACTTCCCGTTGCACTCTTAATCTTATCACCGTTGCTTTTAATGTCACCAAAGGTTGTTTTGACTTTCCTGTATCCTGAGTCTGTCCTTCCGACAATCATATCTTTTTCGATGTCGACACATTTTTCCTGCAGCCATTTCGTCTTGGCTTCCCTGCACTTCCTATTTATTTCATTCCTCAGCGACTTGTATTTCTGTATTCCTGATTTTCCCGGAACATATTTGTACTTCCTCCTTTCACCAATCAACTGAAGTATTTCTTCTGTTACCCATGGTTTCTTCGCAGCTACCTTCTTTGTACCTATGATTTCCTTCCCAAATTCTGTGATGGCCCTTTTTAGAGATGTCCATTCCTCTTCAACTGTACTGCCTACTGCGCTATTCCTTATTGCTGTATCTATAGCGTTAGAGAACTTCAAACGTATCTCGTCATTCCTTAGTACTTCCGTATCCCACTTCTTTGCGTATTGATTCTTCCTGACTAATGTCTTGAACTTCAGCCTACTCTTCATCACTACTATATTATGATCTGAGTCTATATCTGCTCCTGGGTACGCCTTACAATCCAGTATCTGATTTCGGACTCTCTGTCTGATCATGATGTAATCTAACTGAAATCTTCCCGCATCTCCCGGCCTTTTCCGAGTATACCTCCTACTCTTGTGATTGTTGAAGAGGGTATTCGCTATTACTAGCTGAAACTTGTTACAGAACTCAATTAGTCTTTCTCCTCTTTCATTCCTTGTCCCAAGCCCATATTCTCCTGTAACCTTTTCTTCTACTCCTTCCCCTACAACTGCATTCCAGTCGCCCATGACTATTAGATTTTCGTCCCCCTTTACATACTGCATTACCCTTTCAATATCCTCATACACTTTCTCTATCTGTTCATCTTCAGCTTGCGACGTCGGCATGTATACCTGAACTATCGTTGTCGGTGTTGGTCTGCTGCCAATTCTGATTAGAACAACCCGGTCACTGAACTGTTCAAAGTAACACACCCTCTGCCCTACCTTCCTATTCATAACGAATCCTACACCTGTTATACCTCCTTCATGGTTTAAATGTCTTCACAATGAAAACAAATTGATGGATGTGAAGCAATTAGGAGCAGGGAAAAATCGTTAAAAATTAAGCCATAAAGCTTGTTAATATATTACTTTATTTTTAATTTTGTACTACATATCGAATGATGATTTGAAGAGAGAGCCACAGCAGGCCTAGAATTTGTATCTCACAGTCAAAACGCATTTTCAAGATTGTGGCAGAAATGCACTTTACTAGCGTTTATACAGTGGTACAGCATGGACTGTCTTCATGATCAGGATAGTTTGTTCTATTTTGTGTTGATATTGCCTCAATCGTCAGTAAAGGTACTGGAAAAAGTCGAATGCGCCATCTCTCGCTGAGTAGTGTGACATTTCTTGTGTGTATCACCACTTTTTCTAGAGCGGAAGTTGCTGAACAATCTAGCATTTGCATAAATGAGCCTGGAGAAGTGCGTGAAAACCACACTCCGGCTGTCCAGTGCACCAGATCGAGAGTAGTTTACCTGCCCCATGGACATTCCACATGTCCTCCAGCTTAGCGTGGTGTCTTGCCGGACCGGTAGCTCTGCGTGTTCGGTCAGAGGGATAGCTGACCTCTGTAATAAAAAATTGTGTGAACGGGTCCATGATGAACTTGAATGGATGTCATATGATGACCTCAACGAGCCATAATGAACAACAAATGGCTCTGAGCACTATGGGACTTAACATCTGTGGTCATCAGTCCCCTAGAACTTAGAACTACTTAAACCTAAGTAACCTAAGGACATCACATACATCCACGCCCAAGGCAGGATTCGAACGAACAACATGAGCTTAAAAAAAAAAAAGGGTGATAACGTGTTTGCCTACCATACAGCGGGCCCGGGGTCCGATTCCAGGCCGGGTTGGAGATTTTATCCGCTCGTGGACTGGGTGTTGTGCTGTCTTCATCATCCTGCATCATCATCGCCCAATGTGGCTTCGAGTGAATTAAGACTGGGAACCCGAAGGCCGGACATCCACGGATGGGGCCTCCTGGCTAACAGCACCACCCAATAATTTCATTTCATTTTTATCCATTCCACGTTTGACAGGCCACCCTGCTACGCAAACTAGCGGGCTACATGTTCTTTTTTTTCATATTTTACTCCCCTACAGTTATTTAGTTATGTTCCCTTTTTGGCCTGTATTCTTTGCCTTTAAACGGTAAATATTTCTTGTTCATGGAAAATGTAAACAGTTATCAGCCTCCAAATATCTACATGAAAACTATAGACGGATCTCTGGAAACAAATACTTTAGAAAACTGCAAAGTCCTTAAGACATACTTATTTTGGTAATCTCCACAACTGAGAGAAACGTAAAGAAAAATTACACCTTTCGAAGACCATACCAAATCCACATTCGAAACCGCCTACAGTCATAGAGGTAGGGAAGATTACAAAACAACTAATACGCAACACAGCCCCAGGAGAAGGTGGCATTATCTCTGAGCTCTGAAAACTAAAAGACCAAAACATTACAAAGGAAATTAATAACATTCTCACAGATATGCTGATTACAGAGAAAATTGCCCATGAATGGAATGAGCGTTGATTCACCCACTCCACAGAAATGGCGGCAAGACATACACTATTAATTACAGAGGTATCTCTTTATTACTGGTCACTTATGAAACTCTCTACAGAGCTTTGCTCAACAGACTAGAATCACAAGCTGATACAAAAGATACGTGTACCGAACAGAATACGAACCTGCGAACGGTCCTGAAGGTCGTGTAGTCGTTTTTGTTTACTTTAAGAAAGTGTATGGCTCCTCCATAGGTAGAGTTTCTTTGACGGACTAGAATAACATCTAATACACAGAATATCTAGGATACTCATACAACAGACATCACATCCAAGATAAATTTTATTAGAGAAGTCTCAGAATTAATGGTCAAAATTATCAAACAATGAGAGGAAAAAGTAACATGGATTCATTTAGAAAGAACATGTCCAAACAAGACAGTCATAAAATACCTGGCATTTGCAAACGACGTAAAGAACATGAAGCACTAGTTTACTTACATGGAGTCCCCGCCAAACCAGGTCTGCAGATACTGTATGAGTAAACACACTAGGTGGGAAAAGAGAACAACAGCACACAAGCAATGCACACAAAACACAGAAAGATTTATAGACTGGGAAAATTCAACTATATATACAAATACGAGTATCAAACAAGGCATCCAACACATAACGAACAGAAAAACTTCAGAAAGCGTAAAAACTAATATAGAGCTACTGCAATAAAAGAAAGGTTTCAAGAAATGTCAAACACAGGCACTACAACACAGTTGTATTACCAGAAGCACTCTTCGCATCAGAAACGACCACAATCGGACCATCAGGCATCTTAGAGACAAAAAAAAAAATTATAACGTACTCAGATGTCGCTTATGAATGAAGAGGCAAACCAATGAATGGTATCAACACACAGAGAGGCTCACAGACATGACCAGGAAACGCCGATTAACATTGTATGGACACATACAAAGAATAAACAACTGACGACCGAATAGGATTTTTTATGAAGTAATCAGTTCAATTAAAGAAACAATGGTTTCGAGAAACAGACCTAAAAGAAGCATGGGTCAGTCGGGAAATGACAGAAATAGACAAATTCAGAAACAAAACGATGAACACAAAATTTGAAGTAAAAGAAAAGAAGAAAACAGGGAAAAATGTGGACAGAGCAAAGTGAACAGCAACATAGTCAAAGAATGAAGAGGTTTTTGGAAACAAAACGCAAGAAGGAAACAAAAAGGAATTGAATAATCATGTAATATCCAAGTTAAACACTGTCTTAAGAGAACACTTCTGTTTAAGTGACAAGTTTTCTTTCTTCAGTTTGCTCGTTAAAATGCAATAATTCTCTCGAAAGGTGGAAAAAGTAATAAGCATAATAATTTATTTTTTCTTTTCCCAACTGTCAGTTTCTAAATATTTATTTAAATTAAACCAGGCCTATATGACCAACTAGTTGAACAAATAAAGACATTCGGGACCAGGTACTAAAAGGTCGTTTTTAAATCTAATTAACAACTGCGTTTCGAACAAAATCTGGCTAAACCAAATGCGGTAGCCACATTGAAACCGGGCAAAGATCCGGCACTCCCAAAGAATTTTCGACCAGTCTCACTTCTCTGTCACCTATACAAGTTGTTGGAAAGAATGAGTTTGAACCGTATACCTGGGAATGTACACCAGACCCTTAATAAACAACAGGCAGGATTCCGCCCAGGAAGATCGTGCTGTGGCCAGGTCCTTAAACATACTCGGCACAAGAGAGGGCAGATCACAGGCTTGTCCTAGCAGCGAAGTAAGACACAGTAAATAAATACAAACTCGCAAGAAAGATTTATACAATCACTAAGGACTACCGATTAACGCAGTTCAACCAAAACCTATCACAAAACAAACGTTTTTTGTCACTTTGAACAACAAGACAAGCCGATGGAGAATCCGCAAGAACGGTCTTCCTCAAAGAAGTGTGTTGGTACCGCTGCTGTACAATATCTACATCAATGACCGACGTGTCGGAACAGACGCAAAATCTTTCATATATGCCTACGACACAGCAGCTGAGTCCTAGGAAGAACGTTCAAAGAGGTAGAAATGAAACATTGCAGCCTCGAAGATCTGGCCGAATACTATGACGATCTGTTCTACGTACGTCTGTTCTGTTTCTGTGTTTCTCTGCGGCAGAATATGCTGCACCAGTTTGTCAGAATTCCGTATACACCATACACGTTGACACCGCCCGTAACGAGACAGGCCGCATTGTAGCTGGTTGCCTACGACGAACTCCAGTTCACAAAATCTACCATCTTATAGGCATGGCATCTCTGAATACCAGACGAAGAACAGCAACAGAGGTTGAGAAGAGGAAACAAGAAAATGATTCCAGTCATCCCATGTCTGAAAGTGAACCATCAAGTCGAGAAAACGCTTTCTGCGAACAATTGAAGCCGTTACGTCATCACCTTCCGCTCGCCGAATAGAACTGTGGCGAAACAAGCCAACTGGAAGAAACAAAAAGCATCTAAAAGAAGAACGCGCTGATGGTTTCCAATTACCCTACCAGCCGTGGAAGACTTTGAACAGACTGCGAACTGGAATGATGCTGCGGAAGCAGAACTTGAAGCGGTGGGCTACATTACTGGAGATGCAAACTGCGAATGTGAGAACTTCAAGATGGTGAACACCTCTTGGACGGCCCGAATTTGCCTGAAGCCATCACGGTGGAAGATCTGATTTCAGGACTGCTGAATTTTGAGCCACAAAATGAATTTACATGTAAAAATATAGTGTATATGTTATATATATTGTATTGTGTTCCATTATTTTGAATTTGTGAATAACTAAATACTGTACTGTCCTGGACAAGAAAATAATAATAATAATTTCAGCTAGAGATCTTCGTAAATGAAAAACCAGTGATAAGAAATAATTTAGGTTTTTTAACCAAAAAATAGTCTTACAACAATGTAGTACCTTTTGATACCTACATATTCTTTCACTCTTAAAATTTTTAGTAATTTCTCCTCCTCCGGAAATCCTATATGCTTCTGTCCCTCTTAGTTCTAAAAATGAAATGTATTCTTCATCATAAACGCAAAGAATACTAAAAAAATTTCTCATTTATTCTGCAGTCTTCAGTCTCAGTTTCATGTTTTTAAATACATGAGATGTATCGGTCTCGCTGGACATTCTTCAGATCTATGTACTTGCGCCAGCAACCCGTCGTGTCTGCGTCAGTCTCTCATATCATAGCACTCTGATATGATGTTCTGACACAGATACGTCAGGTTGCTGACGCAGCTACATAGATCTGAATATGATACAAAGAGATACACATGTCATGTACGTAAAGATGTGCAACTGAGACTGAATAATAAATGAGAATTGTTTTATGTATCAACACAGCTGCTGTTGTCTCGCGACGACAATAGTGCAAAGAATTCTGATGTTTCGTCGAAGTCGAAACACTTCGTCATTGTCTATCGTCATAGCAATTCACTTTTATTGTACTATAATTATATTCAAAAGCTTACGTTGCATATTTTCTGTAAGTTAATTCTTCTAATAGATCTGGAATTTAGAGTGAGATCACGCGGAGTAGCTCTCTTCTTATATTTACACTTGATTCGACGTGACCCTTTAACCCCTTAGCGTTAAGCTATGCGAAAGGACAGCAGAAGAGAATCGTGCTCTAAGTGCTTAAAGTATTGGCAGTTCTACTGCAGTAGAATGGAAGTGAATTTTGAACCTTCACTAAACGACACATTTAAAAAAAAGTGATGAGGTTTCTGAGAGCGATAAGCTTTATTTGGTGTTAAGAGAAACGGAGATATCAGGAAAGAAGTAAACACGTTTAATTTTGAACCACAAAATGGTGAAGTACAGGAATAAATTGGAAGAAAGCGCGACAGAAGAGCCCAAGAAACCAAAGTACCTGTTAAAGTGTAAGCCAAAATACTGACGAAGGATTATCAGTCAGCGAATGGAACAATGGATGGAGCAAAATACTTGTTAGCGAAATCAAATAGGGATGATTTGATGCTCGACGTTAATGATGCGAAATGAACCGTCAATATATTTGTGTTCTGGTAATGAACGTTAATTTTTTGTTGAGACAGGGAACACAACATGACAGTATTGAATAAGCTCCCTTTGTGGATGACCTGGCTATACTAATCTCCGCCAGGGCGAATTTTTGGTCGCAGTAGCTAGCGGGCTAAACCTGTCCATCCATGGTGGGTTTTCTCCCTCGTGGGGCCGCGGTCGTAATTCGGTGGCGGTGGGGGGGGGGGGGGGGGGGGAGAGGAGGACAGTGACGTGAATATCTCGGTGTGGGCGGCCGCCCCCCGCCTCCCGAGCCCGGCCAGCAATAAGGCCTGCCGCGCCCACCCGCCCCTCGTGGCCGCCAATATTAAATTCCAGCGCGCACTCTACCGCCCGACCGATAAAGGCGCAACGGGTCGCCGAGCGGCCGTTGGGGTTGGCTGGCGTCGCGCTGCGTCTCTTTTTGAACGGCCACTTTCCGCCAGGACTCGGTGCCTGCGTCGGGAGTTCGGAGCGCTGAATCACCTACACTCAAGACGGCAACGTTTATTTTATTCAGATAATAACAAATATCACTCTCAAAGAAGACATTATGGGTAGTCACAAAGACGTGGCTGCTACCGTGGAACTACATTTCTCCCCAGATAATGTCCTGGCAGAACACTCATTGTTGAAGTCTGTGTATTGAGTATTCAGGAAAAATTACACCTCGAAAATCACTTCATCGTCCTTTCATAAACGCATGACACTCTATGATTTCTTCATCTGAGGAAAGAGGAAGGAAGGTTCTGTATGGCATACCAGCAGAATGCGGATGCTGGGGCTACTTTTTATAGCATAAACAAGTTTCTATACTATGCAGAATGAGCAGGGGCGGCACTCACTCTGTCATATGGTGCTATATTTTTGGTATATACTTCCACCAACTCAGCAAGGACTGAAACTTCCTGGAAAACTGAAACTGTGTGCTCGACCGAGACGTGAACTCGGGGCTTTTGACTTTGATGAGCAACTTTCTTTTTAATATTGTTATTGGACTGATTTGGTACTTTCATTAACATTGAGATGACTATAGTCAAAATCATCACGTAATAGGAGCTGAAAATTGAGAAAGCAAATAATTTCTATAAACAAACAAAAGAAAAAGATTCAGAACTGCTGTATCCTACCTACTTGTCAAATATGGGGTGCCTACAAAACCTGCTTTCTCGGATCGCTAGGCAACAATTCAAGCAAATCGCGTTAACGAATTTTATTAGAGAAAATAAATGGCAATACTTAACTTAGAAAAATACAGAGGTGTCGCAAGCAAATAAGAAAACTGTTCAGTATGTAACAGTTCCTATACAAGTCGAGTGATACAGTTGATGCTTCTGTCTAGGTCGCTGGTCTTGACACTTCTGTAGCAGTGGGCCGCCGCCAGTCGAATGCAGCACGTACGTAAAGACTCTGAAGCCGCGTTGTCGTCCTGGAGAGCGATCGGTCAGCGTGAAATTCCCTGACGTCTTCTTCACAGCACTCTCTCCTCTAACGTCCCCAACTGATGATGCCGGAGTCTGACTTTACACCGGAATAAGAACAACCAGGAAACTAAGTCACAACTGTTGTCTTTCTACTTTTTTTGTTTGTTTCATGTACATAAGGAAGAAAAGGGAACGAAACGAGGCCTCACGTGATCGGGCACCAGGAACAGGGAGGAATAATAGGCACAGAGGAAGTTAACCAGCACTTCGTCAACTACAGACAAGAAGAAGCGTATTTGCAAAAACATGCTCAATAAAGTGGCAACCGCAGCCATTTTCAATACGCGGTCTCCGTATATTTGAGAGAGATTTTGAACGTAGTGACCCAGGAGCCAGACGATCGTATTCGTTTTCGTCTCAGGATAAAAGGATACGTCCAGACGAATAAGAAATTCATGCAAAAAGGCGGATTCAGGCCTTCGGGAAGGAAAAGTTAGCTGTCGACCGATGCAGAGCCATTGATACCTTCCGCAAGAGACAAGTCTGTGAAGTAAGGTATCAGTGTGAGAATATCCGTCACAGTGATCAGTCGGGCGAAGAACTATGAGAAAAAGACGGTTGCTAGTCGGTATCAAGCGATGAACGACCCTGCACCACGGCAATATAGGAGGACTAAAATCAGACAGTTTTCCAGGATGTTGACTGTGACGGTATTTCAACAGTGGAGAGGCAAGACGGTTCACCACTACAGACAAATAAAAAACCGGTAGTGAGATGCAATTTTGAAAGGGCATCAGTACCTAAGAAACTGACAGTAATAAAGCACTAGCAGATATGGCGCAATTTAGGGTTGGATAATCAGTCTAAAATTGACTGTGGGAGCAGACTAGCCTGCTGGAGACTGAAAAATAAACGGGAAGTAATGGAATACTGCGCCTGTGTACGTGTTAAGACATTGTGTCGTACAAACAAGATGAACGCCTGAACTTAAATACCCGAAAGATCGAGCTTGCGAGGCCTGGCCACCACTTTATACCGTCAACCGGACAGTTGTTTGAATCTGCGGGCCGGTATCAAGAGAAGCAGGTATATCTGTGCAACCTCATACGCTTAAATGAAAATATGGATGAAACTTCCCGGAAAATTAA
This sequence comes from Schistocerca serialis cubense, assembly GCF_023864345.2. NCBI lineage: Eukaryota > Metazoa > Arthropoda > Insecta > Orthoptera > Acrididae > Schistocerca > Schistocerca serialis. The sequence continues at coordinate 743,920,331 of NC_064642.1, forward strand.
AACTGTGTGCCAGATCGAGTCTCGAACTCGGGACCTTTGCCTTTCGCGCGGAAGTTCTATGAGAGGGTGCTTGGGTGGCTCAGTCGGTAGAGCACTTGCCCGCGAAAGGCAAAGGTCCCGAGTTCGAGTCTAGGTCCGGTACACAGTTTTAATCTGCTAGGAAGTTTCATATCAGCGCACACTCCGCTGCAGAGTGAAAATTTCATCCTGAAAAATATGGGTGTGTGAGATTAACACTTGGTGAAGGGGGCTAAAGGAACGGAGTTCGTGTTCAAGAATCGCTGGTTAAACATAAATCGTAAGCTATCGCTTGTTAAATGCCGCCATTTTGGTGGCGTTGCGAGCCACCATCACCCCTAATGTCTTGTACCGATCGACCACCCTGATCCCTAAATTCTTGTGACCACCCACCATCGTCACCCAAGGGATTACCACTCGATAAAGGCCAGCGACGGCAAGAACGAACATTTGCGATCATTTAAGTGGGTATCAGCAAGGCGACGAAAGCATTCGAGGTATCCTCGAGCCCAGAAAACGTCGTCGACATTTCTTACTCAGACAGTGACGTCATCGGAGTACACACGGACCAAAAATCGTTCCCCAAATATAGTCCATCTACTGAGCTACCCAAGCACGACTCGGGAGCCATCCTCTACTTTGGACAAAACCTCATCTGCTACCTTCCAAACATCACAGAAGTTCTCCTGCGAAAAACCTGGGACTAGCTCTCCTGGTGCCGGCCGAAGTGGCCGCGCGGTTAAAGGCGCTGCAGTCTGGAACCGCAAGACCGCTACGGTCGCAGGTTCGAATCCTGCCTCGGGCATGGATGTTTGTGATGTCCTTAGGTTAGTTAGGTTTAACTAGTTCTAAGTTCTAGGGGACTAATGACCTCAGCAGTTGAGTCCCATAGTGCTCAGAGCCATTTGAACCATTTGAACTAGCTCTCCTGGAAGAAATGACACTGCGGAGGCATGGCTTAGTAACAGCCTGGACCGGGTCCCTTTGGGGAGGGGGAGGGGGGTGTAGACGAGCACGAGCGTTCTCGCTCGCTCGCCGCCTGAATGATGAGCACTCGCGGTAATACACTCCTGGAAATTGAAATAAGAACACCGTGAATTCATTGTCCCAGGAAGGGGAAACTTTATTGACACATTCCTGGGGTCAGATACATCACATGATCACACTGACAGAACCACAGGCACATAGACACAGGCAACAGAGCATGCACAATGTCGGCACTAGTACAGTGTATATCCACCTTTCGCAGCAATTCAGGCTGCTATTCTCCCATGGAGACGATCGTAGAGATGCTGGATGTAGTCCTGTGGAACGGCTTGCCATGCCATTTCCACCTGGCGCCTCAGTTGGACCAGCGTTCGTGCTGGACATGCAGACCGCGTGAGACGACGCTTCATCCAGTCCCAAACATGCTCAATGGGGGACAGATCCGGAGATCTTGCTGGCCAGGGTAGTTGACTTACACCTTCTAGAGCACGTTGGGTGGTACGGGATACATGCGGACGTGCATTGTCCTGTTGGAACAGCAAGTTCCCTTGCCGGTCTAGGAATGGTAGAACGATGGGTTCGATGACGGTTTGGATGTACCGTGCACTATTCAGTGTCCCCTCGACGATCACCAGTGGTGTACGGCCAGTGTAGGAGATCGCTCCCCACACCATGTTGCCGGGTGTTGGCCCTGTGTGCCTCGGTCGTATGCAGTCCTGATTGTGGCGCTCACCTGCACGGCGCCAAACACGCATACGACCATCATTGGCACCAAGGCAGAAGCGACTCTCATCGCTGAAGACGACACGTCTCCATTCGTCCCTCCATTCACGCCTGTCGCGACACCACTGGAGGCGGGCTGCACGACGTTGGGGCGTGAGCGGAAGACGGCCTAACGGTGTGCGGGACCGTAGCCCAGCTTCATGGAGACGGTTGCGAATGATCCTCGCCGATACCCCAGGAGCAACAGTGTCCCTAATTTGCTGGGAAGTGGCGGTGCGGTCCCACACGGCACTGCGTAGGATCCTACGGTCTTGGCGTGCATCCGTGCGTCGTTGCGGTCCGGTCCCAGGTCGACGGGCACGTGCACCTTCCGCCGACCACTGGCGACAACATCGATGTACTGTGGAGACCTCACGCCCCACGTGTTGAGCAATTCGGCGGTACGTCCACCCAGCCTCCCGCATGCCCACTATACGCCCTCGCTCAAAGTCCGTCAACTGCACATACGGTTCACGTCCACGCTGTCGCGGCATGCTACCAGTGTTAAAGACTGCGATGGAGCTCCGTATGCCACGGCAAACTGGCTGACACTGACGGCGGCGGTGCACAAATGCTGCGCAGCTAGCGCCATTCGACGGCCAACACCGCGGTTCCTGGTGTGTCCGCTGTGCCGTGCGTGTGATCATTGCTTGTACAGCCCTCTCGCAGTGTCCGGAGCAAGTATGGTGGGTCTGACACACCGGTGTCAATGTGTTCTTTTTTCCATTTCCAGGAGTGTATGTGGCGGTCGAGAAGTCATTATGTGGGGCAGGGTAAGTGCAAACTGTGCACTGTGTTCAGAGGAGTGGCAGTATGTTGAGTCTGCTGTAGTTTTAAACGCAAGCGAATTTACTCAATGGTGCATTCCTTAAAGTAGAGAGAAGTTCTTTTGCAATCGGTGAAAAGCGCCATAATGGCAGGGTTAGGAACTTCCAGGCGAAGGTCATATACACTAGAATCATTTTATAACACATCAGAGCATGATACCTAGCTACGGTTGGAGCTTAAAGACCACCACCAATGTGACAGGCAGTTGCTTGATAAGTTTCATAATAAAATACATTTTGTAGATTCGAATAAAAAAATTTCTTCGACATAAATTTCCATAAATTCACAATTTTGCAGCTACGATTATGTCCAATATTTGGTCCTACATATTTGCACGAGCAATGTTTTTCGCAGTGAAGAGAACGAAATCCACCCATAGAAGATTTCTGATGGACTTCAGTTCAGAAGCTGACTGGTAGTGCAGTGATGCTTTAGTGGAAATCAAGGTAAGTGGTATTTACTGATATGCATTATTTCTATGTTTAACATGTGAATAATATGAAATACATGTTGACGTCAGTTTAAACTTCGTCCGAAACGATCTTAGTCATAAAGCTGCATCAAACGTAAACAGTATCATGGTTCGCGCTTAGCTGTCCCATGTTCATTGTCTCATCAATTAAAGGAAATGTTACTTCCATTTCATTGTCTATTTCTCATCAGTGCAACAGTTTCAGGAAATACACTGACGGAAAAAAAAAAAATCGCGGTAGCAAGCAGGAGTTGGGCGACGCAAACGAAAGATGGTGGGCGTTTCTCTACATCTGAAAAGCGATGTCTACTCAAATTTAGCACCAGTCAAATAAAACCGGCGCTAGTAGCACCACTATAGGATGCAAACCACGTTTGATTTAAATATACGCTCTAACGGTCGACAACTTACTTACCTTTGGTACTGGACGTGGTGAGTTGACGTTAGTCAGGAATGCCTTTAAGACAACGAAGACGCCGTTATCAACACCTCACTGAATTTGTACGAGGAGCTGGATGTTGCCTCTATGATATTCCTGAAAGACAGAAATGTAGCCAAGCTGGCAGCTGTTAGCAAACTGGACGCATTCGGAAGGACCATCGTGGTTTGGGTTTCCCATGATTTCCCTAAATCGCTACAGACAAATGCCGGGATGGTTCCTATGAAAGGGCACGGCCTCCTTCCTCTCCTAATCCGATGGGGCCGATGACCTCGTTGTTTGGTGCCCTGCAAATCGACATCCTCCCTGCCTTCCTCATCTCCTCCCCTCACTCGCCATGAGCCGGCCACGTTGCTCACTCCTGAGGCGTGAGCGCGAGCCAGCTCACACGAGCAGACGAGTAAACGGGCCTGGCATGGGGAAGGTATCCAGAAAGGAATTTTTCACTTTGCAGCAGAGTGTGCGCACATATGGAACTTTGTGGCTGATTAAATCTGTGTACTGGCTCGAGACTCGAAGGCCGGATATTTGGAACATAGGTAGGAAGGTAGGAGTTGAAGTGCCTGCCGAAGTAAAGCCGGCAGGTCGGATAGCAAGCAGTGCTTGTGTAGCTCAATCGCCGGCCGAAGTGGCCGAGCGGTTCTTGGCGCTACAGTCTGGAGCCGCGCGACCGCTACGGTCGCGGGTTCGAATCCTGCCTCGGGCATGGATGTGTGTGATGTCCTTAGGTTAGTTAGGTTTAAGTAGTTCTAAGTTCTAGGGGACTGATGACCTCAGATGTTAAGTCCCATAGTGCTCAGAGCCATTTGAACCATTTTTGTAGCTCAATCGATTTCATCATTTCTGCCTTGGGCGCCGAGCGAGTAGGTCGCTGTTTACGTATTCGCTTCGCGGCAACGTCGCAAGTGTTTCGGAGTTAATCGCTTAAGTAGTATTCGTGTCTTTGTGCGTGCGTGACATCGTCGTTCTCTCCTCTCGTCCTTCGTTGGGTGTACGCCTGACAGCGACCTAGTACACTCCAGTTTCGTTTCTCATGGCGTCCAAGGATGTTCCGCGAAAAGGCACCGTGAGTTTTGCGTTTGACAGGTCGACACGCAACGTGCAGCTGGATCCTTAGAAATTCATGACTGGTTAGTTTATGCTGTTCATGTTACTTCGGACCAAGTGCATACCGCCTATATTGATACTGAGAATTACGTGTTCGTTGTGAAATTCGCAGACTTCTTACGATTAGACAAGTTCCTGGTCAAACATGAAACTCAGTTTCCCTTCCGGAAAGAGATGATTCAGTACGTATGGTGCCGCTTGCGAGTACGGACATTGAATATACGAATGTTCGAATATTCAATCTTCCTCCAGAAGTAGATCGTATTTATGTTAAGGAAGTTTTGGCGCAGTATGGTGACGTGAAAAGCATTCGCCGTGAACTTTGGTCAAGTCAACACAAGCTACAATGATACAGCGGTATACATTCGGTGGAAATGCAAATCAAAAAGAAAATATCTGTGCCGTGCACGGCTCGCATTTATCAAATTTATTCTTTGTCATCTTCTATTACGGTACTGCCGCCTCGTTTCCTTATTCCATTTACTGGCGTCACTAACTTCCTGCCTTACTTGCCCAGAAGCGGGAGCAGCAGCGCGTATCGATAAGTGCACTGTCGTACCATCTCAGGAGTGACCGATAGTATTTAAGGGTCGTCGTGTGTCTGGCAGTGACCAGATCCTTGAGCGTCATGCACTTCGCCTCGCCTTCCGAATACGCCTCCCGTCCCCCACGTGGATCCTCTATGGTCTCATTCCTTTCCCCCATCTGCTCCTATTCCTCGAACATATCCGCATCCTTTACACCTCCCGCCGTCTTGCACCCCCTCACCCCCTGGTTGCTCCTCTCATCCCCGCCCCCTGCCACGTCTTCCCCATTGTGTCCCCCCTACCCTCCATCTCTACACCCTACATCTCCTTTCCCAAGGTGGCTTCCTTCAACTCCCCCTCCCAGATGATGCCCTCTCTCCCTCCATTTAACCCTCCCATCAACTCTGATCCTCACTCCCCCTCCTTTCCTCTGTCCTTTCCCTGGGCTCCCTCTTCCCCCCCCCCCTTCCGTCCTGTTTTCTCCCACTAAACCTCTCCCAACTTCCCTTCTCCCCCCCCCCCCAAGTCCTTTTGTATTCCCCTCCTCTGCCTACCCCACTCCCTGTCGCGTCTGCCCCCCACCCCTCTTATGGGTCCTCCTCCTCCATCAGCTCCTATCCCGGTTCTCCTCTTCGCTTTTTCTCTCCTTTCCCCCCTTGTTTTGTTTTCCCATCATCTATCCAGTTTCCCCCCACCTGCTCTCGGCTGTGGTGTGTCACATTTGCCAACTTTTTCGTGCAGTGTTCCAGTGACTATTCAGTGTTGTTCGTCTTTCTCGTGTTGCGAACGGACACCATGCTGTCGCTGGGTGTGCATTTTATGTCTTTTGCGAACAGAATCCAGACTGTCGCCGTGTTTTTTTAATTGTCTGTCTATTGTTTTACCTGTCTGATTCGTATGTCTTTTATTAGCTACATCGTCCCTCTGTTCTTTGTTTTAAGTTCCACGATTTCTTTTCGCCATGTTACTCTTTAAGTCTCCGATTTTATCGCCTGTTTTTATTATTTATTCTCTTCATATTTCTCATAAAGTCTGTAGGCTGAAGAGCGGCATGCTAAGCTGCTGCCAGCCCGCCCCCCTTCGGGGGGAATTGAAATTCAATAAAGAAAAAAAAAAATCTGGCAGTGAGTTAGGGACGGACCAGCAGTGCAGTCGGGACGCAGCAGCAATGACGTCGCGGACGGAGCGCGGACAGCCAGTGCTCGCCGACCGCTGGCGACACTCATGCACTGTCCGACGGAGGGAGATTGGAGCGGCGCGACTGTTGGTTGGTCGTTCGGTTGGTCGTCTCACCGGCCGACGTATACTTGTTTCTTCACCGTTTCTGGGCCTGGGCAGTCGGTCGGTTGGCGTGGAGCAGAGAGGAATTCTCCGCGGGACGTAGTCTGCCCGGGGCCACTGGCACTCTCTACTCGGTGTCGGAGTGTGTGGGGCTGTTGCCATTGCTACGAGGTCTGTGGCTCATCGACCCTGGACAGGAAAATTGAGTTTTGATTTAATCTATCAGCAGGTCAAGACTGTTCACATTGTGTTGTTTGCAGTTCGTTGTCGGCTGTTGGGATACTGTCGCGAGCAACAACATGGTTTTCAGGTTGGAAAATTCTACCCACCCTCCGGTGGAGTGTCACTGTGTTTCGTTATTTGAATGGAAGTGTACCAGCGGAATCTTGTGCCTTGTGGCCGTAACGTTCCGATTACCTGCCCTGGCCGCTGACGTAAATTTCAGGCAGTGTAGTTTCCTCATGGTGTTATTGCTGTCCAGCACGGTGTGTAGTTTGACAGCTCCATGTATGATTGGTGACGGGCGCCGATATCATCTACGATGTTCCGTTGAACTCCCTGTTGTGCCCTGGTCGGGTGAAGTGGAAGTTATCTTGTCGGTGGGTCCGTTAAATGTCGGGCGGTTGGGTTGTCGTCGGACCGATAACGGTTGGGCCGACTGCCTGTCCCACCTAAGCGAGAGTTAGTGTTTGAATTCCAGGCCGACCCTCGGAACTTCTGAGCACCCTTGGGTGTACTGCCTTTTCTTGTTTGTTCTTTTTGTTTGTACTTGTATGCCTTCTAGCCGATTTTTAGATTAAGGTTATTATGCCCTTAGGGCGTCAGATGGTTTAGGCCCTCAGCTTGTCCGCAGCTCGTGGTCGTGCGGTAGCGTTCTCGCTTCCCGCGCCCGGGTTTCCGGGTTCTATTCCCGGCGGGGTCAGGGATTTTCTCTGCCTCGTGATGACTGGGTGTTGTGTGATGTCCTTAGGTTAGTTAGGTTTAAGTAGTTCTAAGTTCTAGGGGACTGATGACCATGGCTGTTAAGTCCCATAGTGCTCAGAGCCATTTGAACCCTCAGCTTAATTTAAGAACTATTTTACGTAAAGCCTTTGGAATTTTAAAAATTAATGTTATTGAGTCTTAAGCGTTCGGCCTTCAACCGATTTTGAATTTAAGGTGTTTGCTCTTAAAGTGTCAGATTCTTTGGGCCTTCAGCCTAATTAAGGAACTGTTTTAAGATAAGGCTTTGCCTTTTAAATTTCTGATTTGGGTTGAACTTTAAGTTATTGGCTTTCAGCCATTTTTAAATTGAAGTTGTCTTGTCGTTAATGCATCAGTTTGTACAGCGCATTCAGCCGCTAATTAAGTTCCAAAACTAAAGCTGTGGTTCTTTTTTTTTTTTTTTAATTTTCTTGGCTCTTGTAATGTTTGATCAAATAAGAGTTTGTATGTTCGGGTGTAATTGACAGCCTCTTATTTTGGCCCCTTTCCACAACTTAAGCTACATGTCCTGCCTTCGGGTTTAGCAGGACGTCTCACTGATAGCAGAGTGTGGTTGCGATCCACGGATGGTGCAAATGGTTCTGAGCACTATGGGACTCAACTGCTGAGGTCATTAGTCCCCTAGAACATAGAACTAGTTAAACCTAACTAACCTAAGGACATCACACACATCCATGCCCGAGGCAGGATTCGAACCTGCGACCGCAGCGGTCTCGCGGTTCCAGACTGCAGCGCTAGAACCGCGCGGCCACTTCGGCCGGCTTGCGATCCACGGAGCTGTGGGTTATGGGCCCAGCACGCTTCCACAGTGAGACGCCCTGCTACACCCGCAGGACAGGACAGGTAGTTTAAGTTGTGGAAAGGGGCCAAAATAAGCGGCTGTCAGTTACACTCGAATATACACCTTTTTATCTGATCAAACGTTACAAGAGCCAAGAAAAATTAAAATAAAAAAAAAACCGCTTTAGTTCTGGAACTTAATTAGAGGCTGAACGCGCCGTACAAACTCATGCCTTAAGGGCAAGACCACTTTAATTTCAAACGGCTGAAAGACAATAACAGAAACCTCAACCCAAATCAGAAACAACGGTCGTCCCGCTCCAATCTCCCTCCGTCGGACAGTTCATGTGTGTCGTCAGCGGTCGGCGAGCACTGGCTGTCGGCGCCTCACCGGCGCTCCGTCCCCGACTTCACTGCCGCTGCTTGCCGACTGCACTGCTGGTCCGTCCCGAACTCACTGCCACACACGACGACCCTCAAATACTATCGGTCACTCCAGAGATGGTACGACAGTGCACTTATCGATACGCGCTGCTGCTGCCTCCCACGGGCAACTAACTCAGGAAGTTAGTGACGTCAGTAAGTGGAATAAGAAAACGAGGCGGCAGTACCTTAACAGAAGATGACAAACAATAAATGGGATAAACGAAAGCCATGCACGACTCAATTTCTTCTCAATTGTAATTTTGTGGCTATGGTATTGGTCTTACACACAGCGGACATGTTGGGACCTGTTTTCTGTGCAACGAAAGTGGTCATCTCCGAACTAACTGCCAGCGTAGAGTGTTTGTTTTATCGTCTTCGTTGGAACAGCAGTACAAGTTAGCAATTGCTGAACTTGACCCCTGTAATAACGAACTTGGTATTACAGCTTTCCCCTTTTCTGGAGATCATCCGACTGTTCCTACTATCACTGCCGCTGATTTTCCGCTGTTGTAAACAAAAGCTGACCCCGTTCCTGCTACGGCTTGGACGGCGGCGCGTGGTTCTTAATAAGCGGCGCCGCACTGAAGATGGTGATGAATTAGTCGCACGTTCTCTTGCTCCACCTTCCGCTGAGCCATTGTCTGTCACTCCTGCCAGTAGCTTAGTACCCCTTTCCCCTGGCGTGGTGGAGATCGGGGAGGCAGCATCTGCTTCGAGGGTGCCTCCTATGGCGCAACCCTGGAGCGAGTCGTCTTCTTTGCAGCCTCCAGCACAAATCCAACCGGTAATACAACAATGCTGTCCCATTTCGCTGCTCTCGGCGATGGAGGCTGTTTATTGTCGCTTATAGCGTATCCCGTTGCGGTTTCTTGAGGGTGCTTTCGGTCTGTCGTTGCAACGACAGAACAGAAATACCCACAAGAAATGTAAAGCAACTGCGGAAACTATTGCCACATAAATGAAGAATGCAATCTCCCGTTACCCCAGAGGTGACTCCCGCTGTCTCTGGGATTCACTCTGATTGCCCTCCGTTAGGGTGTCGGCATGCCTTGGAGCGTGACCCTTCTGTAAGGCGGGCCTAGGACGGATTGGTATGGATGTGATGCAATATCCGTCTACGCCACCTACTGCGGAGGCTGTTACGCCTCGCAGCCGGCTTAAGCAGCCGGAACGTGCAGCGGCGTGAAAAAAAAAAAGGGTACTAATTCAGTAGGGGCCGGTACTGGCCCCCCAATCTCGGATTTGCTATTGCCCTCCGCTATGGGCTGTGTCTGGCGACAGGTAGAAAAGTCTGCTGCTCTGTTGTTATTTCTGTATTTGTTCCTTTGAATGACTACTCAGGTGTAGAAATTTGTCACACTAAATGTTAACAGAGCAGTTTGGAGCTGTGCCTAGCTTCGCTAATTTATATAAGACCCCTGTGCAAATATAGTATTCCTGGAGGAGGTTTTACTTACCAGTTTCCCTCTTCCTGGGTTTCACACTGTTTCTAATGTGGCCCCCGGATTTTCGACGGGAACTGCCCTACTGTTACGAGATGGCATTCTCATTGATGAGACAGAGATCCTTGAATCTGGCAGTGGAATAGGCTGTAGCGTTTATGACCTCACCTTTGTTGTCTTATATCCTGGTTCTGGTCACACAGTGGAATGTTCGCGTTTTTATAAAGAGGAGATTATTTATCTTTTACGTATGGGTCCTCGGGGTCTGTTGGTGGGTGGTGATTTCAACTGCGTTCTGCGTCCTGTTGATCAGTCACACCATTTTAATTACTGTCGAGATTTAAATGAATTGATACGCTTGATGCACCTGAAAGATGATTGGGAGTGTAAATATCGGATATTTTTTTAAGTTTACGCATTTCAATATGACTTCTAGTAACAGGACTGACCGATTCTATTTAGCGGTTTGGATGCGCGGTCGCATTTTTTCAGTCGACGTCGTGACGTCATCCATGATAGCTTTTCTGATCGCAGTGCTTTGGCCGCCGCTCTCCGGCTTGATCGGTAGCCCGTAAAAGTATTCGGTTCCCGATGGATGCTAACTGTCGCTCACTTGGCAGATCTTTCTCTCGATGACGTGATGCCCCCCCCCCCCCCCCTTCCCAGTTTGGGAGCGCAGTCTCTCTGGAATGCTGGACTTCCCTAGCTAAACCGAACCTCCGTCAAACTTTGATTACTTACTGTGCTGCTAGGGCGAAGGATTTTCGGAGAACTCTTGTGCGATGCTGCGAAGCGCTCCCCCCCCCCTCCCCCCCCTCCTATGCATTTGGAGATGTTCGATGTATAAAAGCAAAGCTGTTGACGCGGGGGCAAATGGAAGGGTTGCGGCTGGGATCCAAACCACGATCACTAGTAGCAAAGGAACTGGCTTCGTTATAAGATTTTCTTAGGTATCAAACTCGGCGTCGGCGCTCTTGCATTTCTTCTCTTTCAGCAGCTGAGGCCATTGGTTAACAGCACAAGCTGACGAACTTCACGCCTTATCAGTGTTATGTGGATCCTTACGACGTGGTCGAATTCTTGGCCGCCTCTCACACAGATGACGTACGCGATCTTATTGTTACTTCTCCTTCTCACAAATCACCAGGTATGGGTGGGCACTCCAAGGAATTTTATGTGCGTTTTTGGCGCCAAAGTGGTCCATGTTCAACGTGGGGAAAATTATGTTGAAACCTAAACATCCCGGTCGTAATACTGTTGATAATATGCGTCCTCTCACGGTACTGAATTCTGATTACAAGACAGTGGCGAGGTCGGTAAATCGCAGGAAGTCTGCCTTGCTGGCTACTGCCGTTGGTCAATATCAGAGTTTCCAGAATGAAATTTTCACTCTGCAGCGGAGTGTGCGCCGATACGAAACTTCTTGGCGGATTAAAACTGTGTGCCGGACCGAGACTCGAACTCGGGACCTTTGCCTTTCGCGGGCAAGTGCTCTGCCAACTGAGCTACCCAAGCACGACTCACGTCCCGTCCTCACAGCTTGCCCGCGAAAGGCAAAGGTCCCGAGTTCGAGTCTCGGTCAAACACACCGTTTTAATCTGCCAGGATGTTTCAGTATCAGATTTGTCTCCCTGGTCTCTCTGTTCTTACCCCTGTGGCCGAATATCGTGATGTGCTTTCGGTTGCTTCCATTACTTCTGTCCAGCGTGCCTTTGCCTTTCTGGATTTTAATAAAACTTTCGATTGTGGAAATCATGACTCTCTGCTTCGGATTTTTCAGATGATCGGGTTTACTGTTGAGGCTCGCAGAGTGTTGTCGTACATGTTCACAGGTATTGCAGCTTCGTTACCTGTGAATGGGCAACTGACGCCACCAATTCTCCTCTCTCGGGGAGCGCCACAGAGGAGCCCGCTCTCAGCGACTTTGATTGTGTTATCTCTGGAACCTGTGCTTCTGGACGTCACGTCCGAGCTGCAGGGTTGGACGCTTTCTAGAATGACCGTCGCTGTTCGCGCGTACGCTAGTTTTACTCTGTCGGCGTGCAGAGATACGTCTGCTGAAGGCGATCATCGATGATTATTGCCGTGTCTCGGGAGCGCGACTTAGCGAGGGCAAAACTAAACTCCTTAATTTACTGGGTTTCGATGGGGCAGTAATCACGTGGGACACTGCTGTGGATCGTCTCACGACATTAGGAGTTGATATTGGTCGCTGTCCGCTGCACATGACGAATCTCAGTTGGAATTCGGTTACTGATAAGGTTCAGGGGGCGTTACTGGGAAATGAACGTCGCTCTCTTACCCTTGTTCAGAAGGTACGAATTCTGGGTACGTACGTGTCGTGCAAGGCATGTAGTATCGCACAACTTTCCTGATTCCCTCTATAATGGCTAAGCAACTGAAGTAGCTGTCTGGATGGAAGCGTCTTATTTTGAGGTTGCGATACGAGACTGTGACGAAACCACGTTCCCTGGGCAGATTGGGCCACCGTCAGGTTGGTTTGCGGAGTATGGATGTAGGTGTAGAGGAGGAAGGCGGCTTTTTTTTTCTTTTTCTTTTTACGATTTCTAAGGAGTCACATACCTCTGTCTTAGCTGTTCACCTTAGTGCATCCAGCGACTCTTGATCCCCCCGTTGATGTTGATCGTCTGCATTTTAAGCTGAAACACATTCAACTGTTCTCTCTAGCCGAGAGCTATTTGGGGGGCTGACGTGTTGCAGCGGCTGGTGCTCACGACCAAGTTTTTGTTGACTCACTGGGAAGGTATTCCACACCCCAATCCACTTGCACAATTATCATCACATTTTTCCTGGAAAATTGTGTCGACCATCACCAGACTCCCGGTTTTATCAATGGCAGCGGCCTCCTCCTGGTACAGGGCGGTCAACGATTTCATTCCACCAATGAGTTTTTATATCTTATCAGGATTAGTGACACAGGTAAACGCAGTAGGTGTGTACCCCCAGATACGCTGCAGCACCTATTGTGGTCACCTAGCAATCTGATCCTGGTTCAAGAAGCAATTGGCTTTCCTCACTCGCTCTGATGAATACTGTAATTTGGCTGGTAGGTCATTTTATATGTTTTGTCATTCCTGGTGAAGGAAATGATGACCATTTAGCTTCTCACCAAATTAATTCTACGGTTTACTGATCCTGACTGCAGCTGCTCCAAATTCGAGATCTCTTTGCCAATATGCTTAATCCTGCCTTTCAGGGCGTTGGGTACCTCCAGCAGCACCAGCTGCTGCCTTCATTGTGCTTTTGTTTTCTCGTCTCAGTTTTCCTCTTAATTCCTTCCTTCTACGCTATCGTTATTACTTTAGGAAACTTACACAACACCCAACAAAAATAAGAAGATATGAAACTATGTTAAAAATGTGGTCTCACGGATTAATACTAGTTTCTTAATTGCGATATATGAGTTCGACTCCCACAGTAAGGTGCAAATCAGTACGCACATCGCTGCCGAGTGAAAAATTATGGGTCAGCATGGATTGTTGCAGTGTTGCTCTTCAATTTCAGGAACTGGTCTGTCCTCCGAGAATCCAGTTTATCATTTAAATTCTCATTTTATTTACAGTGGTCTAGCTCCATAGTATGGTATTGGGTTGTGGCCATTTCAATGTGTACCAACATTGGTGTCATGTGTTTGTCAACAAACAAGTGATTAAATTAGCAAGTTTATTGTATGAGGAGACATTTAAAACTGTATTGCTGTCTCTCTTACATATGACTGAAACGAACATTATGTCCCCGTCACTAGTGGCACATTTTTAAGTTCTTCCAAATCACCTATAGATGGTGCAGTTCAGATTTCATATTACCATTTTTTCTTTAAATTCTCTCTATTTTCTCGAAGTACTGGGATTTTGTGTGCGTCTGGACCAATTCAGGAACATATACATTGAGCAAAATATGCAGGACATAGGCTGCAAGTGCTACTATCAGATGAAAAGGTTGGCATAGGAGAAAAATTCTTGATGGGACCGCGTCAAACCAGTCAGAAGAATACATCGCACAACAGATTAAAAAAAGAAAAAGATGTTCTTTTATGAAAAAAACCATTGAACTGATATCTTATTGTGCATATTCAGCAGCTTTATCGCCTTAAAACTTCCTCTTCTTGCCTCGTGTGAAACACAAAATTCCACAAGAAGATGTAGAGTCGAAAACCATGTTTTATACGTGGAAAATGTTTCAGGAATTGGTTTGGACGCGTACAGAATCCGAGTAATTTAAGAACAGTGTTTTTCCTCATTAGACTGAGTTACATCTGCTCTTTCTTCTTTTGTTCCTTTTGCAACTTTGCTATTTGTTGCTATTTCGTTATTTGTGCCCCCACCAGTACTGTACTCTTCCACATCCTCTTCGTTTAGATTCAACCTCTGAATCTGTCCCACCTGATTCACCTCACTGACATAATGACTATGCACCTCATTTTCTGCCAGCTCTTTTCTTGTTGCCAAAGTTTCACCTTATTCCTTTTCTTTTAATTTTTTCTCTAGCCCTAATGACAGTATCAGTATCTACTTTGTTTGTTTGCACTTCCAATTTAGTTATTGATGTACCAAACTATTCATCAACTTCCTTGTTGTCAAGGCTAGTTTCCTTCACAATTGGCATTATTTCCGTACCTAAATACGTACTCAGGTGTCTTAATTCGTTCCTCAAATAAAATACACTGTTATTCATAGACTTCATTTCCTATATCATTTACTTAGAGTTTGCTGTCAAAGAATCTGTTTTTGACTAAAATCATTCTATGTTTGCTTTCAGTATTCATTTCAGAGATTCTGATGCTGTTTGCAATCCTCCTATAAATCGTTAAAAACCTTTGATACTGATTTTTGCTGTGTAGCGCTAATTTCGACTTTGTACCTATATTCTGTTTAAATGTGAACAACTCTCTTATTATCCAGCAAGATAGCTAAATACGTGACACTTGTGACTGTCTAGTTTAAACATAACTGTTTGTGTAGATAAGTGGTTTCATTACTAGACTCTTCTAGCACTTAGGACGCCACTAGTAATGGTAGATCCTGGCTGCTCTCTTCTGGCTAATCAAACTTAAATATAATTAGCTTTCGTTTTGTTGAGTTGAGATTCTGTGACTCTTTTCACTTAGATGTTCCCAGCAGTTAAACTTCATGCGGAAAACTAAACGGTTAATGGTATTGTCAATTTGGGTTCATGTGGTTTCGCCACTGATATTAGTGTTTATGTACGACCTCGCTATGTCGACCACCCGAAGGCTGACAAAAGGCTTATACTAGTCACTTTCTACAAAGGGAAGGTGGTTTGCATTCAAGACGTCATTTCTACGTAACTGAAATCCCCACACAGCCGGTGCGACCGGCTAATAATTGTTTAGTAGTAAAAAACTACCGATGGTAGCTCTTGGAACAGTACTGGCGCCTTGTACTACAAACTGCTGGATTTCACTGGATAATTAGCAACACCAACAGTGCTAAAGCCAGGAAGGCAATCTACAGACTTGAAAAAAGTCGGGAATCATGTTCATGCACACAAACAGAGAAAAGTCTGCTGAGAAACCTAAATAAAATGTGGAAAGAGACCCAGTGGTGGGGTTTCTGAAAATAGTAGCAGTGGGAGTAATTCATTTAGTTATACAGACTTTCAATGCATTAAAATTATGTTATTCCGATGGAATAGGTTTAAAGAAGCTGAAATTCATCATGTTAGAAATCAGTTACGAAATACTGGCTGAATTACCTGATCCACTAAGTATCGGATCACTGGCTGATAGACTGTTTCTTCCAGTCTGATGGATGTTATTCACTTCTGGTGTCGGATCACTGACTAAATAGTGTCTTTGTTCCAGCCTGATGGATGTTATTTGCTTCTTGAAAATCTCAACGACACGGTATCTCTGGCGACAGTACTTCTCCTGCCGTTTAGATGCATTTTTTGAGTCAAATAGCCAAGTGTGATAGTCGCAAGCGGGTCGATCATACTGTATACAGCAATTACAAAATGCTGTCGATATCCAGTCAACAGCTTTATCAACTAATTTGTAAATCCCCCTGTGGATACGTGGTACATCCACTATTATCTACACTGGACTCGCCTTCGGGAGGACGACGGTTCAATCCCGCGTCCGGCCGTCCTGATTTAGGTTTTCCGTGATTTCCCTAAATCGCTCCAGGCAAATGCCGGGATGGTTCCTTTCAAAGGGCACGGCCGACTTCCTTCCCCGTCCTTCCCTAATCGGATGAGACCGATGACCTCGCTGTCTGGTCTCCTTCCCGAAAACAACCCCCACTATTATCTTTGTCAGGGAAACAACTGACTGTCATAGAAGTAACTGAATCACAATTATGTGAACAGTGTAGCAGTGCCCACCCACCACCTTACTAACGAAGACAATTGTGGATACTGTCGAATGCTATGAGTTTTACAGAGAATTAATCCCCAGAATATTTTATACAAGTAATCCATCTTGAAAGGTGTAACATTTACGTATGGATCATAACATCATCTTTTGTCGAAGAAGATGTATGTTAAAATGAAGAGAGTACGAAAAGAATACAATGAATAGAAAGCAGGGAAAGAAGGGCAAGAATGTGACAAAGCCATCGCAGAAGACGTAGTTGGTCAGTGGGTCATCTGCTAAGGATTCCATGAATAGTCACGCAGGCACTGTACGGAACAGTAAAAAGTCTGGAGGCAGCAAAATTTGTAGTGTACTAAATACACTATATGAAATTATGACTGAGTTGGGTATGTGAGGGGTGAAGCAGTTATCGAAAGATATAAAGTGGTAAAAACATGAAATCAGTTGAAGACTAATTGAAATATTGGTGACCGCATATAACCATCAACATCGACATGATTACTCTGCGGTTCACAAGTAAGTCGTGGAAAACGGTTCATCACACAACCTTGAAGATATTTCTCTAGCGGGATCCTGTACAATACTGCCCAGGAAAAACGAACACGTAAATCTTTGCGTGTGAGCTGCGATTTCCCTTATTTTATTGTAGTGATCGTTTTTCCCTGTGTACGTGGGTGTCAACAAAATATTTTACCAATCGGATCAGAAAAGTTGCCACTGAAATTTGATGAGAAGATACTGCTGCAACGGCAAACGCCTTTGTTTCAATGACTGCCATCCCAATTCGCGTATTATATCCCAATTCTCCAAAAGAGGACGGATAAGAGTAGCGCAGACAGTCTCTTTAGTAGACCTGTTACATTTTCCAAGCGTTTTGCTTATAAAAACAGTCTTTGGCTCACTTTCCCCTTAACATTACCTGTGTGTTCGTTTCAATTTAAGTTATTAGTAATTGTAATCCATAAATATTTAGTTTAATTCGCAGGTTTAAGATTTGTTTGATTTATCTCATAACCGAATTTTAGCAGATTCCTTTTAGAACTCATGTACATGACTTCACACTTTTCACTATTTAGAGTCAACTGTCGCTTTTGGCACCTTGCAGGTATCTTGTATAAACAATTTTGCAAGTGGTCTTGATTATCTGGTATCTTTAGAAGAACGGTAAAGGACAGCATCGGCTGCAAACGACATAAGTGGCCTACACAGATTGTTTACCAAATCGTGTATGTAGATTAGGAACAGCAAAGAGCCTACCGCAGTTTCTTGGGAGACGCCAGATACTACTTCTCTTTTACTCGGTGACATTCCATCAGTTACTACTGCCTGTGTTCTCGCTAACAGGAAATCACGAATGCAGTGCCGCAGCTGAGATACTCCGTAGACACGTAGTTTGATTAAAAGTCGCTTGTGAGGAATAGTGTCCAAAGACTTTTGCATATCTAAAAATATGGAATCAATTTGACCTCCGCTGTCGATGGTACTCACTACTTCCTGTGCCTCGAGAGCTGTGGTTCAAGAGAATTATATTTTCTGAATTCATATTGGCTATTTGTCAATATTTTCTTCTACGTAATTCATAATGTTGGAACGTAGTACATGTACCAAAATCCTACTGCAAATAGACGTTAGTGATGTGTGTCTGTAATTCAGCGGATGACTCCTATTTCCTTTATTGAGCATTGATGTGGCCTTTGCGGCTTTCCAGTCTTTAGTTATGGATCTTTCGACGAGCGGTGGTTGTATATCATTGCTAAGTGGCTACACAACAGGAATTAACAGATTTTGAACGCGGAGTGGTAGTTGGAGCTTGAGGCATGGGACAGTTCGTTTCGGGAATCATTAGCGAATTCAGTATTACGAGATCCACAGTGTCAAGAGTGTGCCGATAATAGTAAATTTCTCAAGCATTACCTCTCACGACGGACAACGCAATGGCACGACGGCCTTCGGTTAACGACCTCGAGCAGTAACCTTTGCGTAGAGTTTTCAGTTCCAACAGACAAGCAACATTACGAGAAATAGCCGCAGAAATCAATGTGGGACGTGTGACGAACGTATCCGTTTATAGTGTGTGGCTAAATTTTCTGGTACCGCGAGCCCGGGATTTGAATCCCCGCCAGACGTCATGGACGTCGAAGACCCCTAGAGGTCTCTGCACCATCGCGCCGTAAGCTGTGGCGGCGCGCGCCTCCTGGCCTGCATTTACTGTGAGGGCGCCACAGTGGAACACGTGGTTCCAGCGGCCAATAGCGGCGCCCCCGATTGAGTATTTAAGAGCCGGCCTCTCGCTCAGCCAGCGAGTCTCATCGTTGCGTGAGTCTTGACACATGGCCTCGACAAGACAGCCTGTTTATCGTACTTTGATCTCGTTAATCGTGGACGCCTTGGATTCGTTTGGTTGTCTCTGTCACCACGTTGCGTCTTGCGTGTTGTCGTCGTAAGGTCTTTCTCCATCGTCTGTCGTTGTTTCGTGTCCGTCTTTCCGTTCGTTTGGTTGTGCATGGGCCGCTCTCCGTTTGGTCCTGCCGCGCTTTCTCGGCCACCTCACGACCGTTCCGGTCGCGGTCACAACAGGTTACAACAAATTTGGCGTTAATTTCCTGTGGCAGCAGACGAACGACGAGTGTTTTGGTACGACTTCGTCCGCAGCGCCTCTCCCTGGCTTGTGACCATATCGGTTGGACCCTAGACGACTGGAAAAGTCTGGTTCGGCCAGATGAGTATTTCCGTTGGTAAGATGGGATATGAGTGTGGCGCACACCCAACGAAGGCATGGACCCAAGTTGTCAACAAGGCAGTGTGCAAGCTGGTGATGGCATCATAATGGTATGGGCTCTGTGTACGCAGAATGGACTGGGTCCTCTGGTCCAACTGAACCGATCACTGATTGGAAATGGTTACGTTCGGCTACTTAGAGACCATCTGCAGACATTCACGGACATCGTGTTCCTAAACAGCGATGGTATTTTTATGGATGCCATTTTTATGCCCCATGTCACTGGTATGCAGTTGTTCGCCATTTGTTTGAAGAACACTCTGGACAACTCGAGTGAATCATTTGGCCACCCAGATCGCCCGACATGAATCTCGTCGAAAGTTTATGGGACGTAATTGAGACGCAAGAAATTATAGACGGCTATAGAGGCAGCGTGGCTCAATATTTCCTCCCGGGACTTGCTAAGACTTGTCGAGTCTATGCCGCATCAAGTTGCTCCACTACTCCGGCATAAAAGGAGGTCCGGCTCGATATTAGGACGTATCCCTCGACTTTTGTCAACTCCGTGTATTTGAATGTGAGATATGACTACGCATGATTGTGGAGTACCAAGAGGCTTATGAATTAGGTTACTGCAATTATTTTCGACAATTATTTATAAACATATTGTACAGTGTATGAAAATGAATTCTGAACTTCCCATGTTACTTTTGAGCCGTAGTTGTGTCCGGCTCTTCGAAAAGCGCGCCAGGCGGTTTGCTTTCGCTTCGCGTCTAGTGTTTGCTGTGGCGCTTTCGGTTTGGCGCGCTGTTTGGTTCGCTACCGCCCTCTGGCGGGAGGTGGAGCAAGTGTACGGTCGCGTGACGATCGAGGAGTACGTACTGGGCGGTGACCGAGAGAGGTGGTGGCGCGAGCGGGGCCCGGCTGTTGGTGGTCGTCAACTGCTCGCCACGTGCTTTGGCCGACCTCTTGGCTGTCATGGGCTAAGTCTGCCTTACCCGCATCTACGTGGCTTATGAAGCTTAGAAGCCGTGGTGCAGCAGATCAGCGCGTGGGGCCGCATGTCTTCTTATCTGCCGTTGAAACTACTGGCAGCGGTTGACTCTGACGAGCATAAGGAAGTGCAACGGGTTCCCGGCGCTGTGGTGGAGTGTGAGAAGTTGAGTACTGTTTCATAAAGGGGTTTTTCAAGTTCTAGTGAAGTGTATGAGTTTCTTCACCAGTGGTTTTGTTGGGGTCTTCCCACCACAGTTTTCGTTTGCCTGTCCGCGGGAATGTGGTAATTGCTTCTTGGTTGGGCCGTTCCATTCACACCTCGATTGGGTGATTTAGGGTCGGTGTCGTGTGTCTCTGTGGTTCAGAGTCCGTGCAGCCACCGCCCTTGATACATCTTCTGGTTTTGGGTAACTCAGGGAGATGGTGGCTTGTAATGCAAGTTTTGGGGCTGATCTGCTGCGGCTCTGTAGACCACCAATAACTATTCCGACTATTGTGATCTGGGCCCCTTTTGACGTGCCACTGCCTCACCGAGCTAAGGAAAATTTTTTTGGGAACTGCCTTTAATGTGAAGGTTTGTGTGCTGGCTTATTCACATTTATCTTGTAACGACTGACAGGTGTAATATAAGTTATTTAATTGGCAAGAGACAACTACACTCCTGGAAATTGAAATAAGAACACCCTGAATTCATTGTCCCAGGAAGGGGAAACTTTATTGACACATTCCTGGGGTCAGATACATCACATGATCACACTGACAGAACCACAGGCACATAGACACAGGCAACAGAGCATGCACAATGTCGGCACTAGTACAGTGTATATCCACCTTTTGCAGCAATGCAGGCTGCTATTCTCCCATGGAGACGATCGTAGAGATGCTGGATGTAGTCCTGTGGAACGGCTTGCCATGCCATTTCCACCTGGCGCCTCAGTTGGACCAGCGTTCGTGCTGGACGTGCAGACCGCGTGAGACGACGCTTCATCCAGTCCCAAACATGCTCAATGGGGGACAGATCCGGAGTTCTTGCTGGCCAGGGTAGTTGACTTACACCTTCTAGAGCACATTGGGTGGCACGGGATACATGCGGACGTGCATTGTCCTGTTGGAACAGCAAGTTTCCTTGCCGGTCTAGGAATGGTAGAACGATGGGTTCGATGACGGTTTGGATGTACCGTGCACTATTCAGTGTCCACTCGACGATCACCAGTGGTGTACGGCCAGTGTAGGAGATCGCTCCCCACACCATGATGCCGGGTGTTGGCCCTGTGTGCCTCGGTCGTATGCAGTCCTGATTGTGGCGCTCACCTGCACGGCGCCAAATACGCATACGACCATCATTGGCACCAAGGCAGAAGCGACTCTCATCGCTGAAGATGACACGTCTCCATTCGTCCCTCCATTCACGCCTGTCGCGACACCACTGGAGGCGGGCTGCACGATGTTGGGGCGTGAGCGGAAGACGGCCTAACGGTGTGCGGGACCGTAGCCCAGCTTCATGGAGACGGTTGCGAATGGTCCTCGCCGATACCCCAGGAGCAACAGTGTCCCTAATTTGCTGGGAAGTGGCGGTGCGGTCCCCTACGGCACTGCGTAGGATCCTACGGTCTTGGCGTGCATCCGTGCGTCGCTGCGGTCCGGTCCCAGGTCGACGGGCACGTGCACCTTCCGCCGACCACTGGCGACAACATCGATGTACTGTGGAGACCTAACGCCCCACGTGTTGAGCAATTCGGCGGTACGTCCACCCGGCCTCCCGCATGCCCACTATACGCCCTCGCTCAAAGTCCGTCAACTGCACATACGGTTCACGTCCACGCTGTCGCGGCATGCTACCAGTGTTAAAGACTGCGATGGAGCTCCGTATGTCACGGCAAACTGGCTGATACTGACGGCGGCGGTGCACAAATGCAGCGCAGCTAGCGCCATTCGACGGCCAACACCGCGGTTCCTGGTGTGTCCGCTGTGCCGTGCGTGTGATCATTGCTTGTACAGCCCTCTCGCAGTGTCCGGAGCAAGTATGGTGGGTCTGACACACCGGTGTCAATGTGTTCTTTTTTCCATTTCCAGGAGTGTATTTTAACTTCAGTACAAACTAGCTACTTACAGGTTTCTTTTATGGAATTTTTCTCTTATACAGGGTGTTACAAAAAGGTACGGCCAAACTTTCAGGAAACATTCCTGAAAGAAAAGATGTTATGTGGACATGTGTCCGGAAACGCTTAATTTCCATGTTAGAGCTCATTTTAGTTTTGTCAGTATGTACTGCACTTCCTCGATTCACCGCCATGATTTCATACGGGATACTCTACCTGTGCTGCTAGAACATGTGCCTTTACAAGTACGACACAACATGTGGTTCATGCACGATGGAGCTCCTGCACATTTCAGTCGAAGTGTTCGTACGCTTCTCAACAACAGATTCGGTGACCGATGGATTGTTTAGAGGCGGTCCAATTCCATGACCTCCACGCTCTCCTGACCTTAACCCTCTTGACTTTCATTTATGGGGGCATTTGAAAGCTCTTGTCTTCGCAACCCCGGTACCAAATGTAGAGACTCTTCGTGCTCGTATTGTGGACGACTGTGATACAATACGCCATTCTCCAGGGCTGCATCAGCGCATCAGGGATTCCATGCGACGGAGCGTGGATGCATATATCCTCGCTAACGGAGGACATTTTGAACATTTCCTGTAACAAAGTGTTTGAAGTCACGCTGGTACGTTCTGTTGCTGTGTGTTTCCATTCCATGATTAATGTGATTTGAAGAGAAGTACTAAAATGAGCTCTAACATGGAAAGTAAGCGTTTCCGGACACATGTCCACATATATTTTCTTTCTTTGTGTGTGAGGAATGTTTCCTGAAAGTTTGGCCGTACCTTTTTGTAACACACTGTATATATATGATAATTTTAAAATCTTATTATTGGGAAGTCGTTACGCCATACCTTGCAATATCCTTTACACAGAGAAAATTCGCCAGCTATTGAAAAGAGTTTAAAATCTTATTATTGGGAGGTTGTTAACGTCATACCTTGCAATCTCCTTTTCATAAAGACAATTGATCAGCTATTGGAAATTGTTTTTGAAACTGTATTTTTTTAAAAAAAAAAGCTAGACTTAAAAATTTATTATTGAGAAAGTCTTTTAAAATAAAAAGGTATCTTTAGCAGTGCATGTTATTTCACCAGCACCTCTTTGCCCCTACTTCCACGATAACGTTTTGGAGTAACATGTGTACTTGAGTTGTTGTGTGTGAACCGCCCTAACTGATGGTTCAACTTCGTCAATAAAGTTTAGTGCAGAGCATACAATACATAATTACTAACTAAACGTGCACTACAAAACACTGATAAATGACAAGACGATGAAAAGCAATTTCCCCTTAGCCGGAGCCTTGTGTGCTGTGCAGTTTGTGACGCATGAGTGAATATTTAGTGGAGCAGCTTTGTGGGATGGCGAGCGCCTGCCGCATCTACAGCAGCAGCAGCAGCAGCAGCAGCAGCAGGTGATGAATCCAGTGGGCGAGCCTGGGGTGGAGTACTGGAGTACCAGCTCCTCCAGCCAGCCGGCGGCCCCTCCCCTGCGCTGCGGGCCTTGTTGCGCTCGCCGTCCGCTGCAGCTGACGCCGCCGCTTCCTGCGCAGTAATTACGCTCAGTCCTAACGCAAGCCGGGCCACTAGCATAACTGTGCAGCAGTAACTGCTCTGCAGGTGGTGGTGGTGCGCGGCGCACCAAAGAGAGCAGCTCGAGGCGGCGGAGATCTGGGCTAACTTCTGTTTTGCAAACAACTTGCACCCTTCGCATCCTTATCGTGTCTTGCAGGGATAACTTACGTTAACCGAATTACAGAGCAGGTAATGCAGTGGAGGAATTCACTTCCACCTTGTAATAACGCTCAGTCAATCAGGTTGTCGCTTATAACACTGTTACATATGATTTACTACTTCCTTGTGAAACCTTCCCGTCTCCTCTATCTCTCTTCTGTTACGCAAACTTCCATTCTACAATAACCCATGAAACCTTCCCTTAGGATCTCTTGCTTAATAATAACAAATGAAATCTTCCCTTTGAAATTAATTCTCTTTCTCAATAATAATAAGTGCAATCCTAGCATACAAATTTAAATGCTGCTTATTAAAAGTGATTTGCTGATTATTTCGACGAAACATAGAATGTGTCGTCGTCGTGGCCCTCAGTCGTTACCTGCAACAACCCACAACTGTTCCTTAACATTTTACTATTACTGGATCGCCATCTGACTGCTACATCGAACTGCGACATGAATATACTTACTCCGCTTTACTATATTAGTTGCTGGTGGGCTGTCATAATTAGTGGCTGTATTCTTTAATAGCAAATCTGACGTTAATCTTCAATTAAATCGACTGAAGTTACGTAATTCACAGTTAAACTTTTTCTTGGCAACAATAAAAGTTTGCAAACTTCTATCGCTCCTCTCAACCTCTCGCTTCAGACCTGCTACTGACTCGCTTCACATCTCAATTACTACTGACTTCCTACGAATACTAAAGTGCGATTTCTCCCGCCAACAATGCTTTCTGGTGCAGACAATCCCTGCTACCATTGCAAAACGTATCAATGCGTGGTCTTTCCTGCTCTTTTCTTAAAATGTATCCATACGCTGTCTCTCCCGCCCTTTTTAAAATTATATCAATGTGCGGTCTCTCCCGCCAACAATACTTTGGTGCAGACATTCCCTGCTACCATAATTATTTCCAAAATAGCAAATATTAATTATTCCTTTTTAATCCTATTAATAAAATATAAACATCTTTCATAAATTGTGGTTTGACAATAGACAATAGAAATATACACGTCTTTCATTTATGACGTAAAATTAAAAAAAAAAGTGGCCAAGTGCGAGTAGGACTTCCATACACACTAGCAGAGTTGTGGGGCCGTTTTAGATAGTAGTGAAACTGTACACTGTTGCCATGTCCTTTCTTAGTCATTCTACTCTTGGCGGTTCCACATACCTTTCCGCTAGCTGGTAACAATTTGCACGAAAACTGGAATCACTGATAAGTCGTCCGCTTTCTCAGTGTACATTTGTGCCATTCTTGACCCTACGACACCGTATTTCTGTTTTCAGAATTGTCAAAATTGACTTAGCAGTTAAATATCATTTTGTTTTTAAGCTAAATTAATGTTTTCATTTATTTTCAGTGTTTCCGTAGCTTCGAGCTGTCATTTATATATGGTCAGTGCTCGATCCAAATTTCCGTACCTGGGAGGAAAATGTTAGAAGAAGATGAAGATAGTGGTGCAAATGAACTTGAAGATGAAAATGACCCCTCATATAATAATGAGCTTGACACTGCTCCTCACACCAATGAGAGAAAGGCCAACCAGTGTTGTATCTCTGCAGTTGCCCAGTTTGCCAAACACGTCGTTCAATGACATATAAAGAATAGAGAGAATTTGAGTGAATATTGAACATTCGTGAAAAATTGTGTATCAGTTCATGTGTGAAATTCATTATATGCCACTAATTTTTCACATTCCATGCGTGCTCCTTACAGCAATCCAATAATGTTTTACTTTATTTTTAATACGATAAACTAGTCTGACCTACTGTGTTCCATTTCATCTACATGGATACTCTGCAAATCACATTTGAGTGCCTAGCAGAGGGTTCATCGAACCACCTTCACAATTCTCTATTATTCCAATCTCGTATAGCGTGCGGGAAGAATGAACACCTATATCTTTCCGTACGACATCTAATTTCCCTTATTTTATCTTGGTGATCGTTCCTCCCTATGTTAGTCGGTGTCAACAAAATATTTTCGCATTCGGAGGAGAAAGTTGGTGATTGGAATTTCGTGAGAAGATTCCGTCGCAACGAAAAACGCCTTTCTTTTAATTATGTCTATCCCATAACCTGTATCATTTCTGTGACACTCTCTCCCATATTTCGCGCTAATACAAAACGTGTAGCGTTTCTTTGAACTTTTTCGATGTACTCGGTCAGTCCTATCTGCTAAGGATCCCACACCGCGCAGTAGTATTCTAGAACAGGACGGACAAGCGTAGCGTAGTCAGTCTCCTTAGTAGGTCTGTTACATTTTCTAAGTGTCCTGCCAATAAAACGCAGTCTTTGGTTAGCCTTCCCCACAATATTTTCTATGCGTTCCTTCCAATTTAAATTGTTCGTTATTGTAATACCTAGGTATTTAGTTGAATTTACGGCCTTTAGATTTGACTTATTTGTCATGTAACCTTGACAGTGAGTCAGGGTTACGTAAACTTGCTTTCGTTTTGTCATTCATTTTGAATTTTTTTGTTAAACTGATATTTTGTATTCTAATACAGTAAATTCAAATACAAAATTTATAAATAGATCTGTTATTATAGGTTATCTGTTTTGAGCTGACTACATCGCAGTCAGCTCAAGAAAGATGACCTATAATAACAGCTGTTAACAGCTGCTGCGTAAGATGGCCACACAAACAAACGTATTATAAATAAATATTTGTAATGAAAGTAAAATAAATTACATTTCACTCCTAAAACAAAGCAGTACCTTCTTGAACCCCCGACTCAATTATTATACGAAGAAAAACTTCGATTTAAGGTTAATTTTATTCCAGGAATCTCGACGATTTTTGCCTCTTATCTTAATACTGGTTTGATATCGGTCCCAGGGACTACAAGACATTCGATATCGTTTAAATTCCAAATTTTACGTCGGATAACAAATGACAAAAGTAATACTATTTTCGTGTGATGTACTTGCAGATTTTTTTTTCTTTGTTGGTACAGTGAAACGTTCCTTCTTGCCAAATATCATAACTGTAAGTCAAGGGGAACTACCCTATAGGTTTTAATGAATGAGTACGCGAGGATCGAAATATGTGACATAAAAGGCCGTATCTTCCGACTGCACTGATATAAAAGTATAACATTTTTAAACCCACAAAATACAATAAAAGGAAATATCATGATTCTAGATCAACGGGAACTGCCCATTAGGTTTTGAAGTGTGAGTATTAAAATAAATGACATAGATGTCCGCCAACGGACCGTTGACATTAGTATGTGACATAAATTGCAACCTAATGCATCCGTCCGTTCCTGAGGAAAAGGGTTTGGAACAGTGGGAGAGACAGACCGACAGGCTGGCGTACAACAAAGTGATCCTATGAATGTGCTTTCTCTACTAATTCATCTACAACAACCTAAAAAGGAGAAATGAAAACATGCTTACTGTCTATATATTTCTTGTCATGACTACACTCAAAACAGTTCCTTTTTACCATACACTATTCCACTGTCGACGACATTTTGACAGGCTTCTTTTAATGTCAGAATGAGATTTTCACTCTGCAGTGGGGTGTGCGCTGATATGAAACTTCCCTCGCAGATTAAAACTGTGTGCCGGACCGAGAGTCGAACTCGGGAAATTTGCCTTTCGCGTGCAAGTGCTCTACCAACTGAGCTAACCCCGGTCCTCACAGCTTTACTTCCGCAGTACCTAGTCTGCTACCTTCCAAACTTTACAGAAGCTGTCCTGCTAACCTTGCAGGACTAGCACTCTTGAAAGAAAGGATATTGGGGAGACATGGCTTAGCCACAGCCTAGGGGATGTTTCCAGAATGAGATTTTCACAGGCGCTGGCGGAAGTAAAGCTGTGAGGAAGGGGCATGAGTCGTGCTTGGGTAGCTCAGTTGGTAGAGTACTTGCCAGCGAAAGGAGAAGGTCCCGAGTTCGAGTTTCGGTGCGGCACACAGTTTTAATCTGCCAGGAAAGTTTCTTTTAATGTCGTTTGCCTTTCTACACCTGTATGTATTTGTCAGAAGAAATTAAAATCAATCCTACGACCTTGCATTGAAAGGTGTTCTTTTTCATTGACGCTTTCAGAGATTGCTTAAATATTTGTGACAAAAAAGTGGGTCCAAAATTTACCATTAATTCATCCTTTATTGACTGTATCTGCATTTTTTTCTTACCTTTAACGAATTCTTCTGAGTGGTGGCAGCGCCTCTGTCTTGATCTAAACCATGCATGCTGCCCGCTCTCCTCCTTTACAGCCTTTGATGACAAAAGAAACTCATGACTCAGACACGTACAGGTGTCGATAATTAAAGTTCGGGCGAAAAACGTGACATTTGTTTCAGTACATCGCCATATTGTTCGAACTTAGCGTTATTCTATTTTCCTATGTATACTCATGGGAGATGTGTTGAAAATATAGGCACCAATAGGAGGGCTTCGGGAATTCCCACTGTTCACCAATGTTACTGGAAGGCGTCCTTCTACCTGGCGCAGCGGCTACAGCGAACGTCCAATGTGGAAACATAAAGAATTCCTTAAAAGTGTAAGGAATAAACCTATATCATATTTAGTGTTACTTTTCATGGGGAAAACCATATAGTTTCGTGCTTTCGACAAGTCCGGCAACCTTAAAGACAAATGAAAATCTATCTATACGAGACACAGTCCTCTAAAATATCATGATGAGCTCTTCCTAAGACAAAAAGAGTTCCGGAGGCAAATCAGCAGTCCGTTCGAGTCTTTGTTGGGGACTGTTGGCAAGAAAGAGTACTGAGAATCGTAGTATGGAACGTGAGAACTCTGAATGTGGCAGGGCAACTGCAGATTCTGAAAAGAGAAATGCGCAGGCTTACGTTAAAGGGAAAAGTGAAGTGGATCAGAAAAAGGACAGATACTTACGGTTATTTAATAATAGGGGAACAGCACTAGCCTCAACTAATGGTGGCATCATTAAGAGTAGGCAGGTAAACAGAGTGAGTTACTTCGAAAACCCCAGTGAGCCAATTATTCTTCTGAGGACTGAAACATAATCACCATCAACGACGATATTTTATACGCTTTTATGCTAGTATCACAAGCCAACGATGGAGAAATTGAGAGACTAGGTGAGGAAATCGAGGAATTGGTAATGTTGATGAGAGGAAATTTTTTTTTTGTAATCTTAGGTAATAGGAACACTATTATGAGGAAGTTGATGGAACTGGGTGAAAAAAAAAACAAAAAAAACAGAAAGAGCGAGATTCGCTTAGAATTCTACCATATGATTAACCCGCTGCAGCCAACAAATTCAGGAAAAAGATAGCATATTTGCAAAAGTCCATGAAACACCGGTAGCTAACATTTGAAAAACACCGTGGGTAAATCAAGATTTAGGAATCAACTCCTGTAATTATGAAAACAACTATTTCAATATTTCATCGTAAATCACAATGTATTCTACAAGCAGAGAGTCCTGATTTTGGTCTGATACGAATAATATGACATCAATGTTTTTGTATGTGAGTCCGTGTAGCAAGTAAAGGACCATTGGAAATCTGAACAACATGAAACTAATGAAGTGGATTGCACTCATACGTTGTTTCAAGAGCCGGTTGCGTGTACTAGGAAACCTTAAAAGTTGACAGCAGCTGATGCTTTTGAATGTAGAAGGAGGCGCGAAAAGTCAATATCCTGAAATTGGTTGAGATCCCTTACATCCATATCAATATATGTGGAACTGAATTTATTGTAGACGAAAATACAATACTGGTCGCTCATCTGACGTCATCAGTTGCTTAAATAAACGAATATTTCTCGTGAATAGTTCTGTGATTCTTGGACTGACATTTACCACTCTTGTCAAACAGTGATACGCACACATAATCGTGTTTCATGCATAGCGCATGAACAATGTAATTGTCGAAGATAACTAACACTGTCGAAGACGTACGTCTAACTGACAACTGATGATGAGTGGCGGAGGGTACTTCTGGTACCAGTAACTGTTCCCCGCTCCCTGTTTCACTCGCAAGTGACACAAGTTGAAGAATGATAGTCGGTAAGCATCATTATTAGCTCTAACTTTTGGATTTTTTTCATTGTGGTCATTTGGCGAGAGATACGCGGGAGGAAGCAATTTGTCTCGAAATTTCAATGTTAAACTTCTCTGTGAAGCACATCTCTCTTGTAACGTCTGCCACAGCAGCTTGTTGAGAAACTCTGTAACGCTCTCGTGCCAACTAAACGATCCCATGACTAAACGCGCCGATCTTGGTTGGATCTTCTCCACATTTTCTGTTAGTCTTACCTGGCAAGGGTCCCAGATTTATGGACGATATTCAAAAATCGGCAGAAAAAGCGCCTTGTAGGCCAGTTCTTTCGAGGCTGAGTTACATTTTCTTATGATTCTTCCTATGGGTCTCATTCTGGAGTCCAGTTCCCCCACTCAGCTTCAGGTCTGTCTGAATAGGTAAGCCCATCTTCATTTATGCTGTATCATAGAGATACGGAAACTTCCATCTTTCGCAACAAATTTACAGGGTGCGGTGCTTAAATCGGGACAAATTTCAGTTTTAGTTTCCCACCATATCGTAGTTCAACCGGAGGCCGCGATTGGCCTTGAAAGCCGTAGGCATCTAGTAAACAATCCGAACCTCAAAATGGCAGAGATGTTACGGACAAGAGTGGAGTACAACCAAAGAGCCGCAATTATCGAAAGCCTTCACGCTGAGCGTGCGGCCACTGAAATAGTTCGATTGTTCAGGTACACGAGACCAACTGTTTACGATATTGTGACCAAGTATACTGCTTCGGCCAAGTCTGGGCAAGGCCCGGTAACCCGGCGAGGGAACTTGATTCGAGGAAACACTTGTCACGAAATGCTGCAGTCATCGAAAATGTTCAAGCGCTGATTTACGAGGACCCGGGGCAATGGCCGAGGAAATTGGCGTCATTACTGAATGTCAGCGAGTGAACAATGCGTGGGATGGCAGAGAAGGAGCTCATACGAGCCACTTAGTCCAAAACTGGCTCTCGGGTAACTCTGACAAGTTCTAGTCAAAGGAGTTCTGACCCCGAATAGCCCGTCTTTGAATCCCTCGATTACTATGTTTGGAGTGTAATCGAGAGAATTATCAATAAGGCGAGGGACCCTAATGTCGCATCTCTAATCACCGCCATCGAAGCAGCATTCTCGGATATAGACAGCGCTGTTTTAAAGAGTGCGTGAGAACGCTTCCGGACAAGATTGGAGGCGGTCATTGTGAAAGGGATTACATGGAGTAATACTACTCTTGAAAGATACCACTACTTCTATTAAAAGGATTTTCATTTTCATTTTATTTTGTTTTAATAAATTTGCTTTAAAAAAGTTTCATTTTTCCGGATTTAAGCGCCGCATCCTGTATTCTTGAGTGCCAGACATGTTTCACATATTCATGTTACCCACCTTCAGTAGTATTCATTTTGTGTCCTGTTCATGCAGCCACCTCTATCCTGTATGTGCTAAATGCGCATGGTGTAAGTTTCTTCCAGTAAATACTTCTTTGCACATAGCCCATACTGTAGAAATCTACACATGCTTGCACTGCTTTTGCCATGGGGGTCACTGTTCACAAAAGCAGTGCAAGCATGTGCAGTTCCCTACGGTATGTTTACAGGAAGAAACCTATACCACACGCTTTTGGCAGATATAGAACAGCAAATGGGCGCTTGAACAGGACACAAAACTGAATACCACTCAAGGTGTCTAACACGAATACGGAATGGTACTTAAGAATAAATTGCAAGGAAAAAAAAAATGGTTCAAATGGCTCTGAGCACTATGGGACTTTACAGCTGAGGTCATCAGTCCCTTAGAACTTAAAACTACTTGAACCTAACTAACCTAAGGACGTCACACACATCCACGCCCGAGGCAGGATTCGAAACTGCGACCGTAGCGGTCGCGCGGTTCCAGACTGTAGCGCCTAGAACCGCTCGGCCACTCCGGCCGGCTAAATTGCAAGAGACGAAAGCTTTGTTATCATTATGATGCGAGGGTTGCCCAGAAAGTAAAGCACCGCATTTTCCTTTTCTCAGCCGAAAACAATGCTACGAATGCGTAGCGTTACGTATGTATTGCTTGAAGTCTGCTGGGTGAGCGCGCCTAGTTTACGTCACCTCCGACAGATGGTGTAGCTGCAGGACAGTTTCAAAATGGCGTCTGTAGGTGATGTACGTTACAAGCAACGTGCCGTCATTGAGTTTCTCACAGCAGAAAAAGAAAACTGTGGGGAATATTCACAAAAGCTTGCGCAAAGTCTATGGAGTACCTGCTGTCGACAGAAGTACAGTTAGTCGCTGGGCAAGGAGGGTGAGGTCATCAGAAGGCGGTTCGGCGGAGCCACACGATTTGCAGCGGTCGGTGAGACCATCGACGACTGTCACACCTGACATGTTGCAGCGAGCTGATGTTCTCATTCGCCATTAAATGATGCCATTCGTGGCAGACATTTTGAGTGCGATGAGGAGGTGATTCACACAGTGAAGCACTGGTTCCGCCACCAGGTAAGGATTGGTACCGACAGGCATACACGCCCTTGTTTCCATCCTGGAGGAAGGCCATAAAACGGCATGGAGATTACGTGGAAAAATAGGGTGCGTAGTTAAAAAACCGTTCTTTCGTGTGTGTAATTCTCATTATCTTCAGTAAAGAACTGCTGAAGAAAAAAATGGGATGTAATCCTTTGTGGGCAACCCTCGTAAAAAATAATTGACGTTTTTATTAGTAACTGAGAAAATGGATGCAAATATTAACTCGTAGGTATTGTTGAAGTGTTGAGTTCTATCTGCAAGGAAGTCTTGAATCAAGTGGCAAATCCAGCCCTACACTCAATAACCTCGCATTTTTTCACCAAACGGAAGTGCAGCACGAATGCCTCGAGTTCTGCAAGATCTCTGTTTGCGAAATCCATGTTGATTATTATAGAGCACATTTCCTTTCTCCATTATTGTAATAATTCCTGGTCATAAATCATGTTCCACAATTTTACAAGAGACTGGCCTCAACAGCATACTCCTCGCGAACAGGCCATGAAGGCCCAAATGTTCCGACCGGCCGCCGTGTCATCCTCAGCCCACAGGTGTCACTGGATGGGGCATGTGGTCAGCACACTGCTCTCTCGGCCGTATGTCAGTTTCCGAGACCGGAGCCGCTACTTTTCAATCAAGTAGCTCCTCAGTTTGCTGCACTAGGACTGGCTGCACCCCGCTTGCCAACAGCGCTCGGCAGACCGGATGGTCACGCATCCAAGTGCTAGCCCATCCCGACAGCCCTTAACTTCGGTGATCTGACGGGAACCGGTGTTACCACTGCGGGAAGGCCGTTGTCACTCAACAGCATAGGCCTATAATTATGTGCATCTGTCCTACCACGTCCCTTGAAAAAGCGAATGGCCTGTGCTTTTTTCCAGTTGTTAGACACCGTTCGTTGCTCCAACGAACTACGACCAGCTACCGCTACAAGGAAAGCAATTTATTTCTCGTAATCTCTATAGAATCTTACAAGCTCCTCAACTGCCCTGATGCCTCTCTGCCATTAAGCGATTGTAATTTCTTTTCTGTTCCGTGATCAGTTATCTCAGTATCTATTTCGTCGTTCGTACGATCACTGAAAGGAGGGACCGTATTACGATTTCTTCTCTCTGGTATCTTCCGCCTCGGTGCCTGTATGGTCACTGACTGACTGAATAGATCATTTCGAACGGCCAAATGAATTTACATAAGAACAAACCCTCTTAGGGTTTTAGTCACATCGGTTTCCAAAAATTTTACTTCAAAAGTCATCGAGTGCTTCTCTCATTTGTCTCCTAACGCCCATTTTTGCTTCGTTCAGCTTTGATTTGTCTGCTAGGTTTTGACTTCCGTCGAATCTGCGATGAAGGTGTCTTTGGTTACGTAGCAGCTTTGTAACACAGCTATTAAACCAAAAGTAGTTCTTTCTCGCCTCTTAAGACCTTGCTCTGGACCATACTTGTCTAAGGCATACTGAACGATGCTTCGTAATATTTTTTCCCGTTTGTGATCCACATCTTCGTCCTCGGCACTGAAAATTAGTTGTTTCCTACTAAGACACTCTGTAATTTGTATCCTGGTTTTGCTAAGTAAAAATATTTTCCTACCTTTCTTAACATTCCTTGTAATACCAAAAGCCCAGATGCTATCATATTCTCATTATCACCGTTTCGTTCCACTACGTTAGCTGATTCGATATGTGATTCGGTTACTTATGAAAGGGCTCTTGTCACGAAAAGTAAACTGTTGGGAAATTAAAAAAAAACTTTATTTTCCTAATATTACTAAATACGACAGATTTTTTATTCTAGTTATTTTGATTCTACTAACCGCTAATAATAACGATGATTAAAAACAACTATGTTGTTTACTTTACATGATAGTGCCTATCAAGGTTGTCAGACAAAAGTCCTTTCATTAAAAAAAGGGCTGACAGAAGCCCATTCATTGAGAAAAAAGTGAGCAGAGAGAAATGCAATTATTGCTTGAGAGTTTATGAAGGCCATTTATTTTACATTAAACATTTTGTACAAAACTGAGATTGCCTTTAACAGATACATGAGAATGAGTTTTTAACAAATACAAATTAACATTAAAGTTTCACATCATTGAATTTCGCAGTTCCTTTTTAACTGTAAGCCACTGAATCACCTTGTCATAAAAGAAACCATGTTCCTCATGGACGAACTGAACGAGCTTCTTTATATCATCCACTTTCTTTTTAGGAATAGGTACTCTTTCAATGTATGCTTTGTGTATGTGTAGAGAAATGCAAGATTGTGTCGGGATAGCTAGTTTGAATGTATTGTAGAGAATGCCACTAATGAAGGCTGATACTGTTTCTTTTCCTTTACTTGATTGCTGCAACGAAAATTCATGGTAGTTAGAAATAGTAAAATATTCTCTCTTTCCCTTCTTTTCAGTTTTGTTTTCTTCTGAAACAGTACCTTTTTATAGAACTGAGGCCATCATTTTTGAAAATTCCAAATTTTTTCTCTTTTTTATCAAATCGGCACTAAACCTTCCCTGTACTGTACACGTTAATGTCGTTTTACATACTTCTTTTATTGTGTAATATCGGTCATATTTCCTTAATTTTCTTTTGACAAAGCCAAAGACTCTGTCACAGGGCAGATAGGAGTGGCCCCTTATGGGCAGTCTGTACACAATCTTTTTGAATCTTGCACTCTCTGCAAGAGAAAATAGGAACCTAATCATTGTGTGACTTTTGTTTTGACCTGTACAGCTATCACTGTACAGGTACAATTCATCAATATTTTCTGGTATATTATCATTTATATATTTCACTACAAAATAGCAAATTTCTATGCTGCCCTTTCCTGCAACCCCTTGGTGGTACAAGCAAAAGGATACTTGTCTAAGGTAATAGACACCCTGAACTGGAATTGTGGACAAAGAAATGTTTGTCATGTAGTCGAAACACAAAAGCACAGCATTACCATGTCCTGCACAGTATTGTTTTGTTTCACGTAACGAAGTATAAAAATTGTTGCCCCGCCTTTTGTATACGAGTATCTGTGCAACATCTACTCGTTTTGCTGTATCATTAAGCTGAGGGTTTTTGATTCGCGTATTAAGCATCTCACACTCACAGCAGGTGTCAATTTGGGCCCTTCCAAATAGGTAGTTAAAATGTTCGTTGAATACCTTATAGCAAAAACTATATTTTACATCACGACAGTGATATTTTTCTAAAAACGGGTTGTACATTTGCTTTACGTTAAGCCTTGCGTGCAAATATCGTATTTCTTTCGAAGAGTAGTGACTAGTTTTTAGGAGGAATGACTTAATGTAGTCTTTTATTTGGTAGGTATAATATTGTGGAAAAGTCTTACGGTTCTCCTGCTGCCCCTCAAATTTCTAGGTGATTCGCCTTTTAAAATTAGCTCTTTCAGTCTTCTAGCTTTTTATCCCCTACGGCATACAAACTCAGAAAGGCTTTTTTGCAAACCTTAGCTCGTTGTTTACAAGCCATAACAAAATGTAAATGGACTCACATGTTCAACAGAATGCGTAGGCTCAGTAAACTCCTCTTCTTTGCCATCTGTGGGGTTAGGTTTCAACCTACACCTTTTACTCTTCACTGGATGGGCTGCTAATGATTGATGCTTGCAAAGCTTTCGCCTCTGCTAATAATGTCAATTTGGTCCTCCTCAGAAAACTTGTTGAAGTATTTCATTCTGCACCTACAAAATGCAAAATAAGTTAGTCCCATTGCTTTCAAAATCAGTTTAAAAATGTAAGACTTAAAGATGTAGGCTAAGTTAGGGCTCACGTAGAACAACAAAACGCAATAAATTGAAGCATAACCTACAACAAAAACCTACAGAACTGTCTAGATCTAAGGTACTTCAAAATAAATAAGTCAACTTACGAGCATGGTGTCCCTGTTTTTCGTGCTTGAGAAACATTCCCTTTGTAATTAATATAGTCATCACCACGGATTATTCCTTTTTTTGTACGGTTTACTTTGTAGTTCTCGATCTTGCGAACTCCTCTTTTACGTTTATTACCTTCCACGACGTCATTAATTTTAGGTTAAAAATATCATTTGAAACTAACCCACAACAATAACAACCACGATGAAGAGAGAGGAATAGAACTGTAAACTACACAGACTACTGAACAGAAACACCTGGTTACCAGACCACTGCTGCCAACCATGCTCTATTTTAGAAAGGGCTCTTGTCATTGACTTAACCGATTCATGTTTAGGTCTGTTTGTAGGCAGTAAGTCTACGACGTTTCATTCCCGAGCTGGTTCTGTGATTATCTGGTCGAAGTAATTTTCGGACAACGGATTCACAATAATGTTTGCATACTAAGACACTCTGCAATTTGTGTCGTGCCACATTCGCTAACTTTCAATAAGCGTTGCTAATCATGGGAACTTCAGCCGGCACCGTGCGTGTAACGCTCGTTGCGTTCACCAGATCAGCCATCCGCTGAAAGCAACTCAGGATGTTCTCAGAACACGAAGCGGCAGGTGTCATTGGTGCCGACTTGTCCCACTATTTCCAGCCGATTGTACACTCCTGGAAATGGAAAAAAGAACACATTGACACCGGTGTGTCAGACCCACCATACTTGCTGTACAAGCAATGATCATACGCACGGCACTGCGGACACACCAGGAACCGCGGTGTTGGCCGTCGAATGGCGCTAGCTGCGCAGCATTTGTGCACCGCCGCCGTCAGTGTCAGCCAGTTTGCCGTGGCATACGGAGCTCCATCGCAGTCTCTAACACTGGTAGCATGCCGCGACAGCGTGGACGTGAACCGTATGTGGAGTTGACGGACTTTGAGCGAGGGCGTATAGTGGGCATGCGGGAGGCCGGGTGGACGTACCGCCGAATTGCTCAACACGTGGGGCGTGTTGTCGCCAGTGGTCGGCGGAAGGTGCACGTGCCCGTCGACCTGGGACCGGACCGCAGCGACGCACGGATGCACGCCAAGACCATAGGATCCTACGCAGTGCCGTAGGGGACCGCACCGCCACTTCCCAGCAAATTAGGGACACTGTTGCTCCTGGGGTATCGGCGAGGACCATTGGCAACCGTCTCCATGAAGCTGGGCTACGGTCCCGCACACCGTTAGGCCGTCTTCCGCTCACGCCCCAACATCGTGCAGCCCGCCTCCAGTGGTGTCGCGACAGGCGTGAATGGAGGGACGAATGGAGACGTGTCGTCTTCAGCGATGAGAGTCGCTTCTGCCTTGGTGCCAATGATAGTCGTATGCGTGTTTGGCGCCGTGCAGGTGAGCGCCACAATCAGGACTGCATACGACCGAGGCACACAGGGCCAACACCCGGCATCATGGTGTGAGGAGCGATCTCCTACACTGGTGATCGTCGAGGGGACACCGAATAGTGCACGGTACATCCAAACCGTCATCGAACCCATCGTTCTACCATTCCTAGACCGGCAAGGGAACTTGCTGTTCCAACAGGACAATGCACGTCCGCATGTATCCCGTGCCACCCAACGTGCTCTAGAAGGTGTAAGTCAACTACCCTGGCCAGCAAGATCTCCAGATCTGTCCCCCACTGAGCATGTTTGGGACTGGATGAAGCGTCGTCTCACGCGGTCTGCACGTCCAGCACGAACGCTGGTCCAACTGAGGCGCCAGGTGGAAATGGCATGGCAAGCCGTTCCACAGGACTACATCCAGCATCTCTACGATCGTCTCCATGGGAGAATAGCAGCCTGCATTGCTGCGAAAGGTGGATATACACTGTACTAGTGCCGACATTGTGCATGCTCTGTTGCCTGTGTCTATGTGCCTGTGGTTCTGTCAGTGTGATCATGTGATGTATCTGACCCCAGGAATGTGTCAATAAAGTTTCCCCTTCCTGGGACAATGAATTCACGGTGTTCTTATTTCAATTTCCAGGAGTGTACATAGTGCGTCTTAAGAACAATGCAGGGAGGGGGTATATTTTTACCGGTCGCCGCTTGGAAACCCAACCACTCCGACCAGAGTAAAGAACACAAAAGGTAGAAATATGAGTTTTCTTCTCAGTAGGCATTCGGTAAAAAATTTCACCTCTTGATTCTGGGGATTCTTCATAGCTGGGAGCCTCTATCTTCACGTTTCTCCTACACCGACCTGCGACTCACCTGATCAGATGACCTTAGAAAGATTTCGGAGTGACTTGAAGTCAGCTACTGGCGGGATTAGGCCTCCTGAGTACGAAGAATTGTCGACCATGACGTCACTGAACTGGAAACCCTACGAAGTTTTGAGCGGAAACCATCACATTTCGCACGCTATAGCATTTAGGGGGTGAGAAGTACTGGAAAAAAAAAAAATGATCGTGTGGCATTGTTGGTAGGGGCGCCCCATCCGGGGAAGTTCGGCTGCCGGGTTGCAAGTCTTATTTCAGGCGACGCTACATTGCTCATCTTGCTCGTTGATGATGATGAGATGATGATGAGGACAACACAACTCCCAGTCCACGACCGGAGAAAATCTCCAACCCGGCCGCGGGAATCGAACCCGAGCGCGCTTCATGGTAGGCAAATATTTTACTGGTCTTTTTCTTCTCTCTGCATTTATTCGTGGACACTTTTTTTTTTTTTTTTTTTGGTACAGAGGGTGTCTAACCCTCTGACCAAACACGTTGAGCTACCGCGCCAGCACTACTCAGCTAAGCAGCTGACAGAAGTACTGGAAAAATCAATACACCCAGAATATCCAGTCCCCAGACTGTCGTGGAAATATGTAGTGCTGATAACATGAGCTGCTCCTATGAAATAGAAGAGTTACGAAGAGAAGCAGAAGTTTTCGCATGTAACAGCACACTTGCTGTCAGAAGGAGTCGGGAAGATGGTGCAAGAGATACAGAGAGGAGGAACGTTAAACAGATCACTGGCTGTAGTTACTGTGATGAGAAGATGTGTATTAATTGGTGTTTCACTTTTGTAGGTACGCCACATGCTGTAATGCACTGATAACGAAGCCATGGAGATTAATGATTTGAGTAGCATACGCGAAGGAATGCTGCATTGTTACGGTTTAGCTGACATAAAGGAACGCTGCACAGTTGGGTTTCAGCAAACGTGAGGGGCTCTGCCGTATGTGAAAGATGAGTTTGAGTTTTATGTGCTGCTTTAGAAGAGTGTTAGTGCTAATCCTCGGGACTGTGATGTAATGATTTTATTATATACATCCACGAATTGCTGATATTTGAATCTACCGCTAAATAGAGAGACAGCACACAAATAATGATAAAATTTTGTTTAAGGTAGCGCGTAAGAATTTAAGCTAACATGTAGGAATAAAACGAGGATTGAGCGAGGTGGCGCAGTGGTTAGCACACTGGACTCGCATTCCGGAGGACGGCGGTTCAATTCCGCGTCTGGCCATCCTGACTTAGGTTTTCCGCGATTTCCCTAAATCGCTACAGGCAAATGACGGGATGGCTGACTTCCTTCCCCGTCCTTCCCTAATCCGATGAGACCGATAACCTTGCTGTTTGGTCTCCTCCCCCCAAACAACAACCCAACCCAATCATGAAACGAGGTAAGGTAAACAACCACCGTAATTTAAGGATGTAGAAAGTAAATTCAACTGACATTGCGCCAATTTCGTATGTGACGAGAGCTAAATTATGTTTTGACCTTTTTGTCACAGATTTGCGATTTCCTGCTTTAAGAGAACCTACAATACGAGTAGCTAGTGACTCATACGAGGATGGCTGGAAGATGAAATTATGGAGACAAAATAGTGCAGTGAAATAACAGGAATGAGTAAGATAATTGGGTACCACAGTAGTCTTGACGTGAAGAACACTACACAGCAATACGTGGGTAACTGAGAGAAGGCTGTTGACAAGGGAAAGGCCACGACGCTAGGATCACAGATTTACTTCAAATTTTGCACACCTTTAGTAGGCCATTACAACAACATAATGTGCAAGTAGTTAGGTGCACTACTCCGGCAATTCCAAGAAAATAGGAAGAGAAGTTTTACGAGGGAATCATGTAACAGCTGTATCTGTGCGAAGCTGCCAAACGCAGTAAGACATTGTGGTCGTATGGTTGGCGTTACCGCTTTGCTAGAGCGTTGTGGACGAAGCGACGGTTCGAACCACGCTAACACTTATTTCTTAAACTAAATTTTTTCCATCACTGATTACATTACTTAAGTTATATGATATTTGAGGAGTAATATAATGAAAAGGAAAGCTCATGTGCATTTTCATGAAGTTGTCATGAATTTCTTGTGTTATTTGACTGATTAATAAATGTAATTAAATTTTCAAGAGCGTGGGACAGGCTTGGAAAGCCCAAGTCGAAACTCGATGCGAACGACATTATTCGCTATCAGTAATATAGCAAGTCACAAGGTGCCAGACCACAAGAGTGATGTAAAATTACTCTCGGCATCACACGTTGCAAGAGGATATTTGTTGTACGCTCATGGAAAACATAAATTAAAATTTAATGTGTTTCTTTCGTTACATTACCTCCCAATAGTCATACAAATTAAATATCATGACGAGTGATGAAAAATAGATTAATAGTGAACATCGAGCGGGAGTCGAACTGTCGCCTTACACACGTTTCGTTTTACGACGTTCAAACGCTAATCACTTGACCACCGTGAACTGTAACGTCCGGCTCCTAAGAACAGATACATAAGTCACATAATAGACGCGTAAAACATCTCTTGCGATTTTCACGAAATTTCCACGGTAGTGCACCTTTTCGTGGCCTACTAAAGGGGTTCAAAGTTTGAAGTAAATCTGTGATCCCAGCGTCGTGATCTCCGCTTTTGCGTATCGACAGACATCTCTGGCATACTTTCCCTTCTAGTGCATGAAATCGAGAGATAACCGCGAGAATAATTAATAACATAACCTCATCTGAGCTCCCAACCAAAAGAATTTTGTAATGTGTTGCAGAACTCCTATCTTAAAAAGTAATTGTAGTGCTGGAAACTGCTAGATTTAGTAAGAGGGTAATTCAAATCTGAAAAAAATGACGTAGCAAAAAGTAAGAGTTGATATTAACTTTGCAAATGAACTTTAAGTGAATGGTCAAGTAAATTCCTCGAAAGTAAAAGTGACGCAAACTGAAGTAATATTAAACTCATCTACAATAGCGGCGGAAAAAATGTATATTGATTGCAAAAGTTTTTGGAAATATATTTGTAGTTATGTGAAATGTATTAACTAATGGGTGCTTTGTAAATCTATTTGAGGTCACTCTGATCACACTATAGAAGAAGGTACAAGAGGAAAGCAGACGGGCGACGTAACGAGAGAATGGATGTGTGTTGAGCCACGGGAGAGTAGACATCCCTCGTACACTGGAAACATGAAGGACTGTGTCAGTAGGCTGGACAGCTGTAGCACACGTCTGAAGTCATCGCCTGCCACTTGGAACCGCTGCCCGTGACGACCACGGACCAGCAGTTTACTGGTCGACAAGAGCAGGGGAAGCTGGCAATGCAAGCCGACTCTTGTAGAGACCGCCAGAAACCCAGCGGTTCCACAGCCCCGCCTCCACCCACACGAACGACCACCAGCCGCACCAACTGGATACGCATTGCTCATGTTGCTATTAACTTTACATAACCTGTCGACTAACTGCTGCAAATTATCCAGACAATATCATACTGTGTTTCTATGCTTAAGCAACAATGAGACTTTGATTACATACTGAATAAACTTATTACGTTTAGAGTTAGAGCATATGTCTGACCACTTTCTTCCGCTAACTCTGGCCACAGTTCGCAATGCTGACTATAAAATGACAATAACCGTTTCATGTTTACAGACACTGTTTCAAATTACCCCAGCGCATGCATTTAAAATTTTGATGTGCTTCCGCCTATCTGTGATCTGATCACGGATATCGACTTACATAGATTAAGGTCACCGACCCTGCGGGCAACTGAACTTCAGTTTGTCTGTTTGTGTGTGTGTGTGTGTGTGTGTGTGTAGGTGTGTGTGTGTGTGTGCGCGCGTGTGTCTGTGTGTGTGTGCGAGGGAGAAAAGGAGATAGAGTCAATATGGAAAAACATTACACTATGGACGATCTTGCATCACAATAATCTTGTCTTATGTCGAACTAGGGCCCATCTGCTACAATGAAATGAACGTATTACAATGAACAGTGATTGCCGACATTAAACATGTACTGTCGTCCCATGACTGTAACATTGCACTTCTCGTGCGGCAAACCAGTTGTACCTTGAACCGACGTCAGCTTGTGCGATGCTTTCTCAGGGACGACGCTTTCGTACTTTGTGTATTTTGTATAATTTTTGTGGAGTAGAGACTGACTTCTAGGTCTTACGAACGAACTTTATCATTGAACTGTGAACTTCTGTTACTTTTGTCTTACGTAATCATTCCTTCTTTTGGAGAATCTACGTGTACAAATGCCAAACTCCACAATGCTGTAATTTAAAACAGAACACACAAATCCAAATCTTGTTGCCGGCCGAAGTGGCCGAGCGGTTAAAGGCGCTGCAGTCTGGAACCGCAAGACCGCTACGGTCGCAGGTTCGAATCCTGCCTCGGGCATGGATGTTTGTGATGTCCTTAGGTTAGTTAGGTTTAACTAGTTCTAAGTTCTAGGGGACTAATGACCTCAGCAGTTGAGTCCCATAGTGCTCAGAGCCATTTGAACCAAATCTTGTTTACAGACTGTACTTCATTTCCTATACAGTGACACAAGCATATTCTTATACCGAAATTTGAATTTGTTAGTTGTGCTGAAATAAATAATATTCGATGCGAACTCATTATTCTTTGTATACTGATTTATGTAAATTTTGTATCATGTATCTGTTTGAATTTTGAATTATTTTATGTTGCTGTATGTGAATGACTTTTGCCTATGTTATACTGTGTATTTTATTATATGGTGACGTAAAATCAAGTTTTTTCATGCTGCTGTATTTTGTATTTCTTACTAGAGGGTGAATGAGGCCGACATCAGAAAATCGTAGGGGGTGAGAAAGAGAATCAATCGAAGTTTAAAAGATGGAATGGATAAACGATGACTGAGCAAGGAACGTTATTTTATAAGGTTTTTAAAGTCTTTTAGTGGGAATGTTTAGTACCAGAAAATTATTTGTGATGTTAGTTTTAAAAACGAATGAATGAGTGCAAACTGGTACAGTAATAGACCTGTCGTGATTGTTAAAGAACAAATTCTATTTACGGCAGAAGAGTAGGAGAATGAATGTCTTATGGCTTGATAGATTAAGTAGGGTATTAACAATAAAATGTGATATGTGTAGCGTTGCCAATATCCACACCCTAAACAGTGTCTCAACTGAGAAAGTAATCCAGACGTTACGTAGTCCCTTATTTTCTTAAATGCACTTTCGCTTTTGCAAGCTTTGAGCACAACTTCATTGGAATAAATTACAAAAAGAAACAGAGACAGACGGGAGACGTGATGTTACGCAATCACTATTTCCGAAACTGTCCCATAAGGAATATAAAATCAGAATATGAAGGCGCATCAGATCAGAATAATTAATAAAAACTGAGAAATGTAATGCATATC
The DNA here is from genome assembly GCF_023864345.2 of Schistocerca serialis cubense. Classification (NCBI taxonomy): domain Eukaryota; kingdom Metazoa; phylum Arthropoda; class Insecta; order Orthoptera; family Acrididae; genus Schistocerca; species Schistocerca serialis. The sequence goes on from NC_064642.1 coordinate 743,964,346, forward strand.
AGAACCAGTGATGTCAATAATTAATTAACGTAATTTACATTTTTATTCGAAATTGCGTGGTTTATATAAGTAAGAGGACTTTGCAAGCACGATGGGATGAGGGGACAGTGTTCTGAGAAGGAGTGGAGTCACGTGGACAGACAGAGGAACCTCGCCCAAAGGAGTTCTCAGAAGGACAGGCCGGGAGGGGCGCGCGTAGTCGTCACGCATTCCAGTGGACTTTCTTTTGTGCTGCCGTCACTAGACACGGGTCGCATCAGTGCTGCGTAAGGCCTCCAGCAGCAGGCGTTTTACAGCTCACAACTGGAAACAGAAGAAACACTGTTTTTAGCAAGGTCCAGGAAGGCAATATTGTGCACGAAATGTGCAAATCTGTGCTTATCTGGAACGCACCGGGCGCTGTAGATAACATCTGAAACACGCAGCTTTGGGGGCCTTTGAAATCGAAGGACACCACCGTACGTTGACTTTAGGTAACACGAGAACTTTCAGGATTGGCTAATGTAAATAAACAGGAAATTAGGAACTCGACTGTGCTCTCGAGGACTCATCTCATTGACCACAGAGAAAATTATAGAGAGAGTGACATGCTATTTTGCAACACTAAACGGTAGGACTCACGTCACTGGTTAACGACTTAAAGAAAAACTCGGGGAATGTAACCAGTGTCTTGCAAGGAATATTTTTTTCCCGTTTGGCGCTGAGAACATCCGTAGGCAAGTCAATCGCAATAGAATAAAGAACGCAAACCGTAGAAATACGAGTTTTCCTTTTAGCAAGCACTTGGTACAATATTTTTTCATCTCTTAATTATGGGACATCTCCATTGCTTGGACTCTTATCGTCAGACTTCTCCTACAGCGACCTGCGATGCCTCCTAATCGGATGAGCTCAGGGACTTAGGAAGACTTCGGAAGGACTTCAGATTAGCTGCTGCCGAGGGTCGTTGCTGCGACTGATTCTGCAGCCGTTTCAGCCTCTCCTTACAAATCGATACTGTGAGGCAGGGCAGAGACCTTGAGGTGACCTGTAGAGACATAAAGTCATTTTTACAAATATTCAAAATACCTGAAGCTTCACTATGAGATCTTGTTTCAGATACAAGTGAGCAATTTGCTTCCAACTCCGGTCACAGATGCATCACATCCTTTCTCTAGTATATCGATCTTCCATACTAACATCATGACAATCACGGTGCAGTTTCAAGACTGCTATTGCCTCATTTTATATGTAATTACTAGGATCTTATCCCATTCCCTTTTATGAGTTGTGCCAAGGTTGTACTTAAATATTATTATTGCTTGGCATATGTTTTGAAGGGCTTATTTCAATAGTGGTACAAGTCCAGTTTTGTTCGTTCGGAGACACAGAGTCCTAATGTTAAAAGAGCGCTGATAAATCTTTAGTTGAGATACCAGAAATATTCAAGTATATATTCAAGTATACTTGTACTACTATTGAAATAATCTCATTTATGAGTCATTTATGAGTCGCTTTATCGTAATAAACCGAACTAACTGTGATTATTGTTTCATTTAGTGCTTAGTGAAATCCGAATTCATCATAGTAGATCGTGTATAATTAATTCATGTCGGATCATAGGTCCCATTAGCATACTTCCAGACTGTTAGACAACCCGTCAAAATACAAAAGGAGCATACGGAAAACACTAATAAGAATAAGGGACAGGGTTGTAGGACATGTATTAAGGATTCATGGAAACAATTCTATGGAACTAGAGGGAGCTGTAGAACGTAAAACTTAAGAGAAATGCAGACTTTGAAACGCATACAACAAATAAGTGAGGACGTAGATTGCAGGTGCCACTCTGTGATTAAAGTTTAATACAGGAGAGGAATTCGAGGTGAACCGCATCAAACCAGTCAGAAAACTGATGACTGGAAAAAAAGGCTAAACACTGGAGATATTAGTGAAAGAAGTTTTAGTTCTCAGCCTTCGAAACTCAGCCTTCGAAGAAGGGATCAAGAATATGGAATGAATAATTAGAAAAAGAAACAATAGAGAAAAAGGAAGCATGTTTAAAATACTGTCAAAAAAGAACGCCACAATTAAAAGCAGAATATAACACAAAAAGAGAATTGCTAATTGACAATGTAAAAAAACAACAATTTGGGGTAGATACACTATGTGATCAAAACTATCCGGACACCTGGCTGAAAATGACTTACAAGTTAGTGGCGCCCTCCACTGATAATGCTGGAATTCAATATTGTGTTGGCCCATCCTTAGCCTTGATGCCAGTATCCACTCTCGCAGGCATACGTTCAGTCTGGTGATGGAACGTTTTTTGGAGATTGTCAGCCCATTCTTCACGGAGTGCTGCACTGAGGTATCGATGTCGGTCGGTGAGGCCTGGCACGAAGTCGACGTTCCAAAACATGCCAAAGGTGTTCTATAGGATTCAGGTCAGGGTTCTGTCCAGGCCAGTCCATTACAGAGATGTTATTGTCGTGTAACCACTCCGCCGCAGGCCGTGCATTATGAACAGGTGCTCGATCGTCATGAAAGATGCAGTGGCCATCCCCGAATTGCTCTTCAACAGTTGGAAGCAAGAAGGTACTTAAAACATCAATATAGGACTGTGCTGTAATAGTGCCACGCAAAACAACAATAGGTGCGAGCCCCCTCCATGAAAAACGCGACCACGCCATAATATCACCTCCTCCGAATTTTACTGTTGGTACTACACAAGCTGGCAGATGACTTTCACCGGGCATTCGCCATACCCACAACTTGCCATCGGATCACCACATTGTGTACCGTGAATCTTCACTCCATACAATGTTTTCCACGGTTCAATCGTCCAATGTTTATACTCCTTATACCAAGCGAGGCAACGTTTGGCATTTGCCAGTACGATGTGTGGCTTATGAGCAGCCGCTCGACCATGAAATCCAAGTTTTCTCACCTCCCGCCTAACTGTCATAGTATCTGCAGTGGATCCTGATGCACTTTGCAATTCCTGTATGATTGTCTGAATAGATGTCTGCCTATTACACATTATAATGCTCTTCAATTGTCGGCGGTCTCTGTCAGTCAACAGACGAGGTCGGCCTGTACTTTTTTGTCCACTTCACTATCATATCGGAAACAGTAGACCTAGGGATGTTTAGGAGTGTGGAAATCTCGCGTATATACGTATGACACAAGTGTCACCCAACCACCTGACCACGTTCGAAGTCCGTGAGTTCCGAGGATCGCTCATGATGTCTAATGACTACAGAGATCGCTGATATGGAGTACCTGGCAGTAGGTGGCAGCACAATGCACCTAATATGAAAAACGTAAGTTTTTGCGAGTGTCCGGATTCTTTTGATCGCATAGTGTATACAAGGAAATGGAGAAAAAGCAATTCCTTGTAAAGCAATTAAATATTTAATCTGACAAAGAAATGTTACATTAAACATTAGTAAATTCAATGAAAACTAGTGGTATGAAAATCGTAAAGAGTTGTGGTGTGACGAAAATTTAATTGGACAAGCTGAAATGTATGATGGTGGAAAAAGGAAAAATCTGTTAATATTAGCATAAATAAAAGAAACTTAGTGAGAAACAGAAAGACGGCTAGTATAGATGGCATTAACAACGAGCTGTAAAAATATGGCGAAAATCTCCTTAAACTGAGGTTTTTACATGGCTTTCTGTCAAAGCATTTGACAAAGTAAACTGGTTAATGTAACAAGCAAATGCAATTTCGTAATGGGTAATAGGGAGCCAAGAAATACTTGTACAGTGAAACTCAATTTGTAGTAATAACAGGGAACAGAATACGTAAGGAATGGCTCAGTGAGATTCTGGAAGGTACCGACAGCGATGTGGAGCAATGCTGACTAGGGCTGCGCTCAATTTCTCTGTTGATCGAGGTGGTCCCACAGATTACCGACTGAGTTTCAATCCGAGGATCTAAAATGCTTAAAAGTGCCGATATGGATGCTGGGTAAATATTTAATAGTCACTAGATGTAAGGCAATTGCTTCGAATACACTCATCTTTATAATATCTGGAAGAGGTTACAAAATCAAGAGTAGCACAGTGATGGTATCTAATAGACAAACAAGAAAACACAGTAAGGCGTGGATGAAACAGAGATACCAACTGAAGGAGGACAACTTCATATGTGTAGCAGGGGGTCGTGTGAATATGACATATTCTAAAATGAAAATAAGTGCTCAAGCCGTGACATAATGCCTAATGTAAAATGTGGCCAACAGGTGGCGCTGGTAGCATCGTGTCTATAGCATTCAACGCATGAGAAAAATGTAATTTAAAATACAGCGAAGACGTAAAAGAACGGTCAAACGTATGTTGAGGCACGGCAATCGAAATAAAATGTGAAAATGTACCAAAAAGGACATAGCTCGTGTAAAATTGCTAAAACACCGTGAGTAGGTATAGTGGAGGGGGGGAGGGGGGAAGGGACGACGGAGAAATGTCAGCGCAGTGAAGAAGTATAAATTTGCAAAAAAGCAAAAAATATAAACTTTTTTAAAAGCAAAATTATCTTATATGTAGGATATACAATAATGTAAAGGTTAAAATAGGACACCATCACAAATTAAAATGACAGTGCATATTTGGCACAAGTGCCTGTAAACAGGTAGCAGGCTACAAACAAATACAACAATGCTTTTCATTATAGTTAAGTACAGTATGAAGGAACAAGGGCTGAACTAGTACATTAGTAATCTAGTGCTTTTGCAAAGGAATACTGAGCCAAAGCCTGTAAGTTACAATGTGCAGAACTATGGGAAGTTGGACAAGCCATAGGCAATAGCTGCAGAATAGGAAGAACACTCCATAACAACAGGAAAAATTAAGAGGCACTGCATATACGCGCAAGTATCAGTAATAGTGGCATTGTATCGTGAAGTGCATGACGAAACATACAAACTTATTAAGGAATTTTAAGAGGAAGCAAATTTAATTTCTTCAGTAGCGGATAAGGCAATTGCTTTTCCTTTCCGTGCTACCTGTGGAAACAGTTACATAATCTGCAAGCTAAGCTGCAACCACTGAGCTGCATTCTACGTGGACAACACAACCAACAAGCTGTCTGTCCATATGAATGGCCACCGACAAACTGTGTCCAAGAAACAATTGGACCACGTCACTCCTGAGCACACTGCTCAACACGGCGTTCTTCTTTTTATGTCTAACCTCCCGACTGCACCTGGCTGACCTAAACGCTCTCCACCTCGCCCACGCACACTCCCCAGCAGCACTTCAACGTCCCCCACCCATACCCTGCTATCCCTCCCCCTCCCCGCCCCAGCCACCACCATACCATCATCCTGTTGCCTCTCCCATCATTCGCAATTGCTGCTGCTCGTAGTCTGGCTTCAGCTGCTAGAGATTATGGTCTTGTGTGTGTGTGTGTGTGTGTGTGTGTGTCAAATGGTCAAATGTGTGTGAAATCTTATGGGACTACTAAGGTCACCAGTCCCTAAGCTTACACACTACTTAACCTGAATTATCCTAAGGACAAACACACACACCCATGACCGAGGGAGGACTCGAACCTCCGCTGGGACCAGCCGCACAGTCCATGACTGCAGCGCCTCAGACCGCTCGGCTAATCCCGCGTGGCTGTGTGTGTGTGTGTGTGTGTGTGTGTGTGTGTGTGTGTGTGTGTGAGAGAGAGAGAGAGAAAGAGATAGAGAGAGAGAGAGAGAGAGAGAGAGTTGCGTTTGCGCGCGCGGCCTTCTAGGCCGAAATCTTACTTTGTGACAGTCTTTTTTTTTTTTGTTCCTATCTGCGACTCAGCATCTCTGCTATCTGGTGAGTAGCAACTACTCTTTTCATAGTATTGTTACTTTCCTTTCTCTTTCTTTGTTGAGAATTTAAAAACCCATTGCACGAGTGGTGTTTTGGGTGTATCCATCAGACAGCGCAACTTGAACGACTATGTCAGATTTCTTCCCAACAGCGTCATCTTCAAGTTGTAATTTGACAAGAATATTGAACATGGGCAACCAGTAAGCTCGATTGTGACCGCTAGGATAGTTTCAATCTACGCGTAAACGAAATCCTTTTTTTTGGGGGAAGGGGGGGGGGGGGAGTTTATAATAAACACCTAAGATTACATTAGAGCCCTCCCTCGTAACTGTCAGATCTAGGAACTTTAAGCATCTAGCTCAATCGTAAATGTCTAGCATGCGTTTCACCATATACCATAGCAAAGTCCACAATATCGTCTTGCTGCCTTGGTAAAGCTGACAAATACACTCCTGGAAATTGAAATAAGAACACCGTGAATTCATTGTCCCAGGAAGGGGAAACTTTATTGACACATTCCTGGGGTCAGATACATCACATGATCACACTGACAGAACCACAGGCACATAGACACAGGCAACAGAGCATGCACAATGTCGGCACTAGTACAGTGTATATCCACCTTTCGCAGCAATGCAGGCTGCTATTCTCCCATGGAGACGATCGTAGAGATGCTGGATGTAGTCCTGTGGAACGGCTTGCCATGCCATTTCCACCTGGCGCCTCAGTTGGACCAGCGTTCGTGCTGGACGTGCAGACCGCGTGAGACGACGCTTCATCCAGTCCCAAACATGCTCAATGGGGGACAGATCCGGAGATCTTGCTGGCCAGGGTAGTTGACTTACACCTTCTAGAGCATGTTGGGTGGCACGGGATACATGCGGACGTACATTGTCCTGTTGGAACAGCAAGTTCCCTTGCCGGTCTAGGAATGGTAGAACGATGGGTTCGATGACGGTTTGGATGTACCATGCACTATTCAGTGTCCCCTCGACGATCACCAGTGGTGTACGGCCAGTGTAGGAGATCGCTCCCCACACTATGATGCCGGGTGTTGGCCCTGCGTGCCTCGGTCGTATGCAGTCCTGATTGTGGCGCTCACCTGCACGGCGCCAAACACGCATACGACCATCATTGGCACCAAGGCAGAAGCGACACTCATCGCTGAAGACGACACGTCTCCATTCGTCCCTCCATTCACGCCTGTCGCGACACCACTGGAGGCGGGCTGCACGATGTTGGGACGTGAGCGGAAGACGGCCTAACGGTGTGCGGGACCGTAGCCCAGCTTCATGGAGACGGTTGCGAATGGTCCTCGCCGATACCCCAGGAGCAACAGTGTCCCTAATTTGCTGGGAAGTGGCGGTGCGGTCCCCTACGGCACTGCGTAGGATCCTACGGTCTTGGCGTGCATCCGTGCGTCGCTGCGGTCCGGTCCCAGGTCGACGGGCACGTGCACCTTCCGCCGACCACTGGCGACAACATCGATGTACTGTGGAGACCTCACGCCCCACGTGTTGAGCAATTCGGCGGTACGTCCACCCGGCCTCCCGCATGCCCACTATACGCCCTCGCTCAAAGTCCGTCAGCTGCACATACGGTTCACGCCCACGCTGTCGCGGCATGCTACCAGTGTTAAGACTGCGATGGAGCTCCGTATGCCACGGCAAACTGGCTGACACTGACGGCGGCGGTGCACAAATGCTGCGCAGCTAGCGCCATTCGACGGCCAACACCGCGATTCATGGTGTGTCCGCTGTGCCGTGCGTGTGATCATTGCTTGTACAGCCCTCTCGCAGTGTCCGGAGCAAGTATGGTGGGTCTGACACATCGGTGTCAATGTGTTCTTTTTTCCATTTCCAGGAGTGTATTATCTATGTATCTGAGATAAAGTACAAGATTCTTATTGAAATTTATTTTCTACTTCCTTAATAAAATGACCGCTAGCACACCAGAAAGGGAGCTATCCATAGCTAGCAGTAGCTCTGTTTGGTAGTAAATCTTACCACTGAAACGGTGAGTTTGGTAGCGAGGGAATACGCTAAAATCAACCTTGTGCTCTACGACACAAACCCACGTGCACCGTGAGCTGTGTGACATATTGCATTATCCTACTGGTAGATGCCACTGTGTTGAGGGAACAACAAACTGCACGTAAGACTGGACTGGTCCCCAAGGACAGATGCATACATGTGTTGATTCATTGTGCGTTCGAGTTTGACGAGATGACTCGGCGACATGAAAACCGTTCCGGCTTGGATCCTTCCTGCGATTACTGCAGGGGCGTAAAACGTGATTCATCGGAAAAGCCCACCTGTTGCCTCTTCTTTTGCGGTAATGACGTGCAAAGTGCACCGTCCGTCGATGAAGAACAGCGATCAGCGTGGCTGCATGAAGCGCGCGCCTGCCGCAGTGACCCACATGCAGCAATGTTCGCAGAACTCTCGCTGAGGATACACTGTTGGTAGCGCCTTGGCTCATCTAGGCTGTCAGTTGCTCAACAGTTATGCGTCTATTCCCCCGTACACATCTCCGCAGCATTTTTTCCCCCTCTGTGATCTACGGGCCGTGATGCTGGACTGTTGACTCAGTTTTGGATAGTAGCATTTTGCCACGCATGGTGTACTGTAACCACGGAGGCGCGCGAACAGTTTACAAACTTTCGGAAATACTTTCACCCTTCGCCCAAAAGCCAGTGATCGTAACCTTTTGGACGGCAGATGAATCGCTGTTTTCGCATTACGACAACGAGTGCCCTGTTTTGCGCGTCCACTGGACACGCTTTATGTCCCCTCCGGTGCTAAAACTGCCACCTACTGTCTGTGGGTGTTTACTACACGTCGACGTCGAACAGGGGCCACAGCCACATTAATGTGAGAGCATTGTGTATAAATGAGATGACTGAAAACTGGAATGGGGTGACAAAATTCAGCAAACGAATAAATTAGATAAAGACCTTTCAAGATAAAAAATAGTAATGTACGCTGTCGAACGGGCTGTAATAGCAACTTGAAAAGAATAATTATAAACAACCTTTTTAAATTAAACCAGTTCGGTCAAAATTATAGTTTCGAAACATCAATAGACAAAAACAAAAGCAATAGCTTTTGAAGAAAAGCTAAAAAAAACAAAATGATCGAACAAGTAGGCCATTTTAACTATCTGGGCTGCTACATTTCTTTTGAGCATGATGAAGATACAAAAAATTAAACAGCAGAATTTCTTAATATCTGTAGAACAATTAAGAGAATGTTAAACGAAAATAAAACTAACGAAGTCCATCTGGAATATTGGCTGTTCCACTACTATTTTACGAGTCTGAGGCTTAGGTAGCAAACAAAGAAGACATAAATCCTCAGATCAAAGGGCGTAAAATGGTCGCTAGATTAAGAAGCGAAGATATTACAGTAGAAATGAGCCTAGAATATTTGTAATAATAGCATAAGGAACATGTAAACAGAATGCAACAAGGCAGTTATGCTAAAACCGTGTTGCAGTATATACTCAAAGGTGTACCGGATTTAAGCCGTTCCAGGAAACGATGGCGCTAAAAAGCTGAAACTATTATAGATTCCTCGAACCTAGTCCATGAATATAGATGACGATAGTGATGGTGGTGACAAAAACGTCTAACTTTCTGTAGACATGCGGTGGCACTGGTTGTGTCTCTTTCTCCATACTCCTTTGTTTGCTTCCTGGTTGGCGTCTACCCGTCCAATGAGGACTGATTTACGATGCACAGTGATCTCTCGTTTAACATGTTGAAATGCCGGTGCTTGTCGAGGACATTACCTTGCCTTATTCTCGTCATTATTTGAAGAGTCGATGCACCGGAAGAAGCTGAAGTTTCACATCTGTACAGATGGTGTTGCGGTAGTTGCCGATTTGTCTGGAGGGTGGATCCACATGGAAAAATGTTGACTAGAGGGGATGGTTCAAATGGCTCTGAGCACTATGGGACTCAACTGCTGAGGTCATTAGTCCCCTAGAACTTAGAACTAGTTAAACCTAACTAACCTAAGGACATCACAAACATCCATGCCCGAGGCAGGATTCGAACCTGCGACCGTAGCGGTCTTGCGGTTCCAGACTGCAGCGCCTTTAACCGCACGGCCACTTCGGCCGGCGACTAGAGGGGAAATCTGATATTTCCCAAAGGGCAGTGTTAGCTAATGCATGCGACCAAAACGAACTGTCAATGCCTGAGGAGGGCCCAATTGCAGTGGAATGTCTGAGGGTGAAAATTGTCACTTCCGCGTCTTGAGGCAAATACAACTCGACAAGGTGGACCCTTTCGCCACCAGCCCTTTCAGGAATATCTTGGGTATTAGTGAACCACTTCAGCTGTATTCATTCCTTCATTAGCGGATCACTAGCGGTTTCGTGGCACTAAATGCCACGTCTTCAGGTGACCATCTGTATAACAATTCACCATTCGTGTATCCCCCAAAGCGCATCAATAGGCAAGCTGCTTACTGCCCTCCCGTCAGTATGACACAGTAAGCGGCCGCATCATGGACCGGAGAAGCGGTAAGTGCGGTTTCCAAGTTCTCCTATTTACTTGTCGGGTTTGGTCTAGGTAGAATAACCCTCCATTGTTAAGTGTTTCGTTTGTTTTCACCTTAACAATGGCTCACTATGGTATGATTTATTTGGAACCCATCCACCATACTGGAATGCGGCTGTTTTATTCTATGACATACAGCCTCTTAGCGGTGTTTTGTTTTGACGGGCAACGAATGTTGTGTTCAAACTTCCGAGTTTTTCAAAAATGGTTCAAATGGCTCTGGGCTCTATGGGACTTAACATCTATGGTCATCAGTACCCTAGAACTTAGAACTTAAACCTAACTAACCTAAGGACATCACACACATCCAAGCACGAGGTAGGATTCGAACCTGCGACCGTAGCACTCGCGCGGTTCCTGACTAAGCGCCTAGAACCGCTCGACCACCGCGGCCGGCGAGTTTTTCAGCTCTATTGTTTTACTTGTATGAGTACTAACATTTTAATGCTCTAATGGAAAGGTTGTTAATAGATTTAAATTTTTTTGAAAATCTTAAAATAATTTACCGTACCTGTGTAAATCTCAGTGTTGTTATTCCTTCTGGATTAACGTTATACGGATGTTCACCTTAAGATGTGCTTTTAATGCCACGAAACATGTAGTGATCGGATAATAAAAGACTAAACACGGCCGAAGCCGTTTACTAATACCAGAGATGACTTCTCACAGCTGTGGCTGTCCTACCTACAAACTTTCCTACAACTTTCAGAAATACGTAGCTCAGTAACATGTGAAGGGCCTATATATCCCCAAAGAAGAGAAAGGGCAGTACAGTTTGAGTATGGTGTTCTAAGGGGCCTGATCAGCAAAAAAGTGATATTGGTGAACACGACATGGTTATTTTTAATCGTGTTTACCTGGCATATCTTGAAAACGACTGCTTGAAGGTGAGTGGTGACTGAAACAAGTGCAGAATAGCATGTACCATGGACGGATGCTTACTGCTTCATTTCCATCTACATCAGAATAGTCTCTAAATAAATCATTGCTAAAAAGTTTGAAACGTCTGTCTGGGACACTAGCACATTCTACATCACAATCTACAGTGCCCTCTTGTGTGACATTATATCGTTCGTATTCCATTTCATTATTAATTTAAATTTTATTATTATTATTATTATAATTTATTAATTTAAAATATTCGCTTTTGCTCGGTCACTCTTTCGCTGTGCTACATTTTGGACAGGAAGTGAGAAAATAAACGAACTTCTCACATTGTCAGCATATATTTCTAGTTCCTTTTCAGAGTCGCATGCATCTTATGGTCCTAGTACCTGACTGTTGCTTTTCTGTCTCGATTCTTCGATACTGGTCTGTTTTTAAGCAGTAATTTTTTGATTTTTGTTGGGATCACGCGTGCCGTATTTTAGGGCAGAACTATTACGTAAACCCGGTTTATTAACTCGGGAATGGTTTCGTAATTTTAATCGACGTCAGTTAGTTAATTACTTAGTTACATGTTGCATAGATCATTTGAATCATTGTCTTAGCTAGACAATGCTGAACGAGTCATAGTGTTATCACTAATGAACACCATATTTTACCCTACTGATGTAGATTTTGCGTTTTTTAATTTTATTTTAAGTAACTTCTTTCTACTTGAGGCAACCAGTTTTGAAATATAAATTCGTCCTTGAAATAAGAGGAGTTGTCCAGGAGAAATGACTTTATGTTATTATAAGTCTTGCTTTGCTACCTGTCAGATATTTTATGTTATTGACAGAAGATCAAATGGTTCAAATGGCACTAAGCACTATGGGACTTAATATCTGAGGTCATCAGTCCCCTAGAACTTAAAACTACTTAAACCTAACTAACCTAAGGGCATCACACACATCCATGCCAGAGGCAGGATTCGAAACTGCGACCGTAGCAGCAGATCGGTTCCGGGCTGAAGCGCCTAGAACCACTCGGCCACAGCAACTGGCGACAGAAGATGAAAAATTTTTGTTGCTATATATTCAAATCCTTTGTCAGCCATTGTCAGTTTGAAAACGAGGACCGAAGTACATTTTTTCCTCCAGTGTTGCAGGTATGGACACCACTGTTCTCAAACTGTGATGTATTATCAATGATGAATTTAGTCTGCGAATACATGCATTGTGACGGTCTGGTTAACGCACCTAACTGCTTGAAAATGTTCCCTCATAACGACCGCGGGTGAACATCACATATTGACTTTAGTGCTCGTTTCTAAATGGTGAGTTACCCCAGTAGTGTTACAGTTGTATTGAATTGGTTCTAGGTTATTAAAAAGGGTATCGTTGCTTTTGCATTGACACGTAAGCGTGTTTGTACGAATGTCTGTTTTCTGTGCTTGTGTTTCCGTGCATTCCCCTACAGCTACTATTCATTAATTTTGTTTCTTTTGTCATGTTCTCTCGAAAACTTTAATATACCCTTTCTCCTTTCCTCTAAAAACGCTGGGCAGTTACCGCTCCACACTGGGTGGTCATATGAGCAATTTCCAAAGATGTATGGCCATGGCGGGAACCGTATGACTGCGCCTCTACTTCCCACAGGCTGCACTGCTGTTGCATTCTGCAGCGCTGTGACCAAAACTCCGGCATTGGTAAAACCGCATCGGAGCCGCTGCATAAAGTCTTGAGCTGAATAAATCCCGCTTTGATCTATTAGGGACGATGGTCAAATCGAATGTTAGAGCGGAAGAGCTAATCATCAAAAGCACTATATTCACACTAACATATTGTTTTCACTTCAGTTACATCTTTCAGTTTTCAGTTTCCATGACTTTGCAATTCACACGTACCCGTGTCAGTGATCCCTCTACAATTTCCGCGTCCTTCGTGAAGTTTCGATCATAATCGTCCAATTCAGAAGTCGTGTAAGTCATTTCACTGTTCTAGGAACGCATTCTGAGATGTTGTTGACGGAAATCCTGATGCGACTTCTTTACGTTTCATACTTTCTGACACTCGTACTCCAACACCGAAACCAGCCTTTAATTTCCCCCCCCCCCCCCCCCTTGCTTTCCCAGGAATGCTTATCTGTCGAGCTCTCTTTACTGTAGAGATGCTGATACTTGGGGCTTACAGTAACGTTTGAGAGATATTTTCTTTGAATAAATACATAAATCTATAAACAGATAACTGGAAATATGTAAACTGAAGTTCAGCAATAACAGGTATTCACTGAAACGAAAAATCAACAGTGTTGGTAAGCCTGATAAAATTGAAGTACGTAGGTTGCCCGTAGTGATACGTGTTGATACCTACTTCATCTTAGCTGCCACAGACTCTGTGAGCACATAGACTGTGAGCACATAGATATCCCTGATGTATACAGACAGTCACTGAAACAAAGAGTAGAAGCAGGAAACTAAATGAAATTTATCGGATTCAGAGGGTATGTGATGTCACTGCAATGATTACAAAATCAAGTCGAATTTACATTTCCTATTTATTTCATTTATAAGTAACTAGTATTTCTGTATTCCTTAATTTCCATGAACATTTTTGTACTCCCTTCTTTCATCCACAAACTAAAGTATTTCTTCTGTTACCCATGGATTCTTCGAAGTTAACTTCTTCGTATCCATGATTTGCTTTCTATCTTCTGTGACTGCCCCGTATAGAGACGTTCATTCCTCTTCAACTGAACATAATGAACTATCAACTATCCCAAAATCTATAGCGTCAAAGAACTTCACTCACATTTTTTCATTCCTTAGTACTTCCATATCCCACTTCTTTATGTACTGATTCTTCCTATCCAGTCTCTTAAACTTCAGGCTGTTATCACTAATAAAATGCTCCTAGATACGCCATACAATCCAGTATTTGATTTCGGTATCTCTGCCTAACCATGATGTAATCTAATTGAAAACTTTCCGTACCTCCCGGCCTCTTCGAAGTATATCTCCGCCCCTCGTGTGATTTCTGAACAGAGTATTCGCTATTACTAGCCGTAATTTATGGCAGAACTCAATTTGTCTTTCTCCTCTCTCACTCCTACCATCAAGCCCTTCTTCTCCCGTAATACTTTATTACATTTCTTCCTCTACAACAGCATTCCAGTCTTCCATGGCTATCAGGTTTTCTTCTCCCTTTACGCACTTAATTACCCGTTCAGCATCCTCACATAATTTTTCTGTTTTTTCATCTTCTGCTTGCAACGTCGTCATATATACCGGAACTATCATTGTCGGTGTTTGTTTGCTGTCGCTTCTGATGAGAACACCTCTATGCCTAAACTGTCCACAGTAACACCTTCTCTGCCCTATTTCCGAGTCATAATGAATCCTATTCGCGTTCTTCCTTTTGCTGCTACCGCTGATATTATCCTATACGCCTGAGCCTTAGTGTTTCCCTTTCAAGGTTTTCTAGCTTTCCTGCCACGTTCAGACTACTGACTTTCCACACCCGAATTCGTAGATCCTTTCGTTAGTCATTCTTTCTCTCATGGTCACACCCCATTTGGCAGTCCCCTCCTGGAGAACTGAATGGGGGACTAGTCTGGAATCTTTTGTCAATGGAGAGATCAAATGGCTCAAATGGCTCAGAGCACTATGGGACTTAACATCTGAGGTCATCAGTCCCCTAGAACTTAGAACTACTTAAACCTAACTAACCTAAGGACATTACACACATCCATGCCCGAGGCAGGATTCGAACCTGCGACCGTAGCAGTCACGCGGTTCCGGACTGAAGTGCCTAGAACCGCACGGCCACCGAATGGATAGATCAACATGAAACTTTTTTCAATTGCAGGTCACATATCTTGTGCATACATATTACGTATCTATAATGCAGCGGTTTAAATTGTCTTCAGCATCCTCATACCGCTGATCATTGCCGATTCTTCCACCTCCAAGACCAGTTTCCCACACGAAGGGCAAGGGAGTGCCCTGAAATTCTATCCATTCCTCCACCCTCTTTGACAATGCCGTTGGCAGAATGAGGGTGACTTCTTATGTCGGAAGCCTTCGGCCGCTATTGTTGAAATGGGGGTCGAGGGTGTTTTGATTACTGATCTAAGACGCTTTCCGTGGACTACGGGTGTGTGCGGTATCTAATTGACATTCGACCATGTCTTCTGGGTGCTTCACATTTTTTTGTCAGGCAATGAAAATATGAAGAATTGGTAATATTTTCCTTTTTACTTAATCACTCTGCAACATTAGCTGGACAAAACTCGACAGGTTGCAAGCTCAAGAGGTTCTACGAATCAGCTTCAAGAAAGTACTATCATGAAATCATTGTTGATAACAAGTACTTTGCTTTACATTCTTCCAGCTATTTTTCGCCTGCAAAGTAGTATCCAGAAAGGGCAAGACGCTGGCGTTTATCCAGGGCCAGTACGGACACATACCTTACATAAGATAATGGGTTATCATGTTAGACCTCCGGTGTCGTGTTACAGTGTTGTGCTCCATGTTTCCATCTGGACCAATGAGGATCATGCACTGTGAGACTTTAGTGGGTGGAATCACTCTACAGCTTGTAACGTAGCAAATTATTACGAGTTTTCATCTTGCATTGAAAGCGTAGCTTGCCGCGGAGCCGGGAGGAGGGCAGATTTTCGTTCTCACGTTGGCACAGCTGACACTGGCTACTGAGCCGAAAGCACTGTTTACTTGATCAAAAAAAATGGTTCAAATGGCTCTGAGCACTATGGGACTTAACATCTATGGTCATCAGTCCCCTAGAACTTATAACTACTTAAACCTTACTAACCTAAGGACAGCACACAACACCCAGCCATCACGAGGCAGAGAAAATCTCTGACCCCGCCGGGAATCGAACCCGGGAACCCGGGCGTGGGAAGCGAGAACGCTACCGCACGACCACGAGATGCGGGCTTACTTGATCAGCGCTGGGTGCAATACGTCTCACATACTCCCTATGAATCTGAAGAAGTACTATTAAATATAATCGATCTTTTTCATGCTTAGTATACTAAATCCTATGGATAACACAAACATACTAGTAAATTTTCAAATCAATAACTTCCATACTTTCGGAGATATAAATTTTTGCCTAAAACACATAATAACTGTGCTGGTATTGTGAAACTTGAGTTAGGGACTGTAATGTGTTCATCTACAGTATCAACTGAAACTACAACCGAGAGGATAGGTTCACACAATCTAATTTATTGGAATTTTCTTTAGTTTCATTACCACAGATTCCTGACGCAGTCTTACTTAGGAAACTTATTGCTTCATCATGTTTTGTTTGTGAGAACGTTTTGGAGAGACTAAGAGACTGAAAGGAGGACATACGTAAAGTGAGAGTGTGATATTGTATTAAGGGGGGTAGGACGTCAAACGGGCCGACTTGGAGCAGGAGAGGCACCACAGGACATTTCAATTTCCCCTGTCTATACTTTTACAAACAAATTTATAAAACTTTCTCAGCATGACCAGGAAGGATTCAGAATTCACACTCTTGGCAGTGGAAGTTGTAAGACATAACGAAATAATTTTTTTACATGTGAAATTTCATCATTTTTTTCACTTACTAATGGCAGCATTTGTTGCTATAGGTACACTTTTCTTCATAAATAAGAGAGATTCTTCGATGAATTTTGCACAGCATACAGACCATACTTAATGGTGTATGGAACACTAGAATTTTCCAAATCTATTAAAAACTGTGGTAAAAATTAAGGTAATTAACTACAAAATTTGTTTTTTTTCTAAGCATGAAGTTTAAAATACAACAGCTCATTCGTTTTTTCATAAATTACATAAATCCTAGAGTTTCATGCACCTGTAAGTGAGGTATGTATGCTGTGAAAAATTCATCGAAGAATCTCTCTAACTTACGTTTTCGAACTTCCACTGCAGTGAGTGCGAATTCTGAATCCTTCCTGGTCATGCTGACAAAGTTTTATGAATTTATTTGTAAATGTATGGACAGTGGAAATTAAAATGTCCTGTGATGCCTCTCCTGTTCCAAGTCGACCCGTTTGACGACCTACTCCCCTTAAAACTATGTAAACGTGAGTAAGAAAGTTTTTTGCAATAGAGGGATTTGTGACGTACGTCCGAGTGAGCTTGATTTTGTAAAAGGCAGCCAGAAGGGGCGTTGAGTATAAAATTTATTAGTAATTTATTTTGTGGAAAGGAATCGTACTTTGTTTTCATTAGATATTATTTAGTTTTGGAATTGCGAAATTTCTAGTCTACATTACTTGTGGTAATCTAATTGGCTGACGTTAGAAATACCGCGAATATAGAAGTGCTCGAGATGATCTGATTGGCTGCTTAACATAGTTGTCAATAGGAATTCAGTATTTCTTGCGCATTTTTGTAGGGTTTGTGCCTCAGCTATATGAGTCGATATATAGTCACTCGGGAGTCGTCTTTTGGTAAACACCTATGTTAAATTGCGCTGATAAGACTTGTATCAAAATGAAGAAATTCGCACGTTTGATCGGTTCTCGTGTCGTTGACAAAAAGCGACTACAGTGTTGAATATTTTGTATAAGTTTGAGAGTTTTGAGTGGTTTATTGTAGGAGTATCCGCGTGTGAATTGTCTAAGTCGTCCATGACCTTCGCATCGCTTGTTTCGTACAGATTACAGGACATTATGGCAAGTAGCTTTTCACAAGACGCCTACTGAACGACTGAATGTGTTAACTCGCAAGTAGTCTTAAGGTCGGTGAGTGTTTGCGATGTTCAGCATATCGGGTCTGGCTAAATATCTTCTGGCTGCTTTCGGATGTGAACTCGTAACAGTCAGTAACGTGGCATAATTGATGTCGGGATAACCATTTTCTGTGTTTTAAAGACAAAAAAAATGACTAAAAGGAAATTTTCGACTTTTTTTTCAAACGACTCATGCACGATTCCCCAACGCCCTATAGTTTAACTAACTTTCAGCTGCTGCCCATGTATTGGAGTTATATGACATTATGTGGTAGGTATTTAGTCGAATTTTCGTCAACGCTGCTTTTGTCGGCTAAACCAATATCTACCCTCGCAGAGTGAGGGGCTGGCAACCTGAAACCTATGCAAGTAGGTGGTGAGAGAGCAACCCGCCAAGCCGCAACCCGAGCAGCAAGGAGGAGGGGGGGGGGGGGGGGCGCTGTGTCTAATTACATCTATAGCAAATTACGCTAAGTCACTATAGTTCCAGTCTGTGGCCATTTGTTGGCACCAGTTCAATATTACGTTCAAAAATGTGTGTGAAATCTTATGGGACTTAGCTGCTAGGGTCATCAGTCCCTAAGCTTACTCACCACTTAACCTAAATTATCCTAAGCACAAACACACTCACCCATGCCCGAGGGAGGACTCGAACCTCCGCCGGGACCAGGCGCACAGTCCATGACAATATTACGTGATACGACGCACCAGCAGAGACAACACTCAAGCATATATGTGCGTACTCTCATTTTTTACGCATATTTCCATATTTTTTACCAATTTTAGGTATTTTTCATAATTTTCACCTCTCTCTTCTACTGCGACAACTCCAGCGAAAAACCATGTCACCTTCTGGAGGGTAGATCACTCCTCACACTGCGACGTGTGTGTGTGTGTGTGTGTGTGTGTGTGTGTGTGTGTGTGACCGCGAATGCCGGTGATCGAGAGCAAATTGGCCAACAATTGTTGAGAAAGTAATGATTCGTACTTAATATTACCGCTATGTCACTACTGGCCGAGAGATCTCGCACTCGCGGTAATAACGGAAAATAGATCCCGACCCCTAGGTGGCAATATTAAAGACCAGTGCAAATGCACGCCGTTCTCCCCACTGTATTTGCCGGACAATGCCGATACCAATGGAACTCTGCAGCGTACGGGAGTTTATTGTAAAATTATCGATATATTAAAAAATATCTATTGGTAGTCTTAGTCGACCATGAGTTGCTATCTGACTTAAAATTGGCTCTGTTTAAACGCGCGGTTATGCCTCCAGTATCATTTGCATCGAAATTACCATTACACTCTAATTATTAAACAAAAATATGGTGATTGCTAGCTGCGAAATCAATAATGCGGTGATTAGCATATGATACCAAATTAAGATTTATTCAGAAAACAGGATGAGCAATAGTTTTAGCCTAACATGACAATACAATACACTCGCTAACCTAACTAGCCTGTCATTGGCACAATGCATCCTCTTTTCCTAACTACTTACGTCAACGCTGAACCCGCAAGAGACTCTATTGAAGTTCTGCCTGAACAGACACAGAGAGCGCCAGTCAAAGAGCTAGCGGAATACGAACTCATTTAGAATTACAGTTCCCTACTTTGGGTGATGATTGCTAATATCACCGTAATCCTCCGTGATGATTACGACGGTCGGCCCAGCCAACGTCGTGATCCCGTCTTTCCCGTGAGCGAGCTTTGCTTTAATCTCCAACGTGGACGTGGTTTGCGTCCGTAAACTCCTGTACGCAAGTGTTCAACTGCGGACTCCGTCACTAGTCAATACTCAAGCTAATTGCACATATGCTAAGAGTAGTTGGTCGACTCAAGTGCGCGGCAGCAAAGGTACACTTCAGATTGCATATGAACACCACAAGTTTGTACAAATCTGTTTCTCTCCTCAGAGGAACAGATAATGCTACGTGTGTGGAGTCGTATGCGCTACACTATTCAGACTTGGAGAGTAACCACTGGACTCAATGCCGGTAACTTCTCCAACCTACTTCTCTCCACGCTCTCCAAGCAGGGCAGCCAGACACCGCGACTGCTCTCCTCCACAGCCGACCCCAGAGTCCACCTTCAGAGTTTTTGCAAATCTGGCCGTTCTTCGCCGCATGGATCCGTGCGCGTTGGTAGCCAATCACGACACAGACTTCCATGTATCCGTGCGCGTTTGTACCCAACCACGACACAGAATTCTCCCGCGGTTACTGTTGCCGTCAAACTTTTAACACGTATCTCTACGCGCTCTGCGCCAATCCCGTCACAGTCCTGCGCAAATTTTCCACGGTGGCGCGAAATCGTCTTTCTTTCTTTCGCATATAGCTCCTTATCGCTTCTTGTTGTGGTAGCCCAGCCTCTCCGAACGTCTTTGGTGGTCTGAAGTCCCAGCCGACAAAGGGGTCCGGCCGCGGCCATCCCGTTAGTCTGACGTGAAATAAACACCTTCCTTAGGGGTTCCGGCCGTGTTCCAGCCTCTGAGCCCATCTCGTTAGTCTGACATGACACACACAACTTCCTTTTCTGTGTCCATTTTCTCCTACCGGTGGGCCAATTATCATTTATTATTCGGTGTATTAGTACTGATTTAGCATCATGTAAGGTGCAAAATCTGCTACCTTGCAACTCCTCGTATGACCGTGTAACCGGGGCGCGGACGGGAGAGATCCACGGGTCGGTCTAGCACTACGCCAGAGCATCCGCCGAGACGGGGTAGAGAAATTTGTACAATGCGTGTGTAACGACCACCAATCTAGTACCTG
The DNA here is from genome assembly GCF_023864345.2 of Schistocerca serialis cubense. Classification (NCBI taxonomy): domain Eukaryota; kingdom Metazoa; phylum Arthropoda; class Insecta; order Orthoptera; family Acrididae; genus Schistocerca; species Schistocerca serialis. Next base: position 743,985,099 of record NC_064642.1, read on the forward strand.
ACGCAAATGTCGCTCAATCGTCCAGGGAGAGGGCATCGCGTTAGAAAAAAATCGCACAAACACTCCCCTCCCCACCACCCTGTCCCTCTGCCCCAGTCGCAAACTTACGCCCCTCATCCTCCCAGCCAACAGTTATGCTTCTAAAACTAGTTTTGTTGACTCCATTTTCAGCTAGACGGGCTCCCAGTTGGAATAAACCCTACAAGTATAAGCGACATTGCTCTAAGCCTCATACATATTACCCACGGGGAAATCATAGAATGGTACGTAATATCCACTGATCCATAGAAGACGGAAGACATACGTGGACAGCCAGCGCGCAGCAGTACTAGTCACGAAAACTTATTTGCGCATTAATAATGAGTACCCCTCAAACGTGAGCGGGGCTGGTGCAACAGATATTTCCTGTACCACGGGTGACAAATCCATGGTATATGGGGTTAAAAACTTAGCGACAAAATACAATCCAACGACCACGTGGTAGGCTATATCTGCCGGACACATGACTATCGCAATATTACACCGTGGCATCGCTATAAGACTCATAAATAGATAAGTAAATAATCATATGCGACATTACTAAAGGCAAATGAGACTGAGAAATGGTCACAGCACAGAAGAAAATAAACTCTTCCTGCATATAAAGTTATAGACTCGTAAAGTTCACAGTACGACAAAATGCGACTTTTCGAGACCGAGCACCATATGCCGATAAACCGATTCTCCAAAGATTAATTATCAACGCGATTCAAAACTGCGAACAACACACGCGTAATAACCGCTGGCTAGGCGAGCTGCACATACATTTCAACACATGTTAACAGTGGAATCAGGACCATACGAATGACGATCTCCTGCTCATGTACGCTAGCGCTACACATCTGAGAAGGACGAGGGCTGACATCGCCACTGTGACCTGGCTGACAATCCCGGTAGTACTGACAAGGGAACCTCCCCATCGCACCCCCCTCAGATTTAGTTACAAGTTGGCACAGTGGATAGGCCTTGATAAACTGAACACAGATCAATTAAGAAAACAGGAAGAAGTTGTGTGGAACTGCGAAAAATAAGCAAAATATACGAACTGAGTAGTCCTTGGGACACATAGACAACATCATGGAGAGTGGGAGAGCAGGAGCGCCATGGTCCCGGAGTAGCGTGAACGAGAGGTCCTTGGTTCAAGTCTTCCCTCGAGTGAAAATTTTACTTTCTTTATTTTTGCATAGTTATGATCTGTCCGTTCGTTCATTGACGTCTCTGTTCACTGTAATAAGTTTAGTGTCTGTGTTTTACGACCGCATCGCAAAACCGTGCGATTAGTAGACGAAAGGACGTGCCTCTCCAATGGGAACCGAAAACATTTGAATGCAAGGTCATAGGTGAACCGATTCCTCCACAGGAAAACACATCTGATATATTCTATACGACACTGGTGACGGCATGTGCGTCACGTGACAGGAATATGTTGTCGACCCACCTAACTTGTACACTTGGCGAATGGGTAAAAAGATTCTTCTACCGTGCCCGATTTAGGTTTTCTTGTGGATGTGATAATCACGCCCAAAAAAGTGATGAAAACATAAGAGTTTGTCAAATAAAGTGAAAATAAAAAATTAAACTTGTCACTCGATGGAAGATTTAAACCAATGACCTTTCGTTCCGCAGTTGCTCACGTTACCACGAGACCACGACACTCCTACTTCGTCAGTGTACTTGATGTTGCGTATCTTCCCATGAACTACTCAGTTTGTATATTTTGCTTATTTTTTCATAGTTCCACACAACTTCTTCCTGTTTTCTCAACTGATCTGTGTGCAGTTTTTCATGGCCTATCCACTGTGACAACTTATAACTAAATCTGAGGTGGGTGTGATGGGGAGGTTCCCTTGTGAGTGCAACAACCAACAACGCTCTCGCTCGCCAGCAGCGAGGCCCACAAACACAATGTGTAAACATCAGCTAATGGCCAGCGCAGGAAGCGACCTACACGAAGCTGATACTGTACATAATGGGGAATCATCGATCTGTGTCGCTCGCTAGGAGTAACGGTCTAGAATTCTTTTCCAACGGCTTTCGTCTGATAACTAGCACCGCCTCGGTCGCATTCCGGCGGTTGAAACAGTAGCCGAGCATCGCCCACGAGCTTCTGCCATTTTCCGGAGACCAGCCTGATAAAACTACCAGTGTACTGCCTGTCGACCGTGAAGCAGACAGCAGAGCCTGTCAGGGTAAAAATTGCCTTATATTAATTTATATTACACGTATGTGAGCCGCCGCACGCAGTCTCATGAACATAAAGCGCATTATTTAATAGCAAAAACAACCGATACGTGTACTGGTTACATCACTTGGTGTAAGACGTTAATATTCTACCACTAATCCAGCTCTCACATATCTTTAGAGCTCCCACAATAAACCGTCTTGCCTACGACAATTTGTTCTACATCTACAAGGATACTCTGCAAATCACCCTTACGTGCCCGGCAGAGTGTTCATGGAAACACCTTCACAATAATTCTCCTTTATTCCAAACTCCAAAACGAACCCTTCATGTTTTTGTGTGCGAGCTTTGATTTCCCTTATTTTATTATGATGATCGTTTCTCGCGATGCAGGTCGGCGTCAACGAAATATTTTCGCTATCGAAGGAGAAAGCTAGTGATTGAAATTTCGTTAGAAGATTCCGCCGATACGAAAAACGCCTTTGTTTTAATGGTGTCCATCGCAAATCCTTTATCATGTCCGTGACACTCTCTCCCCTACTTCGGAATAATACAAAACGTGCTGCTCTTCTTTGAACTTTCTTAATGTACTCCGTTTGTCCTGTCTGGTAAAGATCCCAGAACGCTCAGCAGTGCTCAAAAAGAGGACGGAGAAGCGTAGTGCGGGCAGTCTCTTTAGTAGATCTGTTACATTTTCTAAGTGTTCTGGCATTAAAACGCACCCCGTGGCTTGCCTTCCCCACAACATTTTCTGTGGGTTCCTCCCAATTTGAGTTGTTCGCAATTGTATGTGTGTATTAAACCGGGGACCTAGAAACGACGAAGAGGCTTTGTCCCGCCGTATCCCTCAGTGGTTCGCAACCCCAAAACAGGACACAGCAGTCCACCCACCCCACCGAACCCAAGGTTATTTGTCCCCCCCCCCCCCCCCCCCCCCCCACGGGAACTTCTCATAGCAGACGAATGTAACTCCAAATGTTCGCCGATACAGTGCAACAGGCGGAATAGGGTGAACCAGCCCGCATTCGCCGATGGAAAACCGCCTTAAAAACCATCCACAGGCTGACCAGCACACCAGACCTCGATACTAATCCGCCGGGCGGACTCGTGCAGGGAACCGGCACGCCTTCCCGCTCGGAAAGCAGTGCGTCAGAGCGCGCGGCTAACCGGGCGGGCTACGTAATTGTATTTCCTAGGTATTTATTTGAATTTACAGCCTTTAGATTTGACTGACTTTTCGTGTAACCGAAGTTTAACGGAATCCTTTCAGCACTCATATGGATGACCTCTCCGATCAATTGCAGTAACAGAAGCCTAATACTTCTGGAAGGAAAGGTAGCAGAGTCTACTTGTACAGCGAGATTATAATAATTCTATTGTACAAGGAAAAAGACGTTGTGAGACAAGTGAGCCATAATTTGTGCCGTATTCGCAATTGTGATGGGACTCGTTAAAAAATGCGTTCTACAACATATGTATTGTTATACCATGATCCATGTGTCAAAACACAGACTCAAACACTGTTTTCTGTGCAGAAAAAAGAGCTATGATCATCAAATGTGTTTTATAAGGTTACTGGCCAATTGCACAGTGCCGCGCGGGGTAGCCGTGTGGTCTAGGCGCATTGCCACGGCTCGACGGCTACCGCTGTCGGAGGTTCGGATCCTCCCTCGGTCATAGGTGTGTGTGTGTTGTCCTTAGCCTAAATTAGTTAGATTAAGTAGTGTATAAGCCAAGGGACAGATGACCTTAGCTGTTTGGTCCCACAGGAAATTACCACAAATCTTACCACAACTCCGTAGCAGTGACTCTTTTTTCGCTGTAACACGCTCCTTGCTAAGCAGGCGCTTCTCACTAAGCAGATGACATCTCCAAAAACCCAGTAGTTTAATGCTGCACTTGTCACGGGTAAGATGAAGAGGAAGACGTTTTCCTCTCTAGCTCTGTTTCTTAGTGAGTGGCACATGCTACCGTAGGGAAAATGTGTCTGTTTATGTTCTACAATAAAATTATGCGCACATGTTATAATCGGATACTCGTCTTATAAGTGATCCAGAGTTGGGACAGCCATGAAAAGAACACAATCGCAACACATCTGGACAGATGGTGGTTCTGCTGTCCTTAGCTACGAGGACATAATAAAACATGTTTTCCACTCTTTGGGCTATAGGAAGTGGCGAATCAGACAAAATCATTTTCAATCATACAGCGTAGTAACTAGAAACACCACCATTACTTTGGCTGCCAGAGTAGTTCTTTTGTGAAATCGATTTCCATGTTAAAGTTCTATCGGCATTCATTACATTAATCAAAATATCCATGGGTGTATTGCCGATCTACAGTGTCCAACGGCCACAATATTTCTGCGATCAAACATGTCACCATCATCAGGTGAACTGACGGACTGAGCTCCTGTGAACGTGCCGGCACGGAGATCCGTACGCTATGGCTGCCCAGGAGGAACTGGGTTCGGTCGCGGCGGCGGCCAATTTAAATACCCTCCGCCCGCGGCGCGCTCCCCCCGCCGTCCGCGCCCCGTGCCACGGTCGCGCGGTGCAACAGATTGCGACGGCGTCTGAGATGACGTCGGTGTGATGGCTCTGTCCGCCGTGGTCGTCACAACTATACGTTTGCTCGATTTACTCTTGATTAACCCAATCGCTGGTTCAAAAAAAAAAAAAAAAAAAAAAAAAAAAAAAAAAAAAAAAAAAAAAAAAAAAAAAAAAAAAAGTTTATAAGGTCGTCATTGGTGCGAATTTCGATGGCCTCTCTAACAACGCTGTCCCAGTGTCTCGACGTCTGTACCAGAATCCTCGTGCTGATACTGGGACAGCGTTGTTAGAGAGGCCATCGAAATTCGCACCAATGACGACCTCATAAACCATGACTGTGGCTATAATCTTAGCAAGGCTTGGGAACCAGCGATTGGGTTAATCAAGAGTAAATCGAGCAAACGTACAGTTGTGACGACCACGGCGGACAGAGCCATCACACCGACGTCATCTCAGACGCCGTCGCAATCTGTTCCACCGCGCGACCGTGGCGCGGGGAGCGGACGGCGGGGATAGCGCGCCGCGGGCGGAGGGTATTTAAATCGGCCGCCGCCGCGACCGAACCCAGTTCCCCCTGGGCAGCCATAGCGTACGGATCTCCGTGCCGGCACGTTCACAGGAGCTCAGTCCGTCAGTTCTGATGATGGCGACATGTTTGATCGCCGAAATATTGTGCCGGTTGGACACTGTAGACCGGCAGTACACCCGTGGATATTTTGATTATCAAATACGCCGGGAGAAACTCAAGAATCACATTCATTACATTGTTTATAAACCATTATAGGCCTTGATTGTCTTTTTATTAAGTAGAGTATCAACATATTACTTTTTACCATTACCAAATGATCCATCACATCTAGATTCTTCAACACCATGCACATATCTAGCTAAAAACGTAACTCTTATGTATTCTAATTTTAGGGGTCCTAACCATAAAATATATTATGATCCAGACCATATTACCCAGCGTTATTCAGACCCAGTAGGCAACTTCCAGAATGATCTTAGAGAAACATATACGAAAACTTTAATAGATAGTGGTATAGTTCTGTTAGGCAAATCCAATGTCTCCTCCACGTGTTCTATACCACAACCAACCAGAACCTCTTGGACAGATGCACAGTTGTTCTTTGCATTCTGAGATTTGCTCTCACTAGAATTTTCCATGCTAATCTGATTATGACGAATAGATAGATACCCAGATGCGCAACCCACCAAGATACAGATGATAATACTGCTCCAGTACCCTATTTGGTATTTGGTATTTTGTCGGACCAGTTTGGTGGGATGGACATGCTTCCATCAAGTCGTACCTATATTACTTATCTGGATGACTGTGGGATGATCTAGCGTCAGTCAAAGAAATTTATAAGTCTGTCACTTCGCTATTATTGTGCAGGTCAGCCCCTGGTACGCAGGAGTACAGGTGACTACACGTCTACCATATCTAGCTTTGCTACTCTTTCCACCATCTAATATGCGTCTGCTCGACATATTATCGCCTTCAGACATTTACACAACTGCCAGTTAGGTCTCTCCTTAGCATTACCAGAATTAGCCTCTCTAGAGTTTTTGCCCATGTTCATAAGACACCAGAAAAACTCTCTGGGAAAGGTGATGCTTCTGACGGTTTTAGAAACGGTAAATAACAACAGGATGTCCCAGTCTTCTTTGAGTAACGTGTGCCATATCACAAGGTGTAACACGTCTGATGAATGGACGATCGTCCCATCCTTTCCCTACTGATAGAGGGAAAAAATATATTTCTACAGCATACTAATTTACTTAAGAGAAATGTCCAGCAGTGTCTGGAAAAAAAGAAATTTTATTTATAAGCAATAATTCTTCAAATATTTTTACAACCAGAGGACTATGACGGGAGGAGCTTGCAGACAGACGGAGTTCTAGTCAACACTGGATGATTTAACAGTAATGTACATCACCTACAACACCCAGTAACAGCGAGTTACGGATTGGTGAGTGGCGCACTGTTGTGGCATCCCATATGATTCATTTATGACAGCAGTGGTCAATATTGATCTTACCCACCCACACACACACACACACACACACACACACACACACACACACACAGGAGCACGCGCGCTCAAGCGCGCGGGGGTGGAATTGTTGTTGGAGGTAATATGTTGAACTTATTCTGCTGTAAACACACATAGCATAGCTGCGGTACGTCTGTTTATAGATGGGATAATCCGTTGAGACGTGCTGTAATGAGTACATATGGAACTAATGATGACGCCACATATACCGACTACACGACATATTCTGCAAGAAAGGGGGCTGCCAGAAAGACAGTAATGAGATTGTTGATAAATATAAGACAGGCGATGGAAAGTGGATGACCTCCTGTTGTAAATAAATTTATATGTCAAATCACAACCCCTGGCGTGAACGACGTTTTCGGTTATCACCTTATACATTTTATAAAGTGTCCAGATATATATGAGTAGCTCTTATGTACTCCTCGACTTAAGAACATTGTGTTACCAGGCTGGAGGCTACATAACTACAGAATGGATCGAGCGTTTCATCCAGTGCAAGACTCTTTAAGGTATAGTGAACTATAATGAACAGTACTTATAATGTAGTTTATTCTATGTGAGTTACATCCATGTGGCGTCAGTTAACGGATAACTTGCGGAACTGCATTAGTTTGTCTACTGGAGGCAGTAAGAACAGTCCAAAATGATTTAAACCGTCATGCGATTCAAGACCAAGAAAAGCTTATCAACTATGTGTTGCCTGTATACAGTTTTAATTAACTACTACATGGAGATTATTAACACTGTCTCCAACAAAGACGACGTGAGTATTAGTCAGAAGTGAAGCACGAGTATAAGAATCACATTTCTCTCAATCTAAGACATTGTTCTCCATAATACGGACAGAAAAGGATATGGCCCGGTTACGACTGCCCCCCCCCCAGACAATACTGACCACAACGGCAGGTCTGTGTGGTAGCCCGCAACTGCTGTCGTAACTGAATCATCAGGGATGGGATGCCGTAAACGTACACCGCACAACAGTCCTTACCTAACCGCTACTGGGTAATGTGGGCCAGGTACATCACTGTTGAATCTCTAGGACTGACGACGGCTCTGTGTTCCATCCTGCAACCTCCTCTTGTCACAGTCCATCGCATGTCAACCAGATTTCGGTTTTTCCAAGCGCAACTGGGCATTTGTCGTAAATAAATTACTATGCTGTAGAAATGTATTTTTTTCCCCTCTCAGTGCGGATGAGTTGGGATGATCACTCGTTCATCAGACATGTTACAGCTAGGGTCTGGTGCAAGCTATTGACTCGAGACTGCAAGACCTGCTTGTTATTTACGGTTTCTAAGAACATCAAAAGCGTCAACTTCCCCAGCTATTTTTGCAGGTGTCTTAAGAATCATCAGCAATGGCGGGCGAAGCCTTCGGGGGTAAGAAGCAGTCATTCTGCCAATGACCTTATCAAAGACGCAGAGGAGTGGACAGAGGTTCAGGGTACTCTCTTGACCTTGGAATGATCACTGGCATGAAAATGCAGAAGACAGTGGAAACCACTGAATTAAAGACAAAAAGTGTGTATCGATAGGCGTGTAATTAAAAAGTGTGTCATGATGATCTCTCCAGCGGCAACAGATTGCGGAATTGATCCCCATTCGGAACTCTAGGAGGGGACTGAAAAGGGGGATGTGACTATGACAAAAAGATTGAACAGTAAATCAAAGGGTAATGTCCTACGAGTCGGGGCGTGGAATATCAGAACTTTGAACGTGGAAGGGCAGCTAGAAAATCTGAAAAGGGAAATGCTAAGATTCACTCTAGATACTGTGGCGGTCTGTGACGTGAAACGCAAAGAAGAAAAGGGATTTCTGGTCAGATGAGTATAGGTTAATATCAACAACAGCAGAAAATGGTATAAAGGAAGTAGGATTAGTTATGAGTAGGACGGTAGGCCAGAGAGTGAGTTACTATGAACGGTTCAGTGATAGGGCTGTTCACATCAGAATTGACTGCAAACCAACACTGACAATGATAGTTCAGGTGTATGTGCCGACACCGCAAGCCAAAGATGATGAGAGAGAGAAATCATATGAAGATATTGAGGAGATGAAGATCTAATAGTCATGGAGGATTGGAATGCCGTTGGAGGGAAAGGAGAAAAACAAAACATACTGGGTTGTAGGGCGTACCCTGGAGCAGGTACCGAGCGAGGTGGCGCAGTGGTTAGCACACTGGACTCGCATTCGGACGGACGACGGTTCAATCCCGTCTCCGGCCATCCTGATTTAGGTTTTCCGTGATTTCCCTAAATCGCTTCCTTTGAAAGGGCACGGCCGATTTCCTTCCCCATCCTTCCCTCACCCGAGCTTGCGCTCCGTCTCTAATGACCTCGTTGTCGACGGGACGTTAAACACTAATCTCCTCCTCCTCCTGGAGCAGGTACAGACTCAAGTCACAATTTAGTAGTGATGAAAAACAGGCTGTAGTTTAAGAGATTAGTGACGAAAAATCAGTGCGCAGTGAAGTGGGATACTCAGAAATGTGGACATACGCCTGAAGTTCGCTGTGGCTATAGATACTGCGGCAAGGAACAGCTGAGTAGGCAGCTCAGCTGAAGAGGAATGGACATTTCTAGAAAGGACAGTGATAGAAGCTGAAAAGAAAAAATAGGTACAAAGAGTGTTATTGCGAAGAAACCATGGGTAACACTAGAAATACTTCAGTCGATCCATGAAAGAAGGAAGTACAAAAATGTTCAGGGAAAGTCAGGAATACAGAAGAATTCAAGTCACTTAGAAATGAAATAAACAGGAAATGCAGGGAAGCTAAGAGGAAGTGGCTACTTGACAAATGTGAAGAAATAGAAAATGAAATGATTGTCGGAAAGGCTGACTCAGCGTATATAAAAGACAATGAACCTTTGGTGCAATTAAAAGCGAGGGTGGTAGCATTAAGAGCGCAGTAGGAATTCTACTTTTAAATGCAGAGAGGAGAGAGAGAGAGAGAGAGAGAGAGAGAGAGAGAGAGAGAGAGCAGATAGGTGGAAGGAATACACTGGAGTCTCTATGAGCGGGAATATAATTATGTGACTGGAGAAAAAACAGGAAACGATGTAAAAGAGATAGGGGATCCAGTTTTAGAGTCAGAATGTGCGTCAGCCCGACTAATGATGTCACCACGCGCCGCCAAATATTTTATTTCCCCGTCAACTTGATTTCCAGGTAAACTCAATTTCTATTTAACCAATTTCGTTTCTGTAAAAGTAAAGAACAAGTCAAAGAGCTTGTAAAGTTTAATTTCCTTGTTTCATTTGTCTGTACTGTGTACCAAATAATATGATTATTACACAGGTCATTTTGTTAATTTTCTTGTTTGTGAAGGTCATTGCAGGATGATTTTCAACAGGATGTTTTCTATGTTTTTGTAAGACATCAGTGGCACGATTGTTAATTAGTTTGTGTATGTGTGTACAGACACAGAAAGGCGGCGGAAGCACTGGCACTCGCAGATGACTGTTGTACTGCGACAGGTGGCGAGACATCTGGTTTGGCGACTGGAGGACCTACGTGTCTAGGGCAGTGACAGCCGGCTTTCAGAGTCAGCTGGGCTCCGCCGGACCCAGAGCAGTTAGAAGTCTGACTGGCGCGTACCTTCACGAGGGACATTGTTCTCATGTCAACACAAAGAGAGCGAGCCGGATCGGCGCTGGGGTGAAGGGACACGTGTCAAGGAATCATGTCGGCACGACATTCAAGCAGCTGCCGTTCAGTACTCCAGGCGTCTCCACAACAAGTGCAGGTGCCACCATCAATAAATCAACTGAGTAACCTTTTTCTCCCAGTGTGGAAAACACATTCCGTGTTACTCATCGCGCACTACGGCGAACTACGTAACGGGGTTAGACTGTTTGTTCCAGGAAGAGAACTCGTTTTTGAAGTACGGCTTGCCAAAAGCGGAACCAGTAACTCATCCCAAATTGTTATTTCCTAGCGAGATCTGACATTAAACTCTGTTTGTTGTGGACTGACAAGACAGCCAGTCCACAGTGACGGGAAACCGAAAGTCACGCGTTTAAACTCACGCAGGCTGGCGTGAGGTCTGAAACAGGATACGTAATGAATGCTATAAAGAAAAGTACTTAGCTTCTGGAATACTTAACTTTAATCCACATTTGTAGAACATCGCTCTTGATGATACATGTTATAACCACAATATATATAGCAAAGGATTATGGCGCCTTGCTAGGTCGTAGCCATTAACTTAGCTGAAGGCTATTCTAACTATCTTCTCTGCAAATAAGCGAGGCTTCGTCAGTGTTGCATCGCTAGCTAAGTCGTCCGTACAACTGGGGCGAGTGCTAGTAAGTCTCTCTAGACCTGCCGTGTGGCGGCGCTCGGTCTGCAATCACTGATAGTGGCGACACGCGGGTCCGACGTATACTAGCGGACCGCGGCCGATTTAAAAGCTACCACCTAGCAATTGTGGTGTCTGGCTGTGACACCACACTGTTCATCATATGAATGAACCTGATGTAAACACTAAGTCATGTATTCTTCCGCGTTTGCTTGAATCTCATTAGGTTTCATTTCACATTTAGCGGAAGCCAACTAGTGTCCAGTGCAGTCAAGTACGTTCTATGCTGTGTCACACGCACATGGACCGCGCAATAATGGACAACAGCTTCACCGACGCATTGAATTTGGACACCACTGGCCAGCCAGAGGTCTAACTAACCTGCAATGATGTGAGCAGCTGCAGTTCAGACGTAAAAAGAGACGAGCAAAGAAACAATATCGCTTCGAATGTCATTTAATTTTTAAAGAGAATGAAATAATATTCGGAGAAACTCCAGCAATGCTGCGTGCTTCTTACGTGACCAGAGGGAAAGCATGAAATGCACTCGTTCTCACCTCACACTGTGTTCTGTTACAAACAAGAGTGATGAACATTTCTAACCTAAACATAGGGTAATTTTTCTGAGCGAGTTGTGTGTAATGCAAAAGCATACTGTAGGGATTTCACCGTACTGTTGAATACTAAAGCCACCAAAGTTATTAATTACAATGAGTCGTCTCGTAAACTCTTAGCTCCTTCCTTATCCGAATCCGAGAAATACATTTCAGTTCTGGAAGTGCCACCTGCTACGTTGATAGCGAGTCTATCAACAACAGAATCCACGAAGTCAACTAGGCGCCGCATTTTCTGTTCTTCTTTTATGAAGAGCCGTTCTATATCTCCAGACAGTTCAAGATTCGACTGTACAAAACCCTGATTCAGCCTGTTGTTCTATATGGCTGTGAGACATGGAGTATCCGGGGACAGGATTTCCGTAAGCTCCTTGTTTTTGAGAGAAAAGTGCTTCGGAAAATCTTCGATCCGGTTCTGGATGCATATACAGGGGAATGGAGGATCAGATACAACCAACAGCTTGAGGAATTATACCAGCAGCCCAACATAGCAGGAACTGTCAAAGACAAAAGAATGCAGTGGGCCGGCCATGTGGCCCGGATGGAGGATCACACATGGCCTCGGAAGCTCCTGGATTTCACACCTACAGGAAAGAGACCGCCAGGGAGACCCAAGAAGCGTTGGAGGGATGGACTCCATGAAGATTTAAAACAAATGCCAATAGATGTGGACGAATGGCGGGTAGCAGCAATGGACAGAATACAGTGGAGGAGGAAACTTGTAGATGCGTGCGGTCCACTGGGCCTGATCACGTAGTAGTAGTAGTAGTAGTAGTTCTATATCCCGCCAGCGTTCGGCAGTGTCGTGTGAAAAAGCTGCGCCCGTTAGTTCCAGTACGCCTGGCGGCTTAACAGTCTTATTACTTCTCGGGGCAAATCCCGCAGGTTGGCTCCTGATCAGTTCTGTACGGTTCATATTGTAATGGTGCAGTAGCAAATGTAAAAATGCAACATTTGTATGATGTGCTCGATGCTGTGAAAATGATTGTTTTTCATGTTTCTACGATACTTATCTACCTTTGTGGTGTAAAACGGTGGACATACCGAGTGATCAAAAAGTCAGTATACATTTGAAAACTTTATAAACCACGGAATTATGTAGATAGAGAGGCAAAAATTGACACACGTGCTTGGAATGACATGGGGTTTTATTAGAACCGAAAAAGAAACAAAGTTCACAAAATGTCTGACAGATGGCGCTGGACAGCAAAACTGCTATCGTGACGGGTGAGAGGTACGCCGATATGTTACAGAATCACATCATCCCCAGGCTGGCTGATAAACACCCGCTGGAACGTACGATGTTTATGCAGGATGGCGCTCAACCCCATATTGCTAGACGTGTGAAAGATCTCTTGCGCGCGTCGTTTGGCGATGATCGTGTGCTTAGCCGCCACTTTCGTCATACTTGGCCTCCTAGGTCCGCAGACCTCAGTCCGTGCTGTTATTGGCTTTGGGGTTACCTGAAGACGTAAGTGTATCGTGATCGACCGACATCTCTAGGGATGCTGAAAGACAACATCCGACGCCAATGCCTCACCATAACTCCGGACATGCTTTACAGTGCTGTACGCAACATTATTCCTCGACTACAGCTATTGTTGAGGAATGAAGGTGGACATATTGAGCATTTCCTGTAAAGATCATCATCTTTGCTTTGTCTCACTATGTCATGCTAATTATTGCTATTCTGATCAGACGAAGCGCCATCTTTTATATTTTTTTGGTTCTAATAAAACCCCATGTCATTCCAAGCATGTGCGTCAATTTATCCCTCTCTATCTAGATTATTCCGTGATTTATTCACTTTTCAAATTTATACTGACTTTTTGATCACCCGTTAGTACAAATAAAGAGGATTTCGTTTCTCATTTTTGCCTCAAAAATTAAATTGTTATGTTTTCTTAATTTAAGCAACTTTTATGATCAGTCTTTCATTAAAAAAATTGAAATTTGTGGTAAGGTTTTATGGGACCAAACTGCTGAGGTCATCGGTACCCTAAGCTCACACACTACCCAATCTAACTTACGCTAAGGACGACACATACACCCATGCCCGACGGAGGACTCGAACCTCCAACGGGACGAACCGTTCGGACCGCGCAAGACCCAGACCGCGCGGCTAACCCGCGCGGCAGTCTTTCCTAAAACATCGACAATTAAGAATTTGTATTTGAAATGAAAAAAGGAATTTAGCGTCCAGTATGCAATAAGAAACAAGAAGAAGTGCATTATTCATAAACAATGATGATGAATTTTATAATTACGAGATGTATTTCAAATGGAACTAGAAAAACAATATTATGCTGGACAGATTAGAACCAACGAACCATTGAATGTATGTGGTCAGCAGACCACTACGTTACCGGCTGCGCTACATAGACGTTGCCGCAGCGTCAATCAACTGTAGTACATGCAGTCACTAGGAAAACTTCAAAGCCGTTTATCTTCGTAAATGCATGAAAAACATTAAGAACAGCCTATATCTTGGCACTTTTTAACCGTCTCCACACGCGTGTTTCACAGCGAAAGAGAAAGCTCCCTCAGCCGTTTGCATACTGCGCATTAACAGAGCTACAATCAGAGCACAACGCTGCAGAGGCCGTGACTAAAGGATTTTTGAAATAAAAACTACGTGGTTAAGGCGTGATTAAATAAAATGTTGATGGTTATTAATACATTTAAATATCTTAAAGTTTCATTTAACGTAACTTAGTAATAATATATCTAATACACAAGTAGGACCTACTTCCAAGAGCGGAATACCAGTGCACGTCTCCTACGGCTTCCGACCCATCATCGCGTTTGGGTTTGTTACGTCAGGTTTTTTCTTATGATGAACTGATTATAGTAATCATGCTCAGTGGCGCACAATCACGTAGTTCTTTGACAGTCAGCGAACCTGCTATTTCCGCTCCATGTTGCACTATTAACAGACCATACAACTGTCCTCATAGCAGAGTTGTCACACTCATACCAACCAACGAGATGCCTGGGTGTTCCAGTTGATGTCGCCAGATGTTTCCCGTCAGATATCCTCAGCCGCTCACACGAACCGACAAACAGTGAGCAGAACGATCAACAGGACGCCAAAATCAGTGAATTAATCGTAGGCTGTGCTAGCTCAATCAAATCAGTCTTATGCCTATTTACAAACACACCTACATAACTTTTAAAGATCAATATTGGACCTCACTGTGGGGTTTCACAAGTTTTTGTTCTCTATCATTGTTTCAAAAAAATGGCTCAAATGGCTCTGAGCACTATGGGACATAACATCTGAGGTCATCAGTCCCCTAGAACTACTTAAACCTAACGAACCTAAGGACATCACGCACATCCGTGCCCGAGGCAGCATTTGAACCTGCGACCAGAGCGGTCACGCGGTTCCAGATTGAAGCGCCTAGAACCGCACGGCCACAATGGCCGGCTATCATTGTTTCCGTGCATTCACAAGATGTTTTTCAAAAGTAATAATGTGGTATTCTGGAGCTGAATGAGAGACATGACAAGTATTTTAAAGCAATTATATGCAATTTTTTGGACCTCACAACGAGCCTTTACAAGGTTTTGTTCTATTGAAATGATTTTGTGCTGTTCTACAACCTGTTTTACAAACCATTCATGTGCTACATATTCGATGTCATAGTGAGGCTTAACAAGCTTTTGTTTTCCTTTTTTAAACCGTTTTCGTGCTGTTCCAAGAATTGTTCTCAAAGCGATCATATGCTATTATTTTTTATTTGTCAGTTCTTGCAATCTAGTGGTTTATTTTATCATTTTTACATTTGTACATTTGTTATAGCCCCTATTTTGTTTCTGTTTATTGTCACATTTTCGTCACAGATAATCTTTTAGTATGTTGTTGCTGCAGTCTTCAATCCAGAGACCGGTTCGATGCAGCTCTCCATGCTACTCAATCCTGTGCAATCTTCTTCATCTTCGAGTAACAACTGCAACCTACGTCCTTCTGAATCTGCTTAGTGCATTCATCTCTTGATCTCCCTGTACGTTTTTTACCCTCCACGCTTCCCTCCAGTACTAAATTCAGACGATACCTAATGATATTTAATATTTTTATTGACAGCATTAGCTTGTGTTTTAACATAGTTTCATCCATTTCTACACATGCGTTCGTAAGCCTGTATTATGTTCAGTGACAAATGTGATATCAAGTGTTCATGTTTTCTATTTGTAAATGCACTGGGTTACATATGTTTCACGATTTTTGTACGTTGTTTTAAGTCCTTCCGAGTGTTGTGACTTCATTTAGTTTTGAACATCCACCTCAGCGACTGAGTGCACCATATCTTCATAATTCATATAGCCTACTGTTGTACACAAGGAACACATGAATTTAGACTCACCTTTTCACACGATGACACGGCTCATATAATGTTAAATTTTGTGTGTATTTGTATAATTCACTGTTATTGAGTGCCCATCTTTCATTTGAGAAATATTTTATGTAAATACACTCCTCTCATCTTTCAGTTATTCCACAGTCTATGGGATGATTGTGTCGTAGTTTGAAACAACTTTTGCATTTTGTTTGTAAGCTAATCCTGTAACTTCAGTGAATGGCAAATTTTGAGAATCCTCTGCAGTTCACAGAGTGAACATTCACAGAAAAGTACGGTAATGCACAGATGCGTGGTTGGAACGAAACAGAAAATTGCGCCTGGAAACTAGATATCAGTTCAAAACTCGGAACGTCCATTATGTGGTGTACCCTGCTGTGATACTTATCATATGAAGAAGCATTACTAATCATTGGGAACTAAATCTGATAAAATTTATTAACACTTCTGAATGAATTACTAAAAAAAAGGCAAAAAATATAAAAAAAACTATAAATCTATTTTTAACTTCGCCAGTGCCTAGTGCCAGTCCAAAGTCCGGATCGAAAACAAGGATGAGAAATAGATGCAATAGGTGTAAAATTATTCAAACATTGCCTGACTGCTTCACATGTAGCAGTTTGCTGGCAAATGCAAGGACATGGTGATTGACAAGGCACAATGTCTGTACTGTGGCGGCCGGCCGGTGTGGCCGAGAGGTTGTAGGCGCTTCAATCTGGAACCGCGCGACCGCTACGGTCGCAGGTTCGAATCCTGCCTCGGGCATGGATGAGTGTGATATCCTTAGGTTAGTTAGATTTAAGTAGTTCTAAGTTCTAGGGGACTGATGACCTCAGATGTTAAGTCCCATAGTGCTCAGAGCCATTTGAACCATTTGCTGTACTGTGGCAAATGTAATTACGCCGAGTACACTGCGCCAGCATAACAAAACCCATATATAAATCTACGTACGATATATTTGAATTATTAACAAGTAACATAGACAGTTATATTCTTTTATCGTTAGTAGCACAAATACAGATCACATTCCGTCTATTTGTACAAAATCTGATTTCCAGAACTGATTTGAAACACCTTTGATCGATGAGAAATAACGTGTGAAAGTTAAAACTCTGTTCTTAGTGCGATTTTTCTTGCTACTTTGCCCTGTTGTTAGCCACTATTGGACATTAAACTCATTGATCTAAAAGGGTGGCGGCCTTAAAATAGGTTGTTAGAATGAGACTGGCATTGAAGCATTAATAGAAAACGGTATTTGTAAAAGAAGTATCGAATACACCCTACTTTCATCTTTTCATAAAAATCAACATCTTTTCATCTAGTTTGTAGATTATCGGAAAATAAGGGAATAAAAATTTTTATTCCATATCTTTGTGCTATCATTCTATTCTACTCGAAATTTTATTTTCATCATGTGTTCACTCTACTATATATGCGAATCCGAATTTTACGTTATTTTCTGGCTTAATTTTCGCGCCGAAACTTCATTCCAATTATACAACCTGTAATGTTTTATAGAACATAGTTTTTTAGCAAAATCACAACGAAAAAAATGGCATTTTTTACGTTTTAGTAAAATTTTCAATTTTGCGCTTAATTCTTACAGTACTGGAGAGTGCTACGCAAATGAAACTTTATATTTGAGAACCTAGTGTTGTTACGTTACTACATGCCAAGTTTCACGTTCGTTGGTTGTTGGTTGGTTGGTTGTTTCGGGGAAGGAGACCAGACAGCGAGGTCATCGGTCTCATCGGATTAGGGAAGGACGGGGAAGGAAGTCGGCCGTGCCCTTTGAAAGGATCCTTCCCGGCATTTGCCTGGAGCGATTTAGGGAAATCACGGAAAACCTAAATCAGGATGGCCGGACGCGGGATTGAACCGTCGTCCTCCCGAATGCGAGTCCAGTGTGTTTTCACGTTCGTCATAGCATTAGTCCAGCGCAGGTAGCCGGATCACGCCGCGGGCTGCGGAGCCTCAGCGCGCCAAGCAGATGGTGCGCCTCCAGCAGTCAAAGGGGCTGGAACCGAGAAGATACAAATAACCACGGCAAAATTTTTTTGTGGCAGCGAAGCTCGGGGTTCTTCTTACACTTCTTAGCCACTTGTCTGCTAGACAAACAACTCAAACAAATCGTATTAATTACTTATATT
Source organism: Schistocerca serialis cubense (assembly GCF_023864345.2). NCBI lineage: Eukaryota > Metazoa > Arthropoda > Insecta > Orthoptera > Acrididae > Schistocerca > Schistocerca serialis. Next base: position 744,003,362 of record NC_064642.1, read on the forward strand.
ACAAAAAAGAAAAGATCCAATAACTTTGTCAATTACACAGGTGTGCCGCAAGCAAAGGGCGATTTACAAAATAAGCAATCGTCTTGAGAATAAAGAATTCTAAATCAGTTTTACGTAGCAAGTAGAAGCGAGGTAACTAGTGCTGATGCTTCTTTCCAAGTCCCTAGTCTTGAAGCTACTACTAAATTGGGCCATCGCCAGTTGGCCGCGGCGTTTATGTCCTCTTCACACAGGGGCCGCTGCTGTCGCGTTGTCGTCCTGGAGTGGGGTCAGTCAGCGTGCGATTGGCTGACGTCTTCTCACAGTCATCTCTTCTCTGTCGTTACCGACTTTATCCTCTAACACTATCTTTTGCAGATACCAAGAGATCAACAAGCCAGTATTGCAGCCCATTAGTGTATCTTGCAAAGCAAAATGTTTTGACCCGGGTCACGCTGAATACTTCAGAGCCTAGGTATGAAAAACCACCACTAATAACTGGTATGTTCACCTTTGGCACGGATAACAGCGACGATGCTGGAGGCAATTCAGCCTGGTAATCCGCTGAAGGGAGCTGGTACCATATCTGCACACAGGTCACCTAATTTCCGTGAATTCTGGGGAGCTCTGAGGCCTCGAACACCCTACAAGTGTTACAGTTTCCGAAATTCTCGTGCCGATCCTCTGGGCCATGACAATCTACCTTCGGTCAACCTCAGGTACATCACACGCCTTTCCAATCCTACACATGGCCAGCACGCTTACTGATACTGCATACAACGTGCATGTGTCCGACTGGAGTCATTCCCGCCCAGGTGACGCTGCTACCGCGTCGACGGGTTTATATCGATAGTAGATCGCGGTCATAATGTTCTGTTTGATCAGTGTATACATCTCGGTCTTCAAACAGCATGGCGAGGCTCATGAAAGATTCATAAATTCTACGTAGAACGTTCTGCCATGACCACCATGCTATTTGGGGACCGTATGTTAAATAATTTCTGGAATTATTCAGCGAACCTCCGAACTGTACAACCGAGATATCACCATATGAATTATTGATACGTAAGAGTCCTATGATCGAACGATTGTTTAAAGAGCTAACATGAGTTTAGAAGAAAATAGTAACCTGGGTTTGAAAATGTTAGTATCCAAAGGGGAGTCTGCAAAGACGAGACATGAAAAGAAACTAAAACCAATTGAATATTTTGAGTGTGATACTGCACTAATAAGGGCTCATAGGAACTCTTCTAAGCAGATTCCAAGCTAAAGATACTCTAAGAAATTTTTGAAGGGCCACATATGGTCAGGAGGGTGCCCCATCCAAACGTCTTGGAAGTACACTACACGCCATTAAAATTGCTACACCACGAAGATGATGTGCTACAGACGCAAAATTTAAACGACGGGAAGAAGATGCTGTGATATGCAAATGATTAGCTTGCGTTGGTCAAGATCCAATGACTGTTAGCAGAATATGGAATCGGTGGGTTCAGGAGAGTAATACGGTACGCCGTGCTGGATCCCAACGGCCTCGTATCACTAGCAGTCGAGATGACAAGCATCTTATCTTCATGGCTGTAACGGATCAAGCAGCCACGTCTCGATCCCTGAGTCAACAGTTGGGGACGTTTGCAACACAACAACCACCTGCACGAACAGTTCGACGACGTTTGCAGCAGCATGGACTATCAGCTCGGAGACCATGGCTGTGGTTACCCTTGACGCTGCATCACAGACAAGAGAGCCTGCGATGGTGAACTCAACGACGAACCTGGGTGCACGAATAGCGGAACGTCATTTTTTCGGATGAATCAAGGTTCTGTTTACAGCATCATGATGGTCGCATCCGTGTTTGGCGATATCGCGGTGAATGCACGTTGGAAGCGTGTATTCGTCATCGCCATACTGGCGTATCACCTAACGTGATGGTATGGGGTGCTATTGGTTACACGTCTCGGTCACTTCTTCTTCGCATTGACGGCACTTTGAACAGTGGACGTTACATTTCAGATGTGTTACGGCCCGTGGGTCTACCCTTCATTCGATCCCTGCGAAACCAAACATTACAGCAGGATAATGCACGGGCCTTTCTGGATACAGAAAATGTTTGACTGCTGCCTGCCCAGCACATTCTCCAGAGCTGTCACCAATTGAAAACGCCTGGTCAATGGCGACCGAGCAACTGGCTCGTCACAATACGCCAGTCACTACTCTTGATGAACTGTGGTATCGTGTTGAAGCTGCATGGGCAGCTGTACCTGTACACGCCATCCAAGCTCTGTTTGACTCAATGCCCAGGTGAATCAAGGCCGTTATTACGGCCAGAGGTGGTTGTTCTGGGTGCTGATTTCTCACGATCTATGCATTCAAGTTGCCTGAAAATGTAATCACATGTCAGTTCTAGTATAATTTATTTGTCCAATGAATACCTGTTTATCATCTGCATTTCTTCTTGCTGTAGAAATTTTAATGGCCAGTAGTGTACGTTCGAGTAGATGACAGTATTGATATGAACAGAGAATTTTTTTAGGTTCTGAAATATGACTTTTTTGAGATTTGACTGAGGTGTTATGATGGTATCATTACAAAGATGATATGTATTATTCTGTTGAGGTACGTTTATGATTAATAAGATGATGCTATATGAGGAATCTGATCATGTATTCATATATGTATATGAGTAATGAGTAGAGGTTAGGGACTCTGATTTGTGAAAAGTATGTTGGAGACCAAGAATCGTACTTTAAGAGTTATGAAATGTGTGTACATGTGTGAATGTATCACAACACTGCTATTCATGAGATTTCGTTTCTACACACTTCTACTGTAATTTCTCGACCTGTGAAATTTTATTTGTATCAAACTGTCAATGTAGCAGAAACTCCTTTCGTATGGAAGGTAAGTGACCTTGATGTAATGGGTTGAGGGCGCCCAGCTGTGCTAGAGTCACCTGGAAAAAATCCATGAGGTGGAGAAAAAGAGGCCATTAACTTCACTATTGACATTTCTTTGTAGAAAGCATTGCGAATTGGACATGCTCATACTTGAAGACATATTATTACCCTTTGGAGCTCATAATTGTTAATATTTACTGAAATGCCATATGGCTAGTGAATGACATTTCATGCCTTGTTTTATGTATATATTTGCTTATTTTGTTTAATATTTAGTTTCTAGCTGCGCTGCAGCGTTGGTTAATATAAAATTTAATATATGTACTAACAGAAATGTTTTTTTTTTCTTCTACACATGCATTATAGAATAATTTTATGATCTACTTTATTAAAAGAAAGGGGGGAGCACAAATAGACATTTCCCTTCACAGGAATTGCATGCACAATTTTTTCAACGATTTGGTAACTTGTTTGGTAGAGTACGTTATTGTGATGCATCACTCTGGTGTTAAGATCTGACATAGGTATTAGACAATTCCTAACTTTACTGTAGTATTTTTTCTGCTTGAGCTTTATCATGTTTAGGTATAAGTTATTGCATTTTCCAGTCGTAGTTGTACTGAATTTTACATTGTATTAAGCCAGTTTTACTACTAATTTATTTTTCTTGTTGCTGCACATTGGCTCATATTAGTTGTAATGTTGCATTTGTTTTGCTAATTTATATTTATTGTTGCTTACTTTGGCAATATGCATTTTTTGTCATTGCTGTTTAATTGCTTTGTGCTGCTGCATTGCCTCATTCTCTAGTATATATACTTGAGCTCAGTAGATTTAAATTAGCTTAAGAGGAGGTACGCTATATAAGAGAATGAGTTGTGATGAATTGGAAGAAATGCATTGACAAGGCATAAGAAAAAGATTTGGCCAAAAAAGTAGTGTACAATGAAGAATAATTATTTTCAAAGAGGATATGAACAAAACAGTAGGGTTTACGGACAACAGGTTTAGATAAGGATTTTTTTTTTTTTAAGGAGCAAATGTAGAAATAAGAGGAATGATCTATGGAATGAAGTTTTGGGTTGGACTGCAGTACCAAATGTTGCACTGAAAACAAACTCTGTCCTGTCCTTTTGTGTTATTCCTCTATGTGTTTCTGTATCCTTGGGTATTTGTGTTCTTCCTGTCTTTATGTGTTTATCTGATAAGAGTTATGTTGTAAAATTTTTCTAATACTAAGCTATATTCACTATGATGATGAATACTGTTATCCTCAAATATAATTTGCATTAATAATAGACTATGTTATTTAGTTTGTAAAGATGTTTAGACATTATTTATTCTGCTGTGTTTTAATGCTCTTGTGTGAAGTTAATGTTTCAAAAACTATACTCATTATTTTATTTATTTACTGATGTCATAATTTCTGTAACACCAGTGTATATGTTTATTTCTATTCCTTTGTAAAGCCTGTATTACTACAAATGTTATCTGTATTATTATGTTCTTTAATGATGTATTCTGTCTGTATATAATTGTATTCTCATGTCGTAAATTTGTAATTGTATAGACACCAGTTCTTGAAATTAAGTATTTTCATTCCATGCACACATTTCTGTTGGTCATTGTGTATGCACAATATGTGAGAAGAAACGGGATTATTAGTACTCGCACATGTATTGATAATTCAGCAAGGGAGTGATTAACAGCATTGCTGGTTCTAAGGACATTTCAAAAACTTTCTTTTGTGAGTGCACAAGTGGTGGTTTATGGACTTGCTATATTGTCCGAAAGACTCTTTAATGGTGACTGTGCACCCACACAGTCACAACAGAAGGCTGCTGGCCATCTCTACAAGGGCTACAGTGGGTCTGCTTCTTTGGTGGCCCACTAATACCATAATCTCTACCAGGAGTACAGTGGGCCTGCTCTGTGATGACCTACCTACCAATATTCTTCAACACTTCGACTGACTGTTGTGGGTTTGCCCTGTTGTGACCCATTACTTGTCTGCATGTCAAGAGTTAGCACTGTCTTTCCGTTGGAAGGACAACACTAATTCTTCAAGACTGCATGGAAATCCACTACTTCCGCGTGTATTTTCTTTTACTGCTCAGACTTTGAGAAAAAAGAACTGCAATTACTACTGTGATGAATGATCAGGACTGTCTTTATGAACCGTGAGAAAATATTTGCTTTTGAACAACATTGTATCGATAAGTGTGTGCATTTGATATATTTGTTAGCGTTCATATAAAATTTTTTTAACAAATATGCATTGGCCAATGCCCCAAACAATTTGTAAAATTTTTGTGGGGAGCATGGGGGCTATGTAAGTAGGCTGTTTGAGTTTTTATGTTGGTAGCGCTCTGTAAGAACATCACTGACTGTGCTGTGGGCAGTCTGTGGCTGGTTGGCATTGTTCCAATATTCGCTTATGCAGTGTTGGGTTGTTGGATGTGAACAGCGCATAGCGTTGCGCAGTTGTTGGTGAGCCGCCAACAGTGGTGGATGTGGAGAGAGAGATGCCAGAGTTTTGAGAGGTTGCTATAAGCTGACGAACTGGATGTGTGTTCGCCAGAAAAAGGAAATTTGTAAAGATGAATGTCATGAATTGATACATACATATATATGATGACTTTTGAACATTATTAGGGTAAATACATTGTTTGTTCTCTATCAAAATCTTTCATTTGCTAACTGTGCCTATCAGTAGTTAGTGCCTTCTGCAGTTAGAATCTTTTACTAAGCTGCCAGTATTGGCGCTCGCTGTGGTTCAAATGGCTCTGTGCACTATGGGACATAACATCTATGGTCATCAGTCTTGTTGTGCTCATGTCTACTGTTTCCCATTTCCTTAGTTTTTCTTCGATTTACTCTTAATCCATAATCTGTTCTCATTAGACTGTTCATTCCGTTCAGCAGGTCATGTACTTCTTCTTCAATCTCATTCAAAATAGCAATTTCATCAGCGAATCGTATCATTGACATCTTTTCAACCACTCTTGAACCTTTCTTTTACTTCCGTCATTGCTTCCTCAATGTACAGATTGAACAGTAGGGGTGAAAGGCTACATCCTGTATTACACCCTTTTTAATACGAGCACTTCCTTCTTGGTCGTCTACTCTTATTAATCCCTCTTGGCTGTTGTACATATTGTATATGACCCGTCTCTCCCTATAGCTTACCCCTACTCTTTTCAGAATTTCGAACATCTTGCACCATTTTACATTGCCGAAGGCTTTTTCCAGGTCGATAAATCGTATGTGTCTTGATTTTTCCTTAGTCGTGCTTCCATTATTAACCGTAACGTCAGAATTTAGAACTACTTAAACATAACTAACCTAAGGACATCACACAACACACAGTCATCACGAGGCAGAGAATATCCCTGACCCCGCCGGGAATCGAACCCGGGAACCCCGGCGCGGGAAGCGAGAACGCTACCGCAAGGCTCTCGCTGTATTGCAGTAGTTCGAGTAACGAAGATTTTTGTGAGTTAAGTGATTCACGAAAGGTATAGGTTATTGTTTGACAGGGCCAATCTTTTGTAGGGATTATTGAAAGTCAGATTGCGTTGGCTAAAAATATTGTGTGTCAGTTTAGTGATGATCAGAATAAGTAAAGAGAGAAATGTCTGAGAACGTTCAGTTTTGTTCGGCTGTTTGTAAATCAAATAACGTAACAGGTTTAATAGCGCAGCCATTTATAGTTTTTTAAGGAGACCTTTCATCGGTATTTGCTTATACAACTTTACAGATCAGTACCCTATTTCTCTAACAAAGAATTACACAGCTATCTGATAATTTAATAGAGAAACAAACATTTCGTTTTACTATGTCAGTGACACATGTTTACGCAATTACACAGTTTGATAACTTCACACTTATGAAATTGTATTTTGTCTGTACTTTGTGAACTGTTCGTACTTTTTTTGGAACCATTGTGATGCTATGATAGCTTTTAATGAGGTATTTGGTACGGGATCATGATTTTTGAAGTACACTACTGTCCATTAAAATTGTTACACCACGAAGATGACGTGCTACAGACGCGAAACTTAACCGACAGGAAGAAGATGCTGTGATATGCAAATGATTAGCTTTTCAGAGCATTCACACAAGGCTGGCGCCGGTGGCGACACATACAACTTGCTGACATGAGGAAAGTTTCCAACCGATTTCTCATACACAAACAGCAGTTGACCGGCGTTGCCTGGTGAAACGTTGTTGTGATGCCTCGTGTAAAGAGGAGATATGCGTACCATCACGTTTCCTACTTCGATAAAGGTCGGATTGTAGCCTATCGCGATTGCGGTTTACCGTATCGCGACATTTCTGCCAGCGTTGGTCGAGATCCAATGACTGTTAACAGAATATGGAATCGGTGGGTTCAGGAGTGTAATACGGAACGCCATGCTGGATCACTAGGAGTCGAGATGACAGGCATCTTATCCGCATGTCTGTAACGGATCGTGCAGACACGTCTCGATCCCTGAGTTAACAGATGGGGACATTTGCAGGACAAGAACCTTCTGCACGAATAGTTCGACGACGTTTGCAGCAGCAAGGACTATCAGCTCGGAGACCATGGCTGCGGTTACCCTTGACTTACAACAGTACCTTGTTGACAACTTGGGTCTATAGTTTTTGGGGTATACGACAAACTCAAAACCTACCATCAGCCTACCATAATCAAAACATCTTCAGTACTGAGTTCGAATCCCGCCGCTCCTTAAATTATGATTAATAATCAGTATTGGCGGCAGAATCTTTCCGGCATAAGAAGTCACTCTCATTCTGCCAACAGCCTTGTCAAAGAGGGCAGAGAAGCGGATAGGGGTTCAGGACACTCTCTTGTCCCAGGGGTGGGAAACTGCCCCCAAAGGCAGAAGAATTAGCAATGATCAACGTCATGAGGATGGAGAAGGCAATGGAAAGCACTGCATTAACGTGTATCAAGAGGACATGTCGCCTGTAATTGAAGAAGTTCCATGATGTCTCTCCATGGCAAAAGATTCCGGAATAGTCCCCCATTCGGATCTCCGGGAGGGGACTGCCAAGGGGGAAGTTACCATGAGAAAAAAATTGAATAATCAACGAAAGGATAATGTTCTACGAGTCGGGGCGCGTAATGTCACACGTTTGAACGTGGTAGGGAAACTAGAATATATGAAAAGGGAAATATAAAGTTTCAATCTAGATATGGTAGGAAGTAGTGAAGTGGAAAGAAGACAAGGATTTCTGGTCAGATGAGTATAGGGTAATATCAACAGCAGCAGAAAATGGTATAACGGGAGTAGGATTCGTTATGAATAGGAAGGCCGGAGTGTGTGTTTCTGTGAACAGTTCAGTGACAGGGTTGTTCTTATCAGATTCGACAGCAAACCAACACCGACAATGATAGTTCAAGTATATATGTCGACGTCGTAAGCTGAAGAGATAGAGAAAGTGTATGACGACACTGAAAGGGTAATGCAGTATGTAAAGGGGGATGAAAATCTAATAGTCATGGGAGACTGGAATGCAGCTGTAGGGGAAGGAGTAGAAGAAAAGGTTACAGGAGAATATGAGCTTGGGACAAGGAATACGAGAGGAAAAAGACTATTTGAATTCTGTAATAAGTTTCAGCTGGTAATAGCGAACACTCTGTTCAAAAATCACAAGAGGAGGAGGTATACCTGGAAAAGGCCAGGTGATACCGAAAGAATTCAGTTACATTACATAATGTTCAGACAGAGATTTCGAAATCAGATACTGGACTGTAAGACGTAACCATAAGCCGATATAGACTCACATCACAATATAGTGGTGATTAAGAGTAGGCTGAAATTTAAGACATTAGTCAGGAAGAATCAATACGCAAAGAAGTGGGATACAGAAATACTAAGGAATGACGAGACACGGTTGAAGTTCTCTAAGGCAATATATACAGCAATATGGAATAGCTCGGTAGGTTCAAATGGTTCAAATGGCTCTGAGCACTATGGGACTTAACTGCTGAGGTCATCAGTCCCCTAGATCTTAGAACTACTTAAAGCTGACTATCCTAAGGACATCACACACATCCATGCCCGAGGCAGGATTCGAACCTGCGACCGTAGCGGTCATCTCTAAAAATTGCCATCACAGAAGTTGGAAAGGAAAACATAGCTACAAAGAAGGTAACTGCGAAGGAACAATGGGTAACAGAAAAAATACTTCAATTTATCGATGATAGGAGAATGTACAAAAATACAAGTTGCTGAGGAATGAAATAAATATGAAGTGCAGGGAAGCTAAGACGAAATGGCTGCAGGAGAACGTGAAAACATAAAAACGAAATGAGTGTCGGAAGGACAGTCTCAGCATACAGGAAAGTCAAAACAACCTTCGTTGACATTAAAAGCAAGGCTGATAACATTAAGAGTGCAAAGGAAATTCCACTGTCAAATGCGGAGGAGAGAGCGGACATATATTTAAAGCCTCTATGAGGGGGAAGATTTGTCTGGTATAATAGAAGAAGAAACAGGAGTCGATTTAGAAGAGATAGGGGATCCAGTATTAAATCAGAATGTAAAAGAGCTTTGGAGGGCTTAAGATCAAATAAGGCAGAAGGGATTAACAACATTCCATCAGAATTTCTAAAGCGGTAACAAAACGACTATTCACGTTGGTGTGTAGAACGTATGAGTCTGGTGACATACCATCTGACTTTCGGTAAAGCATCATCCACAAGGACATCAAGAGCTGACAAGTGCGAGAATTATCGCACAACCAGCTTAACAGCTCATGCATCCAAGTTGCTTACAAGAATAATACACAGAAGAATCTAAAAGAAAATTGAGGATGCGCTAGATGACGATCAGTTTGGCTCTAGGAAAGGTAAAGGCACGAGAGAGGCAATTCTGACGATACGGTTAATAATGGAAGCACGACTAAGGAAAAATCAAGACACATACGATTTATCGACCTGGAAAAAGCCTTCGGCAATGTAAAATGGTGCAAGATGTTCGAAATTCTGAAAAGAGTAGGGGTAAGCTATAGGGAGAGACAGGTCATATACAATATGTACAACAGCCAAGAGGGATTAATAAGAGTGGACGACCAAGAAGGAAGTGCTCGTATTAAAAAGGGTGCAATACAGGATGTAGCCTTTCACCCCAACTGTTCAATCTGTACATTGAGGAAGCAATGACGGAAATAAAAGAAAGGTTCAAGAGTGGTTGAAAAGATGTCAATGATACGATTCGCTGATGAAATTGCTATTTTGAATGAGATTGAAGAAGAATTACATGACCTGCTGAACGGAATGAACAGTCTAATGAGAACAGATTATGGATTAAGAGTAAATCGAAGAAAAACTAAGGAAATGGGAAACAGTAGACATGAGCACAACAAGAAACTTAACATTAGGATTGAAGGTCACGAAGTAGATGAAGTTAAGGAATTCTGCTACCTAGGCAGTAAAATAACAAATGACGGACGGAGCAGGGAGGACATCAAAAGCAGACTAGCAATGGCAAAAAGGGCATTCCTGGCTAAGACAAGTCTACTAATATCAAGTGAAACATGGACCGTGGTAAAACCAGAACAGGAGAGATTCTAAACATTTGAGATGTGGTGCTACATACGAATACTGAAAATTAGTTGGACTGATAAGGTAAGGAATGAGGAGGTTCTCCGCAGAATCGTGGAGGAAAGAAACATGTGGAAAACACTGATAAGAAGAATGGACAGAATGATAGGACACCTGTTAAGACATGAGGGAATGATGAATGACTTCCATGGTACTAGAGGGAGCTGTAGAGCGCAAAAACTGTAGAGGAAGACAGAGACTGGAATGTATCCAGCAAATAATTGAGGATGTAGGTTGCAATTGCTACTCTGAGATGAAGAGGTTAGCACAGTAGAGGAATTCGTGGCGGGCCGCATCAAACCAGCCAGAAGACTGATAAAAAACCATCCGTTCTTATCAGCTGAGATCTGATCTGACCAGCCCACGGTCTTTCTGTAGTTTAGAGTCCAATCGAAACGATCACGAACCCAGAAGAGGCTGCAGCGATGTCACGATGTTAGCAAAGGGATTCGCGCCGAATGCCTGCTACTATAGCACATTAACGCCAAATTTCGTCGCTCTGTCTTAACGGATACGTTCGTCGTACGTCCCACATTGATTTCTGCTGTTATTTCACGTTGTTTTGCTTGCCTGTTAGCACTGACAACTCTACGCAGACGCCGCTGCTCTCGATCGTTAAGTGAATGCCGTAGGCCACTACGTTGTCTGCGGTGAGAGGTAATGCCTATAATCTGGTATTCTCGGCAACTCTTGACGCTGTGCATTTCGGAACTTTGAATTCCCTGACAATTTCCGAAGTAGAATGTCCCATTCGTGTAGCTCCAACTACCATACAGAGTTCTAAGTGCGTTAATTACCCTTGTGTGTCCATAATTACATTAGAATCCTGTTCACATGAATCAGATCAGTACAAATGACAGCTCCGTCAATCCACTGCCCCTTTATACTGAAACTACTTCTTTTAATGTTTTTTTTTTTTTTTTTTATTTGGCACTGACCAACAGAATTTTCCCTGACAAAGATAACTCAAACGTAACTTATTTATTTATTAGCCACAAGATACAAGCCCAAAGCAATCTGACTGCTATACATTGACAACATGACTTCCAATAATAAACACAAAAAATAGCCCTTAATTACAAGAAATTCCAGCAATAATACAATCCAACAAATATCAAATTAAAGGATTATGAAACTACCGGCCTAAACCCATTTCAATCACGAATCTCGATAGTGGAAACCCCATTCTTTAACGTAAGTCACTTACCTAACAGAAAATCTTCATAACACGAACTACAGCAACTACAGCAAGTAGCAACAATAGCCAGATAAATAAAAAGATTCTAACTACTATAGACTCTAACTACTAGGAGGCATATGGTTAACAAAAGAAAGATTTTGTTGAAGAGCAAACAGCGTATTTAGAAAATTTTACCTTATTCATGTGACATCCAGTTCCAAAAATTATATAGTTGTCAATAATTCTACTGTCCAAACATTATCAACCATACATCCATTATCATACTTTCATTGCATCTTTTCATATAAGAAATTTCATTTCACTTTACATTGCATGTACTACCAACACGGAGTCTCCACTAAGAAAATCATGTCCATACACTTCCCTGTCCACTCGCTAACTGCTACTGCGTCCAACCACAGAATCTCTTGCCGAGGGCGCAGAGCGCTGTCAGCGATATGAACACAGTGTACAGCGCTACCAACGTACAAATAGGCTACTTACAATACTTTGTGTACACGACACTACTGCCACCTTTATTTGTGCATATCGCTATCTGACGACTTTTGTTATCTCTGTACGTTCAGCTGTATTAATTATGATAGGCAGTGTACAAATAATGTATTTTAAAGTCACTGAATCAAACGTCTAGGGGTGGTAGGTCACGCCATAGAGAACAACTTTTGTTAGAGATAAAATGTTCGCTGGTGTGTCCCATTGTCACTGGGCTTCCTTTTGTAGTGCTTATCCGAGTGAGAGCTGACGGGGCGTAGGCACTCTGAGGCGATAGTACAATTTGTGTGTTATGTCTTATTCAGTAATTTTTTTGAACGTTACCCTACCAATTTACTGGTGTAGGCAGCATGCAGCATAGCTGGTTAGTAGACCCTACTATTTCGATAACGTCACCAGGAAGCCTGGCGAACATTTTGTATGTAACAAAATTTGTTTCCCACGACGTCGTCTATCACACCTAAATGTTTGATGCAAGCCACTGAAGACGCTATATACGCTGGTGTCCAAAATTAAACCGACAAACGGAAATTTTGCTAGGTTACATTTATTTTGCCACAAAACAATACAAACAGGTGATAGTAAAATAAAATCAATGTTAAAAATAGAGACCGTGAACAACTGCATCATGCATAGTTGTAGACAATCATGTTCCTCGTTTTTTTCTAACTTGTCGTACGAGGGTGAGTCAAACGAAAACCTTAAACTTGTAATAATAAATCGAAATTTCGCGCCGTTATCCTGTAAGTTGGTAAGCGTTTTACAAACAGCGTGCAGAATGGCCTGTAGGTGGCAGCATAATGCAGATGCACACATACCGTTCCAGTATCAGGACAAAGATGGCCGCCCCACTTGCGACTTGCACCAGGGAAGAACAGCGTTCTGTTATTCGGTTTTTGCGTAGTGAAGGTGTGAAACCTATTGAAATTCATCGACCAATGAAGGTCCAGTACGATGATGCATGTTTGTCTCAGCAGCAAGTCTACGAATGGAGTAGGAATTCGCAAATGGTGAGACTTCAGTGGAAGATGATCCAGATCAGGCACAACGAGTTGCGATTCCACAGAACATAGCACCAGTTGAAGCCATAGTGAAGGAAAACCGCCGAGTGACACTGAATGAGATTTAAGCATGTTTACAGATTAGTCATGGGTCAGCACACCACATTGCGCATGATGTGCTCCAGTTTCACAAAGTGGCTGCAAGATGGGTGCCACGGAAGCTGACTCCTGAAATGAGAGAACGACGTGTTGATGCTTGTGAAGAACTTTTTCGGCGCTTTGAACGAGAAGATGATGGCTTCCCTCAAGAATCGTTACTGGGGACGAAACCTGGGTTCACTTCCACCAACCGGAAGCGAAGAGAGCGAGCAAGGAATGGCACCATTCCTTATCACCAAGTGATTTCCATATGTTTGGACCACTCAAAGAGGCAGTGGGAGGAAAGAAGTTCCGTTACGATGAAGAGGTACGCCACGCGGTGCGTGAGTGGTTGCGCGGACTAACAAAAGAATTATTTTCTAGAGGAATTTATACACTTTGGAGAACTTGCATTGAGGATGGGGGAGATTATGTTGAAAAGTGTACAGCTCTGTACCACTTCTGCACAACAAATAATATTTAAAAAATGTTAAAGGTTTTCATTTGACTCACCCTCCTATTTGCAAATACATTCTGACAACTGGTTAATGTGCTCAGTATGGAGTGTGACCACCTCTGGTAGGAATACAGGCCTGGCAATGACGGGGCATGCTGTAAATGATGTCACCACTCTCATCTTGAGGGAATAACGCCCATTCTTCCTGCAGAGCTGCTCTTAAGTCTTGGAGAGTGGCTGGCGGTTGCTGGTGCAATGCAACGCGTCTGCCTAGCGCATCCCAGACACTCTCTATGGGACTAAAATTGGGAGCGAGCAGGCCACGCCGTGCTTGCAATATCTTCAGTTTCCAAGGAAACTTCAGCCACCTCTGCTCTATGAGGTCGGCATTATTATCCATCAGTACGAAGTCTGGACCCAAAGCACCTCGCGACAGGCGCACAATGATGTCCTAGATCGCGTCATGGTACCTGAAACCAGTTAAACCTTGCTGATTCACCCATACAGTTTCACAAAGAGGCGTTCGACTGGTCAACATCATCTCTCCCCACACAATTAGGCATCGTCCTCGATATCAGTCTGTTATCACAACGTTTGGATCCCAAAATGGTTTTTCACGTTCAATCCACATGCAAATTTGTCGAGAATCACTCACCAAATCAAACCAGGATTCACCTGTGAAAAGAACAGTCCGAGTGCCATGTTGATGACTCCGGAGGCGGCAGTGAAGAATACCTGCAGCAGATGGGGGATGACAATCACAGGCTTCACACAGCAGACGCGCAGGTGTATTGAAAAGTTTTTACGCAAATATTGATCCAACAGTACACATTGTAACATAATAAAAGGTATTTTTCAGGGGAGCAATTGCTTGCGTAGTGAATATGACAGTCACAAAGATTATCTTCAAAGTTTCTCTGAAAAGAATTTGTATTTAGATAATCTATCTTAGTGAAGAAGACCTCATTGCGGTAGTATTGGTTAAACTACCAGTGAGTGTACAGGAAAAGCTAACAGGTAATGTGGAAAAGAAAACTGAAGACATTTTGCAATCATTAGAACAAGTAGTTGTTTTTTTCATGCGAAGAGACATACAGTAGCGCTTGGAGAGATGTGAACTGGAAATCGAGAGGAAGTGGAAACTGCAGGGAACATAACACAAATCAGAATGACACGAGAGTGAAACAGAAGCATGATAGCAATTTTGATAGACGTGGAAGAGAGGACTGGAACTGAGGATGTACATAAGTCACGGTAATAGGCGATATGAGGAACATAATAAGGGACACAATGATGATAGTGCAGAGAGAGGTCACAAAAGAGTTGACAATGAAAAGGAAAACTACAAAGGAGTTTGTGTGGGCTACGAACACAAGTTCATGTGATGGATGAACCAGTGACAATGATCTGAAAAGATTGATGGAAGCCGGCCGGAGTGGCCGTGCGGTTCTGGGCGCCACGGTCTGCAACCGAGTGACCGCTATGGTCGTGGTTTCGAATCCTGCCTCGGGCATTGATGTGTGTGATGTCCTTAGGTTAGTTAGGTTTAATTAGTTCTAAGTTCTAGGCGACTGATGGCCTCAGAAGTTAAGTTGCATAGTGCTCAGAGCCATTTGATTGATGGAAGAAAGTTCTGGAGATATTAGGTAACCTCTTATTGAAGTAAATGAAATTTGGCAGTAAATAAGGATACCAACTTGTAGTAGATGTGGAAGTTAGTGGTGTTAAGGGAACTGCAGTTATTCATACAAGTTCCGTAGCACAAGACTACATGACCAAATAGTGAATAAGAAAGAAATACCCTTATTGCCATTGCAAGAAGTTAAATTATGGGTGCAACAGGTGGCAAGAGTAAAAAAGAATCAAGTATTACTGGACGTAAATGTACAAGGAGTAGTGTTGGAGGTTAGTGCTGTAGTGGTTCCAAATAGGGGGTCACTCAAAAAGAAATGCACACTATTATTGTAAAAATACAGTTTTCATTCTGCATGTGTGAAAGTTTTACAGTGTGTAGATGCATCCTTCCCGCTTGTTTTCAAACATAGTTCAACCTGTTCCCGTGAGTGGCGCCGTCACAGCATATCTTCAAGATGGCTGCTGCACTTGACGTTCGTCAGAAGCAACGTGCTGTCATAGAATTCATGTGCTGTGAAAACGAGACAGTGGGAAACATCAACAAGAGGTTGAAAAAGATGTATCGAGATGCTGCTGTCGATCGCAGTACAGTTAGTCGGTGGACAAGCAGGTTACGTGATGAAAGCGGGCACGGCAATATTGAGGACTGTCCTCGCAGCGGCACGCCTCGTACTGCACACACGCCAGACAATGTGCAGAGAGTTAACGAATTGGTGAATGCTGACAAGGGCATCATAGAGAACGAACTGTCACGCTACATTGGGACAGGGAAAGATAGTGTTTGCAGAACGCTGAAAGTGTTGGCGTTAAAAAAAGTTTGTCTCAGGTGGGTTCCCAGGATGTTGACAGTGTCTCACAAAGAAACAAAAAAAACGGTATGCAGCGTGATGTGTTGGCAGAAAATATAACGCAGTGTTACTAGAGGAGTCCGAAATGCACGCGTTTTAGCTCACGCAGCCTGGCGTGAGGAGGGAAGGACTATACTGACGTGAGATCTGGAACATAACAAGGAATTAGAATTCAGAAAGCGGACGTAATTAGTTTGATACTTAACTTTAATCCATTAATGATGAACGTCGCTCTAAACGGTACATGATTTACAATATTATCTGTTCAGAATACATTCTTGAAGTAATTAGGAAATATGGCGTCTTGCTAGGTCGTAGCAAATGATGTAGCTGAAGGCTATGCTAAACTGTCGTCTCTGCAAATGAGAGCGTATGTAGACAGTGAACCATCGCTAGCAAAGTCGGCTGTACAACTGGGGCGAGTGCTAGGAAGTGTCTCTGGACCTGCCGTGTGGCGGCACTCGGTCTGCAATCACTGATAGTGGCGACACGCGGGTCCGACGTGTACTAACGGACCGCGGCCGATTTAAAGGCTACCACCTAGCAAGTGTGGTGTCTGGCGGTGACACCACACAGCGAACTTTTGGAACAGTACGAGAATGGTGGAGATGAATTTCTGGGAAGAATTGTGACAGGTGATGAAACATGGCTCCATCATTTTTCACCAGAGACGAAGAGGCAATCAATGAAGCGGCATCAGGCAAATTCTCCCAAGAAAAAAAATTCAAAATTACACCTTCTGCTGGAAAAGTTATGGCTACAGTGTTTTTCGATTCCGGAGGACTCTTTCTTGTGGACATCATGTCAAGTGGTACGATCATAAATTCTGATGCATATGTGACGACACTGAAGAAACTTCAAGCTCGACTGAGTCGTGTTCGACCATATTGGCAAAAGCAGGATGTTTTGCTGTTGCAGGACAATGCACAGTCACTTGTCAGTCAATAAACTATGGAAGCGATCACAAAACTCGGATGGACAACACTGAAACACCCGCCTTACGGTCCTGACCTGCCTCCATGTGACTGTCATCTCTTTGGGAAACTGAAAGACTCTCTACGTGGAACAAGGTTTGAAGTTGATGACTCCTTTGTGCACGCTGCCAAACTGTGGCCCCAACAGGATGGTCCAGAATTTTACTGTGCGGGTAAACAGGCGCTGGTTCCAAGATGGTGTAAGGCAGTTGAGAGGGATCGAAATTATGTGGAGAAATTAAAATATTGTTCCTAAAGGATGTATCTAAAAACTGTAAAACTTTCAGACATGTAGAATATAAGATAGATCAAAAAAAAAATTGTGTGCATTTCTTTTGGAGTGACCCTCGTATTTGCATTGGACTCACGATAGGGACAAATTTAGTGGTTGATCAGGGAGCTGTTATGGATTAAAGGAGGATAGTATAACCCTAACGGAAATGGTACTCATAGATAAATTAAAGGCAGTAACTTAGTTATTCCCAAAGGGAATCTACTGGATAAACTCTGCTTGAAAATAATGTGTTAATGTTTTCAATGGGACGTGGATAAAGCGGACAGTGTTTCACAAGGGATCGAAAGCAAAATAAGATTGGCTGAGAAATATCAGATGAAATAAGGAACAATTAAAAAACGTAAATGTTATTGATCAAGATGGAAAAAGAGAGATGAGAATTTATTATTAAAAATAAAACAATATTTTTTGATAAACTACGGTTAATTAAGGGAGAACCTTACGATTTTAAAGTCAACCCATATCAACTTTTGAAATTAAGGCCACATGTAATACCGTTAGCAAAGAAGGAAAAAACCGATAAAGAGATACAGAGGATGCTATCTTTGCAGATTATCGGAAGAACAACAAGACAATATTGAAGCCCATTAGTGTATATTATGAAGACAAATGTTTTGGTACAGTTCATGGTGGATACTTCAGAGAGACTAAGTAAAAAAAAAAAAAAACACTAATCAGCCAGAATATTTTGACCACCTACGAATAACCGGTATGTCTACCTTTGGCAGAGATAACAGCGACGATACCTCGTGGCACAGAAGCAATTGAGACCTTGGTAATTTGCTGGAGGGAATTGGCACCACATCTGCACACACAAGTCACCTAATTCCCTTAAATTCCGGGGGAGGTGGCGGTGAGCTTTCTCGCCACGTTCAATCACATCCCAGATGAGTTCAATCGTGCTACGCGTAGATCTGGCAAGCTGGGGAGCCAGCACATCAACTGGAACTCGCCGCTGTGATTCTACTCCACTACACTCCTGAACTCGCTACTGTGATCCTCGAACTACCCCATCACACTCCTAACATTGTGATTTGGACATTATCTTGTTGAAAAATGCCACTGTCTTCGGGAAACTTGACCGTGATGAAGGGGTGTACGTGGTCTGCGACCAGTGAACAGTATTCCATGGCCGTCATGGTACCTTGCTCGATCACCACTGGTCGCATGGATGCCCACGTGAATGTTCCACAGAACGTAATGGATCTGCTGCCAGCTCGTCTCCGTCTTGCAGTACCAGCGTCAACGAGCTGTTCCCCTGGTAGGCGACAGATTCGCGCCCACCCGTCGGCATGATGAAGAAGGTGACGGGATTCATCAGACCATGCGACGCTCTGCCACTACCCCAACGTCCAGTGCTGATGGTCGCATGCCCATTGCAGTCGTAGTTGCCAATGTCGTGGTGTTAACATTGGTACATGCCTGGATCGTCGACTGCAGAGGCCCATCCTTAGGAGTGTTCGATGCACAGTTTGTTCAGACCCACTGGCACTCTGTCCAGCATAAAAGTCTGATATTAGTTCCGCGACAATTCGCCGCCTGTCCTGTTTTACCAGTCTGCTCAGCCTACGACATCCGACATCTCTAGTGAGTGGTGGCCTTCCAACCACACGATGTCTGGGCGTGGTTTTACCTTGGTTTTGCCACGAGTTCAAGAATTCAGCACTCCTCTAACACTTTAGGAATCGGGCAGTATCGCAAATGCTCGTGTCGAGCCTCCAGCTCACCATAATCTCCCCTCGGTTAAAATCAGATAGACCGCGCGCCTTTCCCATTCTACACATGGAGAGAACGCTCGCCGATACTACATACGCCGTGCATGCGTCTGCCTAGCAGTCATTCCACGCCAGGTGACGCTGCTATCGCCTGGACGGGTTTATACCGATAGTAGATCGGTGTTCGTAATTTTCTGGTTGATCGGTGTATATGTCTCGCTTCTGTCTGTCTTCAAACCCTCTGGCGAAGGTTATGAAAGGGTCAGGAAGGCTATGTAGAGCGTTTTGTCATCACCAGCATACTATTTGTCGACTGTTCATTAAAGAATTTGAGGAAATACTTAATGAACTTCCAAATTGTTCACCGGGATATCACCATATGAATTATACTGATGGGTAAGAGACCTGAAGCTATGATCGAACGCTTGATGAAATTTCGGAAAAGAGCTGAGACGAGCTTAGAAGAAATGGGTAAGTTGGCCCTGGAAAGATTAGTAGCGAAATGGGAGTCTCAGAATACGAGACATAACAAGATAGTGAAACCAAATGAGTATATTGTGTGTGATACTGTACTAATAAGAGTTCACAGGAAATCGTCTAAGTAGACGCCAAGATAAAGAATCTGTATCAGCTTTTTTGAAGGGCCATATGTGGTTAGCAGTGCACCCCATCCAAACGCCGTAGGAATAGTACGAGTCCCAGTTATACACACTGTAGTTGATGTAAAGAGATTCTGTAGCAGTTAAAGGGAAGCCTTAAGACTCTGAAGAGCTTGAATAAGAGCTACGAGCGAGAATATCTCTCTAGGAAACATACGTATTAAGAGGAACATTAGTTCTAAGAACTTTGAAGTGACTTAGGTTCAATTCTTATTTATATTAGTTAAGTATTAAGAGGAACATTAGTTCTAAGAGCTTTGAAGTGACTTATGTTCAGTTCTTATTTATATTCGTTAAGTAGCAGGAGTTGAACGAACTGGGGGACGATCTTGCATCAGGCATGATATGATGTCAGAGAATCAGTTTCAAGACCCACTGCATACAGTGCAATGCTGATAGGCGGTAAACAAGACAGCTAATGCAACTAGGTTAGTGAATGAATGGACGTCGGTGTAACGTAATCGAGGATGCATCTCAGTAGGTCTCTTAGAAACAGATCAAGGGAAGGGAACTGACCCCAAGGCAGGAGAATAAACGAAATTTGTGTACACATTTGTTTCATGTAGCGGATTAATAGCTACCGTTAAATTGTCAATTAAAGAGTGGTATATTGAAATCAATGTTCAATAGACTTAGAACTGGAAAATAATTTTAAATAAATAGTGAAAATAGCAGTTTTTCATCTTCGCTAATTAATGAAACTAGAATTTTGAATTTTTTTTTAAATTGCCACTTGGTTACAATAAGAAATATCATTATTAGAATATTCCTTGTACGAGAAATGTAGATTATTATTCATATCTTGATCTAAAATATTTTTCTTTTTTGTGTTGTGCTCATACTAAATGTAATGATGGCTGGAAGCACGGGAAAATTCAGAGCACACATAAGCCAGATTACGTACACTGAGAGTCGAACTAGATGAACAGTCAGCAACAAGACATCCATTTGATGTACACGCAATTGACGGATTTCACCAGGGAAACACAATGGAAATACATCGCCATGGACGAGCATCTTCGGCCGGTGAATAACAGTGTCTCATGCAAAATAACTGTGTCGGTGTCACGAGTTCTCAAAGAACCACCGTGAGTCGTAAGCGCTTCTTAAAACAACTGTTAGGGTGAGCAGTATTGGTCCAGAGTAGGGTAAAGAGAAACAAATTTCCCGTGTGTATTGTACATAATGCGTATGTGGATTCTGTCTATTTGTGCCTGTAGAGCGTAAATTGTAAAAAAAAAAAAAAAAAAAAAAAAAAAAAAATTTGCTCTGGCAGAATTCTCTGAAACGGCCAACTAGCCACTGAAAATATGAGTGAAATGTTAAATTTTTCTAGAAGAATGTAAAATCAAACAGTATTTTGGTGATGTTTGAGTAAATTTTACGTGGATAATCATTATTCTGAAACTTACATTTACAGTCTTTGATGCTGTATTTGAAGTTTTATGTCTGACATGTGATCGGTATTCTATGATTTTCTATTAGGATGAATAACGACACTTAATTTTAACAGAGCATGGGAGGCAAAATTCAAAGGTTCTTTTAAGAAAATACTAAAATTAATTTGCTTGAAAAAGAGAAATACATAAAACAGACATAAGAAATGAACTGCCCAAAATAGTACACGCTGCTCCTAAGAGCTAATTGACCGCGTTCCTAGTGTTTCCAAAACTACGATTTTATTTTGAAAAAACCACAATTTTGAAAAAGAAATTACCGAAAGGGACGTGTTCAAATTACATGTTAATTCCTAATTTTCCAGTTTTACAATTTTATATCACATCTGCAGACATCATGTAGCATTTTTACTATTGATTATGAAAATGGTTGCGGAGGTCTACGCTTACTACAACACAGTTATCAATCCTGAAGTCTTGTACGCCGCCCACACACTTACTCTTCACAGAAATGTTGATCTTGAGGAAATCCTGAAACGAATACGCAAAATTCTTAACAAGATTCTCAGTCCTAAAAGAACAGAAGATGGATACAGAGTACAATTCCGAATACCAATTGAAAAAGTATCAAGTCTTGCGGGAGGCATCAGAAAATGACTGATATTACATGGGAATAGCCACAGACTTCCAACGACAACAACCACTCAGAAAATTGCGACACACATACTATAAAACAGAGCAAAACCATGCCTGTCCAATGCTATCCCCTCAAACTGTATGTGTACCTCTCAATGCAATGTAAAAAATGTTTGAATTAAGTTAGCCCTGACCTTTACGGGGAGAAACATTGGTTAATTTCCCAAGTTGTGAGAATACTCTGTTGTTAGTCAGGATCGGTAATTAGAGTCAAATCCCAGGAAAGGTAGAACAATTAGATATTGACTGACATATTTACTATAAAAACAACGCTCACGAAAAATTTGCAAAACATACAAGTACAGACATAGGACGTTCTACTCATTACGCTAAATTTGGGATTGGTAAAACGTCTATGATGTGATTCTGAACAGCGCTCCAGTTTATACGACGGAATCGCTAAGTCGTCGATACCGTTCAGCATTGGAGATCAGAAAGCCTCGATCACGGCTGGCACTGACACTGAAGGGCCCCGCAAGCCATCCAATGGAACTTAAACGCACCTGCTGTTAAGAATTCCACATCTGCTTAGCCATTGCATACGTCACCGAATTCAGTGCTGTGAAGTGCAAGTCTGCAGCAACGACCCGCTCGCTGTAGCTCGCGGTCGTGCAGATATATGCGTTGCGTATTTGGAAATTCTATACCCAGGACGCGAAATTGCAACTGCAAAGTTATGGGGTCGAATCTGCTTCCGTGCAGTGCCGCACGCAAATCAAGAATACTGCTTGGTCATAACCCAGGAGCACGACTAAAGTGAACAGTCGTAAATAAGCGTTTCGTAATGCGCCAGTCTCCACAAACAAGCACGGGTTCGTTTCTCTGATCGCAGAGAAACGAACGAATGACGCGGGATCAGCAGTTTTAAATAGCCAGGATTCCCAATCGACACTTCGCAGAGAGTCCTATAAAAAGCCTCTTAGTGATGTTTTGTCCGATATTGCGTGTGTTCGCCCCTGAAAAACAACTTACAGAGATATTGGAAGTGGAACTGTACGCAAAATGGATAACGCTAGATTTAAATGTGGTAGTGCTGACGAATAAATCACACCTATTTTTACTTCCAAACATGAACGATCATGAACACTTAGAGCGTTCAATGACATCAAACACATACACAAAAATAAAAATGAGCATAAGGGTGAATTCAGGATCAACTACTGAAAGTAAAGGCTCTACTGATTCACAATAATTTTATTATAACCTTCAGACCAATGGTGAATAAAATACAATGAACAATTTACAAATTACCCTCCTAACTGGCATTGGCAGTGAAGTGTGTTAAAAACGGTCCAAAACGCGATCTCCTATAACTGGCTGACCGACTGACATCGACACAATACAAAAGTACGAAGAACCACCACACCCCAAAGTATCGTAAATTCTCTGTGGAAACAGCAATTGCGCGTGATCCTACTATTTAACGTATAACACAGGCCGAAGCGGGAGCGATCTCACCGTAATGTTCCTGTTGCAGCGGCGGTCTCCGACGGCGACGGCGAGGCTGTGCGGTTGGCGTGTGGCGTCTCGGAAAGTACACTCCTACAATACTCGGACAACAGACCGCTGTCCGTAAATTTCTCTAATTGCAACGATCTTCCCGGCAGCAAAGAGCTGGCGCTGCTAACGTCCTCTCAGAACGAAAGACCAAGACGTGAGACGACTTAGCTAAAGTCCTCTCATTACGAGGGCCCAGAACCGAAGACCTCTGCAGAGACTCGAGCAAGATCGCTCTTCAGCTCTGTTTTCTCACCACAACTTTTACCGAGCGAATCACATCACTAGAAGCCCTAAAAATACCCAGTTTGCCAGTGCCGACCAATGTACGACCTGGGATTAGACCCCTTTTCCACAATTCTTCCCTTTCTACAAAATTTCACAACTAAACTCCGCCCACGCCAGCTGGGAAAAATCACAGCTGTGGGCAATAACACGTTTACTGGAATTTTTCTCCTAAGAGACCACTCGAGATTTTCCCAGCAAGATTCCCCGTCGTAGCGAACACAGACTCCTGCATTGAAAGCTTTGTTATTCGGAACTCCTGGCCTGCCCCACTTGAGTTACTCGAAGGTTTAAAATTAGTCTGACATAGGCGAGAGCACGCACAGGAAAGCCCGTCCAGCTTTGCACTGCTCTGTTTTGGTAAACACTTGAACACCTGCAGCCGCGCGTCCCTCAGAGGCTGGCGGCCGCTGTGGCCTCTCTAAACGGATTACAGAACTTCCCCAGTTCACCGTTGATGCCGTCGTCAGGCTGTGGCCTTCGCGGAGGCCTCGTGATGACTGGGCGTTGTGTGATGTTCTTAGGTTACTTAGGTTTAAGTAGTTCTACGTTCTAGGGGACTGATGACCATAGATGTTAAGTCCCATAGTGCTCAGAGCCATTTGAACCCTCGGGGAGGTAGTCGAGCTCTGTCTCGCATACTGCATCTCGACAAATCTTATAATTACAGAATCGCGGAATTCTCGCTGTATTACCTGGCCAGCGTGCCGATTCGTTTCCACACAGATTTGCTGCACCGTTATTTAGAGTATTACTCCAACAAACAACAACTACTTCTCTACAAAGCGATTGCGCCGTTGTCAGTCGTTTTTGTTGACCTAAAGTGTTCGCAAAGTGATTATTACAGTCACGTTAAATGGACTCATGTAAGGTGGAAGACCATTGCCACCTTACTATGTGTGCTTGTCGGCACCCCGCCAGAGAGCCTAATAAAACGCAATATAGCGATGTGTTGCTGTCGACATCCAGTCAGAGGGTCCCTCACCTCCAAGTGCCCAATTTTGAGCAAAACTCGGCTGCGACCAACCACCGGGCTCTTTACAAATGGAATACCTCCCACTTTACAAATCGTGAAACTGTCAACCAACAGCCTTCAGCTTATAATGCATTCGGTAGTAACTTCTAGAAGAAATTGTGACTCCTACTCACCTACAAATTCAGCCAACCAGATATTTTTCTGTAATTTTAGCGAGAATTCACCTGTATGTCTGCTGTGTGTACACCTGTGACTGTTATCCCCCATCTGCTGCAGGTATTCTCCATTGCATTCCACCGTGCTAAAGAGACTGGTGGCAGCCCTTGTAAGACGCTATTCCAACAGTCTCATACTTCCAGCATCGTCTCTCCCTCGCCTCTTCAGCAACTGCAGGTCCATTGCGAGAAGCCCCATGTCCGCTGGTCTCACGACAGGGCGCTGCTCTTAGGTCGTAAACGCCTGCTGTGCCCCTTCCAGTCATAAAACTGCCCTCGCTGCAGCCCTTGTCCCGTGTCGATCACAGAGACCACGAGTGTCAAATGGCTCTGAGCACTATGGGACTTAACATCTATGGTCATCAGTCCCCTAGAACTCAGAACTACTTAAACCAACCTAAGGACATCACACAACACCCAGCCATCACGAGGCAGAGAAAATCCCTGACCCCGCCGGGAATCGAGCCCGGGAACCCGGGCGTGGGACCCCGAGTGTCCCCGTGTGCCCTGCTGTTAGAGCAAGCGCGAAATTACACTCAAGCAGGCACCTCTGTTAGTGTGTGGCTACAAAGTATACAACCAAGAAATGATTAATAACTCATAACCTCACGTAATGGTACAATCACATCCTTGACAAACACAGTATGCATTCTCCAAATTTTTCGTGTATGGTGACAAAATCTTGCCACCTTACACCTAGATCAGGCAAGCCAAGAGGATTTGGAAACGGATCATCAGACATTTTCAACAGAAACTTATACAGACAAAAAAATAACAAATGGTAAGGACGATCAGACAACTAAATTGCCAGCAGACCAGGGACAATGTGACCTGAAGAAAGGAAAAGGATCAGAAGAGGGTTGCTTCAGAACTCTGAAGACTGAAATGTAATGGTTCCTTGTGATCTGACTCCAGTTGCACACTGTGCATGTAAAGGGTGTTACAGCCGTACGTGTAGATACTTTTTATGGAGAGTAAGGACAGTATCCTGAACAACTACATCTTGTGATATCACATGTTCAACAGTTTTCATCCCCTTTTGAGGTACTTCCTGATATTTGTGGCTCTATGGGTCTGTTATTAAATAACATATCTCAGTGTTATCCACTTCACTTTGAGGGTTTTTATCCATGAATAACAATCACCCTAAACACACAACACACACACACACACACACACACACACACACATATATATATATATATATATATATATATATATATATATATATATATTTTTATTTATTTATTTATTTAGGTGCATTGTGCCGCCATCTACTGCCAGGTACTCCATATCAGCGAATGGGATGCTCCGTGGAACTCTCGGACTTTGAACGTGGTCAGGTGATTGGGTGTCACTTGTGTCATACGTCTGTACGCGAGATTTCCACACTCCAAAATATCCCTAGGCCCACTGTTACCGATGTGATAGTGAAGTGGAATCGTAAAAGGGACATGTACAGCACAAAAGTGTACAGGCCAACCTCGTCTGTTGACTGACAGAGACTGCCAACAGTTGAAGAGGGTCGTAATGTGAATATGCACACATCTAGCCAGACTATCACACAGCAATTCCAAACTGCATCAGGATCCACTGCAAGTACTATGACAGTTAGGCAGGAGGTGAGAAAACTTTGATTTCATGATCGAGCAGCTGCTCATAACCCACACATCACGCCCGAAAATGCCAAACAACACCTCGCTTCGTGTAAGGGGCGTAAACACTGGACGATTGAACAGTGGAAAAACGTTGTGTGGAGTGATAAGTCACGGTACACAATGTGGCCATCCCATGGCAGGGTGTGGGTATGGCGAATGCCTGGTGAACATCATCTGCCAGTGTGTGTAGTGCCAACAGAAAAATTCTGTGGCGGCGGTGTTATGGTGCGGTCGTGATTTTCATGAAGGGGGCTTTCACCTCTTGTTCTTTTGCGTGATAATATCACAGCACAGGCCTACATTGATGTTTTAATTACCTTCTTGCCTTCCACTGTTGAAGAGCAATTCGGACATGGCAATTGCATCTTTCAACACGTTTGAGCACCTGTTGATAATGCACGGCCTGTGGCGGACTGATTATATTACAGTAACATCCCTGTAATGGACTGGCCTGCACAGAGTCCTGACCTGAATCCTACAGAACAGCTTTGGTATGTTTTGGAATTCCGACATCGTGCCAGGCCTCAACGACCGACATCGATATCTCTTCTCAGTGCAGCACTCCATGAAGAATCTGCCATTCCCCAAGAAATCTTCCAGGACCTGACTGAACGTATGTCTGCGAGAGTGGAAGCTGTCATCAAGTCTAGGGGTGGGCCAACACCATATTGAATTCCCACATTACCGACAGAGGTTGCCACAGATACAGGGTGTCCCAGCTATCTTGTCCACCCAAAATATCTCTGGAACAATAACAGCTATTGGAAAACGACTTTCACCGGTATCAATGTAGGGCTGGGGCCCATGAATGCACGTATTTGGAAACATTCTAAAACGAAAGCATATGTGTTTTTTAACACAAATTTATGTTTTTTTAAATGGACCTCCTATATTTTTTCTTCAGCAATCCATAGTATGACAAAGCACATACACAATGGCGTTGATTGCATCGCAATATTCCCATTACATCCCGAGATATTAAGACGCGAAGTTGACGCATGAAACACCCGACATGCGCTGCTAGCGCAAGTCCTGAGGCTCAGGTGTGAACCCCATGCTGCCCGTAATCGCGATGTGATTGACATGTGTAATCACACCTCCATACTTATCAAGAGGTCCGAAACGAATAATACGTTCTGCTACCATCAACTCTCATAAGCACATAATGGTTTCCCTCTTGCACGTTTTACGTATCTACGTACACAGTCCCGATCGGTGTACACCCGTCAGGTTGTCTTATTTATCCTGCACACCAAAAATAAGGTTTATCTAATGCGTTATATGACCCATTGTGCCTGTCGCGCAGGGCCTGGCTCTACCTAGTCAAGTGTCCAACGTAGTTCCCACTGCTGCCACAGTTACGACTTCGCCTTGTTTATGAGTTGCGACCCATGCAAACTCCTGTACTCCACCACCCTCCGAGCATCCCATTTGTTGTTGCTTTGGCGTGCAGTACACCGCTTGCCAGTGTAGTTGTGCATCAGAGTAATCTAGTGACGGCGCAGAGGTAGTACACATTGTGAAT
This sequence comes from Schistocerca serialis cubense, assembly GCF_023864345.2. Lineage (NCBI taxonomy): Eukaryota > Metazoa > Arthropoda > Insecta > Orthoptera > Acrididae > Schistocerca > Schistocerca serialis. The sequence goes on from NC_064642.1 coordinate 744,031,520, forward strand.
AAACGTTGTGTTGTGGAACTTATACTGTACAGTATAATGTACACACATGAAGATATGGTAGAAATGCTGCTGACGTATGGAGAATGTACGTTGACGGGAAATACGTTATGAGATTGCTTCTTGTTGATAGTATTGTTAGCGAACATTATGATTATTAAGTTAATATGTCTGTTTTCTACCCTACTCTACATACCTGTACTGTACCCTGTTGTAGGTGGACGAAATGCTGTTCGGGCAGAACGACTGTACAGAAGACGATTCCATGACAAGCCGTCGCCTTCGCGCCGGATGTTTGGTCGTCTCACATCTCGTCTATGTGAAACGGGAAGCTTAAATCCAAGACCTCTACATCGTCCTAGAACACGCACAGATGAACGTGCTGAAGTTGCTGTGCTCGCTACCATAGCTGTGAACCCTCAAATCAGCACACGTCAAATTGAACGTGGAGTTGGTGTGTCGAGCGTATTCTTAAACGTCATAAATTTCATCCTTACCATGTTCATTTACACCAGGATCTTCACGGAAATGACTTCCGCAATAGGGTAACATTTTGTCGGTGGGCTCAGCAAAAACTTCTGACTAATCCAAATTTTTTTGCAGATGTTCTCTTTACCGACGAGGCATCATTCTCCAACAAAGGAATTGTCAATATGAGGAATATGCATTATTGGTCCGCAGACAATCCAAAATGGCTCCGTCAGGTAGAGCATCAACGTCCGTGGAAAGTTAATGTTTGGTGTGGGATTATTGGAAATAACATTATCGGACCTTTCTTTATAAATGGCATCCAAAATGGCAGACAATACTCCAGATTTATACGACACAATCTTCCTGTTCTCTTGGACACCGTACCTCTGAACCGGAGAATGGTCATGTGGTATCAGCATGACGGATGCCCTGCACATAACGCCTTACGAGCACGACGACTTCTGAACCGTAAGTTCCCTGGTAGGTGGATTGGATGAGGTGGCCCAGTTAGGTGAACTGCCCGATCTCCGGACCTTACACCGCTGGATTATTTTCCTTGGGGAGCAGTGAACGATGCTGTTTACCAACATGAACCAACAACACCAGAGGACATGAAGCAACGCATTATTGATGCTTGTACAGCCATCAAAGAGGAAACAGTAGCACGAAGTAGGTCATCCTTCATCCGCAGAGTGACCCTATGTATGCAAGCCAATGGGCATCACTTTGAGCATATGTGAACGCTATGTTTAGTATGTAGTGCTGGTATCACAGTGAAAGTTTCTACAAAGGGCCATTTTACCCAGTGATGTTAAGAAACATTTGTTTGCAACAATTTGTTATTTAGCGCATTAGATAAACATAACATTGATAATTATGTAATAATAAAACTAATTGGTTAAACATGTTTACATTCATCTTCTATGTCCTACCTGAACTTCCCAAATCAAAACATTTTTACCTAAACAACGGTAAAACTTTTAGTCCACTTGCTCGTTTCACTAAAACCATCAATATGAATTTCACTATTACGAGTGAATGATTAACTGTCACTTGCGCTAGATCTACAGTAAAGTAAAGTTTTAACGTTGAACGGCATTACCTTTTTAGTAACGGATTAACGATAAGCGAAGTTAACTTTGTGACTAACGTTGCGGTACACAGATATGTTACAGAACCGCATCACCCCTAGCCTATGGGATAAATACCTGCTGGAATGTACGACGTTAATGCAAGATGGCAGCAGATCGTATTATTCGTTTCGGACCTCTTCGTAAGTATGGAAGTGCGATTACGCATGTCAATCACATCGCTATTACGGGCACCATGGGATTCACGCCTGAGCTTCAGGACGTGCGCTAGCAGCGCATGTCGGGTGTTTCATGCGTCAACTTCGCGTCTTAATATCTCGGTATGTAATGGGAATATTGCGATGCAATCAACGCCATTGTGTATGTGCTTCGTCATGCTATGGATTGCTGAAGAAAAAATATAGGAGGTCCATTTAAAAAAACATAAATTTGTGTTAAAGAACACATATGCTTTCGTTTTAGAATGTTTCCAAATATGTACATTCATGGGCCCCAGCCCCACATTGATACCGGTGAAAGTCGTTTTCCAATAGCTGTTATTGTTCCAGAGATACTTTGGGTGGACAAGATAGGAGGAGGAGATTAGTGTTTAACGTCCCGTCGACAACGAGGTCATTAGAGATGGAGCGCAAGCTCGGGGTGAGGGAAGGATGGGGAAGGAAATCGGCCGTGCCCTTTCAAAGGAATCATCCCGTCATTTGCCTGAAGCGACTTAGGGAAATCACGGAAAACCTAAATCAGGATGGCCGGAGACGGGATTGAACCGTCGTCCTCCCGAATGCGAGTCCAGTGTGCTAACCACTGCGCCACCTCGGGTGGACAAGATAGCTGGGACACCCTATATATATATATATATATATATATATATATATATATATATATATATATATATATGAGTGTGTGTGTGTGGAGGGTGATCCTCTATATATATATATTCCACTGTGTACAAACTGTACAGATTTGGGGGAAATGTGATAAACACTGTGGAAGGTGATCACCGTGTCAGTATCAGGCAGATGGTCCACCAGTAAAGGGTGAAACATTCTCCATGACAATAGTTACTACCCTTATCACTTACAGCATGTGCAGGGCTTATTACCAACAGGCTTTTCACATTGGGAATAGTTTTTTCACTGCTTTCTTCACCAGGTAACCACAATTCCAGGGTTTGTGTCATCCATCCTATTCACAGAGCGGTATCTTCAACTTTCAAAACAGTCATGGAACAGTATGCAGACACCCATGGTATGTCGACAGCGAATCATGAGCATCAGTGCAGTCAGAATGTGTGGTTTCGGATAATTGGCGATCATATTTTGGGACCAGTGTTTCTTTCACGTCACCTAACAGGTCTGAACAATCAGCGTTTCTTGTGGGTGACTCTGTCAGTCTTACAGGAAGAAATGCCATTAATGATTCGAAGGGCTATATGGCTCCTACATGTGGTACTCCATTCGACTTCATCATTAACGTCTGGGCATATTTAAGTCGTGTCTTCCCTGGTGAATGGGTCAGACGAGGGGGTGCAACTGCATGGGCTACTCATTCACCAGATCTCAACCTGTGTGATTTCTAGTTATGGGGCCATCTCACACGTATCGTGTATGTAGATCCCAAATCACATGTGGAGACATGGGAGCAGTGTATCACGCTGCCTCTGATACTGTATAGATGCATCCTGGTTGATCTGAACGTATGAGACAGAACATGCTGCAGCATGTACATGGATGCATTGAGGTACATGGAAACCATTTTCAGCACATACTGTAACTGTGGATTCATGGTACAGCGTGTATGTGCAGTTTCTGTATCAGTGTATGATTGAATAATTGTACTGTAGTATGGAAACCGTGTTATTCTGGACATAAGTTCATTAGACTTTCTTGTTCTGTATCCTCTCATCAGTCAATCCCAAGTATTTGTACATGGTGGAAAACATCGGAATATGTGTATATTATTAACGTTTAAAAATTTTCAGAGTGAACTATATATATATATATATATATATATATATACTTTCAGTGTCATGCATCAGACATTTAGTGGGGAAGTTTTGCTACAGACAAAATGTTCGCCACGCTTCCTGGTGATGCTACCGAAATAGGAGTGCCTACTAATCAGCTGTGCTACATATTACCTACACCCAGTAAATCTGTAGGATAATGTTCAACAAAAAATAAAAAAAATAAAACAAATAAACAGAAGAAGTGAAGAAACGTATGTTGGAGTGGAATCAGCAACATTAATTTAGCTCGGTTCATACAGGGCAGATTACTGGATTAGACACAACACACAAGGTGTACTATCGCCTCAGAGTGCTTACGCCTCGCCAGCGCTCACGCGGATAAGCACTACAAAAGGAAGCCCAGTGACAATGGGACACATCAGCTAACATTCTGTCTCTGACGAAAGTTGTTCTCTATGACGTGGCCTACCAACCCTAGACGTTTGATGCAGTGACTTTGAAACACGTTATTTGTACACTGCCTATCATACAGCTGAACGTACGGAGGTGACAAAAGTCGTCAGATAGCGATATGCACAAATTTAGATGGCAGCAGTGTGGTGTACACAAAGCATAAAAGGGCAGTGCGTTGATGGAGCTCTCATTTGTGCTCAGCTGGTTCATGTGGATGGGAATGTGATTTGATTATGGAAGCACAACGGGAATTAAAGGACTTTCAACATGGGATGGTAGATGGAGCTAGACGCAATGAACATTCCATTTTGGAAATCGTTAGGGGATTCAATATTCGGAAATCCACAGTGCTAAGAGTGTGCCGAGAATACCAAATTTTAGGCGTCACCGTGAGAGGTGGCATGCCTATACGATTCACATGGTGATTTTCCCTCTCTCGTATTTATATCTTACTCTGAGTAATTCGATTTGGTGACGTCTAGCCGAGTATGGTCATTACAAGGCTAGTATTGAGAATCCAGAAGATATAAATATTTTCCTCTCTAATGGCATGCGGTGAAAAGTTGCTATTCCTTCACACGCGGTGGCCCCACGCAGCGTCTCTCGTCACCCGGGTGGTCCGGTGACAGATGGGTTCTGCTGTTCTTTAATGGGTTATGCCGACGGGTGTGAGGGAGTCGAGTGGATCCTGTCCAGACACTGACATTCTCATAAGAGTGGGGGCGACACGCCCACAGGGGCCTGAAGGAGCAGCTGCGGTTAGAGATTCTGTTACTTAGCAGAAACTGACGGGCTACCAGCGAGGCGTGGGAATGAATTGTGTTCCCAGGCAGTCTTGGCGGGCAAATTCCCGCGTTTTTTGCAAAATCATAACTGTGATACGCTTGCTCAGGGGATAGCTCCGTGACGTAGCAAAATCGGCGCAGAAATGTGCACCAGGTATCTCCATTGGTGGAACAGTAGTGCTTCGGCAATAGAGTGGAATTTTCCACCGGTTTTCGAGTTGGTGATTGGCACGTTTAACCACGGCCACTGTGGTGGGGCGGTAATGTTCTGTGTTCGGCCTGTACGGGTACTCTTGGGAGTGTCGGCTCTCGGTTTCGGTCGGAGTAGGTTACAAGACTGACCTCTCGCTGCTCTGGACAGCCTGACTTCCGTTGGCTGTCTAATATAATTTCATTTAATTGTAACTGTTTGACGAAGTTGTTGAAGTTGCGACTTCAAAGTAGCTTTCCGAGTACAGTTGGTAATTAAGCGTTCTGCATACAAGCGGCCTATATTGTCAGTCTTGAGTTGACTGTATCGGAGTTACTGTGTGACTTCGCTTGTTACAATCAGTCACTGTACCGTCAGTGATTGTGTGGCGAGCCTTCTACGGCTCCCTCAGAGGCGCATTTGTATTAATAGGAAGTCTTCAGTCTGGATCAACCAGACCAGGATAATTTGTTTCAGGCTATGCTAGCGACATTATCATCACCACGACGGGTCGTCGAAGCAACCAGCCATTGCCTCCTGTACCCCATATCGTGTCCTTGCAGTTAAGAAGAAAGCTTGATAATGTATGGCCACAGCAGTGAATTTTGCTATGTGATAATCAGAGCTCAGCAGAGCGCGACTGTTCCCATCTTTTCTAACGTGGTTCTGTCTTTGGTATTCATTGTCTGAGTTCTCACTACTATAGCAGCAATTAATGGTGGGCTGGCTGGGTGTTTCTCTTAAGATTTGAGTTGCAAGGAATTGGCTCCACATACCACTTGGACATAAACATCACAAGCTAGTTTATGGACAACTTCACTTTCACAGCATTTATTTGAGTATCCAATTTGACGTATTGTAAATGTTTAATGTGCTTTGTTTATTATTTTGAGTTTAGCCATAGTAAATCATATTGTTATTTTGTACAGAACTTTCATTCTGTAGATCGGTAGAGCACCCCTTTCATTTCTCAACACGTTAATGAAACTTAATCGGTCAACAACCGCTGCGTCACCGTCATCGTACCCGGAAACCGGCAACTGCTGCGAATCAGTTTCTCGATTGCACCAGTCTGGGTCAGACATAATAATTTGGTGCTTTATAGACCGCGTACGTCAGGAATGTAATGGCGGAGCGCATCGGAGAGAACTTCCAGAATTTCGTGAATAAGTTTCTTGATCACCCCAGTGTAATAGGGAAACTTCAATATGGCAGCTGTCAAATGAGAAGTGACGCAATTAAAACTCACAATAAAGGTAGCGATTCGTGCGACATTACTCTGAATGTGTTGCCTGAAAACTGCTTCGAGCAGATAGCTAGAGAACCAAAACAGTATAAGACATCCTAGTAACAAACAGACCTATACTTCCTGAATTTGTGAACTTAGGCGAGGACATCAGTGATAATCAGAATATGCCACTGTCAATAAAAAATCAAAATAACCTTTGGTGAAACTAAAGACAAAGGTAGTATCATTAAGTGAGCAATGGGAATTCCACTATTAAATGAAGAGATATTGGATTCAGTATTAGAATCAGAATTTGAAAAGCTTTGGAATACTTAAGATCAAATAAGGCAGAAGGGATAGATAACATTCAATCAGAATTCCTAAAATCACAGGGGAAAACGGCAATAAAATGACTATTCTACGTAGATGTATAGACTGTATGAGTCTGGCGATTTACCATTTGACTTCCGGAAAAGTATCATCCACACAATTCCGATTACTGCAATAGCTGACAAGTGCGAGAACTATCGCACAGTCAATTTAGCAGCTCGTTCGTCGATGTTACTCACAGGAATAATACACAGAAACAAGGAAAAGAAAACTGAGGATGTGTTAGACGACGATCTGTATGGCTTTAGTAAAGATAAAGGCACCAGAGTGATTGCGTTGATAATAGAAGCAAAACTAAAGAAAAATTAAGATATTTTCGTAGGATTCGCCGACCTGGAAAAAGCGTTTGACAATGTGAAATGGCTGCAAGATGTTCGAAATTCTGAGAAAAAAATAGGGTAAGCTACAGGAAAAGACGGGTAACATACAATATCTACAAGAACCAAGAGAGTGGAACACCAAGAATGAAGGGCTCGGATTAAAAACGGTGTAAGACGAGATGTACTCTTTCGCCCCTTCCTATAAATCGAAGATGCAATGATGGAAATAAGAGAGAGGTTCAAGTGTGGGATTAAAATTCAAGGTGAAAGACATTAGTGCTATTGGCAGTGAAAGTGAAGGATTACAGGCTCTTTTTTTTTTTTTTTTTTTTTTTTTTTGTTTGTTTGTGGTTTTAGGGCGCAAAACTTCTATGGTCATTAGCGCCCAGCCCGTGACGTAGAAAACAGGAAAAAAACGAAATTTAAAATCAGCAGCAATGGGAACAAAGTCATAAAATTTGAGAAACTAAAGCAGAAGGAATGCTTAAAAATCCACTATAGAAAGGGGTTGGTTGTCCCCCAAAAAAAAGGCTTCAAATGACTGACGTCATTTCACTGTCACTAATAAACTGTAGAACGCGGTCAGCTGAGCGCGTGTCATCTGCTAAAATCGACGATAGATCAGGCGATAGCTGTAGACGGGAGCGTAACGGATTAAAATAGGGGCATTCAATTAAAAGGTGTCTGATCGTCCACGGCTGAGAGCAGTGGGGACAGAGTGGGGGAGGATCACCGCTTAAAAGATGTCGATGACTAAAAAGACAGTGCCCTATCCGGAGTCTAGCTAAAATTACCTCCTCCCGGCGACACGTTCGGGAGGAAGAGGTCCATGCGCAAGGAAGGGCTTTCACTTCCCGCAATTTATTATGGGGAAGTGTTGACCAATGCGCATGCCATAAATGAGCAACTTGGCGACATAAACCGCTCCGTAGATCGGTAAACGGAAGAGACTGAATAGCTGGCGGAGGAAGAGAGACTGCAGCCTTGGCCGCTATATCGGCCGCCTCATTTCCACAGATACCAGCGTGTCCTGGGAGCCAGAGGAACGCCACCGAGACGCCCCCCAGGTGGAGCAAGCGCAGACAGTCCTGAATCCGGTGGACCAGAGGGTGCACAGGGTAAAGAGCTTGGAGACTTAGGAGAGAGCTGAGAGAATCTGAGCAGATTACGTACTGTATCCGCTGATGGCGGCGGATGTAGTGGACAGCCTGGAGAATAGCGTAAAGCTCCGCAGTATAAACCGAACACTGGTCGGGAAGCCGAAAGTGATTTGGGGTGTCGCCAACAATATAGGCACTCCCTACACCTAACGATGTTTTCGAGCCATCGGTGTAAATAAATGTGGCTTCCGTCATTTGTGCACATAGAGCAGCAAATGCCCGACGGTAAACAAGTGTAGGGGTACCATCCTTGGAAAATTGACATAGGTCTCTGAGCAAGTCGATCCGGGGACGGAGCCAAGGCGGTGCTGTACCCCAAGTTGTCAAGAAGGTTTTAGGAAAGCGGAAGGAAAGAGAATGGAGCAGTTGACGGAAGCGGACTCCCGGGGGAAGTAGGGAGGAGGAGCGGCCTGCATACCCGACATCAAGGGAGGCGTCGAAAAAAAGGTCATGGGCTGGATTAGCAGGCATGGAAGACAGATGGCTAGCATAACGACTCAGAAGGACTGCCCGCCGATTGGATAGCGGAGGTTCAGCAGTCTCGGCATAAAGGCTTTCCACAGGGCTGGTGTAAAAAGCTCCAGACACTAAACGTAATCCACGGTGGTGGATAGAGTCGAGACGCCGAAGAATAGACGGCCGAGCAGAGGAGTAGACTATGCTTCCATAATCCAATTTCGAGCGCACTAAGGCGCGATAGAGGCGGAGAAGGACCACTCGGTCCGCTCCCCAAGAGGTGCCATTCAGGACACGGAGGGTGTTAAGGGAACGCAGACAGCGAGCCGAAAGATAGGAAACGTGGGAGGACCAGCACAGTTTTCTGTCAAACATAAGACCCAAGAATTTAGCGACGTCGGAAAACGGAAGGTTGACAGGACCTAGATGTAAGGAGGGCGGAAGAAACTCCTTACGTCGCCAAAAATTAACACAAACGGTCTTACTGGGTGAGAAACGGAAGCCGGTTTCGATGCTCCACGAGTGGAGGCGATCGAGACATCCTTGAAGACGTCTTTCAAGAAGGCTGGTCCGTTGAGAGCTGTAGTAGATCGCAAAATCGTCCACAAAGAGGGAGCCCGAGACATCAGGAAGGAGACAATCCATAATTGGATTAATGGCGATGGCAAACAGTACAACACTCAGCACGGAGCCCTGGGGTACCCCGTTTTCTTGGGAGAAAGTACGGGATAGAGTAGTGTTCACCCGCACCCTAAATGTGCGCTCTGCCATAAATTCGCGAAGAAAAAGGGGTAGCCGGCCTCGAATGCCCCAAGAGAACAGTGTGCGGAGGATGCCTGTCCTCCAACAGGTATCGTATGCGCTCTCCATATCAAAAAATATTGCTACCGTTTGGCGTTTCCGGAGGAAATTGTTCATGATATAAGTGGAGAGAGCAACAAGATGGTCAACGGCCGAACGATGTTGTCGGAATCCGCATTGGGCTGGTGTTAAAAGACTGCGGGATTCCAGCCACCAAGCTAAACGGTAATTCACCATACGCTCCAAAACCTTACAGACACTACTCGAGAGAGAAATGGGGCGATAGCTAGAGGGGAGATGTTTGTCCTTTCCAGGTTTCGGAACGGGAACGACAATAGCTTCCCGCCATCGCCTGGGAAAGGTACTGTCGGTCCAAATTCGATTATAAAGGCGAAGGAGGTAGCGCAGGCTATGGGTTGATAAATGCAGCAACATTTGGACATGGATACCATCCGGTCCTGGGGCGGAGGAGCGAGAAGAAGAGAGTGCATGTTGGAGTTCGCGCATGGAGAAAACAGTATTGTAGCTTTCGCGATTTTGAGAGGAGAAAGCAAGATGTCGCACTTCCGCTGCACGTTTCTTCGGGAGAAACGTTGGCGGGTAATTTGAAGAGCTCGAAATCTCAGCAAAGTGCTGACCCAATGAGTTAGATATTGCGACGGGGTCCACTAAGGTATCATGCGCGACAGTGAGCCCAGAGACCGGGGAGAAACTAGGCGCGCCTGAGAACCGTCGAAGCCGACTCCAAACTTCCGAGGAGGGAGTGAAGGTGTTAAATGAGCTAATAAAGAATTGCCAGCTTGCCTTCTTGCTATCGCGGATGACGCGACGGCATCGCGCACGGAGCTGCTTATATCGGATACAGTTGGCCAAAGTTTGATGGTGACGGAAAATGCGAAGAGCACGTCGCCGCTCACGTATTGCGTCCCGGCATGCCTCGTTCCACCAAGGAACTGGGGGGCGCCGGGGCAATTCGGAGGTGCGTGGTATTGAACGTTCCGCAGCTGTGAGAATAACGTCGGTAAAATGTGTGACCTCATCGTCGACGCTGGGAAAGCGACGGTCATCGAATGTCGCTAGAGACGAAAAAAGTGTCCAATCGGCTTGGGCAAACTTCCAGCGTCGCGAGCGCATATATGGCAGTTGAGGCTGCAGTCGAAGAACACATGGAAAGTGGTCACTCGAGTGTGTATCATCAAGGGCGAACCATTCGAAGCGCCGAGCTAGCGGAACAGTACCGACCGCAAGGTCCAAATGAGATAAATTTGCCGTGGAGGCAGACAAAAATGTGGGGACCCCAGTGTTGAGGCAGACTAGATCCGCTTGGTGGAAGACGTCTAGCAATAGTGAGTCACATGGACAAGTATGTGGAGATCCCCAAAGCGGGTGGTGGGCATTGAAGTCCCCAACCAGCAAATAGGGGGGTGGAAGCTGATCAAGAAGATGAAGGAGATCAGCTCGTGCCATTGGTGTAGACGATGGAATGTATACCGTACATAGAGAGAACGTGTATCCAGAAAGGGAAAGACGGACGGCGACAGCTTGGAAGGAACTGTTTAAGGGGATTGGGTGATAATGGAGAGTATCATGGAGCAGAATCATGAGTCCTCCATGGGCTGGAGTGCCTTCAACAGAGGGGAGGTCATATCGGATGGACTGAAAATGAGGGAGAACAAAGCGGTCATGGGGACGCAGCTTTGTTTCCTGAAGACAGAAGATGACCGGCGAGTAGGATCGTAAGAGGATCGACAATTCATCCCGATTGGCGCGAATGCCGCGGATATTCCAGTGGATAATGGACATAGGGTGAACAGAAAATGGAGAAACGTGACCAAGGGTGCTGTCAACTCAACGACTGCTCAGAGCTTGCGACCGACAGCATGGAATGGCATTCAGTCGAAGGCAGAAGATCCTGATCCATAGGTTGGTCAGGAGCAGCTCCTGCCACCAACGATCGGCCAGTTGACCGGCCACCAGCAGTGCGCCTCGGCGACACAGAAGATGGCCGAGGGCGATTTCCGCCAGGTGGTGCTGTAGTTGGGACACGCCTTGGCGGAGAAGGAGAGGAACTGTGTTTCTTCGTAGCCTTCTTGGAGGTATGATGTTTAGATGAAGGAGGAACCGATGGTTGTGAAGTTGCGGTACGTAAAAACTCTTCACGAGAATGCTCTTTTTTCGAAGACTTGGCGTCTGACTTCTGGGCTCGAGATTTAGCAGAACCCGACGAGGGGTGAGCCATAGAGTGGGCAGGCGAAAGTGGTGAGGTTGAACGGGCGATCTTTGCGCTGGCCGATCTGACGACCGTGGTACTAAATGTGAGGTCGCAAGTCTGCGTGGCCGCCTCCTTTGTTGGCCGAGGAGAAGCAAGGACAGTGCTGTATTTTCCTTTCTGAGGCACGGTGGGCTGTCGACTGGCGAGTAACTTTCGAGCAGCAAAGGTCGACACCTTTTCCTTCACTCTTATTTCCTGGATGAGCTTTTCATCCTTAAAAACGGGGCAATCTCGAGAGGAAGCAGCGTGGTCACCCATACAGTTGATGCAGTGAGGGGATGGAGGTGGACAAGCACCCTCATGGGCATCCTTGCCACACGTAACACATTTGGCCGGATTGGAACAGGACTGGCTGGTGTGATTGAACCGCTGACATCGATAGCAACGCGTAGGGTTTGGGACATAAGGGCGAACGGAAATTATCTCATAGCCTGCTTTGATTTTTGATGGGAGTTGAACTTTGTCAAATGTCAAGAAGACAGTGCGGGTTGGAATGATGTTCGAGTCAACCCTTTTCATAACCCGATGAACAGCGGTGACGCCCTGGTCAGACAAGTAGTGCTGAATTTCTTCGTCAGACAATCCATCGAGGGAGCGTGTATAAACGACTCCACGCGAGGAATTTAAGGTACGGTGCGGTTCCACCCGGACAGGGAAGGTGTGGAGCAGAGAAGTACGCAGCAATTTTTGAGCCTGGAGGGCACTGTGTGTTTCTAACAACAGGGTACCATTCCGTAATCTGGAACAAGACTTTACAGGACCCGCAATTGCGTCGACACCTTTCTGAATAATGAAAGGGTTGACCGTGGAAAAGTCGTGACCTTCGTCAGACCGAGAAACAACAAGGAACTGTGGCAACGATGGAAGAACCGTCTGTGGCTGAGACTCGGTGAACTTACGTTTGTGAGCAGACATAGTGGAAGGTGAGGAAACCATTGCGGAAGAATCCCCCATGATTACCGGCGTCTCCGATGGCGCGCTCCTCCCTTGTGGGGGCCCTCACTGAGGGCACACCCGCCTTAGGTGATTGTTCACACCTCAGGTCACACCTCCCGACAAACGGACGGAGGGACCAATCGGCACTTTCGGAAGGTATCAGCTCGGGTAATCACCCCTCCCTGGGCCTGGCCGTTACCAGGGGGTACGTACGTGTCCTACCTGTCTACCCGGGGCGGGGAATTACGCATTACCCCGTCACCGGCTACGCATGGAAGTGCGTGGGTTGGCCTTCGGACACGCACAGGGAGGAAAAAAGAGAAAGGGAAAGGAAAGAAAAGGGGGTCTCAAACGCCGCAGCGGAGAAAAGGGCAAGGAGAAGAGGGAAGGAAAAGAGAAGGACAGAGGAAGGACGAGGACTTGCAAGTGTAAAAGCAAGGAATTTGGAACAGTTTCGAGCGTCCGTCTCCGGACATAGGCACAAACCATACTCCCAGAGGGGGAGAAAGGGAAGGAAAGAGACAGAGGTGAGGGGGGGGGCGAAGATGGGGGACGGGGAGGGATGCGGAAAGGGAAGGGAAGGTATGCAGCCCAGAAAGGAGGGAGGGCCACATTAGCTCGGGGTCCCGTGCTCGCTATGCACGTGTCCACAAAAGAGTTGTGGACCCCCTGGGGGGGATTACAGGCTCTGTTGAATGGAATGAACTGTCTAATGAGTACAGAATATGGATTGAGGGTAAATCGAAGAACGACGAAAGTAATCAGAAGTAGCAGAAATGAGAACTGTGAGAAACTTACGATCAGGATTGGCGGTCACGAAGCAGATGCTAATAAGGCAGCAAAATACGCCGTGACGGACGGAGGAAGTAGAACGTAAAAAGTAGACTAGCACTGGCAGAAACGGTATTCCTGGCCAAGAGAAGTCTACTAGTATCAAACATAGATCGGTGTTTGAGATAGAAATTTCTGAGAATGCACGTTTGGACCACAGCATTGTATGGTAGTGAAACAGGTACTTTGGGAAAACCGGAGATGTGGTGGTACAGAAGAACGTTAAAAATTAGGGTGATTGATAAGGTAAGGAAAAAGAAGATTCTCCGCAGAATTAGAGAGGAAAGGAATATGTGGAAAACACCGACAAGAAGAAGGGACAGAATGGCAGGACATCTGTTAACTCGTCGCGGAATAGCTTATTATGGTACTAGAGGGAGCTGTACACAGCAGAAACTGTGGGGGAAAACAGAGATTGGAATACATCTAGTAAATAACTGAGGCCGTAGATTGCATGTGGTACCCTGAGATGAAAAAGGTTGGCCCAGGAGAGGAATTCGTGAAGGGCCACATCAAACCAGTCAGACGGCTGATTATTAAAAAAAAGCGTCAATAACTATGAGTGTTATAAAGACTGCTAAGAAAGATAAGAAAATATTTTTGCTTAGCTAGTGTGACACAGTGCAAACTGCGAAGTGTCCGAGCAGTCAGTATCAAATATTCAGCGCTGAGGACGAAAATGTGGAGCTTCAGTGAATAAAATACAAAAGCATCGTTCAATATGTCATAAACTAGTGTGTTCCGAAAAAGGTCTTAAGGTATGTTAAAGGTCCAACGTGTTTTAATAGCCATGTAAGAAAGTTGCTACATAGACAAAGATTTAAGAGAAGTCAGAATTAAGCTGAAAAACAAAAGCTGAACGAAACGAAAATGTGCGTGAGGAGAAGCGTTCAGTTACTTTGAAACTCGAGCTTTTTCAACCATTTCCACCAAAAACACTGAACAGTTCTGGCCTTACGTAAAATCACAAATCGGATCTAAACCACCTATTCAGACAGTGGTCACAGTGACACCGAAACGGAAGATATCAGAGAAAAGGCCGAAATGCTTAATTAGGTCTTCCAAAATTAGTTGAGCGCAGAAGATCATAATTCGTTTACAATTTTAAGTCATCGCAAAAGCGCCGAAATGGCAGGTATTGAGACATGTGATCGCAGAAAAGAAGAGAATCTACAGTAGCCTAGTATTGGAAAGGCATTTCGGCCTGATTCTGCAGAAATTAGGTGAAAATCATCTTCAAGCAGTAATTTAACGTAGACCGCTGCAGCAAAGAGAAAAGCGCAGGCCATTCACGTTTTCGGGAACAGTCGTAGGAAAAATTTACACAATTATAGGCCTATGTCACTGACGCCTGCCAGTTCTAGAATTATGGATTATGATTTATGCTCACGCATGATGACGTTCTCAGTAAACATAGCATCCGGAAATTGATCTTTTGAAACTCAGCTCACTCTGTTCCTCCATGAGATGCACAGCGCTGTAGACAACGCCTCTCGGGATGATTCCGTGTTCGTGGACTTCAGAAAGACATTTGATACATTCCCACATTGTCGTTTAGGGAAAAAAAGCGAACTTACGGGGTATCGGACCAGACTTCTGACAGGAGTGAAGACGTCCTTACAGATAGACCTCAACACAACACTCCTAAAGGAACGAAAATGACAGTTGTCGAGGTAATTTCCGGATTACCCCAAGGACGTTACTTTTTATAAAGTAAACGATCTAGTAGAAAGCGTCGGAAGATCTTTAAGGCTGTTCGCTGAAGATGCGGTTGTCCGTAAGAAAGTGGCAACGCCAGAGGGCAGTATAGATTAGCAGAGCGACCTGCAGGGGATTGATGAATGGTGCGAGGACTGACACTTCACTCTGAAAGTAAACAGATGAGAGACACTGCGCAAAAATCAAAGAAGAAACCCACTACTGAACAACTACATTGCTGGCGACAAATTTCTGAAAACAGTAACCACCGTGAAATATCTAGGAATAACTGTGCAGAGCGGCCTTAAATGGAATGACCACTTAAAATAAACAGCAGAAAAATCAGACGGCAGACTGATTCTTAGGAAGAATTTTAGGGAAATATAACTCATCAACGAAAGTCGTGGCTTAGAAGGCGCTTGTTTGATCCATACTGGAATAGTGGTTACCAATATGGAACCCCTAACAGGTTGTGACAGAATTAATACACAAGATACAACGAACAGACAGAGCGGGGCAGCGCAGAGATTAAGAGACTGGACTCGCATTCGGAAGGACGACGGTGCACACCCGCGTCCGGCAATCCTGATTTAGGTTTTCCTTGGTTTCCCTAAATCGTATCAGGAAAGTACCGGGATGGCAGGGTATATTTCCTTCCCCTACCCTCCCCTAATCTGAGCTTGTGCTCTGCCTCTAATAATCTCGTTGTTGACGGGATTTTAAACATTAATCTCCTCCCCATCGTCCTCCAACTAGGAACGGCACGTTCCGTCACGAGATCATTTAATCAGCGCGAGAGCATTAAGGACATGCTGAACAAACACCGGTGGCAGGCGTCTCAAGAGAGGCTTTGTGTTTGTTGTCGACATTCCGAGAAAGTACGTCCTAAGAGAGACGGCCAGCATACTAATTACTCCCACGTGTGTTTCGCGAAATGACCACGACGAGAAAACTAAAGAGATTAGAGTTAATACAGAGGACTACCGACAGTGATACTTGCCATGCGCCATTTGCGAGTGGAACTCTGATGGAAGTATGGGATACTGGTACCAGAAGCACCCTTCGCCACACACCATCAGGTGGCCTGGGGTGTATAGGCCTAGACGTGGATATATGTTGCCTGGGCATTGTCGCCTGTGGTCGATCTCGATGTTCGTCCTTCCCGACTACCATCGCCCACATCTGTGAGGCGTTGTTCAAAAACACTGCAGCGCCAAAGAATAGGCATGCGTTCAAATACATAGATATGTAAACAGGCAGAACAGGGCGCTGCCGTCGGCAACGCCTATATAAGATTACAAGTGTCTGGCGCAGTTGTTAAATCGGTTACTGCTCCTACAATGGCAGGTTAACAAGATTTAAGTAAGTTTGAACGCGATGTTGTAGTCTGCGCACAAGCGATGGGACGCAGCATCTCCGAGGTAGCGATGAAGTGCGGATTTTCCCGTGCGACTATTTGACGAGTGTACCGTGAATATCAGGAATCCGGTAAAACATCAAATCACTGACATCTCTGTGGCGGGAAAAATACCTTGCAAGAACGGGACCAATGATGACTGAAGAGAATCGTTCAATGTGACAGAAGGGCCACCCTTCCTCAAATTTCAATGCTGGACCATTAACAAATGTTAACGTATGAACCATTCAACGAAACATCATTCATATGGGCTTCTGAGGCCGAAGGCTCACTCGTGTACCCTTTCTGACTGCACGACAGAATGCTTTACGCCTCGCCTGGGCTCGTCAACAACGACATTGGACCGTTGATGCCTGGAAACATGTTGCTTGGTCGGACGAGTCTCGTTTCAAGTTGTATCGAGAGGATGGACGTGTATGGGTATGGAGACAATTTCATGAGTCCATGGACGTGTGGGGCGTCGCATTATATGTCAACAGGGGACTGTTCAAGCTGATGGAGGCTCTGTAATGATATGGGGCGTGTGCAGTTGGAGTGATATACGACCTCTGATACGTCTAGATGCGACTCTGACACGTGACACGTACGTAAGCATCCTGTCTGATCACCTGCATCCATTCATGTCTAGTGTGCATTTCGACGGGTTTGGGCAATTCCAGCAGGATAATGCGACGCCCCACACGTCCAGAATTGCTATGGAGTCGCTCTAGGAACAGTCTTCTGAGTTTAAACACTTCCACTAGCCGCCAAACTCCCAAGACAGGAACACTGTTTAGCATATCTGGGAAGCCTTGCAATCTGCCGTTCCACCCCCTCGTACTCCTACGGAGTTATGGACAGCCCTATAGGATTCATGGTGTCAATTCACTCCATCACTACTTCAGACATTAGTCCTTTCCACGTCGTGTTGCGGCACTTCCCTGTCCTCACGGGGCCATACGCGCTAATCGGCAGGTTTACCAGTTTCTTTGGCTTTTCAGTTTATTTGGCACCTTATCACTACGGCTGGACGCTACATTTCGTTTGGTACGTATACCGCCAGAATTTCACGCCGAAACTGCGAGTAATTTAGACAGTGATGGTCGTATTATCCCGTGGTTTTCAAATTTGGATTCTTTGAGCTTCACTTTAACACTGTGATGCTCCTGTTATCGGCACTGTATCACCACTGTGCAGAGAACCCATTTTCGTGTGGTACTTTTGTTACAAACACAGAAGGAGATTTAACTCGTCGCATCCCCCAACTGTTTATAGTGAGCTGAGGGAATCGCTACGTGAGGAGTACGAGGAGAACACTCAAACAGTGATAATTATTAGTGACAAGAACACACATATTTATTGACGAATACTCAATTTTGTACAGATCAGGTCAGGCAGTAGTTCAACTGCTGTTCCAGAAGATAAGGCTGAATACTAAACAGTTCTTGTCTCACTGGTATGTTCACTGAAGACGGGCTGGTATGGACTCGGTAGAAGCAGACGATGCTGCGTGATGTACACAAGTAGAAGGTCTTCTCAGGAGTCGAGCTGACTTGGAACTGCCCACTCAGCTGTGGTGCTGGGGCACATCACTTTTCCAGGGGCGCCACCACTGTGGCTTCCTGAGGCGGCAATCGCTGGGCTATACGCCGTCTGGAGCGGGTTGCCGAACTGTCGACACCTGTGGTGCTGTATGTTGGTGTGTGCTGTGCTTGCGTCGCCTAAATCTTCTGGACGTGGTCGCATATGGCTGCGGTGCGAACCGACGACGAAGGGGAGGTCTGGGTGTAGGAACATCAATGAGACAGGGTCCGGGACCCAAGCCGGCGACGGGCTCCCATCGGCGCCCTGACAGTTGTCCTGAATGCGAACGCCTGGCAGGGGAGGGTCCGTGCCTGCATCCAGATCCAGAGTCTCGAACGCTAGAGGACCTCCCTCGGAGAGGAAGGCAGCAGGTCACAGAGGCGTCGCGCACGGGGGCACTGGCTCCTGGCTGCATGCTGAATCTGTAAATCGACACGTAGTCTCCATGGACGAAGTTGGTTCCAGTGTCTTTTCAGTAGCAACCCTGTACAGGAAGAAACCAAGAACATGTTGTGTCGAAGGGCACCTATAATGCTTCCCTGTTGCCATCACTGTCCTGACCAGAAGGTCCTGATGAGTATTACGTGCTGGATCTCAAATTGAGGACCTTTGTACTGACTGGTAATCCTCTGTAGTGAAAGCAGGAGATGAAGCAGAGCGCGATATCCGCGGCCATGCTGGAGTTTGGCGAAGGATGGTCCATCTCCAGGCATTGCACGCTAGGTGGACAGGAACAGATGGAACAGTTGTAACTTGGTTGCTGTGAGTGATTTCCACGGAATTTTTTCTTTAATTTTTTTTTTTTTTTTCTGGGGTGATATGTTACAATACAGCATCACCGGTCCATTGCGGTCTAACTATGTTGGACGGGATTCTCTGAACTGCACCTTGAATGTTCGCACGAAACATTTGACTGCCGGAGAAAGGGCGCTGTGGTCACTTTTTCAGTACCGTTTCCCCTTGGAAGATTGTTCAGATTCCTGTGAATTATCAGACACTATCACTTCCAGAAAACCCCCGATGCAAAAATTTGAAGTACTGGCCGACGTCGTAGAGTTCATTGGAACCACAAAGGGCTAACGACTGATTTCCACTATAATAAGCCATCGTCTGTTCCAGAAAGGTCCAACAAAATCAATTTCCACCGACTGCTGGGACGTGGCCAGTCAAAAGCGTTGACGTGGAACCATGTGTTGCCTCGTGCAAGCGGCGTAGAATGACGTCATGTCTTCAATCTGGGCCTTCCGTCCCTGGCCAAGTGCAATGGCATCGAACAGGCTCCTTTGTCCTCACCACACCCCAGTGACCGTGATCGTACAACTTAAAACATCCTGCAAAAGTGTGTGTACTATGTTGATCTGCTGCTGATCATTCTCAGAGTAACAGTAGAACACCATTCTGTGCTGACACGGCTTGACAATGAGCGAAGTATCGACGTACTACGGTTTTAGTTCTCCTTGGACGCCCTGCATGCATGTAATTCAGCACAATGCTTAAATCTGCGCCATGTAGCTGTCTACTGTGCTTTGCGACAAAAGTACATGGCAAAATTATGAACTGCCGAACCATCCAGAGCATCTGTCTGGCAACGCGACACTTTGTAGGAGCCGAACTGATCATCCTTGGTCACCTGTAACCTTGGCAACACATCGACATTGGAATGTTGAGCCGTGGGGTGGTAGAAGATTTCATAGTTGTAGTTCGTTACAATTTATGTGCCGTGTATGGCGGAACAGACATGGTTGGGTGGAAGAATGCAGTGAGTGGCTCACGTTACGTGACGAAGTAGAATTTCCTTCCATACAGACAATGATGGAACTTGGCAACACCGTAAATGATCGCCAATACGTCATTTTCAGTCTGACTATAATTTGTCTGAGTCTTAGTCAGAAGTTAGGAGCCAAATGCTATTGCATGATCCGTTGATCCTACTCGATGAGGCGCAACGACGCCTTGACCATGATCAACTGCTTACACCACTGGTTTAGCCGGATCAAAATGTATTAAGCACATTTTACTTAGTAGTGCCCATTTCAGTTGAACAAAAGTCAACCGACATTCCGTAGTCCATCCTTACCCCACAAATTTTGAAGCGTAGGTGCAATCTGAGAGGCGTGAGGAATGAATCTGTAGTAATATATCAGTTCGCCTACCACTGCCTACAGTTCATTTAGACTTTTAGGAGCCGGTAAAATTTTTGTGGCTCACAAATGAGTCTGGGTCACCTGCATATTAATGACATGTCGCAGATTATTTCTCTCTCAAAAAAGTGCACTTGTCTTGGCGACACTTGATGCCTACCGATAGCAGTACTTGAGAAAGGCAGTCGAGATTGGCTAAATGTTCTTTTGCAGAACGTACAGACGCGACAATGTCGTCCAGCTAATTTGAGTAAAAAAGCACCTGGGTAGCCATTTGTTCTAAAAAGCGCTGAAAGATCCCTGGTGCTGAGGCACTACCGAAGGACAGGCATTGAAATTCAAATAACCCGAGATGAGTGTTAACAACGAAAAATTTCTTTGAGTACTCCTCTAAGGGCAACTAGAGGTAGGTATTCTTCAAGTATATCTTGGAAAAATAAGGACCATCGCCATCTGTCCATCAGTTCCTCTGGGTGGGGCAAAGGGTGTCTATCAATGTCTGAGAATTCACACTCGACTTAAAATCAACACATAGTCGCAGAAGTGCTATAGGTTTGGGAAGTATGAGTAATTGTGAAGACCACTAAGTTGTACTGAATGGCTTGATGAACCCATCAACTTGCCATTGCCGTAATTGTTCAGCGACCTGTTCCCTAATGGTAATGGGCACTTGCCTAGCTCGACAGAACTTCGGGTGTTCATTGTCTTTGAGTAAGCATGAGCTAAACAATTGTTCGCAAAATCGACATCGTCGCTAAAAAGTTCACTAAATTTGACACACAGAGCTTGAAGCTTGTCTGTTGGCACATCTGTTGAAATTTGCAACACTGACTTGAGGACTGACAATGCGAAAACGTGAAAAGAATCTAAGACAAAAATATTCTGTGGAGACTTGGCAGAAAGCGCTGTGAACAGAACTCTCTTCGTTACACCTTGAAAAGTAACTGGCAAAGTGAAAGTTCCTAAAACTGGAATTTCCTGTCCGTTATACGCTAACAACACATGCGTAGCTGGAGTCGGTGAACCTAATCGTTCATAAGCAGGTTCGTTCAGAAGTGTAACTGAATCACCAGTGTCCAGTTGCAACTGGACATTTTTCTTAGTTACTGTGAAACTAACAAACATTTTGTTCCGACTGTGTTCCACATCTCAGAGAGAACTATCACTTCCTGCCTGTTGCTGTGAGATACCACAATACGAGACAGGTGAACTGGACACAGATTTAGTAGTGGACCTGTGTTTGCGCCGGAGTGACTTGTTAGGAACCTGAAAATCACCCGACTGGCGTTTCCTAAGTTTTGTACTTGGGTGACCTTCCACGACATTTACCGTAGCCATCGCGCCGCCCCGTCTCGTGACTGGCTGTGTCGTGAGATCGTTAGTGATTTGAACTGGTTTAGTGGCATGTTGCTTGGGAATTTCCAGTCCAAGCAGCTTTTGCATGCGGGCTGACCACATAACCCTTTGTTTTGCAACTTAGCGACTTGGGCACTGAGCACGCTTGTGGCGACTAAAGCACTCTGCTACGCTTCTCTGTCTACCGTCACGGCATGGCTCTGTTTGTCATACGCTGTGTCACACGGGTCGGGAGGCCTCAGGACTGTTTATGTTCTACAGCACTACTAACACTGTCACTACACAATTCATTAATGTCTGACATTTGAATCTCACACTTAGCTAAATCATAAGAGTCTTGAGCCTCAATTAACTGTACCACTGTATCTGAAGAAGGATCAGGTTCTTACAAAATTTCAGCACGAGTTCTGTCGTCACTAATATTTGGAGTTATAGCGTCATGCAGCATGACATCACTGTATGTGGACACATCGACATAAAAATTTGCATTTTTCAATTCAAATAAACTTTACCAACAGCCATACACTTCAAGATATTTAAATTCGAGCTCAGGCAGTTTCGGCAATTCATTTTGCCATCTTCAGACCCCATACGCTTTTTTTTTTCAAATGAACGAGCTTATCGTACAGCGCCGTAAAACTGGATATCGTGAATCCCAATCGTTGTTCAGCTGTTGCTCTCACGCTTCCGCATGAAGCAGCTACACAACGACTGGGTTTCACGATATTCAGTTTTACGGCGCTGCACGATAAGCTTGTTCATTCGAAAAAAGCGTATGGGGTCTGAAGATGGCAAAATGAATTGCCGAAACTGCCTGAGCTCGAAATAAAATAAAATATCTTGAAGCGTACGGCTGTTGCATGTTCTAGGCGCTACAGTCTGGGACCGCGCGACCGCTACGGTCGCAGGTTCAAATCCTGCCTCGGGCATGGATGTGTGTGATGTACTTAGTTAGGTTTAAGTAGTTCTAAGTTGTAGGGGATTGATGACCTCAGGAGTTAAGTCCCATAGTGCTCAGAGCCATCTGTTACACGCATGGAAAAAGCAAGGGTACCTAAGAGACTCATTGGTTAAACAGTAGGGGGTAGGAGGAGTCGGGATAGACAAAGGAGAAGGTACCTGGATTCGGTTAAGAATGATTTTGAAGTAATAGGCTTAACATCAGAAGAGGCACCAATGTTAGCAGTGAATAGGGGATCATGGAGGAATTTTATAAGGGGGCTATGCTCCAGACTGAACACTGAAAGGCATAATCAGTCTTAAATGATGATAATGATGATGATGATGGTACGGCTGTTGGTAAAGTTGAATTGAAAAGTACGTAACAGCCGATGTCCCCTGGCCATATGGTCATGCGGTAGCGTTCTCACTTTCCGCGCCCGGGTTCCCGGGTTCGATTACCGGCGGGGTCAGGGATTTTCTCTGCCTCGTGATGACTGGGTGTTGTGTGATGTCCTTAGGTTAGTTAGGTTTAAGTAGTTCTAAGTTCTAGGGGACTGATGACCATAGCTGTTAAGTCCCATAGTGCTCAGAGCCATTTGAACCCCTGGCCATAACGGACCGACAGAGATTCAAAATTTGCAATCTCCAGTTAAATTTTGTAATTCAATGAGTCATTATGAGTTCGATCTGCTGCCTGCTGAAGGCGGAAATACCTGGATCTTGGAGCAGCCACGATTGTAAGTGGTTAACTTGCTATCTAAACCCTCGAGCTCTAATTTGTCTAGTTGTCTGTCAGGAAATAATTTCACTATGAGCGTGTAAACTTCTGTGCCCACTATGCAAAGAAAAAATATGCTTTGCTCTTCTTACCTTGCAAGTGGTGTGCCTCCATATGACTCGTCAACTGAGAAAAGTATTCCAACCAGTCATCACGCTGTTTTTGAATCTGTGGAATGGTTGATGGAGGCTGTGGCTGAGGATGCTGCGCTGATTGTAGATTCTACTGTTGTTGTTGCTGCTGCTGTTGTGTTAGCTGCGTTGCAGCTTGCAGCAACTGCTGGATTTGCTCGCCCTGTAACTGAATAACACACGTTAGTGAACCGTCTTGTGGCCCAGGAACCATGCCTGTAAGAGATATAGATTAGATGCGGCACGCAAAGTAATACTCTCATCTCAGTAGTAGTGTCCGTCCTGTGTCGGAAGTCCACTATGCACTAGCATACTAAAGGCGCAGCAGTCTGGAACCGCAAGACCGCTACGGTCGCAGGTTCGAATCCTGCCTTGGGCATGGCTGTTTGTGATGTCCTTAGGTTAGTTAGGTTTAACTAGTTCTAAGTTCTAGGGGACTAATGACCTCAGCAGTTGAGTCCCATAGTGCTCAGAGCCATTTGAGCCACTAACCTACTAGACAAGCAAAAAGAAGTGGCGAGAAATAAATAACAAGCCAGAAGAAAAATTTATCCTGTAACTTGCGCAGATCCTACCCCATCCTAGTCGCCAGCTGATGTTTCGTACTTTCAATACAAATGCAGTAGGAGATTTTACTCGTCAATGCGATGGAGAAGCGTAGAGGAAATGAGGTCTGCGCATGCGTGGCGGCAGAGAGCGGGCAAACAAAGTCCGTGTTGGCGAACTGTGCTGCTGCGGACGATAATCAGTTTCGTTTGCGTATGGTACCTTCAAATTCGTGACGGGTAATAATACATTTTAAATGCGATTTCGATTAATCGTCTACTTAAGACAGATCTTACTTTACATCTTGACATTGCGTTCTCTGCTCAACAATAGATGTCTGTGTGACGTCGGAAGGCGAGAACAGCAGACGCAGCTTTGTGAAGACGTAACGTATAATTTTTCTCAAAATGACGATTGCCTGACTACAAGATCATCGAAAATTGTTCCAATAATTGGCATTTATTGCCATGTAGACTATATAAGTACAAATCTAATACACACCAAAATTAACTTCAAACTCAAACCGAAATCATTACATTTGTCTAACAGCTGCTTATATTCCACATATTTTTTAAATGTGCATAATGCGAGCATGTGGTTATTATTTTGATTGCAGTCCAATGTAAATCTCTGTGAGTAAAAAAGAATCACTGGTAGCAAAGACTGGCGCAAAAGACCATCGTAAAAATTTTCATCATGTTATATTTTTCTGTCTCACTGTGAGTGTGAACTAACTCGTTTGACATTACAGTGAGAGATCGCATTCATGATCCATTGAACAAGCAAATAACTAATCATCTATGAATAACTCGAGGGAATGTTTACCGATAACGTCTAAAACACCAATATCTCGGCAGGTAACCTTCCCTTCCATTTTAAGGCATTTTCTAATGTCGACATATTGGAGTTTTTGACGAATTTATCCGGCCGCATTCTCGCGAGTAATTAATGCATACAGTACGATGAAAAAACCCTTGGGCAACATGTTGAACATTTTAGTCTGAATACATCATAAGATAGAAATTCGTAAGGAATAAAAGCTAGAAAGTCCTCGGCTATATGCAACTGACATGTTTACAAACACATTTTTTAAACTGTGAGTCTTTAAACCAAGAAATATTACTAATACCTTACTTTGTTCCAACGCTTACATTGTAATAACATCATCGCTGCTATCCATGTCCAAAACGTCTGATTCTAAATTTAGGATGACAGATTCAAGGTTTATATCTATCGTCATCTCTTTATCAAAGTTCTCTTGATGCAACTTTTCAGTGTGCCACACACAGTGTGCCCACGCTGAATAGGGATGTCGCCTATTCCTTCATGCACAAGAGTTTCAGCGTCTGTTATCTTGAATGTTTTGTTTTTTCTCCACATAGTTTTTAACCTGCGCCCAAATTAATTCTGTCGGATTATATTTACAGCGATATGTGTGTAAACACAAAACTGTGTGACTACATTCACAGACAAGAAAGTCATGTTTGCACATTCAGTCGCGTGACATATAAATTAACAATCACAGGTGTTCAGCACGAGTCCGGTTCATTATGTGCAGAATCTTTTTTTTTTTTTCAGACAACTCACAACATTCGTTTTTCCGGTACTTGTACATGATGTCTTCTCTGTAACAGCTGATGATTATTGGCATAGTAATTACAGTGACCAACTTCCACGCAAGATATGGCAAGAATTGTTCAGTGGAACCACTTCTTGAAAGTGACGGCGTTTGTTTCCGAATGATAGTGTTATTTTTCTTACACCTAAAGACATGTTTACTCTCAGCAACAAAACAAGAAGAAGAGTCAGGATGCAGAATAATTATCCCAGAACGTTTTTCTACAGGAATTTTAAAATTGCCATGGCACACCAGTACCATCCCTCATTTTCCAGCAGTATTCATGGAATGATTCTGATTCACCCACGTTTCATCGAGATAAATACACTGCAGAACTAGCACCTTTTGTTACATCATTTGTTTTTAAAAGGGATGTGGTTCATGCTGCCCCTATGTCACTTCCTTCAATTAAAAACACTCTTCTTAACATATTTGAAACCAACGTCTCTTAAAACTCATTGTAATGAGGAACTGCCACCTTTGAAACCAATTTGATCACACGTAATAGCAACAAGTTGTTTTGATAGTGCGTAAGAGCGCTAGGGGGTAAGGGGCAAACCGGAAGTGGGATATGAAGTACTTATAACATTCTAAAAGGCTACTGCGAATTGTAAGTTGTCATAAATAGGTTTCGGTTTTAACACTGTTAAAAACTTGCGTACTACCGACATTTAAATAATTTTCTTCAAAGTAAAACACCTGACTGCACCATATTATTCACTCTCGGTGAGAGCCAAGAAAGAGCCATTACGCTACCCTCCCCCCTTGCTCCCGGGTGTGGGTGACCTTGTTAATGGATTCCATACATTTCGAACCTGGAGCGCTTTAAAATAATCTTGTCAAAACTACAAAACCATTCCTTTGTGTTGCAGCTTTCTTTCGATTTCGATGCTTTAAAGGCGATACGAAAATAAACTTTGCTAATGTTTCCTCAGCTCTAACACTTTTGATTACAATTGTCAGGTTCGTTATGTAATTAGTTGGAGAACGCTGATCATAATCCAACATATAAAACGTTAAGATTTTAATGTTCTTTATAGATAAAGGCTTCACCGTGATCAATTGCAATGATTTTGCCTCTTTGCCATTACTGCATAATGAGGTTTAATTTAGTGTAATAAATTCCCAGTATTGTTTCCTATGACAATGCTGTTGCAGTTAGATATTACTTATATTTCAGGTTCTCGTAATTTTTAGCAGACATATTTCATACTTGCTACATTTGATAATGGTGACCAAGCTTCACCGAAACTACTCATGTAAACTTCCTGTAATTTACTGTGACTGTGGCTTGACTACTGTACTGAAGACAAATGAATTTGGAAAATATATTTACTGTCTTCTTGTATTTGTTGTTTCCCGCTCTCTTTCCAACCACGATTGTATCCTTCTTTCTCAGTATAAAACAGTGCAAATGTGTTTACATGCCATCAAATTTTGGGAAGATTTTTAAAGGTACTGATGAAGATAGAATAAGACGGCTGGTATGCCACTTTTCAGTCAGTCTTTTAAAATGGAGCATATTCACGTTTATGTATTCCACAAGGAGCATTTTTTCGCTGGTTCCCTGCTTTTCCTTGCTACAGCAGGTTATGTCACTCATGAAATGAAAGGTCTGGGTCAGTAAAATTTTGATAGTTTACTTACGTGTAACTGAAATAAGGAAAAACTAATTTTGCAGCTCATACCGGACTTTACTTGCACAAACATTCTGCATGCGCTCCAGTGCTATAATATGGGGTTCGCAGAAACCTTCTGATGACAACAGAAACACCTTACCGCATATTTCTGTGTGCTACACCACCTTCTAACCTGCCATTTAGCCACTTAGCGTGCGTATTTCCCGTTTTCAAGTGCGGTTTAATTGAACTTCTCTAACTCGGAAACGAATAATAATATGAAGAAAACTTTCAAGTTTGTTCAAGATCGACATCTTAGAAATATATCATGAAAATTGCAAGCATTTTCTGTATGTAGCCATCCTGAAATCTGCGGCTCTGTTTCGGCACTCAAGAACTGTGTATTACGGATGTTTCTCGATAACAGATAAATGTTTTTGAGAACAGGAAGATTGAACTTCTATATAAATTCCTAGAGAATATACCGCTGAAATTTCGTCAGTTTGCTCCAGTTAGTTATTTGATATCTGATGGTGATCGCCAAAAAATAGTGAAATACGCTTTTTTATGTATCTCAGGAACCGCGCATGAACTAAAAGGTTCTTCTGTAAGCCCATTAGATCAAATTTAATACAAAAAGAACCAACTGACTCTCTCCATTTATCTAAGCTAGAGGAAGTGTGTAATACTCAAATTTTGACCTTGTACTGTAGGGTGCTGAGGGATGCTGAGGGAATTAGATTAGGAAATGAGACACTTAAAGTAGTAAAGGAGCTTTGCTATTTGGGGAGCAAAATAACTGATGATGGTCAAAGTAGAGAAGATATAAAATGTAGACTGGCAATGGCAAGGAAAGCGTTTCTGAAGAAGAGAAATTTGTTAACAGCGAGTATAGAATTAAGTGTCAGCAAGTCGTTTCTGAAAGTATTTGTATGGAGTGTAGCCATGTGTGGAAGTGAAACATGGACGATAAATAGTATGGACAAGAAGAGAATAGAAGCTTTCGAAATGTGGTGCTACAGAAGAATGCTGAAGATTAGATGGGTAGATCACATAACAAATGAGGAGGTATTGAATAAAATTGGGGAGAAGAGGAGTTTGTGGCACAACTTGACGAGAAGAAGGGACCGGTTGGTAGGACATGTTCTGAGGCATCAAGGGATCACAAATTTAGCATTGGAGGGCAGCGTGGAGAGTAAAAATCGTAGAGGGAGACCAAGAGATGAATACACTAAACAGATTCAGAAGGATGTGGGTTACAGTAAGTACTGGGAGATGAGGAAGCTTGCACAGGATAGGGTAGCATGGAGAGCTGCATCAAACCAGTCTCAGGACTGAAGACCACAGCAACAACAACTGTAGGGTAGTTACCGCGAGACAGTCTTGTGTATACAAATGGTTCCTAGACCAAGGGCTTTCCAAAAGACTGGATACTACCTTTGTGTCACCAATAGAACCCGAGTTATGAGCCATGGAACAATCCCGGGTTTATGCAAGGCGTTTTGGACCATATCAGTGAGGCATGGTGTCCTGTGTGTACCGGTGATACAACTACTTTTAAAGTTTATCAATGGGCATGTTGTTTGCTCCAGAGCAATTGCCCACAAATCGACTCTCAGTGCTACCTGCATCTGTAGTTGGGTACTTGACATCACCGACCATCCAACAACCCGCTAGACATACTCCACAACACATCGTTACAGGCGACACATGGGTGGACGCAAGAATTTAAATTCCTAATGATACTCTACTGATGAGTCACCAAACCCTAAGTAGTAGCAGAGAGAGAGATACAGTCTTTGTGATGTGGGATCCTTTTTACGGGAATGGTCTCTATCTCAACCGAATTTCTGAAATATCAATTTGTCATTTAGCTTTCTGGCTTGTAATATGTGTACGGAAAGGCAATGGTATGTTCTTACACTACGAACGTTCAAAAGTAAAACACTTTCATCAAGTTCTGCGACTACACTACTGGCTGTGAAAATGTCTACACCACGAAGATGACGTGCTAGAGACGCGAAATTTAACCGACTGGAAGAAGATGCTGTGATATGCAAATGATTAGCTTTTCAGAGCATTCGCACAAGGTTGGCGCCGACGGCGACACCTACAACTTGCTGACATGAGTAAAATTTTCCGACCGATTTCCCATACACAAACAGCGGTTGACCGGCGTTGCCTTGTGAAACGTTGTTGTGATGCCTCGTGTAGCGAGGAGAAATGCGTACCATCACGTTTCCGACTTTGATAAAGATCGGATTGTAGCCTATCGTGATTGCGGTTTATCGTATCACGACATTTCTGCTCGCATGGATCGAGATCAAATGACTGTTATCAGAATATGGAATCGGTGGGTTCAGGAGGGTAATACGGAACGCCGTGCGGGATCCCAACGGCGTTGTATCACTAGCAGTCGAGATGACAGGCATCTTCTCCGCACGGTTGTAACGGATTGTGCAGCCACGTCTCGATCCCTGAGTCAACAGATGGGGACGTTTGCAAGACAGCAACCATCTGCAAGAACAGTTCGACGACGTATGCAGCAGCATAGACTATCAGTTCGTAGACATGGCTGCTGTTAACCTTGACGCTGCATCACAGACAGGAGCTCCCGCGATGGTGTACTCAACGACGAACCTGGGTGCACGAATAGCAAAACGTCATTATTTCGGATGAATCCAGGTTCTGTTTACAGCATCATGACGGTCGCATCCGCGTTTGGTGACATCGCGGTGAACGCACGTTGGAAGCGTGTATTCGTCATCGCCATACTGGCGTATCACCCGGCGTGATGGTTTGGGTTTCATTGGTTACACGTCTCGGTCACCTCTTGTTCGCTTTGATGGCACTTTGAACAGTGGACGTTATATTTCAGATGTGTTACGACCCGTGGCTCTACCCTTAATTGGATCCCTGCGAAACCCTACATTTCAGCAGGATAATGCACGACCGCATGTTGCAGGTCCTGTACGGGCCTTTCTGGATACAGAAAATGTTCGACTGCTGCCCTGGCCAGCACATTCTCCAGATCTCTCACCAATTGGAAACGTCTGGTCAATGGTGGCCCAGCAACTGGCTCGTCACAATACGCCAGTCACTACTCTTGATGAACTGTGGTATCGTGTTGAAGCTGCATGGGCAGCTGTACCTTTGCATGCCATCCAAGCTCTGACTCAATGCCCAGGCGTATCAAGGCCGTTATTATGGCCAGAGGTGGTTGTTCTGGGTACTGATTTCTCAGGATCCTCGCACCCAAATTGCGTGAAAACGTAATCACATGTCCGTTCTTGAATAATATATTTGTCCAATGAATACCCGTTTATCATCTGCATTTCTTCTTGGTGTAGCAATTTGAATGGCCAATAGCGCATTATTAACGGAATGAGAGATAGTTTTTCGGTTTTCTTAAGCCATCATCAGAAAAAAGTTTTTATGTGTCAGTTACAAAAACAGTGATACACAGCTTATAGACATATTAGAGTGGCAGATACCAGGTGTTCTCAAAGGGAAGTACTACATTTTTTATATTACTTGTAAGATCACCTGTTAGCACTCTATAAAAGTCACATGACTTGGTCAGTTACGCAGAGAACTGGTAGTTAGGATGTCACAGCGTGGTAGAAGATAGACATAAGGACGACAGATTCAACCTTGTGAAAGTTTTTTTTTACTGAAAACCACCCACATCCTCCTTGTCTCTCTGGGCATCTCATCCTCCCCCTTTCTGTCCTTTTACTCTTCCCTTTCCCTGCTTAGTTCCTCCTGCCCATCCCTCTGCTCACCTCTCCCCCTCTTACAGTCCGTCTACTTCTTCTCCTCTTTCTCTCAATCTCTTCCTCTTTCCTACCTCTGTCCATCTCCTCAGCATCCCTCACACTGTCCAGCTCCTTCTCTTTCCTTTGTCTGTGCATTTTCCCCCTCCCCCATCCATCTGTCCATTTCTTTCCTCATATCTATGTCCATTTCCTCCTTTTGTCTCTCTGTCTTCTGTCTGTCCATCTCGCTCCTCCCTTTCTTTCCCGACGTTGTCACTCCCACCCCGGTAGCGGGTTGCTGGTTCCTTACCACAACAGTATGCTTATCTTATGGTAAGTCATATGTATGTCAACTTTGATTTAAATCGAACAGGGGGTTTGGAAGGATTATTCTACATACAGATTTTCCTGCATACTCAGTTATCATACATATTTAATATACTTCATACAGATTTGTACTCATATTTCAGCTGTTTCTGGAGCGACATTGCTTGTTGTTTAGTTTTCATGTAATTCAGCATTTATTACGTCATGCCTCCTGAATAAAGTGTCTTACAACAATATAATTTTGTAGGCACGTTCAGTGGCGTATGTGAACACATTCTGCGAAATATGTTGCGAATAGAGTCAGTAGCAAATAAGTAATAAATTTAAACGTCAAGCACGATGCGGCTGTTTTTCACACATCTCGGTGTTTATGACGTCATATCTCTTGAACTATGAGACACTCAATGATATAACTTTGCAGGTAAATTCAGTGGTATATTCTAATACTGTCTGGTAAATGTATTATGAATACAATAAGTTGTACAGAAGTAAGAAATTAAAATGTCATGTCTGATGCGGGACTCTTTTGCACGAAAATCGAAAATCCAGTAACCTATAAACTTGCTCATTCTCATCAAGTTGTGGTGTTGTCAGCGACAAGATTTAAAATTATATTTAAACTTTGTTGCAAGACAGTAAGCGTTTCATTCTAAAATCCTCCATTCAGTATTCGCGTGTCACGGGCTGCATTCCGTTTTCACTCCCACCCCCACCTTTTCGATAGGTAGATGGTTCTCATCCCCACTGCGATTCTTTGTAGATCATAAGTGACATGTTTACATAATTCGGTTGAAATCGGAAGACTAGTTTAGGAGGATATGTGGAATATATACTGAAGCGCCAAAGAAACTGGTATAGGCATGTGTATTCAAATACAGAGATATGTAAACGGCAGAATACGGCACTACAGTTGGCAACGCTTGTATAAGAATACAATGGTCTGGCGCAGTTGTTAGATCAGTTCTTGCTGCTACAATGACAGGTTATCAATATTTAAGTGAGTCTGAACCTGGTGTTATAGTCGGTGCATCTCTGAGGTAGCGATGAACAGCGGATTTTACGGTACGATCATTTCAAGAGTGTACCGTGAAACTCAGAAATCCGGCAAAGCATCTAATCTCCGACATCGCTGCGGTGGGAAAAAGATCCTGCAAGAATGAGGCCAACGACGAGTGAAGAGAATCCTTCAGCGTGACAGAAGTGCAAGCCTTCCGCAAATTGCTGCAGATTTCACTGCAAGTGCCAGCGTGCGAAACATTCAACGAAACATCATCGATATGGGCTTCTGGAGCCGAAGGCCAACTCGATTACCCCTGATGACTGCGCGACGTAAAGCTTTGCGCCTCGGCTGGGCCCTTCAACACCGACATTGGGTTGTTGATGACTGCAAACATGTTGCTTGGTCGGACGAGTCTCGTTTCAAATTGTATTGAGCGGATGCATGTGTACGGGTATGGAGACGACCTCATGAATCGATGGAGCCGGTCGGAGTGGCCGTGCGGTTCTGGGCGCTACAGTCTGGAACCGAGCGGCCGCTACACCCGCAGGTTCGAATCCTGACTGGGGCATGGATGTGTGTAATGTCCTTAGGTTAGTTAGGTTTAATTAGTTCTAAGTTCTAGGCGACTGATGACCTCAGAAGTTAAGTCGCATAGTGCTCAGAGCCATTTGAACCATTTGAATCCATGGACCCTGCATGTCAGCAGGGCACTGTTAAAGCTGGTGGAGACTCTGTAATGGTGTGGGGCGTGTGCAGTTGGAGCGACATGGGACACCTGATACGTCTAGATACCACTCTGACAGATGACACGTACATAAGCATCTTGTCTGATCACCTGCGTCCATTCACGTACATTGTGCATTCCGACAGATTTCGGCAACTCCAGCAGGACAATGCGACACCTCACGTCCAGAATTGCTACGGAGTGGATCCAGGAACACTTTTCTAAGTTTAAACACTACCGCTGGCCGGCAAACTCCCCAGACATGAACGTTATTGAGGATATCTGGAATGCCTTGCAACGCGCTGTTCAGAAGAGATCTCCGCCCCCTCGCACTTTTACGGATTTATGGACAGCCGTACAGGATTCATGGTGTCAATTCTCTCCAGCACTACTTGAGGCATTAGTGGAGTCCATGCGACGTCGTGTTGCGGCATTTCTGCGTGCTCGCGGGGGCCCTACACGATATCAGGCAAGTGTACCAGTTTCTTTGGCTCTTCACTGTACATACAGACTTACTGTGCGTAATTACATCCGTTTTTATAAGATGTATGGATTTTTACCTGTATCAAGGCCCTTTATAACAGCGAAATTCTAATTTTTTACTTTGTAATGATTTTCTAGATGTGTTACTGATGTCTGGGTATATCACTCTTCATTTTGTTTGTGACTGCGATCTTTAGGTATTACGTGGCGATTGTCACAGAACCTGAAAACAAGCGTGTGACTGAATAAGCACAGTTGCAGAAAAAATCTGCAATGTATCTCCATTCCGGTATTATTGTCATATTCTTTCAAATACTGACGCAGAATTCAGTTAACATTAGCAATAGCAACGTATTCTACGTAGTGATTACCGCCCGTGGGAGGAGGTGCGGGGGAAGTTGTACTTTATGCCCACCAGAAGAAAATTAGAAACTACAAAAAGAAATTAGATTCGTTTTTGTTATCTTTTACCAACAACAAGCTTTTTCAGTACATGCTGTTGTGTAAGTAGGGGCCAGAACCTGAAAATGTCTTTTAGCATAATTTTAGCAACACCAACACGTTTTCCTTAACGTGTACACTGAGGCGAGGCGTACGTTATAACCACCAAAAAAAATTTAAAAAATACAAATTTCGTTAGATGTAATTGCCTTTTATTCACAAGATATTTTTAAATATATATAGATGTGGAAGAAGGGTCGTGAAACTGAAAATGTGAATATATCATTTGGTGTGAAAAGTCATATTCACTACTGAGACTTAAATTTTTGGGTTAAGTTTTATTGAAAAATTTAAAAAAATTAAGGTATCTGGTAGAAGAAGTCTTTAAAAAACAATAAAAAGTTTTCAGTATTTTAAAATATAAAGTACATGACTAGATTACGATATTTTCATAATGTGGGCATGAAGTATTTCCCCCCCTCCTCCCTCCCAGCTGGTATTGCGTGAATTAATGCTCTGAATTTTCCTTTGTACTCGTATGTTTGCGTGCGCAGTTCTGGCGCCAAGTAACTGGAGGTTCCGCAAGGTGGTTTCATCATGAGAGAACAGAATCTGTCGACCCTTCAGACAGGTAGCCAGGGCGCAGGCGCTGCGCTAACCCGCAACCCACCAGGCACCAGATCAGCGGCGCTTCGGAAAAAAATGGCGACAGTAATGTTGCCCCCGGCTTGCGGTTTACAAATTCATGAGGTGCGGTCGCGTTTCAACCGGCGGTTTGTAATCAGCCGAATTCCGTATTACATTTGCGGCCTGTAGACTGAATAATTCATTTTTTATCACGTGTTAGAGTGCCCAATCAATTATTAAACTGAACGCATAAAGAATTCATGATAACATAAACACCAAGCATTAGTTAATTGAACCAACCGATTTAAAAAGGTTACTTCTCAATAATTCAAATGTTGTGTGATTTTATAATGCAAGTGCAAATTTTATACGCAGTGTAGCGATTACGTTATAGTAGTTATCAAAAAAAGACTGCATTCGGAGTCTTGCTCTCTATTCAAGGGAAACGACGCTTTGTTAGTACTAGAAGCTCACTCTTCAGCACACGCTCCTTACATCTCATAATATAGCTCCTTCTCTTGACAGAGATTTTCGTAGACCCTAACGGATCATATGTTGCTGCAAGCGACAAGATCGCTATGTCGTCAACGAAAGTTGCTGGAGATGAATAATTTCAACGGAGGTTGCTATGTTTGGCGCTAATAACTTTGTGTGCACTTATGCACGTTTTACCAACAGTGACTTTAGAGGAAACAAACCAGAAGTCGACAGAAACACAGATAAACCTTACGAAAATTGTCTTTGGCACATAACATTACACTCTAAAAAAAAAAAAGAAATCAGCTATCAACGTTCTTATTCTACACTAGGATTTTTAAGAAAGAAAGGCTTTTGATGAGTTTTCAACTTTTAAAGCATTATTTGCTTGTTATTTGAACGGAAATGTAGCGGCAATTTGAAAGGACAGCCAGGAAGCCATTGTACAATCTCCGCGCGAACAATAACTGGGTGATGCTGAAATACGCACTGGTCTTGAAAACCGGTTTCAGTTCTGGAAAGTGAACCCCTCGTTCGGACACAACACAGTTTCTGTTAGTTTTTGTATTGCGTATTGTGCAGCAATAGCAATTTTGACAAACTGCCTGTTGGCTACTGTCTTGGGTTCTTTGGCCCACAGGCGGTTTCTCAACAAGTAGCCACGAAAGCCTTAACAATGTTGTAATAGCAAATTTCTTTCTATTTGCATGAAAATTTTCACGCACCCGCCACATTAATCCAAAAAAGTCGTTTCCGA
Source organism: Schistocerca serialis cubense (assembly GCF_023864345.2). Lineage (NCBI taxonomy): Eukaryota > Metazoa > Arthropoda > Insecta > Orthoptera > Acrididae > Schistocerca > Schistocerca serialis. The sequence continues at coordinate 744,067,270 of NC_064642.1, forward strand.
TTACAGCCGAATAGGTCAACTATGCTTTGAAGTATGAACAAACAAGACGTGCCTAGGAGCATTCTGAGAATTTTCGCTGAAGGTATATACGATTATATTAAAATAAGATCGAAAGATTGATGACAAAAAACGTCCAAAGTCTTAGACTTATTTTCTACTTTTTCTTCAACGAAAGTTGTGTATTATTGTGATAACTGTAATAGAAACGTCGTAAACCAGAGAAGTAGTCAGACAGTTGCTTATTATAACAGTGACGGTATACAGCTGGAGGCTGTTGCCTACTGTAAATGCCTAGAGTTTGCAAACGTTCGACCCGTTGTAAAATCGAGTTCCGGGGAATTAATCACCTTAGCAAGCCGAACACAAGGACGCTTCCAATAAGATTATGGGATAGTTACAGCTATGTGACTAAGTGTAATCAAGATGAGATTAAGAAACTTCCTGGAACATTAAAACTCTGTGCCGGACCGTGACTCGAACTCGGGATCTTTGCCTTTCGCGGGCAAGTGCTCTACCAACTGAGCTACCCAAGCACGCCTCACGCCCGGTCTCACAGCTTTACTTCAGCCAGTATCTCGTCTCCTACTTTCCAAACTTTACAGAAGCTCTCCTGCAAACCTTGCAGAACCAGCACTCCTGGAAGAAAGGATATTGCGGAGACATGGCTTAGCCACAGCCTGGGGGATATTTCTAGAATGAAATTTTCACTCTACAGTGAAGTATGCGTTGATATGAAACTTCCTGGCAGATTAAAACTGTGTGCCAGACCGAGACTCGAACTCGGGACCTTTGCCTTTCGCGGGCAAGTGCTCTACCACCTGAATCTACAATTTGTCGAAGATGGCATGGTCTAGAAATAAAACTAAAAAAAAAAAACCATGAAAAAGTGTAGTCACATTTTTAAAATGCGTAAATACGAAGTCAATACGAAGATTTAACTTCAGCTCTGGCGTGCGCCTCGTCTCCATGGACGCTGTGCGGTGGGCCTCGGGAGCTCACATGAAAGTATGTTGGACTAGATAACGCGCTGCAAATCAACATGGCGGGGAACAGTGCGCCTGTCTAACTGAGACCATGACTGTCAAGGATGAAATACCAACGCAGTTATATCAAAAAATAAAAAACTTATAGAAAGGTTGAAACTCTTAAACATAAAGCATCTGCACCAGGTTAAGCCTCTGCTCCCGAGGCCCACCGCACGGCGTCCATGGAGACGAGGCGCACGCCAGATCTTAAGTCTTGGTGTTGACTTAGTACTTATGTACCGCATTTTTAATGTGACTACGCCTATTCAGGCCGTTTTAGTTTTATTTCTAGACCATGCCCTCTTAGACAAATTATAGATTCAGGTATATCTTCTGAGGAAGGCTCAATTATTTGGGCTGAAACCTAGGTAAAGGCTGGTTTCATTACCCCAATCGAGGCTGATAGTTCCTTATATATTAAATTTATAGACCTTGATATTCACTGCAACTCAGGGAACAATTACATTGATTCATGTTACAGCATTATGGAAGGGCAGTCTGGCTTCAGCTGCCAATAGGATTGTGGAATTGTGTGATTGTGTGTGTGTGTGTGTGTGTGTGTGTGTGTGTGTGTGTGTGTGTGTGTGTGTGTGTTGACCGTTTTCGACAGAGGCCTTGTTGGCCGAAAGCTCGCTTTCCGATAGTCTTTTTATTGTGCCTATCTGCGACTCAGCATCTCCGCTATCTCGTGAGTAGTAGCTATCTTGTTGAAAATATTGCTACATTACACCCTGCATTTTCCATTGTTTGGTTGATCCACGTTATATTAACGTAAGGACTATAAGTGTAAAATACCGGTATTCTCATGAGAATCATATATAGTCATTTATCCTTCTATTTTCAACTGTGAGGTGTACGAAATCACCTGCCAGTCTCCGCACTGATGTCTGGCTTATAAATGTGCAAATACGAATATCTGGTATGCAACACATTGCCCTATACACTAAGATCCGCTCAAACCACTTACGCTTGCAGCTGATGCCTCGTCCCATGGTATTGGGGCGGCTTTATCGCACAAAACAGTCAAAACAGAACGCCCCATCACATTTGCTTCCATAACTTTGAACAGTACTCTATTAATTATAGTCACCTGGAGAAGGAAACCCTAGGTATAATACATGGTGTCACCAAATTTCATCATTACCTGCTTGGCAGAAAATTTTTCCTGGTCACAGACCATAAGCCTTTGACTGCACAGTTTTATCTGTCAAAACACGTTCCCTGCCTCACCGTGCAAAAGTTCAATGTTGGTCGCCATTATTGTCAAATTACCAGTATAAACTCTGTGCCACCGGACAGCGTAACACGCAAACGCCGATACATTGTCTCGTTTACGTGTCGGCACAGATGCAACATTCGACACATCAGAATCTTCTTATTTATGTATTGGTTCTGCGGATTCGCAAACACTGGAATCATTTCCTATTGATTCACGGCAGATCATACAAGCCAGAGAGAAAGACCAGTCACTGCGATTGCTAAAAAGTTGCTTTCGCAAAGGTTGGCTGCCATCTTAGACCCCTTATTGTGAAAATAGTTGGTGCACCGCAACAATGTATCTCTTCTGAATGATGTGATTCTGCTTCACTCACCTAATGAACAGACAAGAGTGTTAATACCCACTCTCGCGGATGGGTCGCGGATGTGAGTAGAAATGCATAAGATTGCAGAAGATGAACATGTAGGAAAGCAACCTAACGTCGGCCAGTGTGCTAGGAAGCAGGAGATGGTTGGTTGTTTTTGGGGAAGGAGACCAGACAGCGAGGTCATCGGTCTCATTGGATTAGGGAAGGACGGGGAGGAAGTCGGCCGCGCCCTTTGAAAGGAACCATCCCGGCATTTACCTGGAGCGATTTAGGGAAATAACGGAAAACCAAAATCAGGATAGCCGGACGCGGGATTGAACCGTCGTCCTCCCGAATGCGAGTCCATTGGGAAGCAGGAGAGGTTACGTTTTTGTGGCAAGGGACGCTGGAGCTACGTGACCAGCTACAACAGAATGTTCTGGAAGGGCGACGGGACACGGGAGGCGCGTGCGATCGCGGGGAATTTCATCAGACGAGCCTATATAAGCAGGGCCACTGGTGTTGCTAGAGATTCCTTCGACAGTTGCCTCAGACGCTGGACCTGAGTTACTCTGCCCTCGGGACGGAACTTAGTTTCTCATGGCACTTAACTGCACAGGGTACACGCAGGATTACACAACTTACATTCAATGTGTTGGTGCCTCTAGCGGTTCGACAATGGTCTTATCCTACCTCGTGTTTCGTCTCAGTTACTTCATCAGAAGTACATGTCCCTTATCCCACCGAGTTCCCTTATCTGCAAAGAATTTCCAGCTTGTTTTCCAGCACCATGACTTCGAGTTGGATGAGCCACCTCTTTACTGGAATTAGCGTCTAGCTCCCATCCTGATCCGCTCGCAGGAAGCTACAGACGAGACACCGCCTCATTGCACCAGCAGGTCTTAAGTCTTGTACAGAGACTTCACTGTAGAAAAGTTCGCACTTATCAGCTGGCGTGCCAACGTTGTGTGTGGTTTGGTTTAGATAAGCAAGCAGAACACGTAACAGCATTGACATGCCGGCCGCTTCGCACTAGGAATTTCTGGATACTTTGTGATATTTCACGGCAGCGCCTCCATATAGACTTTGTTGGCCGCTTTTGGCAAACACTTTGGCTGATTATAGTCAGCAAATACCTTTCTGTTGTCCCAATACTTTCAACGAATACCGCCAGCACTATCAAGGTGCTAGATTCTGCGCTTTCTCTCGAATGTTTGCCACATACGATGATTTTTGACAATGGGCCTCCTTTTTCTTCCAATGAATTTGCACAATTTTGCAAACACAGTGGAATACAGCATGTGAGGACAGCACCATTCTCGCTAAGACCTAACGGCGAGGCCGAACATTTCGTTCGAACTTTCAAGAAGCAAAGGTCAAAACGTAAAGCTTCACATTCACGTGAAGATGCCTCATTTATGTATCTGAGTACTTTGCCTTCTCATTGCGTTTCGCCGGCAGAACTTTTGCATGTAGATGCCATCAGACCTAGCTGCATTTGCGTCCTTTTTGCATCTGCTCCAGCTTCACCCCGAAGTTTCACCCAAACGTCAGAGTACAATATTGAATGTACAACAAGCCACATTTGTGGGAATGTGGCATTGTCCTGAGATTGGCTTGCAGAGCACAGTATACTATTAGAGCACAGAGACGCATCAGCGCCACCAAAATCAGATGTGGCTCCATGAATTCAGTGATCCTGCGGTAGGTCAAACTGTTTCATATTTCTTCACTGCATGAAGCAACCATATCCATCCACTGCATCCCAACGGATGCCTCCACCTGTCGCCATCTCACCAATGGAAGTCTCCAGTGCTGTTCTCACCAATACCGCAAGTCGCATCTCTCACGAACATCGACACCATCACCAGTCGGCTAATCACCGCCCCACTCTTCAGCACGCTCCACGCTGCTACGTGTGTCGTCGGATGCGTCCCGTGCCTGGTTTTGCGGGGCACCTGCCCTGGTGCTCACAAGACGCAATGTCGAGACTTTGGTTAGTCTCCTCTGCCCCCTTCCACGCAGCTATTCTGATCAGTATATACCCCACAGCCCCCCCCCCCCCCCCAATACTTCCAAGTTTTGGGTGGGGAAGGTTGCAGTATCGTGGGCCATCCAGTTGGCAGCACTTTCAAATATGCGCGCCGCCAGTTAATCCATCGTGTTTACTACAGCTGCCACTGTGGCACGAGGGCGCTACCTGCCACAGACGACCACGCCGCTGCCAATGAGATGCGAGCACCCCTCTCCAGAGCTCCGTTTGCAGTTGTACTGCACTGAACCCATTTGCCAGACGAATAACATGTACAGACCTTCATAGTGGGCCCTGCTCATGATCTACTGAATAGTTACTGTATTGAAAACTACTGACTGATTTGTAAGTCCTTCCACATTCAGATCTGGCACCGGCCTTGCCGCAGTGGGTACACCGATTCCCGTGAGATCACCGAAGTTAAGCGCTGCCGGACGTGGTCGGCGCTTGGATGGGTGACCATCCAGGCTGCCATGCGCCGTTGCCATTTTTCGGGGTGCACTCAGCCTCGTGATTCCAATTGAGGAGCTACTCGACCGATTAGCAGCGCCTTCGGTCAAGAATACCATCATAACGACCGGGAAAGTGGTGTGCTGACCCCACGCCCCTCCTATCTGCATTCTCCATTAAGGATGACACGGTGGTCGGATGGTCCCGGTAAGTCACTCGTGGCCTGAAGACTCAGTGCTATTTCCACATTCAGTTCTACTGTTAGAAACTGACGCTGCAACTACAGCAACAAAGTTATGTGTTATTTTTACTATTTCATATTAGATGTAGAATAAATTAGGAACTGAATTTTTTATTAATGAACAGCATATGTTCCTCACTCCTGCATTCAGTAAAGAACCACACAGCGTGAAAGAAAGTTGTAACATTGTACAATAATCTTTTTAATACCTATGAATTTTGAATAATACTGAGACATCATTTATTAATTTTTGAAAACGAAAACTTTTGTTACATCAAAAATTAAAATAACTTTCACGGCACATACATCATTGTGTAGGATTTTCTGAAGTATCATATTTGTAAATAGGCTATCACGACAGGGTGGTAAATAAAGAAGTGCGGCTGCAGCGTTTTCACACAAAGTGTGCATATACAAATGTTAGTTAAGATTTTGGCTCTCACGTAAGTCTCATGGGATGATTTCCACACTTGGTGCATTAGAACACTGTTCCACACCCGCGCATTAGTTATAGTTTTTAAATTGATTATTAACCCAGACATGAGTACAGTTTGTGCTAGGGAACAAATTTGGCGATTATTATAGCAAAATCAGTTTTTCACGACACAGTTCAATCACTATTTATCGACGTTGTCCTTTTCTTTCATACAATGAAATTAGCACTGGTGAGATGGTTTACAGTTTTACTTTAATAATAATTTGACTCTGAGACCCCAATAGCAGTAATTTAGGCTGCTGTAAACGAAATTACTCACTCATTTCGAACAGAACCACAAGTCCCATTGTCCTCTTTGCTCTAGCGAAGTTTCGGTGCGAAATCTCAAATCGCCACATGTTCACTTACGCCTATGTACACCTCGTAAATCGTACTCAGACAAATAATCGTAGCACTTCCGTTCACCAAATATATGCTTGCACACTTGCCCTATTATACAATACTCTTTGTCGAAATAAATCGGCGTGAAAAAGAATTCTCAAACGACCACATGGGCCCCCACCCTCCAAAACGACTGACCAATGACTGACCCCTTCCCAAGATGGCCGCTCGCTTATATAGGCTCGGATGTCCAATCCCCTGGTTATTAAGGTTACAAATTTTTATACATACATTCCTCGACAGAAATAAGTACACCATCGGAACCGTGCTAAAAAATACATCTTATTTACTATGTTACATTAATTTCTAGGATTATTCTATCGTCCGTAAATCAAGTTTTAGTTTTTGCAAAATCGCCACATAGCGCAAATTTGTTTGTTGACATCTGTGCAGCAAAGTTTTATCATAGAACTGCATATAACACCGTTTTTACACGTAATCTATAGCGATCTACACATTGCGCTGCTCAAAATCTTCATATCTATAATAATCAATTAATTATGGGCGATAAATGTTAATAATAATTTGCAAACAATGAAAACTATTGCAAGTTAAGTGTATAGTATAACTTAATTAGTTTAAAATACGTGTGATGCCACCAAAAATATTATATAATGCCGTTCTTTACGTCAAGAATTTTCTATTGAATTTTATAAACAATTTTCCCTCAAACTTTGTTTATTGCACTTTACGGGCTTAATTATTTATGAATCTTAATATATGAATACAGCAGTCGATTCGCTATGACGAAACGTTTTTAACGAGTGCTCGCTCATCCCTGTAAGTTGTTATTTACTATTTTTATTAATCCTTGAGTATTCGTGATATTAACCGACTTTAAGGTTACTATAACTTTTGCGTTTTGTTACTTGAAATAAAGGTCGATCTTTCAGAAGGTGCATATTGCTGACCGCAATCCACTGCCGCATCGCTCTCCACCGTAAGTTACATAGTTTTCGCGTAATGGCCGAAAAACCAAACAATACCCCAGGTTGCGGGCCACATTGAGACATCCCACCGACCGTTGCAAATCCCGCGCGGACGCGCCACGCGCTTCCGCGAATCGCACACCATGTCGCGCGCTCGCTCTCCACAAAGGAATGCTTGCACACTAGACCTATTCATCTAGTAACGGGGTTTGTACCGTGACACTATGCACAATGTGCTGTCGAAGTATTTTCAACGTATTCAGTTAAATTATCCAAACATTAATAATTATTGTAATTATTTATTTTATTAACTTTTTTATGTTTTAATTAGTTGTTTTACGTTTTGCGTTAAAGTATTTATTTTTGTTTTTTATTTTACTATTTCACATACATGTATTTTTTTAACTGAATGTAGGATACAAAATCATTATTATAATGATAATCTGTAAAGAATTGCTTCATACATAACTTTTCTGAAACCATACACATGAACGAAATTTCTTTAGGTAATATAAAAGATGGACTATACAATATGAAACAAACTGCGGTAGGTCACCCCCTAAACATCATCATTTGTATCAGACATATTTCAGTACATTGGAAAACCCTGGGGAAGAGAGTTATTCATGTTCTAGTGACTGTAGATTCATAACATTGTTCCTCAAGTGGAGATTGACTTCGTTACCATGTACCAGAACTAGATTTGAAAATCTTATCACAAAGTCCCTCCAATATCGAGGGCCATATAAGACCCTCACCTCGTTCCTTTTCGTAGTTTTAAAAGAAACGAATGGAGAATTTGGATGGAGTATTTGAGAACCCTATTTTGAAGCTAAAGCTTCGAATTCTGGTAAACTAACGCGTGACCGGGCAAAAGGTATTTCGAAGAAGGCTTTTTTTCTGAGTGCGGCAGAAAAATCTGTATTATTGTTATTCCTGTGTGGACAGCGTGAAAGAACCGTTTTCAGTACTGTTCCCGAGAACAAGGAACTTGACCACCTGATGATCCGAAAACTCTCCAGAGCACAGATACATCCAATGGCCATAGGTGGTATTCGATGTTGGAAGAACTTTGTGAGGAGGTTTTCAGATCTGGTTCAGCTGAATGATCACGACGTCAACAATATAGTTAAGCTGCAGTCACTAGTAAATAATTAATTGGCTTCACCGAGGATTTGCAATGAGCTGAAATATGCCTCATACAAATCCGGATATTCGTAGGATCGCCTCCCATAATTCGAGAATTCAGCTGAATTTTTTTTTTTTTCTATTATGTTGCCCATAGTGTGAATTATGTGAAGAAATTTCGTTCATTCTGTGGTGTCACCACCAGACACCACACTTGCTAGGTGGTAGCCTTTAAATCGGCCGCGGTCCGTTAGTATACGTCGGACCCGCGTGTCGCCACTGTCAGTGATAGCAGACCGAGCGCCACCACACGGCAGGTCTAGAGAGACGTCCTGGCACTCGCCCCAGTTGTACAGCCGACTTTGCTAGCGACGCTACACTGACAAATACGCTCTCATTTGCCGAGAAGATAGTTAGCATAGCCTTCAGCTAAGTCATTTGCTACGACCTAGCAAGGCGCCGTATTCAATTGATAATTAATATTATGAAGTATGTACCGTAACGAGAGATGTTCTACAATTGTGGATTAAAGTTAAGTATTATATCAACTAAGTACTTTATTTGCAATTCTCAAGATATTGTCCTGTTCCAGACCTCACGCCAGTCAGCATGTAATTAAACGCGTGCATTTCGGCCTCCTCTAGAAAAACAGTGTTGGCTCTTCTGCCAACACAACATATTGGCGACGAGCTAAATAGCGTTTGTACTAATTAATAGACTGATTTCATTGTGTCATGGCTTCGCCACAATCTTCAGATGTACTGTCCGAATTTTATCGCTTGCAGAATCAGCAGACACTGGCGTTATTGGATGCCCTTGGACAGTTCAGCCAGGGTCAACGTGCAATGCAAACCGATGCGGCAGCCGCCGCTCCACCGCTACCACAGCCACAACATGCAGTTGCACCACCTTTTCGTCATTTCGATGCGGCACTGGAAAGCTGGACGGAGTGGTCACGCCAATTTGGATTCCATATCGCCGCCTACAGAATTCAAGGTAACGAGCGGCAGCCTCACTTAATGGCGTGTGTAAGAGTGCAGATGTACCGTGTTCAAAATGGTTCAAATGGCTCTGAGCACTATGGGACTCAACTGCTGAGGTCATCAGTCCCCTAGAACTTAGAACTAGTTAAACCCAACTAACCTAAGGACATCACAAACATCTATGCCCAAGGCAGGATTCGAACCTGCGACCGTAGCGGTCTTGCGGTTCCAGATTGCAGCGCCTTTAACCGCACGGCCACTTCGGCCGGCTACGTACCGTGTGATAGTGAAATTATTTCTCCGCCGCGACGTAGCAACTCTGTCCTACGAAGAATTTTTGTCTGCATTAGATGCATATTTCAAGGAATCAGTCAATGTAGTTGCAAAACGGTATACGTTCTTTCGTACAAAACGTACGGCTGGTCAAACTAAACGAGAGTGGGTTGCAACTTTGCAAGGCCTTACTAGGGATTGTGCTTTTGAGTGTGAATGTGGACTCCCTTATTCAGATACTATGGTGCGTGATGCAATTGCACAGAACGTTTCTGATGTTCGTGTAAGGGAACAGATTTTGAAACTAGTCAATCCCTCCCTTCAACAAGTGATGGACATATTGGATCGGCAAGACACACTTGACTTTGCTCAGGGATCATTTGAAACTTCACCAGCTGTGTGTCACATTAACCGCCCCGCCGGGCGCGCTGCACAGAACGGTAAACAGCCCTCGCGCCCGTTCGTGCAGCTGCTGCCAAGCTCTCCACTAAGTCTGCCGCGCAAGCACGCGAATGCAGTGAAATCATGACAGCGGTGAGCTACTAGACATTCGCGTGAGAACTGCCCGTCGCGCCAAGCTATTTGCTTTTTCTGTAATAAAAAAGGACATGTTCAGAGTGTTTGCCAGAAAAAGCTCAGATCGGACACTCACAACCATTCCAGGCCCTTTGCTTCGCGCCAGAATCGAACCAAGAATACACAGGCTCGTGAACCTTCGCCCATGGAAATTCATGTAGTTAATTCCACTCCGCCCAGTGCCACTCTCTCTAACAGTGACTGTGTTCATTCCACAAATAGTGTGCGTCGACGTCGACGGAAATCCCGTCAAATCGCAAGTGCTTCTGTACCAGTGTCTGTTCACGTTGCACGAGACAGTCGCTCTTGTCGTCAGCAGGACAATAAACTTTTTGTCGACTTGGACATTAATGGCAACGTGGTCCCATTCCAGCTCGATACCGGAGCTGCAGTTTCACTGATCAATCACGACACGTACAAACAACTGGGCACACCTCCGTTGCGTGCTGCAAATGTTAAGTTAAATAGTTATTCAGGTCAGAATATCCCTGTGTTAGGACAGTGCAGCCTTCTTGCAACATACAAGGGACAAACAAAACTTGTGTCATTTTACGTCCTTCGTTCTTCTTCTGCAGTGAACTTGTTTGGTTTAGATTTATTTCAGTTGTTTAACTTGTCAATAGTCAATCAGGTCCTATCAGTGAACCAGACCGTGCCTTCAGACAGTGTGTCTCGTCTATGTAAAGAATTTGCAGACATTTTTGCACTAAGCCTCGGTTGCGCTAAGAACTATCAAGCACATTTGGAACTGAAAGTAAACGCACAACCAAAATTTTTCCGAGCGCGCAATGTTCCCCACGCATTGCGTGATGAGGTCACAAGAACATTACACGATTTAGAATCACAAGGTATAATTGAACGTGTGCAGACTTCTCTCTGGGTTTCACCCTTAGTAATTTTGCCAAAACCTTCCGGAAAATTGAGACTTTGCGTGGACTTCAAGGCAACAGTGAATCCGCAACTAGTGATTGCAACTTATCCTTTCCCCCGCTCGGAAGATCTTTTTGACAAACTGTGCCCAGGTAAATATATTTCAAAGTTGGACCTCGCAGATGCGTACTTGCAAATACCGGTGGACGACGAATCCCAGCGCGTTTTGGTTGTTAACACGCATCTTGGTTTGTACCGATTCAAAAGACTGCCATTCGGGTGTGCATCCGCCCCTGCATTGTTTCAGCAATATCTGCAAACTGTTTGTGCCTCGGTCCCTACTGCAGCAAACTATCTGGACGATATTGTGATCTCTGGAAAGACGGAAGAAGAACATTTAGCCAATCTCAGAACATTTTTTCAGGTCTTGCGACAAAATGGTCTTCGCTTGTGGAAGGACAAAAGTGTGTTTTTTGCTCGGGACTTACCCTACCTGGGCCATGTACTCAATGCCCAAGGCATCCATCCGAGTCCAGAGCACCTTCGTGCCATACAAGACTTGCCTTCACCGCAGAATTTACAGCAGCTACAGTGTCTGCTGGGTAAAATAAATTATTATCATAAATATGTGCGCAATGCCTCTTCCATTTCAGCTCCGCTTGCCGAGAAGATAGTTAGCATAGCCTTCAGCTAAGTCATTTGCTACGACGTAGCAAGGCGCCGTATTCAATTGATAATTAGTATTATGAAGCATGTACCGTAACGAGAGATGTTCTACAATTGTGGATTAAAGTTAAGTATTATATCAACTAAGTACTTTATTTGCAATTCTCAAGATATTGTCCTGTTCCAGACCTCACGCCAGTCAGCGTGTAATTAAACGCGTGCATTTCGGCCTCCTCTAGAAAAACAGTGTTAGCTCTTCTGCCAACACAACACATTCTATGTGCATAACGTAACAAAGTTGTGTTTTAAACATTTCCTTACAAATTAAGTGGTACTGTTTGTTTTCAGTTAACAAAATGCCCACATGTGAAACAGAGAACTAAAAAGAACGTTAAAACGATAATGTAGAACGTAAAATAACAGTTTAAAACATAGAAATAATAACATACATAACTAAAACAATAATTAACGTTTGGATATTTTAATTAGATACATTAAAGGTGATCCTACAGTAAATTGTGCACAGTTTATTTTCGAAAAATGGTAGCCGGGCGCTGTGACCGAGCGGCTCTAGGCGCTTCAGTCCGAAACCGCGGCCGGCCGAAGTGGCCGTGCGGTTAAAGGCGCTGCAGTCTGGAACCGCAAGACCGCTACGGTCGCAGGTTCGAATCCTGCCTCGGGCATGGATGTTTGTGATGTCCTTAGGTTAGTTAGGTTTAACTAGTTCTAAGTTCTAGGGGACTAATGACCTCAGCAGTTGAGTCCCATAGTGCTCAGAGCCATTTGAACCATTTGAACCGAAACCGCGCCGCTGCTATGGCCGCAGGTTCGAATCCTGCGTCGGGCATGGATGTGTGTGATGTCCTTAGGTTAGTTAGGTTTAAGTAGTTCTAAGTCTAGGGGACTGATGACCTCTGATGTTAAGTCCCATAGTGCTTAGAGGCATTTGAATTTGAAAATTGGTATTTCAAAACCAGTGTTATTATACATGGGATGGAAACTTCATTAAATTATGATCTATCAAAAGCCTTCATTTTTCAAAATTAATTAATGGTGGTGGGGTATCTTGTAAAATTTCAAATTTTACGAAAGTTGATTGCACAGTTTTCAAGAATGGTAATAACACTTCAGATTTTATGTGGAACACGTTTTTTACCTGCCGTGCTTTCGAAGATATGCCCTTTAGACCTAATACGCTAAATAGCCATTTGGGATGTATTTTAACCCATTAAAAATGAAATTGGGTAAAAATGAAGAAAATATATATTGTTTTATTTTGACCCCTCTACATAACTGCCAAGTTTCATCAAGATCGTTTATATCCACTTTCAAATGTTCCCTCGCACTTTTCGTTGTTTAGTGAAAATAGCCACTTATCGCACCATACAGAAATTCTCTCTAGATCATTTTGTAATTGGAATTGATCGTCTGATGATTTTACTAGACGGTAAATTACACGTCATCTGCAAACAATCTAAGGGGGCTGCTCAGATTATCACCTAGATCATTTATGTAAATCAGGAACAGCAGAGGACCTATGTCACTACCTTGCGGAACGCCAGATAACACTTCTGTTCTACTCGATGATTTACCGTCGATCACTACATACGAAGGTTGCAACTTAAATAGTGGCAACTATTTATTCACAACCGATACAAAAGAGTTACATGTTAGTACCTGTTACTGTCCTTGTAAATAGTCACCAGCGTTGTGTAGAACCCGTCTCCAGTGATGTGGAAGGTGTAGTATACCGTTAACAGAGCCTGTTCTGTTGATGGTGCGAATGGAGCGGTCTATTGCCTGTCGAATCTTTGGAAGAGTTCTGAAGCGAATACCACGAAGTGATTCCTTCATCTTCGGAATCAAATCAAAGTCACAAGGACTTAAGTCCGGGGAATATGGTGGGTGGTATAGTACTTCCCAGTCCCATCGACTGCGCCTGCGCATTGTCGTGCAGAATGATGGGTGGGTTGGGCAGAAAGTGTCGTTGCTTCTTTCGCAAAGCTGGTAGCAAGTGATGCTCCAAAAACGAACAGTAATACTGTGCATTGTCGGTCTGCTGTGGAGGAACGAGTGCGTTAAGAAAACATCATCGTAGTCGTACACGAGAATCACCATAACTTTAGACCGCTCCATTCACACCATCAACAGAACAGGCTCTGCTAACGGTATACTACGCCTTCCACATCACTGGCAACGGTTTCTACGCAAAGCTGGTGACTACTTTGAAGGACAGTAACAGCTGCAAACATGTAACTCTTTTGTATCGGTTGTGAGTAAATAGTTGCCACTGCTTAAGTTCCAGCCGTCGTAGATACTCCGCAAACCACCGTACGGTACGAGGCGGACGGTACCATGTATCACTACGAGTCATTCCTTCCCCTGTTCCACTCGCAAAAAAACCGACTGTCTATATGGCCTGTTACGAGCCCTGATTTGTCGTATCTTATCCTCGCGGCCCTTACACGCAGTGTACGCTGGCGGCAGTACAATCGTTCGGCAGTCAGCTACAAATACCGATTCTCTAAATTTTCTCAACAGTGTTCCTCGAAAAGAACGCCGCCTTCCCTCCAGGGATTCCCATTTGACTTTCCGAAGTATCTCCGTAACACTTACATGTTGTTCCAACCTACCGGTAACAAATCTAACAGCCCGCCTCTGAAATGCTTCGATGCCTTCCTTCAATCCGACGTGGTGCGGATCCCAAACACTCGAGCAGTACTCAAGAATAAGTTGCACCAGCTTCCTATATGCGGTCTCCTGTACAGTCATGCTCAAAAGTATCCGAACGACCTGAATTGCATTTCACCTGATTCGCATGAAACCCACATAACGCAGCTGTCTAGCAGGTCCTCTAATCGCCCTTTGGAACAGTCATTTGACTATTGAAAATGGTTCCAACAAGCCACCACTAGAAAACACTGCCCTGTATCGCAATAACTCAAGATGCAAAGTAATACCACGATACTATAAATATCATGGAATACCTTATCACAGATAAGACTGTCCTTAAGGCTTGTACTCTCACATTTATTGCAATAAATGACATACCTGAGATGTTACCACTCTCATTATTACGTCAGATAGGTAATGCACCTAGTAAGTTCATCGTATTCCGGATTTCCTCTTCAAAGTAACATACCTTCCTTGTTATTTAACACAAAATGACATTAAAAATTTATTAACGGAGCAGCTAGTTGAGAATATGTATGAACTTCAAATGACTTGACGAACCGTCTCGTTCTGCATGTGGATTCAAACCCAAGTCATGCAGACTAAGATTTCGTGAATGACGCAAACTAACAGTCATTCCTGACTAGGCATACAGAGACTGATACACCTCGATTTTAGACAGTATCAGTTAGCAAATATCAACTTTAAATTACATAACGTAAATATTTTTAACGGACGCGAATTCCTACCCTGCATCTATTGTCCCTGTTAACGAAGTACGAGAGATATTAAATATTGCTTCTTCATGAGTACCTTACTTGAAATGCCGTGAGGTAAAGTTTTGCGTTGGACAGGGATTCGAACCCAGAACCTAATTGGATTGATATCTAAGCACAATCAACTGTGACATATTGGATTTTCTCGGCAGTAGCTAGATGTTTTAACTGAAATGACGAGACGAAATATAAATTTTTTCCTTCCCAGGACTCCAACCCGGCACGTATCGCTGTTATATTCTAGAGAGAACGAATGTTAAATATGGGTCTGTTTCACCAGCAGCGACATGTGAGCATATTTGAACTAGAAATAATATGACGAAGAGTTCAGTGCTGACTGGGAATCGAACCCCACACATATAGTTGTTGACTACACACAAAGAGACGTCAGCTACCGAATTTTTCTCCACCAGCTGCTCAGAATAACATCCGTGAATTTACAGTCATCTCGCAAATAGTTCTATATCTCACTGGGAGTCAAAACGTCAGATATCGTTAATGTTGACAACGAATGAAAATGATTAAAAATCAAAATTATTATCCACCAGCAGATAGGTGTTCTCACGCTAGAGCTTGATAATACATAATGAAAACGATAGTGCCAGGCCAGGATTCGAACCCATTCAAGCCCAATATGTGGAGATGTTGAGGAATCTGCAGTTTTGAACAAACAACAAATTGTAGTCGAGCTGAATTGTCACGAAGGAATAAAATTCCGCGTTAAGGGCGGTCTGAGTTGCATTTCCAGCTCAGAACCAATTTTATCGACATACAGAAGCTCAAGTAAAAGATGGAATAAGGGTCCTGTGACCCTACATAGCGTTTGTTTCGTCACTAGAAATAAATAACTAATATAAGAAAAGTTACTGGTGATAGAGTTTCTACATGTCGCTACTCATGACTTCGTGGTTAAACCTAACGTCTACTTGGTAGAGAAGGAATATCATGTTTAATGTGAATTTCAGACCACAATGCCATTATAGCTTCTTCATTTGGCGTAGCAAGAAGCGAATAGAATCTGTCTCTCCGTATGAAAAATCATTGGCAGAAGTTGGAATCGAACCTAGACCGTCAACATATGTACCTCTCATCAATCCAACAGATCACCAAACCCTTTTCTCTGTGACTCATTTTTATGTCATAACCCCGTTGCGGCACACTCAATGAGAATTCTGACACACAGGCTCCCTGTAGTGGTTTGCAGCATGTTCAGTACATTCATTTACTTGGTTGACCGAATCGCCATGAACTAGCTGCCTCGGCTACCCAGTGCATACATTCGACTCTGTTTTGTAATCACCGAAATAAAATAACGTAACTGCCGCCTACACAGAGCTGCCAACAGTTTAGGATGCAGAAATCTAAATAGGAAGTGTTGCTTTCCAATTGAGCTACTCTACTGCGCTATCTATTTGTTGAAACCGCCGTGCAGTGCAAAAGAAAAGCTGTAATTGTCTGTCTCTCAGGAGTCTAGATCCGGCCATATGCATTATCTCACAGCACTGTGGGATGCGGACGTTCTGGAGGAACTGTTCTTGGCTTAAGGAGCTGGTGCAGCTACGTGACAGCTAGTAGCCTAACGGCAAGCATCGCGCACTGTAGCTAAGCCGTCGCAAGTCCTATTACATTCGCTGCTACATTTTTTAAATCGCAATTCTGCTGTCTGCTGAAGTTATCAATTTAATGGAACTTTGAACATCATTCCCGTCATTTCTCAACCCAAAATAGTCACATGTGGAAAAAGGGCTAACTTCTGCGACATTTTGTTCTTTTCAGGTTTAATAGACGGCCAGGCAGCAGATGCACCTCGAAGCTTTTGTATTATGTACGGGGAGAGCTTATCGTGCCAAAATAGTCAGAAAAGTATTTTCTACATTAGCTGTCGTCTGGTAGTGGCATTTTATTCTTCTTCAAACCTTATTCAACAGCTTTAACTCAGAACAAGTTTTCTACATGCATGTAATCAACAAACTGCATGTGCATTGTCAGACTGTTACAGATAACGTAAGAGAATTCGCATATATCGTTGATGATTAATTTCTCTCTCATGTTTAGTACTGTTTTAGCAACACTAAAAGAAACCTTACGAAAATTGTTCACAGTATTATAAGAAATGACATAAAACTCCCCACGATAACCTTACGACGAAAGTCTGTTTTAATAAAACTGAGTATCTGTACACAAGCTTGTCTCTATCGGCACGAATTAGTAAAATTCTACTCACTTAGATTTCGATTGGGTCTGTGTTTAATTGGTATGCTGTGTCATACTAAACAGGTATGCAAATATGACATTTCATAAATAAAGTTATGTATTCCTAGAAACCCAAAATTTGCTTGTCAGCAGTGGAAAGAGGCGTTACCTGTTGTGCAGCATTGTACGTTTTTCACCATTGCACTATGAGCTGAAAGTTTTTTCTTGCGATTTGCTGATCGATGTTTGATCTGACTGCTTGTAGCTCTTTCACAGAAGGGACAAAAACTCGGCAGTCAGCGAGACTGGAACCGCGAACCATAACATACGCTTTTTTCATAGGGCAGCACGTCAGCACAGAGCCAGCGAAGAGGTATGTGTTTTGCTTTTCTCTTACGAGGTCAATAGAAGCTAGAACTCGTAAACCGCTATTTAAAAGACGAGATTAGTTGCGATTTCCACGTGAAACGACTTTCCTGGGCTAAAAACCGTAAATTTACGTTCTGTGATACGTCAAGCGATAATAACTCAGATTATTCAATGGAAATGACAGGAAAAATCAATTGAACTTTGAGGCTTAATTCCGTGCACACCAGGAAGTAACATTTCGATCACAGAGTTGCCAAACATTCTTCGCAGTGTTGCCAAATCTCAGTTACAGTACCAGCAGGAAGAAGACGAACCGATGTGATACTACCGCAGGCTGGGAAGTGACCATAGACGCGGCTGCTACTGCCTGGAATACGTAATGCGTCTGATTCGCATTTCTGTAACTAGGTTTAGGCAGTGGAGCATAGTTACTAATAATACTCAGAACTGACTACAACTAAGCATCATAAATCAGTAACTCTCATAGTTGTTTCTTTCGTAACTGTACTCAAAATTAAGAAACTCATTCACGGATGTTTTCGTGCCTCGCCGATAGTCGAGCACAACAAACAAATAAAAATAAAAAGAGAATGTGTGTGTGTGTGTGTGTGTGTGTGCGTGTGTGTGTGTGAGAGAGAGAGAGAGAGAGAGAGAGAGAGAGAGAGAGAGAGAGAGAGAGAGAGAGAGACAGACAGACAGACAGACAGACAAAAAGAGAGAGAGAGAAGAGAGCGAGAGAGAGAGAGAGATAAAAATAAAAAAGAATGAGAGAGAGGGTAAAAAATTGTTGTAAAGAAATTGAATACTGGTACGTAAAGAAATCTTTCATTAAAATGACACGTTCCACACCATTACGAAATGTCGTATTCATGATCTACGGAACAAGTATTAATCTAATCATATCATATTGCTGACTAGCCTTGAAGAGTCAAGAATTACCGAAATTTTCGCCAATGTCAGTAACCACATCTAGACTTGAAAATAAAAGACGACAGTTTTTTTTACAAACCGGGACTCCTATCAAGACCCTTTCATCCCTGTTAACTAACCACGAGAGATGTTTGATATACCTCCATTCAGAAATAACAAAGTGTGTATGCATTTAAAGATGAAGCGCATGATGTCAAGTTCTGTAACGGAGATACGAACCCAACACGTAATTAGATTGTTAACTAAATAAAATCAAATGTTACATATCGGTTTTTCTTACCAGCTGCTAGGCGTTTGAATCTAAAATAAGGATACAAATTTTTGTGCCTGAGCGACAATCGAAACGCATTCCTATCGTTCTTCCTTATCGTGCACGAATATAGCTTAAGTGTCAATTGCTTACTCACCAACAGTAAGATGTGTGCGTGACTGACCAGAAATTATTGGCAACACATAAACATACATTAAAATGCACGTTAATTTTCACTAGCAGGTATGCACATGATAGAGCTTGAAATGAAATTATGAATATTTTTGTACCGGATCAGAGTTCAGACCCACATACTTACCTTCGGAGGAGACCTAGAGAAGATTGCAGTCTTGGGAAAAGGAACGAAATGATTGAATTATAGTGTTCCAAGAGATTCAGACCCTCGAAAGAGGAGATACTAATTCGAATCACAGTCCAGCACCAAATTTTTCAACGTCTCTAGATTAAGTACAAGTAAAATAAGAGCCCTGTTCTTTTAAATGGCAATCGGTTCATCAAATAAAATAAAATTTTCTAATGTAAGTAAGTTTACTGGCGACGGTATTTCTGTTTACCATGACCTCCACCTATGCCATTTCCCATCGTAAACCGGCTCTGCCCAGTTGGGAATGAAGGAACGTGATGTTTAATGCGGATTCTGGATTATAACATCTTTCTCTTGAGGTTACCAGAGGTAAAGTAAATCTGTTTGTGCCTCTTAAAAGTAAATGCATAAACCCATACATTGCACTTGTGATAGTTGTTCCACCAGACCATTGTGGCGACATTTCTCAGCCCCAGGAGTGTGCTATAGCGGATGATGTGCTTAGCTTACAAAATTAGTCAAGGTGGAAAAAAATGCAAGTCTGTTAAGTGGTTAAGTAGAAACAAGCTTTTGACGTGGAGATTATGCTATTCTCATGTTAGCAGGATTTAAAGACTCTTCTAGGCATCATAGCCTCGATGTGAAGCCATTTTGAAATTTTCACTAATTCAGGAAATGTCTTAGTTTGAGAAAATCCACTGTGAAGTTACCGGATAATTCGATTATTACCGTCATTATTACTATCATTTTCTTCATACCGCTGCTGGAACACGTGTGCTTGAAGATCATTTAAGGCCTTTTGGTCATTATAGAAGTAGTTGCCCAAGAACAGATTCTTTCCCTGTCTACGGAATCCTTTTCATGTTAATATCAAACATCAGCAATCACATTAAAACTAACGTAATTGATGAAGACGTTACTTGATAACAAAAACGCGCTGCCTTTCGTGATTTACTTTCGCCTAGTAATGGCTGTCGAATACTGTCAAACCAAAAGCCAAGGGATCTTACTGCCTGCCGGTATACGTCGCTGTCAGTTCTTCCATATGATTTGTTCAACGTGACCTGTTTCAAGTTATGTATGACAGAGAATGTTTTCGAAAATCTGTTGTTTTCCTTTGCATTAAACAGAAATATTTTCATTCTAAGCTATCCAAGTCCAAAATTTTTGCAATATTAGTTCAAATATAATATTCGCTTCTGTAGTGTAGGAAAGTATTTCAACTAACATAATGTAGCGAAGACTATTTGCCAGTGCTCTCTCTCACCAGAAAATATGCATTTAACTAATTGGGTTCCATAAGTAATTTCTGTTTGTATGCAATGCATACGGATTGTAGAATTTAGTGGTGCTCTCTCTTCCACTTCTGTATACAATTTGCCTGACCTAAACGGGCCCCTTATCATTACAGGCCCTGGGCGGTGCAAGATCATATTGACAACAGTAATGTGCTTATACTGACAACCTCACTGCTCGTTTTACCTGATTTTGTACTCATTTAAAGAAAACGACATGACCTTTATAATATATACATATATATAATATATAGAATATAAATGTATATATTATATTACTTTTATTTAATAAATAAATCAGGTTTAAAATAATTTCTTTTAGAACAAAGTGGCACCTGTATCTATGTATATTTCTACTGTGTCCAAACTAAAAATATTGTCTGTACAATTTCGAACACACACTGATCACAGTTTTGTGTTTCCGATCACTACCTCGGCAGAGCTGATAGATTTAACATTAGTAGTGGCACCTGTATCTATGTATATTTCTACTGGAAATTCATTAATTCTTCGGTAGAGCATGACTTTGATACAATTGTATTACATGATTACTGTTTTTTTTTTATATCACATAGTGAAAGAGATGTCTGTTCGTTTACACACATCTGTGTCACTATGTGATATGAATATATATATATATATATATATATATATATATATATATATATATATATATATATATATATATATACGAACCTACTACTGTGTCGTAGCAGGCAGAGAGGTGATACTCTGACGTGGCGCGTCCCAGGTGGCGGATACGGGGGTCCTCACCGGTTTACCGGCGGACTTGAGCGAAATAAAATAGCTCTCGCGGACTGAACACTAAACAACCTCTACGGGTAACAACCGTAGTTGTAACTCGGAGCTTGCTCCATACAAGGTTGACTACCTTTGAAAGTCAAACATGGAAGGAAATCTTTCAAGGAATAATCCACCGCTTGGCAATAACCAAGGAAGACCACTCGGATACGGTGGGCAGTCACCTGAAAGATGACTTGGATGAGTCGGAGCATCTGAAAATACCCAAAACGGACAGACGACCAAAACTCAAGACAGGACAAATAAACTACATTGCGACACACAATATAAATTCCCTCATACAACCAGGCAAACTCAAAATTCTGATGGATGAAATGGATCGCAAGGGGATTCTCATAACCAGACTTCAAGAAATGAGAAATACTGATCAGGAGCCGATAGAATCACAAGGATATAGGATTTATAAGGGAATACCAGGGAAAAGAGTCATGAAACAGTGTCCACAATTTGGAACAGGATTCGTGGTGAGTCTGAAAATAATAGAGTCCATAATATAATTTAAAGCACAATCTCCCAGGCTCTCAACATTAACTCTAAAAGCTGCAAATAAAATGTACACAATAATAAATGCCCATGCCCAGACAAATGATAAAAATAATAAAAAAGAACACAGAGAAGAGGTAGAAAAATTTGGGGAGCTCTTAGATCAAACAACGAATAACATTAATAAAAATCACATCAAAATTTTAATTGGAGACTTCAATGCCCAGTTAGGAAGGGAAAAGAGATATAGAGACATAATAGGGAAATGGACAGCACAAAGAAGAACAAACAAAAATGGCATAAGACTAGTGGAATTTTGCAGAAACCATGACATGATCTCAAAGTCGACGTATTTTAAGAGAAGACCAAGTAAACTAAAAACTTGGAAACATTAAGACTGGAAAAAAGGAGAATGGCAACTGGACCATGTCTGCATGGATAAGAATTACCACAAGGAAATTTACAATGTGAAAGTACTGAGAGGGACAGATACCGGATCATATCATTACATGATAAAAATTAAAATTAAATTAACCCCATTAGCAAAGAAAAAATCCCACCAGAAGAAGAAGAGAACCTATGACCCTCATAAACTGATACAAAATGAGGATTATGAAGCACAAACCAGGGATATAAAAATAACAGATGATCTGGAACAAATAATTCCCAAATTGAAACAAATAGCTGAACAAGTTGCCCCTATAAAGCCAAGGAAAAAACACCAGTGGTGGAACGATGAATGTGATGAAGCAGTGTTGGATCGACTCCAAGCCTGGTTAAGGCATCAAAATGAAAAAACAGAAAAATCATATTTGTAACTCACAAAACAAAGGAAGACAACACAAAAAATAATAAGGAGAGTTAAACGTCAGTACCAAAAAGATATACTTCTAATGATAGAAACAAATAGTGAAAAAACAAACTCAAGAGACTATAACAAAATATTTGGCAGACAATTACAAAGATATGATCCTCCAACATTAATGTTAAAAGATAAAGATAATAACCTAGCCCATAGCAATAGTAAAAATACAGAAATTCTAGCAGAAACATTTAACAAGTTACTAAATTGTGAAGATCCCCCAGAACTTCTTCAGATAAACACAGAAACCCCAATTAAAACACCAGCGACAAATATAAATCCACCTACAATTAATGAGGTCTACAGAGCTTCGAAAGAACTCAAAAACTACAAAGCAAGTGGAGAGGATCAAACGTATGCTGAACTTTGGAAATATGCAGCAGAACCAGTAAAGATAGCATTACACCAATGCATAGTAAAAATCTGGAATGAAGAGAAATTACCAGAAAATTGGACTACTGCTATAATACATCCATTACATAAGAAAGGAGAAAAATCAAATCCAGACAACTATAGAGGAATTTCCCTTTTGGACTGCACGTATAAGATCATGTCAAGAATACTATACAACCGCTGTAAAGATCAATTAGAACTGGAACTGGGAGAATATCAAGGAGGATTTAGATCCTGGAGAAGCTGCCCAGAACAGATAATCACCTTGAAGTTAGTTATGGATGTCTACAAAAGAAGGCAAAAACAACTAGTCATAACCTTTGTAGATTTCAAAAAGGCGTATGATTGCATCCATACATCTTCAATGATGAAAATATTAAGGAATTCTGGACTTCGTCCTAAATTAATAAAAATGATACAGTTAACCTTAACAAACACCAAATCCAAAGTAAAATTTAGAGGAGAAATATCTGAACCATTTACGATTAAAACAGGGTTGAGACAGGGAGATTGTTTATCACCGTTGCTATTCAATTGTGCTCTTGAATATGTAATGAGAGAATGGTACAAGGAAAATCCTATGAATATTAAAATTGGAACTAAGAAAGATAAAATAAACCTAAATTGCTTGGGATTTGCTGATGACCTAGCATTACTAGCTAATAATATTCAGGAAGCCACAAAACAAATAACAAGCTTACAAAATATAGCACAAAAATTAGGACTCCAGATATCATTTGAAAAGACTGAAATAATGGTAACGGATCCACTTGTAATAGATCACATCACAGTGAACAATAGGGAAATTAAAATAGTGAAACAATTTAAATACCTGGGTGAAATTATAACACATAAATTGGACGAGAAACCTGCATGGCGAGCAAGAACTAATAAAATGATAAAAGCTCAAAAACTAACATGGTCTACGTACAATAAAAAATGTCTATCAATCAAAACAAAATTAAAACATTACAAGACGGTGGTTCAACCAGAGGTTACATACAGAAGTGAAACTCTTTTTAAAGTCACCCAGAAAAACAGAATTGACAAAATTTTAAAAGTAGAGAGAAGAATTGCTAGAACATGCATAAATAAGAAATATCAAAAAGCTGGGCAATGGCGGATAGTTCCAAATGCAGTGGTATACAGAGAACTGGAGCCCATCACTGATACTATACGAAAGAAAAGGATCTCTTTTTGTGGTCACATTCTGAGGACACCAGAAACCAGATTATCAAGGAAAATTATTGAGAAACTCTGGAATTTGAAACAACAAGGAGGATGGCTTAAGGAAATAAGAGAGGATATGGAAGAACTGGAAATAACTCTGGATGATTTGCAGAACAAAACGCCAAATTTAATGAAGTTGAGGGACACAGAAATAAGATTTAAACCAAAAATTGACAAACGACATACAATGAAAAGGGTATTTACAGATAAGGAACGACGAAAAGCATCGGAACGAATGAAGAGATACTGGGCCACTCGGAAGGGGAAAATATCAAAGAAGAGGACCAGAAATGATTGACTGAAGTGGTCCAATGAGGCCGTAAAAGCAGAAGAAGAATATATATATATATATATATATATATATATATATATATATATATATATATATATAATACCTTGCAGTGGGAGACATTTCGTCCCCCTTTTCCTTCTGTGAAATTTGTCAGTAAGCTTTTGTCTTCCAACCAGCGAAATGTGGCACAGTACGGTCGGTAAACGATTCATAAACCACGATTTAGTGCTGTAAGACGATTTCTTTAAAGGTTGGTGTAACTGAAGGAATTTAGTTTCTTCTGAAATCGTCTTAAGCAGCGACGTTCACTGATATCTCAAATAGGAAAAGCTCTTTATCCAGGTACGAAGGTTGTAAAACAAACTTCCCACATTTTGTGTCAGGTTGATCGAGGTGAAAAATGGAGAGTTGCACTGTGGTCCGAAAGCACTGCCGCCGTTCGAGTTGTCAGGTGGTAGACGACGACGCTGTCGACCCCATTTACAGTCTTGGTCATGGCTATGTTTCAGTCGAATACCTCTATGTGCCTTTCTGCGTATTTCAAGATATACTTTTATACACTTGGTACGCATCCAAAATGATATCTGATAGAGCTGTATTTAGCAACATGAATCAGATACGTTTTCCGTGCAATATATCGGACGAAACGTCAGTGCAGCGAGATTTCGTTTGTGTGTTGCGCATGGTGCGAGAAATATTTGTGTTTTGCTTGCTTCTATGACAGGTTTCACCCCATTGAATGCGAGTAAGCTCACGAATAGACTGTCAATAACTGGAATTACGCAATAATACACTTAAAAGTTGTATTTTTGCATTATGTATACTGATGAAAATAACTTTGCCGGTCGGGGTGGCCGAGCGGTTCTAGGCGCTTCAGTCTGAAAGCGCGCGACCGCAACGGTCGCAGGTTCGAATGCTGCCTCGGCATGGATGTGTGTGATGTCCTTATGTTAGTTTGGTTTAAGTAGTTCTAAGTTCTAGGGGACTGATGACCTCAGCAGTTAAGTCCCATAGTGCTCAGAGTCATTTTTGGAAATAACTCGGCTGGTCCCGGCGGAGGTTCGAGCCCTCCCTCGGGCATGGGTGTGTGTGTGTGTTTGTCCTTAGGATAATTTAGCTTAAGTAGTGTGTAAGCTTAGGGACTGATGACCTTAGCAGTTAAGTCCCATAAGATTTCACACACTTTTTTTTTAAATAGCTGTCAACAGGTTATATGCCTACTTTCTTATTATTTGCGCTTCACTATGCTTTCCTCAAAAAATAAAAATAAAGAGAGAGACAGAGAGAGAAACAAATGTATTTCAAATATCAGCTCAGTGATGCCATGTTCGTCTCGTGATGTAAAGCAAGGACAGTTGATAAATAATATCTCTCTTTATTTTGATTGTAATTCGTTAACCTTCTTGCGACGTGGTTTTAATATCTCGTGGGAGCAGGCATAATATTTTGCTTTTTGAACACCGAACAATAACACACAAAGATAGTAGATGGAATGATACGAAGTAACAATCAGACTCATGGGTGTGGATCCAGTTCATCATTAGAAGACTAAACAAGACGGAAACATTACAAAAGCGATGAATACGCTGGTTAGTATACATTATTTGTTTAGATCTGATGATGAAAAAGCGCAGATCTGCACAGTGCCCGCATCTGCACTTTAGTTTCTGTCTTAATGGGCATAATTTTTTGTTTCTTCTCTTCTGAATTTTCAAATGAATTGATTACTACGTGGTGCGGAACAATTAGTTAACTTTGTTTCTTACAGCTTCCATTCGCACCAACATTTTTCTACATTCTCGTGCAATTCATGAAATTATATTTGTATGATCACAAGACTGCACATATGTGCAATCAATTTCGAGGTTCTGGTCAAACACGTACAAATCTTACTGTTGGTGAGTAAGCAATTGATACTTAAGATATATTCGTGAACGATAAAGAAGAACGATAGGAATGCGTTTCGATTGTCGCTCAGGCACAAAAATTTGTATCCTTATTTTAGATTCAAACACCTAGCAGCTGGTAAGAAAAACCGATACGTAACATTTGATTTTATTTAGTTAACAATCCTACAGTCACTCAACTTCAATACTTTCCCGTACACCCCAGCATCATCGGCAAACAACTGCAGTTTGCTACCGATCCTGTCCATCAAATCATTCATGTATATAAAGAACAACAGTGGTCCTATCACACTTCCACGGGACACTCCTGATGACATGTCTCCGATGAACACTCGCTGTCGAGGTTAACATACTGGGTTCTATTACTTAAGAAGTCTTCGAGCTACTCAGTTGTCTCTGAACTTACACCATATGGTCGTACCATCGTTAACAGCCTGCAGTAGGGCATCGTGTCAAATGCTTTCCGGAAACCTAGAAATGTGGCATCAGCTTGTTGCCCTCCATCCGTAGTTCTCAGTATATCATGAGAGAAAAGGGCAAGCTGAGTTTCGCACGAACGATGCTTTCAAAAACTGTGCTGATTCGTGGACATCAGCTTCTCGGTCTCAAGAAAGTATGTTATATTCGAACTGAAAATATTGAGCGGTGCTGCGGCTCGCGTTGGTGCTGTTTGTAGCTTTCCGCCCTCTGTTCGAGGCCAGACGGTATCGTTTAGTTGGCATGGTTGCGGTTGTTTGTCTTCTTCTTGTGTTGACTGGCGCCACTCGGTTCGCAAGCGTCGCCTGTCCGCTAGTGGCAGCAGCTGCGGTTATCGATATGCATTATCTGTTGCCCTATCTTTGGGGAGACGTCGTTGCTATTCCGGGTCGTGTGAGTGGGCCAGTTCGGTTGGTGACTCAAGAGGAGCCAGGTCCGTGTAGTGCTAGAACATGCTGGGACTACTGGCGGCACTCGTGGACTGCCGGATGAAAGGGCTGTGGTCACGAAGGTGCATGACCTCGTCGTAAACCGAATCCAGTAAGGTATAAGATGAGTGCATTTCAATCCAAGTAGAGAAACCTCCACCATTGTGATATCTCGCGATTCTCCAATGACTTGGGTTCATGTTGCTGCTCGTAGTGTCGCTGAGGCAAAGAGCAGCGAGTGGAGTGCTTAAGGAAGGCGGATTTGGTTAGCTTTCTTCGACTTCTTATGTGGTGTCACCGCCAGACACCACACTTGCTAGGTGGTAGGCCGCAGTCCATTAGTACATGTCGGACCCGCGTGTCGCCACTGTGTGATCGCAGACCGAGCGCCACCACAAGGCAGGTCTCGAGATACGGAATAGCACTCGCCCCAGTTGTACGGACGACTTTGCTAGCGACTACACTGACGAAGCCTCGCTCCTTTGCCGAGCAGATAGTTAGAATAGCCTTCAGCTAAGTCAATGGCTACGACCTAGCAAGGCGCCATTAGTAACATTGCATGTATCTAAAGAGTCTCACTTGTATCGCCACAATCTCCAGACGTACCAAAAGAATGGATTCTACATCTACATCTACATTGATACTCCGCAAGCCACCCAACGGTGTGTGGCGGAGGGCACTTTACGTGCCACTGTCATTACCTCCCTTTCCTGTTCCAGTCGCGTATGGTTCGCGGGAAGAACGACTGTCTGAAAGCCTCCGTGCGCGCTCTAATCTCTCTAATTTTACATTCGTGATCTCCTCGGGAAGTATAAGTAGGGGGAAGCAATATATTCGATACCTCATCCAGAAACGCACCCTCTCGAAACCTGGCGAGCAAGCTACACCGCGATGCAGAGCGCCTCTCTTGCAGAGTCTGCCACTTGAGTTTATTAAACATCTCCGTAACGCTATCACGGTTACCAAATAACCCAGTGACGAAACGGGCCGCTCTTCTTTGGATCTTCTCTATCTCCTCCGTCAACCCGACCTGGTACGGATCCCACACTGATGAGCAATACTCAAGTATAGGTCGAACGAGTGTTTTGTAAGCCACCTCCTTTGTTGATGGACTACATTTTCTAAGCACTCTCCCAATGAATCTCAACCTGGTACCCGCCTTACCAACAATTAGTTTTATATGATCATTCCACTTCAAATCGTTCCGTACGCATACTCCCAGATATTTTACAGAAGTAACTGCTACCAGTGTTTGTTCCGCTATCATATAATCATACAATAAAGGATCCTTCTTTCTATGTATTCGCAATACATTACATTTGTCTATGTTGAGGGTCAGTTGCCACTCCCTGCACCAAGTGCCTATCCGCTGCAGATCTTCCTGTATTTCGCTACAATTTTCTAATGCAGCAACTTCTCTGTATACTACAGCATCATCCGCGAAAAGCCGCATGGAACTTCCGACACTATCTACTAAGTCATTTATATATATTGTGAAAAGCAATGGTCCCATAACACTCCCCTGTGGCACGCCAGAGGTTACTTTAACGTCTGTAGACGTCTCTCCATTGATAACAACATGCTGTGTTCTGTTTGCTAAAAACTCTTCAATCCAGCCACACAGCTGGTCTGATATTCCGTAGGCTCTTACTTTGTTTATCAGGCGACAGTGCGGAACTGTATCGAACGCCTTCCGGAAGTCAAGAAAAATAGCATCTACCTGGGAGCCTGTATCTAATATTTTCTGGGTCTCATGAACAAATAAGGCGAGTTGGGTCTCACACGATCGCTGTTTTCGGAATCCATGTTGATTCCTACATAGTAGATTCTGGGTTTCCAGAAATGACATGATACGCGAGCAAAAAACATGTTCTAAAATTCTACAAGAGATCGACGTAAGAGATATAGGTCTATAGTTTTGCGCATCTGCTCGACGACCCTTCTTGAAGACTGGGACTATCTGTGCTCTTTTCCAATCATTTGGAACCCTCCGTTCCTCTAGAGACTTGCGGTACACGGCTGTTAGAAGGGGGGCAAGTTCTTTCGCGTACTCTGTGTAGAATCGAATTGGTATCCCGTCAGGTCCAGTGGACTTTCCTCTATTGAGTGATTCCAGTTGCTTTTCTATTCCTTGGACACTTATTTCGTTAAAGTTAAGTATTCCAGAAGCTACGTACATTTCTTTATAGCATTCATTACGTATCCTGTTTCAGACCTCACACCCTCCTGCTTTAACTTAGCGCATGCCTTTCGGCTTCCTCTCATTGTGCCTAGGCTGTCTTGTCTAGACACAACATCTTATTACTATTTACTGTGTTCAACTTCTTACAATTTGGTAAGTTCAACCAACGGTATTTTTTCTTACCTGGTGGCCGCTAACGCCCCAGTTACGTACCCTTGGGGCCCGTTGGTGATATTTCTACTATGGTGTTAGTGATTCCTTTCTCGTTATGGATACTCTAAACAAAGTATTCTGGGATGTAGTGCAGACCGCCGGTTCACGTCTTTAGCGTAGGCTATTGTTCCATCGTTGCATTTGGTTTATTGGACGTCAGGTAGCTTCAGCAAGATTATCATTAGTCATTAGGTAGACTACCATTAGTCTGAGTTAAAAATCTTGTTTAGTGAATGCAACTCTTGGCTGCCTTTCTCATCGCTCGCGAAAGTGTTTGTTGCCGGATCTTCTCAGAGGTCGATTCCTCGAGCACCGTCTGTGGCCCCTAGGTTCTTGTAAGACATATATGTTCTAAAAGGAGGTCTGACGGCCAGTAGTTCAGTAAAACGCTTCAGCTCACGCCTTCTGCGGATATAATCTGCCTCAGTACCCTTTAAGGAACTTATGTACTGGTCCATGTGTTTTATTATTGTATTATTTATTACAGTACATTGTAATGCCTACATTAAAGGCTATATATGTCTAGTTAATAGTTCTGGTCGCCTTCTGGAATAAATCTAGAAGTGCAGTGTTCAGTGGATGTTAAGGATTGTGTTACAAATTTTACCATCATTTTATTTCACCCGTTTGGTGACCAGTTGCTTGATTTCTTAATTAACCTTTGCTATCTTAATTGCTGTTTTACAGCTGGTTTGTAATTTTTTTATATTATTGCCATTCCTGGCGTGTAAGGCCTTCAGCCGTGATTGTGGTAATTTGCCTTAAAATTCTAATTTGGTATTTTTATTTTAGCAGTAAGCATTTAAACCCTTATTTACTGCCCTTTCTGGCGTCTGATGCCTTCTGCTGTGTTTGTGGCGACTTGCCTTTAATATTTCAATAACTGTAATTTGTAAGTTTCAGCGAGTTTTAAAACAATTATTAATTTATTGCCATTCCTGGCGTGTAAGGCCTTCTGCCCAGATCACACTAGCTTGTTTTTAAAACATTATCTGCTGTATCTGTATTTAATGGTGATCTGCTAAATTGTAACTCACTGAAAACACTATTATTTACACAGTTGTTTATTCCTTCATTAATAACGTGTAGTATTTTTATTTGAGTCTGGAATTACTGGTTTAAAAGAAATTGTGTGTAACTGTAAAAGGCAACCAATAGTAACTGATTACGGCCCCGTCCACAATCTTGGCCAAATCCTGCCTTCCCTTGAGTATCAGGTATCAAATATGTTCAAGGTTTCTGCAGCAAACCGAAGTTAATGGGTCCGTTCTTTTGCCCTTATTATACAGGGTGTTACAAAAAGGTACGGCCAAACTTACAAGAAACATTCCTCACACACAAAGAAAGAAAATATGTTATGTGGACATGTGTCCGGAAACGCTTACTTTCCATGTTAGAGCTCATTTTATTACTTCTCTTCAAATCACATTAATCATGAAATTGAAACACACGGCAACAGAAGGTACCAGTGTGACTTCAAACACTTTGTTACAGGAAGTGTTCAAAATGTCCTCCGTTAGCGAGGATACATGCATCCACTCTCCGTCGCATGGAATCCCCGATGCGCTGATGCAGCCCTGGAGAATGGCGTATTGTATCACAGCCATCCACAATACGAGCACGAAGAGTCTCTACATTTGGTACCGGGGTTGCGTAGACAAGAGCTTTCAAATGCCCCCATAAATGAAAGTCAAGAGGGTTGAGGTCAGGAGAGCGTGGAGGCCATGGCATTGGTCCGCCTCTACCAATCCATCGGTCACCGAATCTGTTGTTGAGAAGCGTACGAACACTTCGACTGAAATGTGCAGAAGCTCCATCGTGCGTGAACCACATGTTGTGTCGTACTTGTAAAGGCACATGTTCTAGCAGAACAGGTAGAGTATCCCGTATGAAATCATAATAACGTGCTCCATTGAGCGTAGGTGGAAGAACATGGGACCCAAACACGACATCACCAACAATGCCTGCCCAAACGTTCACAGAAAATCTGTGTTGATGACGTGATTGCCAGTTGCGTGCGGATTCTCGTAAGCCCACACATGTTGATTGTGAAAATTTACAATTTGATCACGTTGGAATGAAGCGTCATCCGTAAAGAGAACATTTGCACTGAAATGAAGATTGACACATTGTTGGATGAACCATTCGCAGAAGTGTACCCGTGGAGGCCAATCAGCTGCTGAGAGTGGCTGCACACGCTGTACATGGTACGGAAACAACTGGTTCTCCCGTAGCACTCTCCATACAGTGACGTGGTCAACGTTACCTTGTACAGCAGCAACTTCTCTGACGCTGACATTAGTGTTATCGTCAACTGCACGAAGAATTGCTTCGTCCATTGCAGGTGTCCTAGTCGTTCTAGGTCTTCCCCAGTCGCGAGTCATAGGCTGGAATGTTCTGTGCTCCCTAAGACGCCGACCAATTGCTTCGAACGTCTTCCTGTCGGGACACCTTCGTTCTGGAAATCTGTCTCGATACAAACGTACCGCGCCACGGCTATTGCCCCGTGCTAATCCATACATCAAATGGGCATCTGCCAACTCCGCATTTGTAAACATTGCACTGACTGCAAAACCACGTTTGTGATGAACACTAACCTGTTGATGCTACGTACTGATGTGCTTGATGCTATTACTGTAGAGCAATGAGTCGCATGTCAACACAAGCACCGAAGTCAACATTACCTTCCTTCAATTGGGCCAACTGGCGGTGAATCGAGGAAGTACAGTACATACTGACGAAACTAAAATGAGCTCTAACATGGAAATTAAGCGTTTCCGGACACATGTACACATAACATCTTTTCTTTATTTGTGTGCGAGGAATGTTTCCTGAAAGTTTGGCTGTACCTTTTTGTAACACCCTGTGTAGAGGAGTGACCCACTCTTTTTCCCAGTCGCTTGGAACTTGCTGCTGGGTGAGACATTCACGGCATCCATGTTGTTCGCACTTGATCCTCTGATTATTGTATTGTAACATGTCATGTAAGATTCAGGGCACGAGTTGCTCTGATCTGCCGCATGGGAAGCGCCCTCAGACTGGCGTCCGGGCAAGCCGCCAGGCTACAAGTCGCCGGTGAGTGCTTCGGCTGACACAGGGAGCTCAGGCAGCCTCGAGTCTGCCACTGATGACACCTGGTTTGAATACAACTCAGTAATTTTGTAAATAAGTTAACCAAACAAGAACACGTCTACTTCGTCATGTAACTGAGGCTTCAGTTGGAACACGAGAGGTGTTTACGTCGAACTGGAGAATCATGGTGTACGCAGAAACACAAGCGGTGCACCTGAGTACAGGCTACTAAGTCCGTGGGAATGAAACACAAATTGGACGGTAAATTAAATAAAATTCAAAACAAGCATTTCACAAAGCACACAACACATTCGTACATAGTACGCTAAACTAACTAAAGCTGTCCATCACGTTCTGGCACTGCTCATCCACGCCGAGCTACAGTTGCACCAAAGATCTCATCGAAAAAACTGAATATTACTGAAATTAACACCGTTCCCTGACTGAAATAGTTGGTGGCACGATTATCAATGGCACGCACCAGAGCGACTACCGGAAACTCAAACAGAGCTCTCACACCTTTCAGCACAGCGAACAGAGATAGTACTCGGAGCATAGGTACTCAACGGCGTCCTAGGGAAGACAAAGCATAATCCTCTCCTCCTTGTATGCCAACCTACGGTACCAGCTAAAGCGAGGGGAAGTTACGTCTCTCTGGTCCACTGCAGTCGCACACTGTTTAATACAAAGGTTGGCTAAACTGCCTCTACACATTCAAAGAACCATGTAGCGGCTCAGATGGAGCCGTTAAACATGATATATACTGTACGATAAACTGAGAAAGAAAGCATGTGTTGACAGATGTGAAAATTACCGAACTATCAGTTTAATAAGTCACGGCTGAAAAATACTAACGCGAATTCTTTACAGACAAATGGAAAAACTGGTAGAAGCCGACCTCGGGGACGATCAGTTTGGATTCCGCACAAATACTGCAACACTTGAGGCAATACTGACCCTACGACTTATCTTAGAAGAAAGATTAAGGAAAGGCAAACCGACTTTTCTAGCATTTGTAGACTTAGAGAAAGCTTTTGACAATTTTGACTGGAATACTTTCTTTCAAATTCTGAAGGTGGCAGGGGTAAAATACAGGGAGCGAAAGGCTATTTACAATTTGTACAGAAACTAGATGGTAGTTATAAGAGTCGAGGGACATGAAAGGGAAGCAATGGTTGAGAAGGGAGTGAGAGAGGGTTGCAGCCTGTCCCCGACGTTATTCAATCTGTACATTCAGCAAGCAGTAAAGGAAATAAAAGAAAAATTTGCAGTAGGTATTAAAATCCATGCAGAAGAAATAAAAACTTTGAGGTTTACCGATGACATTGTAATTCTGTCAGAGACTGCAAAGGACTTGGAAGAGCAGTTGAATGGGATGGACAGTGTCTTGAAAGGAGGATATAAGATGAACATTAACAAAAGCAAATCGAGGATGATGGAATGTAATCGAATTAAGTCGAGTGATGCTGAGGGAGTTAGATTAGGAAATGAGACAGTTAAAGTAGTAAAGGAGTTTTGCTACGATTTCGGGAGCAAAATAACTGATGATGGTCGAAGTAGAGAGGATATAAAATGTAGACTGGCAATGGCAAGGAAAGCGTTTCTGAAGAAGAGAAATTCGTTAATATCGAGTATAGATTTCAGTGTAAGGAATTCGTTTCTGAAAGTATTTGTATGGAGTGTAGCCATGTATGGAAGTGATACATGGATGATAAATAGTTTAGACAAGAAGAGAATAGAAGCTTTCGAAATGTGGTGCTACAGAAGAATGCTGAAGATTAGATGGGTAGATCACATAACTAATGAGGAGGTATTGAATAGAATTGGGGAGAAGCGGAGTTTGTGGCACAACTTGACTAGAAGATGGGATCGGTTGATAGGACATGTTCTGAGGCATCAAGGGATCACCAATTTAGTATTGGAGGAGAGCGTGGAGGGTAAAAATCGTAGAGGGAGACCTAGAGATGAATACACTAAGCTGATTCAGAAGGATGTAGGTTGCAGTAGGTACTGAGAGATGAAGATGCTTGCACAGGATAGAATAGTGTGGAGAGCTGCATCAAACCAGTCTTAGGACTGAAGTCCACAACAACAACAAACTGAGTACTAATTAATCTTGTTTCATTGGCGTCTAAAGACTCCCAATAAGTTCCCGGAGCACATATCCTGACAAACAGTAGGATATCCAGCTGAGTGGTCGACCCCTGAAATGCATTCTGGAAGGCGTCATCTACTTTACACCTCAATCTGTACAGATGCGAAGGGACGGGTCAGCTGAGCCGACCCGGGCGAAGTGTCTGCCGCAGCCAGAGGCTCGCCCTCGTTCTGGAGATTAGCCGTCGGCAGGAGCGCGGCGAGACGGCCGCGGGAGCACAATGCGGCCGGGAGGTGCGCCGCGTTTTGAGCCGAGGCGCTGCGCCGCTGTTTAAACACTGTGCAGCCGGCCACCGGGGCGGGGCCGCTGTTTGCCGAGTCAACACGGCGCCCGCAACGCAACGCAACGCGCGGGCGGCCGCGGCGGCAGCGGCACGCCGCGCACAGCCAGCCGAAACTGCCGCCGCCTGTTTGGCGGGGCCGGGATTAATGTTTCATCCGGAGAGCGCCAACATTTTCGGGCGAAATTCCCTCCGTGTGAAAGCTTTCTCTGTTTACGCTACAGTCAAATACGTATCTTCATTGGGAGCTCGTGTTTTGTTTCTATCTTTGACGGTGGCCGCATTTAAATTAACGACATTCTGCTGTATGTGAACACCAGCGGCAAGGAAATGTGTATATCCCTCGAACCTTTTTGAGAGTACATACGAAAAGGGGTGTCCGAGTTATATGGATACAGGACTCGCGTTTAGCAAGAGTGGTTCTCAAAGTGATCTCCAGTGAACCCTCTAATGGAACTCGAACAACTTTGCGTCAGTATTTTAATTTGTGTAGACTCTCAAGTGACTGTCTAATGAAATTTTTATAAGCTATCGCTTTGGCCAAAGAGTTTTGAATACGAACTTTTACAGTAATTTTTATCTCCTACAGTGTATTGGCAGTTACTTTCAAAAAATGGTTCAAATGGCTCTAAGCACTATGGGGCTTAACATCTGAGGTCATCAGTCCCCTAGACTTAGAACTAAGTAAACCTAACTAACCTAAGGACATCACACACATCCATGCCCGAGGCAGGATTCGAACCTGCGACCGTAGCAGCCGCGTGGTTCCGGACTGAAGCGCCTAGAACCGCTCGGCCACCGCGTCCGGCTATTGACTTTCGTATTTTCCCGTTCTGCTACACAAAGAGCAACAGAACAACATTCAAGTTAGTGACAACACACGTTCCTTCTGTCCATCATTTGAAAATTTATCTCTTTATTTTATAACCAACCTGCACCCTGCACCATGCATTGCCCAGGTGTGTGTGTGTGTGTGTGTGTGTGTGTGTGTGTCTTGTATTACTCCATCACCACCTTCCCAGTCTCTCTTCACTCTGCCTTCAGCTTCTCCCGGCTCATCTCTTTCCCTGTCCCCTTCCTCCACTCCCACTACATGTTCCTGCCCCTACTTCTGTTCACCTGCTCCTCCCCCTATCTCTGTGCACCACTTCCTCCCTCCCTCTCTGCCCATCTGCCACTCCCAGCTCTCCACGTCCATCTCACCCTCCACCTTCTCCTTCTCCCCTTCTATCTGTCCAACTGTTTCATTCGTCTGTCTACCTGCTCTCTCTGTCCATTTCTCCCTCATCCTCTCTCAGTCCATTTCCTCTGCCCCCCCCCCCCCCCCATTTGAGCCTATCCTCTCCTTCTCCCGTTTTTCCATGTCCTCTTCCCCACTTTTCCCTCCACGTTACCACTCTAACGCCAGTAGGAGCCTGGTGTTTCTAACTCTCACTGTATTTCTTTCCACATAGTGGAACTGTAACTACCAAATTTGGTCGCAATCGTTCCAGGGCTCAAGAATGAGCTTCTTGCATGTAACTTCACCCACATACGGACATTTCAAATATATTCCACACACAATATTATTTAACAGATTTCGCATGTCTTAGTTCACATATTTCACCTCTTTTTTCTAGTGAATTTGACCCCGCAATTACATTTTCACGCTGCTCAATGTTTATGCGGACCTATCTCCTGACCTATGTATCATACAGTGATTTAATTTTGCAGGTATATCCAGTGGCATGTTTGAGTACTGTCTCCGAAATGTTTTTTGAACAGAGTTAGCAGTAAACAAGTAATAAATTAAAATTACTTGCATGATGCAGCAATTTATCACATACTCGATATTTGTGACTTCGTGCATCTTGAACTATGTGTTGTACAATGATACATTTTTCTAATTACATTCAGCGTTATATGTGGACACAGTGTACGAAATGTGATGCTAAAAGAGTTAGTAGTTAACAAGTAATAAATCAAAACATCATGTATGATGCCGCAGTTTCTCATACATCTCAGTGTTTGACGACATCTCTCCTAAATAATGTGTCGTAAAATGATGTGATTTTCCTTGTACATTCATTGGTGTATGTCAAAACTATGTGCAAAATGTGTCGAGAATACATTTAGTAGTAACGAAGTGATAAATTCAAATGTCATGCTTCGTGCAGCAGTTGTACTCCATGAACAACGAAGATGTAGTAAGCGACAAACATTTTTCTCATTTCATCATTTTGTGGTGGTTGTCAGCTAGAGAAAGTTACTTAAAGGTTTGATATTGTGTCAAATTTGTTGCAAACCTCTAAGTTCTCTCATACTCAAATACTGGGTGAATAACGTAAGGGCAGTCATGCATTTTAGGCGACTCTGCTTTTTCATCGCCCAGCCCATCCCCTTGAAAGATATGTCACTTTTACCCTCACAGCGATTTTTTACACACTGTAATTGATATGTGTACCAAGTTAGGTTCAAATCGGTCCAGTGGTTAAGGCGGAGATGTGGAACATACATACACCGCCCGCAAAAATATCAGTACACCTCGAAAGACGACAATGATTTTCATCCGATAATGACGTATGTGACCCGGCCGATAGTAGATATACTGTTAATAGTTTCAGCGGCGTCCGCCAGCAGATGGCGTAGTAGCACAGTTACTACAGCGCCATATGTGTCTACTCTTTAATAGGGAATGCTCATATCCGGATGGCTCTGTGTTGTGCAAACGTGTAAAGCATGCAGGCAACCATGCCATGGAGACACACTCGTGCTTCCTGCAGTCAACTGAACGAGTTTTAAAGGGGTCAAATTGTGGGCTTCCGCGTGGTGGTATGGTCGTTTCGGAGAACTGCGACTCGAGTTGGATTGCACTGATTCAGTCATTAGGCTAGTTTGCACATGGAGAAGATCAGATTGCTCCCCTTCCTCCAGCTGTTGTAGAGAACCTGACAGAAGATGATGAAGAAAATGAAGTTGATGCAATTGCCGAAGACGATAGTGATGTCCACCAGCCTGAGTGCGACTTTACACCATAGCTGTTCCCTCAGAGTGAACTTAATGCTCTCGTTCGAGATCTGAATTTGCCTAAGGAATCTGCGGAGCTGCGTGGCTCCTGGTCAAAAAGAAAGACTTTACTGTAACCAGCAATGCATTACTCATGGTGCAGACGTAGAGAGAAAGAATTAGTTCATTTATTCTCACAGAACGAGTCCTTGTTTTATTGCAATAACATAAACGAGTTAATGGACCTCTGTGGTATTGAAGATGATCCTACACAGTGAGATTTTTGTAGATTTGTCAATGAGGAGACAGAAAGACGTGTTACTGCATAATGGAAACGTGTATGGCTCCAATCTTGAAGCCCATTCAGTTCAAATGAAAGCGACGTAGAGGTCATGAATATACTCTTAGCAAGTGTCCACTATGACTCCAGAGATATCGGAATACTATTAGGACAGCAAGCTGGGTTCACAAAAATGCCGTGCTTTCTATGCGAATGGGATAGCCGGACGAGGCAAAGACATTAGAGTGTGGAGTTTGGCCAGAGAGGAGAAATTTTGTGAATGTAACTAAAACTATTCTGCACGAACCACTTGTAGAACAAAAAAAGTCTTGCTTCAGTCTCTAAAAATTAAATTGGGCTTGATGAAGTAATTTTTAAAGGCTCTAACACAAGATGAACCCTGCATCAAGTACCTCTCCAGGAAACTTCCCTTCACCATACGAGACAAATTGAAAGCTGGAATTCTTTTTCGCTCCTCAAATAAAGAAACTGATGAAGGATCTGAGAAGACAACAAAGAAAGGAGAAAAAGGTACATGGCCATCAATTACTGAGAACTTTATATGGAATAACAAACAACTTAATTACAAAGCCATTGTTGAAAAAAGTTGCAAAATTACAAGAAGATGGGTTGTTAAATGAGCGTGGAAGTCCATTTTCTACTCCCACATATCGACTTCTTCCCGTAAATTTGGGACATTATATAGAAGAGCAGAGTGAACGTTTTCACAGAGATGTTAAGAGGTTGGTTGGTTGGTTTTGGGGAAGGAGACCAGACAGTGTGGTCATCGGTCTCATCGGATTAGGGAAGGATGGGGAAGGAAGTCGGCCGTGCTCTTTCAGAGGAACTATCCCGGCATTTGCCTGGAGTGATTTAGGGAAATCAGGGAAAACCTAAATCAGGATGGCCGGACGCGGGATTGAACCGTCGTCCTCCCGAATGCGAGTCCAGTGTCTAACCACTGCGCCACCTCGCTCGGTTAAGAGGAGGTACCAGCGGCAATGGACAGCAGCTATATTGGCCGACTACTGTTGTGTGTTGAACAGGGACAGTCATCATACATAAGGATTTACAAGAAAGTCAAAGAAGAGAAATTTAAAAAAAATTATGGAACACTGTTGACTTTTTGTTTTTGTATAAGGTAGTTACGAAACAAATTAGGGGTATCCTGAGGAGTATTTTTTAAATGTATTTCATTTTTTAATGTGTTTCGATTAAAGACTCACCTTACGTGAAATGGTGTTAGATAATGTTTGGGAGCTCAGAAGTGAAAATCGTCAAAGTATTACTTCCTATTTTGTGTAAATACCTGACGTGATAGACAAAACCAGGTAGTTATTTCTAGAATCAGCATAAAATTTATTCAAGACCATCTACTTTCAACAAATCATCTGACGAAAGTTTTCAAAATGGTTCAAATGGCTGTAAGCACTATGGGACTTAACATCTGAGGTCATCAGGTCATCAGTCCCCTAGACTTAGAACTACTTAAAACTAACTAACCTAAGGACATCAGACACATCCATGCCCGAGGCAGGATTCGAACCTGCGACCGTAACAGCAGCGCGGTTCCGGACCGAAGCGCCTAGAACCGCTCGGCCACAGCAGCCGGCTGACGAAAGTTTTAAAATGCAGAATAGTGTTACCCGTTCAGTCTACTTTATGAGAACTTTTTCAGTCCTTTCTTTTCCAAATATCAATGATTATCAAGCGTTCATAAGTGTATATGCACTCACTCTGCCGTGACGAATATTTGATCCTTCTGTGTTCTGAGCAATCATCACAGTTTGCTATCAGTAAATGTGCGTGATTTGTAGCTATTGTTTCACTGCAGTGTCTGATAGTGCGCATCAAAACCTAGTAGTTAATAGCGTTTATCAGGGCACACAGCCATGTTCCACGTGTTAGAACCAGCCCTTTCCTTCGAATTGCTTTACATACACGTGGACTGCATGAGGGACTTTCATCTTGAACGATTATATGCAGAGTATGTCAGTGGTGCCTTGCATAAGCAGTGGGGGATCCAGCCAGGATCTTAAAATTAGGAAATCTTTTGATCAAGTACAGTAAATTTACGTAATTGGTGACAGTGTAGTTTAGGTGACGATTGTGTTCAGTAATGATAATTGTGTGTCTAGTTTAAATTCTATATGTTAAATCGGCGAATAATCAATAAATTCATGGTTACGTTGGCTAACGCGAGAATTATTATTTTTTCCCAATTTGGTTCTCTTTGCACATCTGATAACATGCTTTGTTTTGTTGAAGTGGGCCTTGTTTGCAATTTTGGCGTTGTTGGTTGTCATTCTTTGGGGGTTTCTTATGAGTTTTGTGGGTAGTTTGCTTACTAAAAAGGTAGATTAGTAGGGATATCTGAAGGAAGTTATACTTGATGCGAATGTGAAGTCTGGCGAGACACGAGAGGGCTCTCGAGAGTACATCTAAAATGGAAGTTAACCCGGTCGACAAAGGTACGGCAATAGTAGGTAATTTACTTGCAGTAAATACACAACCAGTTGGTCCAAGCATTAACGAGTAGTTTGTGCAAGTTGGGTGACAGAATGGGAAAAGAGAATTTCGATTACCTAGATGCAATCGTGCAATACCACACAGATGCCGCAGTTATAATTAGGGAGCATAATGACAAACATAGTATTGTAACAGTAACACCATTTATTACCCCACAAAAAGATACATGGCTCCACCACCTTCGTCCTCCTAGCGTTTGAAGGTCAACTTATACCAGAAATCTCTGAGACGATTCAGACGGCACAGAATTTGAAGAAATTAATTCCGGATAACAATATCGTACTGCAAAATTCAGTAAGGGGTTGCAAAAGAAATTGAGATAGCAATGCTGAGATGAGAAAACAAATTGAAGACGGTAATGCCAGTATACAGTGAATAGTAGAAGGTAACGTTGCTGTGCGGCAACGAATTAAACACTGTTACGAATACGAGAAATTACATACAAAGACAGAGGCCAGGAATGCTTCCATTCTAGGCATACAACTCGAATCTAAAGAAACCCAGGAAGAGTTGGCAAATTAGGCACATAAGTTAATGAAATAAATAAAGTTGTGGAACATGTTCCCTGTGGTGTCACCGCCAGACACCACACTTGCTGGGCGGTAGCCTTTAAATCGGCCGCGGTCCGTTAGTATACGTCGGACCCGCGTGTCGCCACTGTCAGTGATTGCAGACCGATCGCCGCCACACGGCAGGTCTAGAGAGACTTCCTAACACTCGCCTCAGTTGTACAGCAGACTTTGCTAGCGATGGTTCACTGACAAGTTACGCTCTCATTTGCCGAGACGATAGTTAGCATAGCCTTCAGCTACGTCATTTGCTACGACCTAGCAAGGCGCCATTATCAACTGCTATTTATCTTGTGACGCATGTACCGTCAGACCGATGTTCACCAATTATGGATTAAAGTTAAGTATTCCAACAGCTACGTACTTTATTTGCTAGACTCAAATCCTTTAACTGTTCCAGACCTCACGCCAGCCTGCGTGAGCTTAAACACGTGCCTTTCGGCTTCACCTCCTAGTGGCTTGGCTGTCTTGCCAAGTCACAACAAATGACGACGAGGATTTTGCGTTCGTTTTGATCTTGCCTAAATTACTTGTGTCATGGCTTCGCCACAATCTCCAGATGTACTGTGCGAATTTTATCGCTTGCAGAATCAGCAGACGCAGGCCTTATTGGATGCCCTAGGACAGCTCGTCCAGGGTCAACGTGCAATGCAAAACGATGCACCGAGCGAGGTGGCGCAGTGGTTAGACACTGGACTCGCATTCGGAAGGACGACGATTCAATCCCGCGTCCGGCCATCCTGATTTAGGTTTTCCGTGATTTCCCTAAATCACTCCACGCAAATGCTGGGATGGTTCCTCTGAAAGGGCACGGCCGACTTCCTTCCCCATCCTTCCCTATTCCGATGAGACCGATGACCACGCTGTCTGGTCTCCTTCCCCAAACCAACCAACCAACCAAAACGATGCGGCGGCCGTCGCTTCACCGCTCACGCAGCCACAACACGCAGTTGCACCACCTTTTCGTCCTTTTGATACGGCACTGGAAAGCTGGACGGAGTGGTCACGCCAATTTGGATTCCATCTCGCCGGCTACAGAATTCAAGGTACCGAGCGGCAGCCTTTTCTGCTTTCTTGTGTCGAAGTGTCCACCTACCGGGTGATAGTGAAATTATTTCCCCGACGCGACATAGCAACTCTGTCCTATGAAGAAATTTTGTCTGCATTAGGTGCATATTTCAAAGAATCAGTCAATGTAGTTGCAAAAAGGTATACCTTCTGATGTGTCGACAGAAGTGCCGACACAGTGTGGTTTGAAGAGACCGAAATACACGCTATAAGCTCACGCAGGATGGCGTGAGGTCTGAAACAGGATACGTAATGAATGCTATAAAGAAAAGTACGTAGCTTCTGGAATACTTAACTTTAATCCATCCTTGGTACATCGCTATTGACGTTACAAGTGAGACTCTATAGTTTCAGACAATATACTGCTAATGGCGCCTTGCTAGATCGTAGCCATTGAGTTAGCTGAAGGCTATTCTAACTATCTGCTCTGCAAATGAGCGAGGCTTCGTCAGTGTGCATCGCTAGCTACGTCGTCCGTACAACTGGGGCGAGTGCTAGTACGTCTCTCTAGACCTGCCGTGTGGTGGCGCTCGGTCTGCTATCACTGAAAGTGGCGACACGCGGGTCCGACATGTACTAATGGACCGCGGCCGATTTAGAGCTACCACCTAGCAAGTGTGGTGTCTGGCGGTGACACCACACCTTCTTTTGTACAAAACGTACGGCCAGTCAAACTAATCGGGAGTGAGTTGCAACTTTGCAAGGCCTTACTAGGGATTGTGCTTTTGAGTGTCAATGTGGACTCCCTTATTCAGATACTATGGTATGTGATGCAATTGCACAGAATGTTTCTGATGTTCGTATAAGGGAACAGATTTTGAAACTAGTCAATCCCTCCCTTCAACAAGTGATAGACATATTGGATCGGCAGGACACACTTGACTTTGCTCTGGAATCATTTGAAACTTCGCCAGCCGTGTGTCATGTTAACCGGCCAGCCGGGCGCGCTGCACGGAGCAGTAGACAGCCCTCGCGCCCGTCTGCGCAGCTGCCGCCAAGCCCTCAGCCACGTGTGCCGCGCAAGCAAGAAAATGCAGTGCTAAAATCATGCCCGCGGTGTGCTACTAGACATTCGCATGAGAATTGCCCGTCACGCCAAGCTATTTGCTTTTTCTGTAGTAAAAAAGGACATGTTCAATGTGTTTGCCAGAAAAAGCTCAGAACGGACACTCCCAACCATTCCAGGCCCTTTGCTTTGCGCTGGACTCGGAATCGAACCCAGAATACTCAGGCTCGTGAACCTTCGCCCATGGAAATTCATGTAGTTCATTCCACTCCGCCCAGTGCCACTCTCTCTAACAGTGACTGTGTTCGTCCCACACCTAGTGTGCGTCGACGTCGCCGGAAATCACGTCAAGTCCCAAGTGATTATGTACCAGTGTCAGTTAACGTTGCACGAGACAGTCGCTCTTGTCATCAGCAGGACACTAAACGTTTTGTAGACTTGGACATTCACGGCAATGTGATACCATTCCAGCTCGATACCGGAGCTGCAGTTTCCATGATCAATCACGACACGTACAAACAGCTGGGCACACCTCCGTTGCGTGCTGCAAATGTTAAGTTAAATAGTTATTCAGGACAAGCTATCCCTGTGTTAGGACAGTGCAGCCTTCTTGCAACATACAAGGGACAAACAAAACTTGTGTCATTGTACATCCTTCGTTCTTCTTCTGCAGTGAACTTGTTTGGTTTAGATTTGTTTCAGTTGTTTAACTTGTCTATAGTCAATCAGGTCCTATCAGTGAACCAGACTGTGCCTTCAGACAGTGTTTCTCGTCTGTGTGAAGAGTTTGCAGACTTTTTGCACCGGGCCTTGATTGCGCTAAGAACAATACAGCACATTTGGAACTGCAAGTCAACACGCAACCGAAATTTTTCAGAGCACGCAATGTTCCCCACGCATTGCGTGATGAGGTCGCAAGAACATTACACGATTTGCAATAACAAGGTGTGATTGAACGTGTGCAGGCTTCTCTCTGGGCATCACCCTTAGTAATTTTGCAAACACCTTCCGGAAAATTGCGACTTTGTGTGGACTTCAAGGCCACAGTGAATCCACAACTAGTGACTGCAACTTTTCCTTTACCCCACCCGGAAGATCTTTTTGACAAACTGTGCCAGGGTAAATATTATTCGAAGTTGGACCTAGCAGATGCGTACTTGCAAATACCGGT
Source organism: Schistocerca serialis cubense (assembly GCF_023864345.2). Lineage (NCBI taxonomy): Eukaryota > Metazoa > Arthropoda > Insecta > Orthoptera > Acrididae > Schistocerca > Schistocerca serialis. Next base: position 744,112,100 of record NC_064642.1, read on the forward strand.
GGACGAAGAATCCCAGCACGTCTTGGTGGTTAACACGTATCTTGGTTTGTACCGATTCAAATGACTGCCACTCGGGTGTGCATCCATCCCTGCATTGTTTCAGCAATATCTGCAAACTGTTTGTGCGTCGGCCCCTACTGCAGCAAACTATCTGGACGATATTGTGATCTCCGGAAAGACGGAAGAAGAACATTTAGCCAATCTCAGAACGTTATTTCAGGTCTTGCGACAAAATAGTCTTTGCTTGCGGAAGGACAAATGTGTGTTTTTTGCTCGTGACTTACCCTATCTGGGATACGTCCTCAATGCCCAAGGCATACATCCCAGTCCAGAGCGCCTCCGTGCCATACAAGACTTGGCTTCGCCGCAGAATTTGAAGCAGCTACAGAGTGTGCTGGGAAAAATCAATTATCATCATCGCTATGTGCGCCACGCCTCTTCCATTTCAGCTCCGCTTCATCGCTTACGCTGTAAAGGTGTTCCGTTCATCTGGACGACGGAATGCGAACGCGCCTTTCGCCAGTTGAAATCGGCGTTGCTTTCCAATACTTGCCTTACGCCATTCGATCCCCAGAAACCTCTTTTGTTGATGGTAGATGCATCGGATTTCGGGATCGGTGCTGTGCTTGCGCACAAAGATGGATCGCACGATCGCCCTATTGCTTTTGCGTCCAAATTGCTCTCGTCTGCGCAAAGAAATTATTCACAGATCGAGAAAGAAACATTGGCTCTCGTATTTGGTGTTACAAAGTCTCATGATTTCTTGTATGGTCGTCACTTTACCATCATCACCGACCACAAACCTTTGACATCGCTTTTTCATCCGACCAAGCTTTTACCTCCACCTACAGCGCAGAAATTCATTCGCTGGTCTATTTTCCTCTCGCAGTACCGCTGCGATATCTTGTATCGGTCCACTGCTAAGCACGGAAACGTCGATGCGTTGTCCCGTTTGCCTGGTGCTGAGGATAGAGCATTCGATTCTTCCGATCTTGCTTGCATGTACATTGATGCGGAAACCGATGACGTGGTCGAATCGTTTCCGATTGATTTTCGTCGTGTAGCTACAGCCACAGCAGCTGATCCTGTCCTTGCTACTTTCTGCGTTTTGTTGCTACGCAATGGCCCTTGTCAAAGTCACGGATCGGGGATCCGTTGGTTCGCCGATTTTTTGCTCACAAGGAGAGACTTTTTGTACGACGTGGTGTTTTGCTGTTACGTTCTGATAATGATCAGTCCAGGGTCGTGGTCCCACGTTCGTTACAGTCCTCTGTCTTACGGCTTCTCCACCAAGGACATTGGGGTATAGTGCGAACGAAACAACTTGCTCGTCAGCACTGTACTTGGTTCGGAATCGATGCTGCGATTACGAATATGTGCTCTTCTTGCATGTCGTGTGCCGAACAACAATCCCCACCACCATGGAAATTCTTTGCATGGCCGAAAGCCACTTCCCCTTGGCAACGCTAACACATCGATTTTCCTGGTCCGTTTTGGAATGCTCGATGGTTGGTTGTTGTAGATTCATATAGTGATTTTCCTTTTGTTGTCCGGATGTCTTCCACGACGTCTTCTGCCACCATCCAGGCGTTATCTTTTGCATTGAAGATCTTCCACAGACTATTGTTTCCGACAATGGCACACAATTCATGTCCGCAGAATTTCAGTCATTCTGCCAGGCCAATGGTATTCAACATCTGACGTCCGCGCCGTTTTCGCCGCAGTCAAACGGTGCCGCTGAACGATTGGTCCGGACTTTCAAGTCACAGATGTTGAAGTTGAAAGAGTCTCGTTCTCGGGAGGACGCGTTATTGCTCTTTTTGTCCTCGTATCGCTCTCAGCCCCGAGATGGTCGCTCGCCGGCTGAGTTGTTGCACGGTCGCCCTCATCGCGCCTTGATGTCTTTGCTACATCCGCCGCATCAGGTTCCTGTGCAGCGGCAGACACCTGCTTTTGCTCCAGGCGATGTTGTATACTATCGCAACTATCGAGGTTCACGACGTTGGCTCACAGGGCGCATTCTTCGCTGCCTCGGCCGCGCTATGTATCTGGTTTTGGGGGCCTCTGGTGAGGTGCGTCGGCATCTCAATCAGCTGCGCCTCTGTCGTCGCACGGGTTCTGCCGCTCCCCGTCTGCTTTCAGCGACGGTGCCGTCCGGTCAGCGCCCTGGGGACCCATCTACTGGCTCGCCTCATCCCCAGGTGTTACCGACGCTGCCTTCAATTTTGCCACATGGCGACGCGCCGCCGCCGCCTCCTGTTCTCCCGCCGGCGACGCCCCCAGTGGACACGTCGCTGCAACCGCCGGGCGCCTCCCAGGGTTACGCGACGCCGATCGCTTCCCATGACCCGTTGTCCGCCGCCATGGACATCTTGCCCGCTCCGGACCACATGGCGTCTTCGCCCGTCGGGTGTCCCGACCCGATGGAGGTCGACCCTTCGGCCCCTCCTGTCTCTTTCCGGCCGCATACACCGCATGTTGGCGCGCACCCTGGACTAGGTTTTCAGGCGTTTCCTAGCTCCCCTCGGACCGAATGGCAGGGCGCGGGTGGCACAGCCTCGCCTGATGTTCGGCTCCCCACCTCGTCGCATACGTCAACATGGGGTCCTCCCCACGGCGGGCGGAAGCCTTATAACACAACCGTACGCCGATTTGCGGGGGAGGAATGTGGTGTCACCGCCAGACACCACACTTGCTGGGTGGTAGCCTTTAAATCGGCGCGGTCCGTTAGTATACGTCGGACCCGTGTGTCGCCACTGTCAGTGATTGCAGACCGATCGCCGCCACACGGCAGGTCTAGAGAGACTCCCTAACACTCCCCCCAGTTGTACAGCCGACTTTGCTAGCGATGGTTCACTGACAAGTCACGCTCTCATTTGCCGAGACGATAGTTAGCATAGCCTTCAGCTACGTCATTTGCTACGACCTAGCAAGGCGCCATTATCAATTGCTATTTATCTTGTGATGCATGTACCGTCAGACCGATGTTCACCAATTATGGATTAAAGTTAAGTATTCTAACAGCTACGTACTTTATTGCTAGACTCAAATCCTTTAACTGTTCCAGACACGCCAGCCTGCGTGAGCTTAAAAGCGTGCCTTTCGGCTTCACCTCCTAGTGGCTTGGCTGTCTTGCCAAGTCACAACATTCCCACTCTTAAAAAGCAGGTGGAGAAACTGCCGACTAGGCAAGACGAAAGGCAAAATATGACGGAAAAGACGGGAAAACAGGTGCCAACGTCGGAAGACAAATCTCTTCAAACCGCTAGAAGAACCGAATGGCAGTTGATCGTGGCTACCGTGCAGTTAAAAATTTCTGATCATACTCTAGTCAGAGAAGAGTTCAAGTCTGCATGTGCTGAGTCTGGTGAATTGTGCATTATTTCCATTTGCGAAGCTCCACATGTTCCCTTTTGACCTTCAAGGAACGCAGGAGACCTTTAAAAGGCAGGCGATGGACATGGGTGCGCAACTAGAATCAGACATGGGTGTGGTACGAGCATGAGTCAATGAAGTACTGGGATGACGTGATGATCTCACACATCCCAATAACTGTACAGCATATAGACGCTTACAGGCAAGTGGTTCAGCATGTGATGTGCAGGCAGCGATAGAGCGGATTTCTGCCACGTTAGATGCAACCAGGGCTACTGTGGGGCAACTGTCGAACTTTCGAGGCCAAGAAATATCACGGGGTGCAGACCATTATGGCTACAAACACTTCTTAACAGTCCATGAATTTGCCATCCACCCCCCGCCCCCCGAGCCTTGCTGGAGAAGTTTGATGATTGTTTCCCACCGTCAACGTTGCTAACAGACCAGTTCGAATCTATTTGTGCCTGCTAGAAGGAGAAACAGCAGGGAGAATGCGGCTAGCTGTGCAAATGTGTACGACTTACAATGCATTTCGCGACGTATTCCTGAACGATTACTGTTTGAAAGTAGTCCAAGACAGACTAAATACAGAAATTATAATGGGAAGAGACTTCGAGGGATCAGGAGCGTGATGTGTGATGCAACGCCTAGAAACGTTGCTAAAGAGAGACCAGTTTCTGGACGCACCATATAGCTTTCATGATATTATCTGCTTCTGTCATCAGAAATTACCGCCCCACTTTCATTACAGTCTTTTGGGCGGGACTGGTGATGATATAGAAGCCTTTAAGAAGCCACTGCAATAACTGGAGTCTTTGTAATGGGATGACCGTAGCTAGCAGCGTTCTTATGATGACAGGCGCAGGTCAGTATGTCCACAGCGACCGCATTATGACAGACAGAAATAGCGGGCGCACATGAATTGAGGTGGCAATAGTAGAAAGTAGCACTCCTGCCCCCCCCCCCCCCCCGCCACAACATCGAAATGGTTGGAATGGGCTCCAGTGTGATAATGGTGATCACACTTGTAACCGACAGGACCAATGAAAGTAGAAGGAAGCCACAGAAACAGGATGCTAGAATTCTTGAGATTCGATCTCAGAATCCACAATAGAATCCGGTTGCGGAACCGTTGTCAAGACAGTGAGAGGTGTCTTGCATGGGCCTAACAGAATATGCCCATAGCCGACATTGAAGAGACAGAGGTAAATGTGCTAGAATGTGAAGATTTGCATGATATACTACTAGAAGAAAGAGAGAGAGAGACCCGTCAGGGTAGCCGAGCGCGCTAACTCGCTGCTTCCTGGACTCGGGTAGGCCCGCCGGCCCCGGATCGAATCCGCCCGGTGGATTAACGACGAGGGCTGGTGTGCTGGCCAGCCTGGATGTGGTTTTTAGGCGGTTTTCCACATCCCGCTAGGTGAATACCGGTCTGGTCCCCACGCTCCGCCTCAGTTACATGCATCACAGACATTTGAAACACGTCCGCACCATTTCACGCTTTACACTAGACGCAGACAATTGGGGTACACTGAATCCATCCTGGCAGGTAAGGGGTGGCGGCAGGAAGGGCATCCGACCACCCCTAACACGAACACTACCAAATCCGATGTACCCACACCGACCCTGCGATCGCTGCGGGACTGAGGCGAAAGCGAAAGAAAGAAATAAAGAACTAAGAGAAGAAAAAGAGAGCAAGACAATTCAAACTGGAATAATATATTGATAAGAAACACAGGTCTCCCTGACGTTATTGATAGTGGTAGCCATCTTTCTGTCACCTCTGAAGACGTGAATGATCAGTGTTTGCAGAATTACAACTGGCTCTTCACAAAACAAAAATATGAGCCCAACTGCAGGAAATAGTATAGAAGTTGGTCTACAAGTTTGGCCTGAAATTCTATTCCAAAGGACAAAACTCGAAAGGAATTTCTTGGTCATACCGAATTTAGCCATTCCATTAATCTTGCCTACAGAATTTCTCAGAGCGCATTAGGCAGTCGTAGACACCAGATAGGAAGGATGCGTGTTGCAAACACTGAGAAGTGTACACGTTAGGATTGAAGAATAAGCTCTTCAACAACAAATTCCCGTGGACTGTTCAAACTGTACCATATTTGATGTACCATATTTGATGCAAGAGTTACAGGTTGAGTCATATGATCAAAATGAAGATACGAAAGAACGTACATTTCATATACTGTTAGTTCTTATGGAACAAATCAGGCAGAAGATGTTGCAAATGGCTGCAATGATACTAAGTTCAAAGAAGAAGGAGTAGTTACTGGAGATTATAAACGAGCATGAAGCAGTGTGCCGACAAACCTTGGTGCAAATGCTTTCAATACAAGTTCGACGTGAAGGAACATACCAAATTTTTCATCCCACCATTGGTATTGCATTAGCTAACCAGGAGAAAGTATGTGCCAAACTATAAAAAATGTTGGAACAGGATGTAATCGAGCCTCCAGTCTCGTCTTATGACAATCCACTGACAGTAGTAGAGAGAACAGATAGTTCAGTTTGCCTGTTGCTTGATTTCTGACAGATCAACACAATCATTGAACCTGACAATGCTTGTTTCCATCGCTAGATCTTTGATGAAGTCAGGGGAAGACTCATTGGCAAATAGAGCTACAGCCATTCTATTATCAATTCATGGCATTTTTAGCTTCTGGATGCTATTGCTGATTTAAACATTTACTATTAACACTCAAAGTATCATCTTCGGAATTTAACTATGCACTCCACAGCATCCTGGAAGAATCATTGTTAGATAGGATAACAGGTTACATCGGTGATCTTTTAGTAGCTGAAGCATTGTGGTCAGAACACGACGAAGTACTCAGAGGCTTACTTTGTACTATTTGATGGCCAAAATAGAGATGTCGCATTTTGATGTGACTCAGGTCAAGTTCCTTTGACATATGATTATGGGGGACGGCATCTCCCTGAGCCCATTAAAATTACAGACCATAGACCAGTATATCATGCCCACTGGAAAGAAACAATTATGCAGTGTTAACTTTTGTAAATGTTTCATTAACAGGGAGGCATTTTCCACCACACGATTATGTGTGCTGGTGGTGAAACCTCCCCCTTCCTAATCGGCCTACTGGATTGTGATATAACTGACCATGATCACATATGCCTAATGAAATTTTACAGTGAATAAGGCTATCGTTACCGAAGAAATATAACGCCAGTTAGTTGGAGCAAAGTGTACAACAGACTCTTCTGAAGGAGGAATCAGTTCTAAATTTAAGTTAAATACTGTTGATAATTTTGAAATGGGTGGAGTATAATGCAATCGCTCACGAATTGCACAGAGGGGGGGGGGGGGGGGAAGAGTACCATGTAATATTTACTACAAACGAAACACTGATTAGCTAAAAAGTGGATAATTAAAAAGTCACCAGCCCACTAGGGCAATGAATCTCCAGCATCTTGAGAAAGGTAATGGCAAAAAAATTTAAGCAAATAATCATTGGCATGGCAACAGAAGGTAGTCAGGCTTTTCCACAACACAACAATTCACGAGAAAATAATTGAATCAGAAAGCACTAGGTTTACAGTTATATATTCTGAAATACTACATTTTGAAAGTAAATTTAAATAGAGTTACTGGTTAAACGAATGACTGGCTTAACTTATATTTTGTTATGTAAAAAAGACTTTCAGTAGCCTTAGTGTAATGTAATGCAAAATTTAGAAAAAGGCAAGCAATTTACTTTTGATTTTTGAAAAACTGAATTGAATTTACTTTAAACAAATGATCAACTGGTTTTATTTTTAAAATAACGACAATAAGATACATACCAAGCCAGATGAAGTCACTCGCTAAGCTAAATACCGAATAAATCAAATAGTGCACACTTAATTCGTGCTGTATCTTTAGTTATTAGTAGTTCCAGTAAAGTTTTACTTTAATTTAAGTGAATGAAGTTAAATGCTCAAACTTGCAAATTAGTTAAACCTCTGTTATGAAATACAAGAATGAACAGTCACTGAGGCACAAAATTTAGATTGAAGCTGGTCATTACCAAACAAACAGATCTGGCAGTATACAGTTAATCAATTTTCATATTCTTACGACACTCGGTGATTGCGTGGAAATGAAAGGGACTGTGCTTGGTAATAATGTCTGAGCACAATAATAACACAGGTGCCTTACAAGCCGCAAATTATTATTTAAGTTAGTCATATTTTGTGAAAGAAAATCAACTGGGTAAAGCATTATTATATCTGTCACTTGACAGTCTTACGATGCTGTAGTTGTGTGGACGACAAAGAATGTAACCGACGACAATGCTGAGTGGAGGCTGTTGCTGCTGCTGCTGTTTGAGAACCCCAAGTCGTTTCCAGAGCCATGTATAATTATGGGACAGGCAATAGTTAGAATTACAGATTTCTCCGCCTGTACACTCGTACTGTGCTCTCAATACTCGCGGGTTAACAAACCACGCGCGTCTACAATGGCGCAGAAATGGCTACACACTGCGTCGGCGGGAGCGCCCAACAAAACACTTCCGAAATCTTTCACCACTCAAGCTGCTCTGCCTCCTCTCTGCATACAACGCGACAGAGAGTCTCTATACGCAAAGATAATGTACACCACAGCTACTGCCATTTCATCATTGCCATCGATACATTAAATAAAGTGCCCTTGGCTGTTACCCAGCAACTTACAATATTTTCATTATAATTACAATCTATTACATACAGTCTGAAATAAATACTCTATTACATCGATTACTTATTAAATATATTTTCTGTAATAGAGCTTACAGCTTAAGAATCATAAGTACAGTACAAGTTATCAGCGGCTATTAAACTGCGAAAATCTTTAGATGGTGCAGAAAGGATTTTATCTGGATTTTAGGTGTTAGAGTGGGTAAGAAGTCGCTATGGATTTGGGACAAAGCTGCAGAAAAAAAAAGTTCAAATGTGTGTGAACTCCTAAGGGACCAAACTGCTGAGGTCATCGGTCCCAAGTATTACACACTACTAAAACTAACTTATGCTAAGAACAACACACACAATAAAATCCCAGGGGAGGACTCGAACCTCCGGCGGGAGGAGCCGCGCAATCCGTGACACGGTCTCTCAAACCACGCGGCTACTCCGAGTGGCCAGCAGAAAAATTATTTCAGGTCCTAAGGAAGGCACTCTTAGAGGCAGCAATCTTTGTATATCTGGACTTGCCTAAAGAATTCTTGCATGGTCATGGGCAGTATTGGGTGTGACTCTGTTCCAGGAGTTAAAGGAAGACGGACCACTTTTGAGGATAGCAAATGCTTTCAATTGCAGGGTCCTGTCGAAGCATGAGATATACTGTTCTGTTACAGTGCCTGAGCCACTCATGATACTGTGGGGTCTCAAGAAATTCTGGTCTTACTTGTATGGAAATAAGACCTGTGTATTTACAGGCCTTTTCCGTTCCTGTTACCCACAGAGTTATCATGCTTGCTTCACTGGATACTGCACCTTCAAGAATTTACCTTCATCATGACTCACTGCCCTACTTCTGTGAATATTCAAGATGAAGCACTTTCACTTTCACCCATAGGCTTAGAAAAAACTGCTGCTGAAGAGCTAGGACATAACCATTTTAGCCTCTGTACAGGAAAATTGTGGCGTTTGAGAATTACGTGGAGTCTTTGGACCATGAATTGCGAAAGAACAGTTGCTGCTGTACATCCCACAACAACTTGTTATTAAATTAATTTGGTGTATGTATTTAAGTCACACACTGTTTGGGCTTTAATTTTTTTAGTTACATGCTGCATTATATTTTCGTGGCTTCGAACGTAGAATTTGGAAGTTGTTGGCAAGATAAAAGCCTTGTCAGAAGGCCAAACCCCCACTTCATCCCACCAGACAAAACTGTTCCACAATGTGGCGGAAAGATTACGTCAAACAGGTGCAGCAGACCTCCTAGGACCTCTCCCGAAAACGAGGAAAGGACACTATTATTTGCTTATTACTGTCAAATTGAAGTCAAAATTTGTAACTGATACCTTCATGCAAAGCATCAGTAAAACAGTATCTGCTGCCCTACACTGAGAATTTCTGAAACAAGTGAGAAGAGTGGAGAAGCTGATCTCCAACAATGGCCTGCAGTTTCGATCTATGTGGTGTAAAAATATCTTGAGGAGACACAGGTTTCGACCTGTCTTTATTTTGGACTTTCGTCTGAGTCCGAAGCTCCCAGAGAGAATCATGAGTGTGCTTTGTTCTCTCTGCTTCATGTATTATTGCAAACAGCACACTTCATAGGATGTTTTCCTTAGAGACCTCCAAGATATTATGAACAGTCTTCGTCATACTGTCACTGGGATGTCACCAATCACCATACTCACTGATGAGCTACAGGCAGACTCAGGATGAGGGAGCTGACAGAATTTCCGCCCTGCGAGTATCATCGTCACAAATTATTTCCAAGCTGTACAAAGAATTCGTGAGACTGAATAAAAACATAAAGAAAGAACTCAGAAGAATGGTAATTTACGATGTTATCAAGTAGGGTAAAAGCTGCTTGTTAAATGCCACAAGCAATCCAATGAGCTAAAGTGCTTTTAATGGAAATCCCTTTCACTCTAGTAATGGCCACTGCACATTCGAAGTTTTGCTCCTGTCAGCATTACTTCAGTTTAATCTCCTGTTTGCTGAAGCTGATTAGGTTAAAATTATAACAGTTCTCTGTCTGATAATGATTTAGTTTTGGATGTTTTTGTACATGCAGTTGTATACATGATACAGGTGAGATGTTGTTCACTGAAAACTAGATGTGGTCTGAAATATTGTTTTGTGGATATGGTGAATGGTGAAGTAGTTTTGCATATGATGATCAATAAGTATATTTGAAATGTGGTAAGCAGGATGTATGAAAGAGGGTAGCCCATATGTAAAGGAATCTTCATTACACGGTTGATGAGGGTGGTCAATCTTAGTCTGTGTTGTTTCTCAGCATGACTAAAATCTTAGATATATGTAACACAATGAAATATGCTAGAATGTAATACAATTAATTTAATTAATTTTGAAGAAAGTTGTATATTAAATACATGCTAAATACATATACTGCTACATATGAAAACCCAACCCAGTTTTGAGAGCACTAGAATGAAATAAGATTTTAGTTGAAAATAATAGGTGTTTAGGGAACACAACAATTAATTTAAAATATTGTTTGGTGTTGACTGGCCATCCAATATTAAAGTACAGTGAAAAAAAATCAGACGAAGAATTCCTCATGAAATTCATTATTATTACATTTCATCAGTCCTTTATATCTCAGTTTAATATCCCTTCCTTCAAAAAAATTGAAAATCTCAAATACAAATTAATTTCAAATATCTGTCTGGCAAAATAATTTTAAATTCATTATTCAGTTCAAAGGATATTTTATATCTATGTCTAGTATTCCTTGTAGCTCACTAATTTTTAAACAAAGTAGTATTGTTAGCATTGTGAGATTCTTCAGTAAGGCTTTCATTTATATAGAATAAAATTTACTAATAAAATTTAAAATCCATATGCTACTGTATCATAATTTTCTAGAACAATTTTCTATGATACTGAAATGATAATTCTTTCTTAACTGTCTTGTTTACTAAAGTTTTAGTATTTACATATCTAGTTATTTGGCTATACTCTAATTGTATCTTTTCTTTCACTTCATCCTCAATTAGTTCTATCATAAATTTGCCATTCAGCTTTTGAATATTTTTATAGTTTAATGTGAATGCCATTAATTTTGTTTCCATATTTTTATAATTTTTCTCATAATAATAACTTTTAGATCCAGTTGAAGCAGTGTCCAATCCAGTTATTTCCAAATTCATTGGTCCATTCACCTAGCATACAACCTGTTTCCACAGTATTTTCACCATTATCAATATATATTACACTATCTGTATCAGAATACATAACAGCTTTTCCTAGATTATCTAACATACATATAAACTGAGTCTTGCATTTGATGTTGTGAATGCAGGTATAAAAAATATTTGTTCCTGTGTTATTTTTGACATAATAATCCTTGAAACTGTACATCATTTGACCCATATTGTTATTAACAAAATTTGTATCTGTATTATCTAATCATTCACCCAATATTGTCGCATAGAATTGTTGTAAATCTGTAAGATACCCAGTTTTACTCATATTTTTACATTGTCCAAATTTTCCTTATAATAAATTCAGACATATCTTAGCAACTGATAGTTTTCCTGGATTTTCTTTTATCTTATCAGGATCTAAGTCAATACCGACTTTTTCTTTTACATATTTTATGTACATCTTAGATTCAAATATGTGGGGGCCAGTTTCTAATTTTATTTTCATAAAGTGTTTCATAAAATTTTTAATCAGCACATTCCTTTTATTTCTAAAATTGCACACTTCATAAATCTCTGAAATTTTATAACCTTTTTCTACTGCTTTATTTATTTCTTCAGTTGCAACATTCCAATAAAACTTCTGTTGTCATCATTATCATTACACTTATTTATTCTTTCTTCTGCTCATTTTACACATAAAGGAAACAACAGTTTTTTTTCATTTTTATCAGGTTTCATTTGTGCAGCTAAAACAGTATGATACAATCCTCTACATCCCACTATTATACATTTTCTACGTCCATAGCATTTTTTAGAATAACAGCTTATATATTTTGTGCCCTACAGGATAATAATCCTAATATTGTACAGTTGGATAAAGGGTGCATAAGTATATTTATCTCTTTTTGTGTTAACGCCATCTGTCCATGTCTTTATTTCACTGAATTTGTATGACCACTATAAAAAGCATCTCTTGGATTCAGTGTTTCTACAGCTTGTGGCAACTGTTTTAATTTCTGCAGTCATTTCTTAAGATCTATAAACACTGCTGAGATAATCCAATTACATTCCTATATCTCTTCTAAATATTATCCTGAATTTTGTGTTTATGTACTTCTTGTTTATATCTTTTGATATAAATCATCCACTGATTCTCGATTTTTATTGTTATTGGTCTCAGTTTTAAAACTGTTATACAACCATGCCAAAAACATCAATGTCATTGATAAACAAAATTTCTATCTCTATCACAGATATCAACTTTAACTCCTGCTATATTTACTTCACCATCATAAAGTGCATTTTGAATATCATCAATGTTTCAACTGTTTAACCAAGCTATAGATTATTTACTATAGTTTCCCTTTTGTTCTTTATCTATTACAGCAATTTTTCTATTAGGTAAATATTTAGATCTGTATATAGCCATACGAATTCCAGAAATTGTTAAATATCACAATGGATCTACACTCCTGGAAATTGAAATAAGAACACCGTGAATTCATTGTCCCAGGAAGGGGAAACTTTATTGACACATTCCTGGGGTTGGATACATCACATGATCACACTGACAGAACCACAGGCACATAGACACAGGCAACAGAGCATGCACAATGTCGGCACTAGTACAGTGTATATCCACCTTTCGCAGCAATGCAGGCTGCTATTCTCCCATGGAGACGATCGTAGAGATGCTGGATGTAGTCCTGTGGAACGGCTTGCCATGCCATTTCCACCTGGCGCCTCAGTTGGACCAGCGTTCGTGCTGGACGTGCAGACCGCGTGAGACGACGCTTCATCCAGTCCCAAACATGCTCAATGGGGGACAGATCCGGAGATCTTGCTGGCCAGGGTAGTTGACTTACACCTTCTAGAGCACGTTGGGTGGTACGGGATACATGCGGACGTGCGTTGTCCTGTTGGAACAGCAAGTTCCCTTGCCGGTCTAGGAATGGTAGAACGATGGGTTCGATGACGGTTTGGATGTACCGTGCACTATTCAGTGTCCCCTAGACGATCACCAGTGGTGTACGGCCAGTGTAGGAGATCGCTCCCCACACCATGATGCCGGGTGTTGGCCGTGTGTGCCTCGGTCGTATGCAGTCCTGATTGTGGCGCTCACCTGCACGGCGCCAAACACGCATACGACCATCATTGGCACCAAGGCAGAAGCGACTCTCATCGCTGAAGACGACACATCTCCATTCGTCCCTCCATTCACGCCTGTCGCGACACCACTGGAGGCGGGCTGCACGATGTTGGGGCGTGAGCAGAAGACTGCCTAACGGTGTGCGGGACCGTAGCCCAGCTTCATGGAGACGGTTGCGAATGGTCCTCGCTGATACCCCAGGAGCAACAGTGTCCCTAATTTGCTGGGAAGTGGCGGTGCGGTCCCCTACGGCACTGCGTAGGATCCTACGGTCTTGGCGTGCATCCGTGCATCGCTGCGGTTCGGTCACAGGTCGACGGGCACGTGCACCTTCCGCCGACCACTGGCAACAACATCGATGTACTGTGGAGACCTCACGCCCCACGTGTTGAGCAATTCGGCGGTACGTCCACCCGGCCTCCCGCATGCCCACTATACGCCCTCGCTCAAAGTCCGTCAACTGCACATACGGTTCACGTCCACGCTGTCGCGGCATGCTACCAGTGTTAAAGACTGCGATGGAGCTCCGTATGCCACGGCAAACTGGCTGACACTGACGACGGCGGTGCACAAATGCTGCGCAGCTAGCGCCATTCGACGGCCAACACCGCGGTTCCTGGTGTGTCCGCTGTGCCGTGCGTGTGATCATTGCTTGTACAGCCCTCTCGCAGTGTCCGGAGCAAGTATGGTGGGTCTGACACACCGGTGTCCATGTGTTCTTTTTTCCATTTCCAGGAGTGTATATTAGCTATTTCTAGGAATTGTTTATTTAGTGCTAAAAACCCTCTTCTTCATATATCTACATCACAATTACAGTATTAGTTAATTTCTTTCTTCTTATTGAACACATACTTTTCTTTAACTTCTTGAATATGCCACTTAAGAAATACTTCACTATCTTTTGTGTTCATAGTTTCAGCACAACAATATTTGGTATCAGGAATTGGTCCTATATAATTTTCATTCTCCTTTTCAATGAATACATGTGGGAATAAACCTTACATTATTTCATTCAAACATTTTTTGGAAATTTTCCGTGAACTAAATAACCAATACCTATAATTTTTAGATCTAATTGCCTTATCTCTAATAAAATTAATTTTGTTCCTGCATAGATAGAATGTGGCTTTATTGTATTTTCAACAGTGTTCTTTAGATTGAATTGTCAATCATGAGCTTTAACGTTACAAGCTATGAATTTACTATTATTATGTTTATTAGATACCATCCAAATACAGAATTAATTAATTGTTTTTAAATTGATAAACAGTATCACCCTAAAATTATGAACTATTATACAGTTAATGTATGTTTCTCTGTTTTTTGTTAAGCTTCATAATCAAGCTCCATGTATTTTTCGTTATACTTACAAGGATGTTATACTTACAAGGAATTTTCTTTGGGGATCCTTTTTTACAGTACTTTACCAGTTTTCCTTTGACTGCGTTATTGCACTTTTTTTTTTGGTCATCAGCCTACTGACTGGTTTGATGCAGCCTGCCACGAATTCCTTTCCTGTGCTAACCTCTTCACCTCAGAGTAGCACTTGCAACCTACGTCCTCAATTATTTGCTTGACGTATTCCAATCTCTGTCTTCCTCTACAGTTTTTGCCCTCTACAGCTCCCTCTAGTACCATGGAAGTCATTCCCTCACGTCTTAGCAGATGTCCTATCATCCTGTCCATTCTCCTTATCAGTGTTTTCCACATATTCCTTTCCTCTCCAATTCTGTGTAGAACCTCCTCATTCCTTACCTTATCAGTCCACCTAATTTTCAACATTCGTCTATAGCACCACATCTCAAATGCTTCGATTCTCTTCTGTTCCGGTATTCCCACAGTCCATGTTTCACTACCATACAATGCTGTACTCCAGACGTACATCCTCAGAAATTTCTTCCTCAAATTAAGGACGGTATTTGATATTAGTAGACTTCTCTTGGCCAGAAATGCACTTTTGCCATAGCGAGTCTGCTTTTGATGTCCTCCTTGCTCCATCCACCATCGGTCATTTTACTGCCTAGGTAGCAGAATTCCTTAACTTCATTGACTTCGTGACCATCAATCGTGATGTTAAGTTGCTCGCTGTTCTCATTTCTACTACTTCTCATTACCTTCGTCTTTCTCCGATTTACTCTCAAACCATACTGTGTACTCATTAGACTGTTCATTCCGTTCAGCAGATCATTTCGTTTTTCTTCACTTTCACTCAGGATAGCAATGTCATCAGCGAATCGTGTCATTGATATCCTTTCACCTTGTATTTTAATTCCACTCCTGAACCTTTCTTTTATTTCCATCATTGCTTCCTCGATGTACAGATTGAAGAGAAGGGGCGAAAGGCTACAGCCTTGTCTTACACCCTCTTGGTTGTTGTACATATTGTATATGACCCGTCTGTCCCTATAGCTTACCCCAATTTTTTTCAGAATCTCGAACAGCTTGCACCATTTTATATTGTCGAACGTTTTTTCCAGGTCGACAAATCCTATGAAAGTGTCTTGATTTCTCTTTAGCCTTGCTTCCATTATTAGCCGTAACGTCAGAATTGCCTCACTCGTCCCTTCACTTTTCCTAAAGTCAAATTGATCGTCACCTAGGGAATTCTCAATTTTCTTTTCCATTCTCTGTATATTATTCTTGTAAGCAGCTTCGATGCATGAGCTGTTAAGCTGCTTGTGCGATAATTCTCGCACTTGTCAGCTCTTGCCGTCTTGGGAATTGTGTGGATGATGCTTTTAGGAAAGTCAGATGGTATATCGCCAGACTCATATATTCTACACACCAACGTGAATAGTCGTTTCGTTGCCACTTCCCCCAATGATTTTAGAAATTCTGATGGAATGTTATCCAACCCTTCTGCCTTATTTGACCGTAAGTCCTCCAACGCTCTTTTAAATTCCGATTCTGATACTGGATCTCCTATCTCTTCTAAATCGACTCCTGTTTCAAATGGCTCTGAGCACTATGGGACTTAACACCTGTGGTCATCAGTCCCCTAGAACTACTTCAACCTAACTAACCTATAGACATCACACACATCCATGCCCGAGGCAGGATTCGAACCTGCGACCGTAGCAGTCGCGCAGTTCCGGACTGAGCGCCTAGAACCGCGAGACCACCGCGGCCGGGTACTCCTGTTTCTTCTATCAAATCAGACAAATCTTCACCCCCATAGAGGCTTTCAAGGTATTCTTTCCATCTATCTGCTCTCTCCTCTGCATTTAACAGTGGAGTTCCCGTCCACTCTTAATGTTACCACCGTTGCTTTTAATGTCACCAAAGGTTGTTTTGACTTTCCTGTATGCTGAGTCTGTCCTTCCGACAATCATATCTTTAACGATGTCGTCGCATTTTTCCTGCAGCCATTTCGTCTTAGCTTCCATGCACTTCCTGTTTATTTCATTCCTCAGCGACTTGTATTTCTGTATTCCTGATTTTCCCGGAATATGTTTGTACTTCCTCCTTTCATCAATCAACTGAAGTATTTCTTCTGTTACCCATGGTTTCTTGGCGGCTACCTTCTTTGTACCTATGTTTTCCTTCCCAACTTCTGTGATGGCCCTTTTTAGAGATGTCCATTCCTCTTCAACTGTACTGCCTACTGCGCTATTCCTTATTGCTGTACCTATAGTGTTAGAGAACTTCAAACGTATCTCGTCGCTCCTTAGTACTTCTGTATCCCACTTCTTTGCGTATTGATTCTTCCTGACTGATTTCTTGAACTTCAGCCTACTCATCATCACTACTATATTGTGATCTGAGTCTATATCTGCTCCTGGGTACGCTTTACAATCCAGTATCTGATTTCGGAATCTCTGTCTGACCATGATGTAATCTAATTGAAATCTTCCCGTATTTCCCGGCCTTCTCCAAGTATACCTTCTCCTCTTGTGGTTCTTGAACAGGGTATCCGCTGTTACTAGCTGAAACTTGTTACAGAACTCAATTAGTCTTTCTCCTCTTTCATTCCTTGACCCAAGCCCATATTCTCCTGTAACCTGTTCTTCTACTCCTTCCCCTACAACTGCATTCCAGTCGCCCATGACTGTTAGATTTTCGTCCCCCCTTACATACTGCATTACCCTTTCAATATCCTCATACACTTTATCTGTTCATCTTCAGCTTGCGACATCGGCATGTATACCTGAACTATCGTTGTCGGTGTTGGTCTGTTGTCGATTCTGATTAGAACAACCCGGTCACTGAACTGTTCACAGTAACACACCCTCTGCCCTACATTCCTATTCATAACGAATCCTACACCAGTTATACCATTTTCTGCTGCTGTTGATATTACCCGATACTCAACTGACCAGAAATCCTTGTCTTCCTTCCAATTCACTTCACTGACCCCTACTACATCTAGATTGAGCCTTTGCATTTCCCTTTTCAGATTTTCTAGTTTCCCTACCACGTTCAAGCTTCTGACATTCCACGCCCCGACTCGTAGTAGAACTTTATCCTTTCGCAGATTATTCAATCTGTTTCTCATGGTAACCTCCCCTTTGGCAGTCCCCTCCCGGAGATCCGAATGGGGGACTATTCCGGAATCTTTTGGCAATGGAGAGATCATCATGACACTTCTTCAATTACAGGCCACACGTTACGTGTCTTTAATGCAGTCGTTTCCATTGCCTTCTACATCCTCATGTCATTGATCATTGCTGATTCTTCCGCCTTTAGGGACAATTTCCCACCCCTAGGACAAGAGAGTGCCCTGAACTTCTATCCGCTCCTCCGCCCTCTTTGACAAGGCCGTTGGAAGAATGAGGCTGCCTTCTTATGCCGGAAGTCTTCGGCCGCCAATGCTGATTATTTATCAAAATTTAGGCAGTGGCGGGGATCGAACCCGGGACCGAAGAGGTTTTTAATTATGAATCAAAGACGCTACCCCTAAACCACGGGTTCACTTTATTGCACTAAAGACATTCAAAAAAATATAGTAAATTTAATCCTACATTAACATAGCAACCATTTTCCTATAATTTGCCAACCTTTAATGATATATCCTTCACTAAATTTTCTTCCACGTACATCACTGTTTTGTATTTTGTATTGCACGATTTTTAATTTTTACTTCGAGATTACAGGTCCTACATTTTTCAAAGCCATATACATGTTCTTTAGATCTCAAACAAAACCTTTTACGTTTTTCATATTTATAAGTTATATCTTAAACTTCATGGTGATTGTTTAACTGCACTTCATTATACCTGTATCTATTACATTGTTCTCTATACTTCTCATTTTCTACAGTATTGTGTTCTGTATCACTGCATAACATACGTATTTTTTCTTTCTGTCTTACAATTCTGTTCGTTCTTGTTGTGATGTGTTTTGTTACATTTATCATAGAAATATGATGATCATAACACTGCTCACATACTGTTAATTACATCAAAATTGTTGCAATTTTTATACAGAAATATTATTATTTCTTTTTCAGCACCACAACAGATAACTGAACTGAAATTTTCAGCATGTACTACAATTATTTGAATATCTAATAGTTGCTCAACATTTTTAATATCTTCTAGCATAAATTCCCCTTCGTTGTATTCATCTAAATGGTTACATAAATCCTGGTAAACTCTTTTTGAAATATGTATTTATCTCAATTTTGCCTTATTAATGCACTCATCAGATGTTAATATATCTGTTTTTATTGAACAAAAGTTGAACAGATCCTTTAGTACTATTTGATGCTTTGTATCCTGCAGAAATTGGATAAAACATTTTTCGATTTGCTGTTTTTATATTTAACTTACCTTCTTTTCTGAAATTAGTTCTCATTTTAGGTACTTCTACCACAAAATCAAGCACTTCCGTTATGCAATCTGTTTTTCCACTAATGGTATCGAGTTTACATATGTTACCATCATCATCATCATCATCATCATCATCATCATCATCATCATCATCATCATCATTTAAGACTGATTATGCCTTTCCATCGTTCAGTCTGGAGCGTAGTCCCCTTATAAAATTCCTCCATGATCCCCTATTCAGTGCTAACATTGGTGCCTCCTCTGATGTTAAACCTGTTACTTCAAAAACATTCTGAACCGATTCCAGGTACCTTCTCCTTGGTCTGCCCCGACTCCTCCTATCCTATACTGCTGAACCCATGAGTCTCTTGGGTAACCCTGCTTCTCCCATGCGTGTAACATGACCCCACCATCTAAGCCTGTTTGCCCTGACTGCTACATCTATATTCATTCCCAGTTTTTCTTTGATTTCTTCATTGTGGACACCCTCCTGCCATTGTTCAAATCTACTAGTACCTTCAATCATCCTAGCTACTTTCATATCCGTAACCTCAACCTTGTTGATAAGGTAACCTGAATCCACCCAGCTTTCGCTCCCATACAACAAAGTCGGTCGAAAGATTGAACGGTGCACAGACAACTTAGTCTTGGTACTGACTTCCTTCTTGCAGATGAGAGTAGATCGTAGCTGAGCACTCACTCCATTAGCTTTGCTACATCTCGCTTCCAGTTAATTCACTATGTTGCCATCGTGTGAGAATATGCATCCTAAGTACTTGAAACTGTCCACCTGTTCTAACTTTGTTCCTCCTATTTGGCACACAATCCGTTTATATTTCCTTCCCACTGACATTACTTTCGTTTTGGAGATGCTAATCTTCATACCATAGTCCTTACATTTCTGATCTAGCTCTGAAAAATTACTTTGCAAACTTTCAATCGAATCTGCCATCACAACTAAGTCATCCGCATATGCAAGACTGCTTATTTTGTATTCATATATCTTAATCTCACCCAGACAGTCTATTGTTTTCAACATGTGATCCATAAATAATATGAACAACAGTGGAGACAGGTTGCAGCCTTGTCTTAACCCTGAAACTACTCTGAACCATGAACTCAATTTACCGTCAACTCTAACTGCTGCCTGACTATCCATGTAAAGACCTTTAATTGCTTGCAAAAGTTTGCCTCCTATTCAATAATCTCGTACAACAGACAATAACTTCCTCCTAGGAACCCAGTAATATGCCTTTTCTAGATCTATAAAGCATAGATACAATTCCCTGTTCCACTTATAACACTTCTCCATTATTTGCCGTAAGCTAAAGATCTGGTCCTGACAACCTCTAAGAGGCCTAAACCCACACTGATTTTCATCCAATTTGTCCTCAACTAATACTCGCACTTTCCTTTCAACAATACCTCAGAAGATTTTACCCACAATGCTGATTAAAGAGATACCTCTGTAGTTGTTACAGTCTTTTCGGTTTCCATGTTTAAAGATTGGTGTGATTACTGCTTTTGTCCAGTCTGATGGAACCTGTCCAGACTCCCACGCCATTTCAATTATCCTGTGTAGCCATTTAAGATCTGATATTCCACTGAATTTGATGAGTTCCGACTTAATTTCATCGTTAAGGACAATTTTATAGTCGACAAACCAAGCTTTAACCTTTTCATTAAGTTTAGGTTTCATTTCTTGAATCTGAAATAAATCATTTTCGACAGTCTGTTCTCTTTTCTTGCTCAAATCGTTTAATCATGAATGGTTAAATCTGACATATTATCACTATTTTTTTCTTGTCTTGATGGTCGAAATTTCTCAAAAACATCATTGTCAAAACTCAAAAATAGTTATCTACGCATTTTTGTCTTGTTTTAGCCTTTTCGACTAATGATTAATGAAATAGAGAACTTTGTAAAATAATTTGACTCATTAACCCATAACTTCCCAGTGTGTCCATATGGACACAATTGTTGACTAGTTTTGTTTTTACTTCATTGTTGGCTTACAATTATTTTTAGCATTGGCTGTCACATATTGTTTTCAGGGAGGGTTTGAATTTTATGTACATTGTGTTAAACTTCATTGTTACCATTTACACTGTGATTGTGACAGCCCGTATTTCAGGGAGTCCTTTGACGTCCGCAATGCAGCATGTTGATGCAAGATGTTTTAGACATCCTGTTTGAGGATTCAGACGCTCCTCAGGCTGATAGAATTTACATCACGCCCCCTGATCCAGCAGTCCTCACGGATGAAGATTTGCGTGATGAGGATGAAGGAGGAATAGCAGATAATCTCAATCCTAGACAACTCTGGGCTGAAGCTGAAATAAGATTAAGAGACACACACAGAGAAACGGATTTCAGAAATATAGATTACAGGAACAGAAATATACAAAAAACCTGGGATCATGGTGCACTAATTTCAAATTTGAAGTCTTTTCCTGGTCCATGCTTTGACATGTATGTTAATAAGTCTGCAGTGGAAATTTTTTGATGACAATCTGATACAATTCCTAGTTGATGAGTAAAACAACTATGCACTTTTCAAGAACTTTCCAAATCCTAATATAATTTGTGTAGAAATGAGGTGTTTTCTGGGGATCGTCATTCTAAGTAGTTATAACTCTCTCCCTAATAAGAGGTTATACTGGGATTCCAATTCAGACACACGAAACGATTTTGTATGCAGTGCCATGAGGAGAACTCGTTTTGAACAAATTCTTAGATTTCTGCACTGTAACGACAATAGCAAATTTGATGAAAAGGACAAGATGTGGAAAATTAGACCCTTTATTGAAATAGTAAGAGACAAATGTTATAATCTGTTTGTTCCTCAGCAACATCTGTCTTACGATGAATCAATGATAAAATATTTTGGGAGACAATCTTGCAAGCAATTTATCAGAGGGAAACCGATACGATTTTGATATAAAGCATGGTGTTTATGCATTACTTCTGGAATCTGGTAAAGTTTTCCTTTTATCAAGGAAAATCACCCAACCAAAATACAGTATATGAAGCACAGTTTGGTAAGACTACTGCCCCAATTGTTCAGATGATAGATGATGTAAACCTACTGCCATTCCACTTTCTCTTTGACAACCTATTTACAGGTTTTTCTGTTCTGTCATACCTGAGAGAAAAGGGCTATGGAGCAACAGGTACTATCAGAGAAAACAGAGTACCCAAATCGTGCCCAATTTCCTCAAAGAAAGCGCTAGTTAAAAAGGAAAGGGGGTATTTTGAATCCTCACTTTGCAAGGATGATGGTGTTACAGTCACAAATTAGGTGGACAATTCAGTGGGTACTGTAGCTTCTACTTGTGAAGGAGTTGAACCTGTATCATTCGTAAAAAGATATTCCACAAAGGAGAAGAAGACAGTTCATGTACAACGTCCTCAAATTATCACAGCGTATAAAAAATACATGGGAGGAGTGGATAGGATGGCTGAAAACATTGCCATGTGCAGAATAAACATTCAAAACAAGAAACGGTACTGGGCTTTACTTTCTTGGCTGATTGACGTATCTGTACATAATGCATACAGCTGAAGAAATGAATGGGAGCTAGGACTACTCAACCTGAATTCAGAAGAGAAATTGTACAAGTTTACCTAAAAAGATATATGAATCCCAGAAAAGGAGCAGGCAGGCCGTCTATCAGTCCTATGTGTGGATACAAATCGTGTGTTTCAAGTGATATCAGATATGATAGTATAAAGCACTATATCAAGAAAACTGAGAAGAAGGGAAGATGTGTAGGTTTGTACTGCAAACAGAAATCATCAGCTGTTCGCCCAAAATGTGGGAAATGTGATGTAGGACTGTGTCTAGAATACTTTGAAGTGTACTATGAAAGTCAGAAAAACAAATGATTGTTAATTATTTTGTGTATGGTGTTATAAATTGGTTTGTAAGAATTATTTTGTTCAAATTTTGCCTTACTTGTATTAAAAATCTGATTAATAAAACATATCCTCAAATCTATTTCAATATCACAGAAAATAATTCAAATATGCATCTGAGTGCCCAGCGTGTCCATATGGACACGTTATGTTACAGATAAACTAAGACAGAGAAGAGTCAAATAATACCTTATATGCACTACTTAGATGCACAAGAAGTCAAAAAATTGAAAATAAATTTAAATATCTAATTTTGAAAAATTTGGGCACTTAAGGGCTAATTCTGATTTATTTAATTTGCTGTAGCCTTAAACACCAAGATTTTAGCTCTAGTTTTGAGTTTAGACACTCTCATATTATTGTGTCATTGTAGGAATAGGAAAAAGTTCCATTTTATTTAATATCAAAAATGTTAATAGTTATTTTAAAAAAGGGCCAGGCAGAATTCTTGTTTTTGAAATATTGTTGAGTACATTTCTTACATTTCTTGTATGTTTCTTGAGTTGATCTCATGAGGGCTTAAGTCAGGGGAGTGGTACAGCACTTAGCAGCCCCATCACTCAAACAAATCACTAATAGTTAATGCTGTACATGCTTGAGGATTAACCGATTTGATGGGGCTACTAATTGCTGTACCACCTACCGCACTTCCCTCACTTAAGCACTCATGTGATCAACTCGATTTCTAAACTGAAGGAAGCACTTCACGGCATTCGCTTCGGAACTGCTACAAATTCGTCTGGCAATGGACTGCACCACTAACTGTCAACACAACTGGCACTGCTAAGAGTATCCTACGACTTCCACATTTTTGGCAATGGCCTATACACAATGCTTGTGACTACTTTGAAGGTCAGTAAAACTTTGAAATGCATACCTATTTTGTATGAGCTGTAAATAAATAGTTACAACTATTAAAGGTCCAGCCCTCATACATGGAGAATATAAAATTAAAGATATAAGCAAGGTCAAATAACTCACTTGTAAAATATAAACAAAATTATGGATGAACATATAAAAGACTGAAATGGAATAATTGATAATGCTATGGAAATAATACAAGAGAGCAGCAGAGAAATACATACTTTATTACCTCATGTTATTCCTGAAACACTCAAGCAGAAAATTAAGACCAACCCTTGTTCTTTTAAAATTATTGATAAAAACTCTGAATGCCATTAGAACACAACTAAAAAATTTACAAAGGCAATCATATGGAATCAAAGATAGATATCCAACTTGTGAATAGCTGTTAAGAACTAATTACATCCTAATTCAGTAAATTATACCAGATAATGAAAGAGACTTTAAGAATTGTTTATTGGCACAATTATATCAATATTCTGGGTAACTATACACAAAAGTTTTTATTAACACTATAATTAGTCTCCATCAGCTATAATTTTTAATATCATTTCTACACAATGGACAAGTAGAACAATCTGAATCTGCTAATAATTTAGTAATACATTCTCTGCAAAATATATGATTACATTTAGTTTCTATAAACTAATAATCTTGATCAGTTAAGTATATAGAACAATTTTCTTCCATAGTGCATCATATTTCATAAGGTTTTACTGTTTTCTCTCTTAATGAGTCAGATAATTTTTAACAGCATAAAATATCTTTCCAGTTAACTTTACCATTAAATTCAATTATAAAATCTTCAGAATTTTTTTATATGTGATGCATCATTCCAATTTAATTTGTCCTCAAATCTCTAATAAAATCTTAAGATAATTTTTGATTATATGGTATATTATCCCAATCTAATTTATCCTGAAATTCTCGCATTAAGTCTTAAACAATTCTTGATCAACTGATAAGTATTCCCACTTTAACACTAAACTATAAGACAAACATAACTTATCTTGAAATTGCCATTTTAGTCAATTTTCGATGTGACATTTTACTCCAGTTTATTTTATCTTGAAATTCTCTAATAAGATCAACAGATAATTTTTCTTTATTTCATATAATATCCCATTTAATTTTATCTTGAAATTCTGTTATAATATCTACACCCAATTTTTCGTTTTTTAATCTAATACTCTAAGCTAATTTATGTCAAATTCTCTCATGAAAATTTAGTTAACTTTCGATATGATTTGCATTCCAATCGAATTTGTCTTGAAATTCTCTCATAAAATCTTCAGGTAAATTTCGTGTTCATGATAAAGTATGCCAATTAATTTTATCTTGAGCTTCTCTAATAAAATCTTCAGATAAATTGGCACATGGTATTAGCATAAATTCACAATCTAATTTATCTTTAAATGCTCTCATAAAAGATGCAGTTAACATAAAATGTGCTGATATATATTTCTTATCTCTATTATTACACAGCTTATACTTTTTAATATAATCAACCATTTTTCTCTATATGCCTCAGCGGTTTTTCAAATTAATTTAAATACATCCTTAGAAATAAAATTTTGTAAATTATAATTAATCAGTATAGTAGGTTTTGCTTTTTCTAGTCTAAATTATTCTTTAATTACTAATTCTTTCGCTTTTGGTTTTAGTTTCTTCATATTAGAAACAGTCTTTGCACTGCATGCAGTCTCCAGACTATTGTTGCTAATAACATCAATAAGTGGTTGTTTTCAAAGTTTGGAATTACCTCTCAATCCTAATTGTTTTGCTCTAGTTCATAATTCACTGTCTTTTATGCTGTTTATTTATAAGAAATATTTCTATTAGAAAAATGTAAATCTATCAATTTAATATTTGGGTTAAAATTACTTATTACTAATGTTGTTGTTGTTGTGGTCTTCAGTCCTGAGACTGGTTTGATGCAGCTCTCCATGCTATTCTATCCTGAGCAAGCTTCTTCATCTCCCAGTACCTACTGCAACCTACATCCTTCTGAATCTGCTTAGTGTATTGATCTCTTGGTCTCCCTCTACAATTTTTACCCTCCACGCTGCCCTCTAATGCTAAATTTGTGATCCCTTGATGCCTCAAAACATGTCCTACCAACCGATCCCTTCTTCTAGTCAAGTTGTGCCACAAACTTCTCTTCTCCCCAATCCTATTCAATACCTCCTCATTAGTTACATGATCTACCCACCTTATCTTCAGCATTCTTCTGTAGCACCACATTTCGTAAGCTTCTATTCTCTTCTTGTCCAAACTGGTTATCGTCCATGTCTCACTTCCATACATGGGTTCACTCCATACAAATACTTTCAGAAACGACTTCTTGACACTTAAATCTATACTCTATGTTAACAAATTTCTCTTCTTCAGAAACGCTTTCCTTGCCATTGCCAGCCTACATTTTATATCCTCTCTACTTCGACCATCATCAGTTATTTTGCTCCCCAAATAGCAAAACTCCTTTCCTACTTTAAGTGCCTCATTTCCTAATCT
Organism: Schistocerca serialis cubense; assembly: GCF_023864345.2. Taxonomy (NCBI): domain Eukaryota; kingdom Metazoa; phylum Arthropoda; class Insecta; order Orthoptera; family Acrididae; genus Schistocerca; species Schistocerca serialis. The sequence continues at coordinate 744,138,535 of NC_064642.1, forward strand.
AATTCCCTCAGCATCACCCGACTTAATTTGACTACATTCCATTATCCTCGTTTTGCTTTTGTTGATGTTCATCTTATACCCTCCTTTCAAGACACTGTCCATTCCGTTCAACTGCTCTTCCAAGTCCTTTGCTGTCTCTGACAGAATTACAATGTCATCGGCGAACCTCAAAGTTTTTATTTCTTCTCCATGAATTTTAATACCTACTCCTAATTTTTCTTTTGTTTCCTTTACTGCTTGCTCAATATACAGATTTAATAGCATCGGGAGAGGCTACAACCGTGTCTCACTCCTTTCCCAACCACTGCTTCCCTTTCATGCCCCTCGACTCTTATAACTGGCATCTGGTTTCTGTACAAATTGTAAATAGCCTTTCGCTCCCTGTATTTTACCCCTGCCACCTTCAGAATTTGAAAGAGAGTATTCCAGTTAACGTTGTCAAAAGCTTTCTCTAAGTCTACAAATGCTAGAAACGTAGGTTTGCCTTTTCTTAATCTTTCTTCTAAGATAAGTCGTAAGGTTAGTATTGCCTCACGTGTTCCAACATTTCTACGGAATTCAAACTGATCTTCCCCGAGGTCCGCTTCTACCAGTTTTTCCATTCGTCTGTAAGGAATTCGCGTTAGTATTTTGCAGCTGTGACTTATTAAACTGATAGTTCGGTAATTTTCACATCTGTCAACACCTGCTTTCTTTGGGATTGGAATTACTATATTCTTCTTGAAGTCTGTGGGTATATCGCCTGTCTCATACATCTTGCTCACCAGATGGTAGAGTTTTGTCATGACTGGCTCTCCCAAGGCCATCTGTAGTCCTAATGGAATGTTGTCTACTCCCGGGGCCTTGTTTCGACTCAGGTCTTTCAGTGCTCTGTCAAACTCTTCACGCAGTATCTTATCTCCCATTTCATCTTCATCTACATCCTCTTCCATTTCCATAATATTGTCCTCAAGTACATCGCCCTTGTATAAACCCTCTATATACTCCTTCCACCTTTCTGCCTTCCCTTCTTTGCTTAGCACTGGGTTGCCATCTGAGCTCTTGATATTCATACAAGTGGTTCTCTTCTCTCCAAAGGTCTCTTTAATTTTCCTGTAGGCAGTATCTATCTTATCCCTAGTGAGACAAGCCTCTACATCCTTACATTTGTCCTCTAGCCATCCCTGCTTAGCCATTTTGCACTTCCTGTCGATCTGATTTTTGAGACGTTTGTATTCCTTTTTGCCTGCTTCATTTACTGCATTTTTATATTTTATCCTTTCATCAATTAAATTCAATATTTCTTCTGTTACCCAAGGATTTCTATTAGCCCTCGTCTTTTTACCTACTTGATCCTCTGCTGCCTGCACTACTTCATCCCTCAGAGCCACCCATTCTTCTTCTACTGTATTTCTTTCCCCCATTCCTGTCAATTGTTCCCTTATGCTCTCCCTGAAACTCTCTACAACCTCTGGTTCTTTCAGTTTATCCAGGTCCCATCTCCTTAAATTCCCGCCTTTTTGAAGTTTCTTCAGTTTCAATCTGCAGTTCATAACCAATAGATTGTGGTCAGAATCCACATCTGCCCCAGGAAATGTCTTACAATTTAAAGCCTGGTTCCTAAATCTCTGTCTTACCATTATGTAATCTATCTGATACCTTTTAGTATCTCCAAGATTCTTCCAGGTATACAACCTTCTTTCATGATTCTTGAACCAAATGTTAGCTATGATTAAGTTATGCTCTGTGCAAAGTTCTACAAGGCGGCTTCCTCTTTCATTTCTTCCCCCCAATCCATATTCACCTACTATGTTTCCTTCTCTCCCTTTTCCTACTGACGAATTCCAGTCACCCATGACAATTAAAATTTCGTCTCCCTTCACTACCTCAATAATTTCTTTTATCTCGTCATACATTTCATCAATTTCTTCATCATCTGTACTACTGTAGTACGCATGGGCTTTGTGTCTATCTTGGCCACAATATTGCCTTCACTATGCTGTTTGTAGTAGCTAACCCGCACTCCTATTTTTTTATTCATTATTAAACCTACTCCTGCATTACCCCTATTTGATTTTGTATTTATAATCCTGTAATCACCTGACCAAAAGTCTTGTTCCTCCTGCCACCGAACTTCACTAGTTCCCACTATATCTAACTTTAACCTATCCATTTCCCTTTTTAAATTTTCTAACCTACCTGCCCGATTAAGGGATCTGACATTCCACGCTCCGATCCGTAGAATGCCAGTTTTCTTTCTCCTGATAACGACGTCCTCTTGAGTAGTCCCTGCCTGGAGATCCGAATGGGGGACTATTTTACCTCCAGAATATTTTACCCAAGAGGACGCCATCATCATTTAATCATACAGTAAAGCTGCATGTCCTCGGGAAAAATTACGGCTGTAGTTTCCCCTTGCTTTCAGCCGCTCGCAGTACCAGGACAGCAAGGCCGTTTTGGTTAATGTTACAAGGCCAGATCAGTCAATCATCCAGACTGTTAACCCTGCAACTACTGAAAAGGCTGCTACCCCTCTTCAGGAACCACATGTTTGTCTGGCCTCTCAACAGATACCCCTCCGTTGTGGTTGCACCTACGGTACGGCCATCTGTATCACTGAGGCACGCAAGCCTCCCCACCAACGGCAAGGTCCATGGTTCATGGGGGAAGGATTACTAATGATAAATAGAAATTTCATTTTACTGTAGAAATATTTGGGAACAGAGTGGATTACAAGTGTTAGTTCTGTTTCTTGAAGTCTATGTAAACAATACAAATTTCTTGTCCATTTAGATTGTGTAAATAATTCACATTCTCATCACTTATTTACCTCTGAATGCAGATATGTCACTAACTCCATTATCTTGAAATTCCTTGGCTACATAAATTAATTATTTTATATATCTATGAAGTTAAAAAAATTCTTAAATGTCAGCATATTATTTTGGCAGTGTGACAATTGAGATGTTTACACTGAAGCTAAGGTTTATACATGTAAAACCAATTAATGTTATGTTATAATATTGCAAAAATACGTCTGAAATACATATACACATATTCACCAAATTAGTGCTCAAATTTGCGAAATATGTACCACAATGCTAGATTTCGATATCTAATAACAGTAGGCATTTGAAATGTAGGCCTAATAATGTTGAAAAAATAGCTTGATCAGGCTTATGATTGCTGAGATATATAGGTTAGGTAAAAATATTCTCTTAAGCAGATAATTGGACAAACTGAATGTAATTAATTAGGTCCACAGCATATGCCCACATTAAATATTTCCATATTTAAATTGTTCTGAAGCACCATTTTAAGCGGTACACGGATATTGTATCGTGTAATTCACAAAATGATTCTACCGATTGCGAAATGTTGCTGCTGTTAGAAATAACACAGGTTTTCAGATGGCTGTGTACAATAAGAGCAGTTTTCAATCAAACCTATGGTGGTAAAACACAACATAGTCGTAAATTAATTTTTTCCCTCAAGTAAGATGTTGAAAAATTCTAAAATGTCTGCAAATTACGTAGGAAGAGCAAAAAGTACATTACTAGTGATGTTAATAGGTGAAATAATTCTGAAACATTTTATTAATTAATTTGACATCACATACATCTGCAATGTAAATGAAAGCAGAAGTTGACTTCCAAATATACACATATTCTCCAAATTAGCGCCCTTAATTCTAAAGTTTGAACCCTAATTTTCGATTTGTGTGTGTAATAACAGTAAATATTTTAGAAGGTGGGCCTAACAATTCTGTGTCATAAATCTAACCTGACCAAAAGTATAACTGCAGAAGAAGTTTGTCTTGGCCAAATAGGGAGACTGAATGTAAATAACTAGGCCTATTCTTGATGCAAGTCGCAATGCACTCTCAGAGTATAAATTCCCAGATTTAAATTGTTCTCAAGCACCATTTTAGGAGGGACTGTTAATCACTAAATATTATATGATCGATAATGCTGCTTGACTTGTACTCAGGCCTACTGGAGACATATAAATAACAGTAACTTGAAAAAAAAAAAAGCCCTATAACATTTCATACACTATGTTTGTACGATATTATTGCTCAAAACTTTTTAAAAACACGTCTGTAATGTGAAAATTGCGATGTTCATGTTGCAACAGTATCTGATTAAGTAAAGTGTGTATTCAATCTGTGCAGCTGCATTTCTGGAACCAACGGTTTACGAAAATTAAAACTTGTAACTAACTACGCCACCGAAAACACACCCAAAACACAACTGTCTTGTTAAGGATGGAAGGCATAAGGCGATTTTATTAGCAAATATCACTTAAAATGCCGAAAGACCTAGAATACTTGTAAACACACGACCAAAGACGGTAACAATGAGAGGTGCGACATTTCCAAATACAATGCCAGAGTCGATATTTTGAAAAACTGCTTACCACATATGGTGAAAGATCTCGCACTTTGCAAATACAAATTAAATATTATCACATCTCAATTCTCTGTACGCGTCATTTATAAAAATGTTTATCATTACACAAAAAAGCTCAACGAAAATCCCACTTCATACTCTTTGCAGGCACAACGAACCATCAAAAATACGCCTGACGCAAGACTCTGTATGACCACCCTCCATTGACATAAATACTAAACAAATGCCACACCATATAATAAAGTGATGCAATTCTCTAGAACACCTAGATATGTCAATGTAGATGGTTCACAACCGGAAATGATGTTAGAGATTCTAACAACCGGTGATGCTGCCTGAGCCGAGATATCCGCTTAATATCAAACCCTCGACCATATCGTTCATGTTAGCCTTCCAGTAAGCAAAGTCCAATCAAAATGGCTGTATATACTATGAGGAATTGTACCTCAAAGTTGCAGCGTAACAGCACGACAGCGGCAGTTTGCAGAGACGAAGATATCGACGTGGTAGTATATAGAATACAGAGACGAAACTATGTGATTACAGCAGCAACAGCGGAGAGGAATTACCAATAATTATCGAATATTCCATAACAGAGTAGTTGAAAGGGAAAGGTACAACTCATCATATCCAGGACACTACCGCCCCTTGCTCTCGATACAGTGGAACTACATCCTTACAGCAAGATGAGTTGCATCCACAGCGACAGTCTGACCATTGACTGCAGCTTAGGTTGGACGTCCATGTGTCACATACGGTTATTTTAATGGTGCAAAATGTATCACAGACAATGACTAACGTACCGAGCATTCGTATGTCTTTTTTCAATGGTTTGTAACCCATTTTGATTGGTGCCGTTACAGTGCCAGCCATCACTCAACGATAAAATTGTTCCACACAAAAGTTACGTATTTTTTTCAGAAGAATCGGAACCCGCAATAAAAATGGGCGGAGACGGAGGGGGATTTCCACAAGCAGTTTTATCCACGTGAGCTGTATGATGTGTTATACATAAAACGACGTAGTTTGAGAACACTAAGCAGTATCGGTTTGTTCTCGCACATTAACACCGCTCCAGCTTCACTTTCCTGCAACAGTGAAATTATTTACAGCACATGAGAACTGAATGACTGATGACAATTTACTATCACTCAGTTCTCGCAGGTCCCACTCATGGTATTAAAGCACACAATCCGGTAATTTGTTTCCTACATTTGTACGTTGTGATACTGCTGGTTCTGCTCGCCTTTTATACGAAGCCCCTTGGGTTGAGATCATTCAGGTGACACGACAGCGGTGAGTGCTGAAAAGGAGTACCTTTAGCCTCTGCCATTTGCTTCCATCAAAGAATAACTTTCACAACAATCACTTTATGGTGTTTAAATAACGTTTCTGCTGTTTGTCTGTTGGCGTACATGTAGACCGTTAACTATATTCTATTTGAGGACTGCTGTAAAAGCTTCTCTGATTTCCAGAGGGTGTGAGGGGTCAACTTTGAAACCACCCCTATGGTGAGAGGCATGGGGACTCACCTGGAACAAGCACTTTGATGATGAGAGGCAAAGGGACTCAAATTAAAAACGCACTCCAAAGGGAAGACAAAACACTCTAGCAATCCTACCAGCTTACACAGCAGCAGTTGCATACACTCTTGAAGATGTAAAAACTGCTTACTAATGCGCATTTTGAAATAAGGTCTGTACCTCATACTTTGAATATTGCTGCGTATGATTCAGACACTTAATAATAGCACTATTAATAGCTTTATACGAGTATATAGCACAACCTAAAAACGTGTATGGGCTTTCAAATTGTTTATTCTGCCTTAATTACATCGAATCTACATCAACATCTACATCCGTACTCCTCAAGCCACCTGATGGTGTGTGGCGGAGGGTACTCTGCGTACCTCTATCGGCTCTCCCTTCTATTCAAGTCTCGTATTGTTCGTTGAAAGAAAGATTGTCGGTATGCCTCTGTGTGGGCTCTAATTTCTCTGATTTTATCCTCATGGTCTCTTCGCGAGATACACGTAGGAGGGAGAAATATGCTGCTTGACTCCTTGGTGTAGGTATGTTCTCGAAACTTCAACAAAAGCCCGTACAGAGCTACTGAGCGTCTCTCGTGCAGAGTCTTCCACTGGAGTTTATCTATCATCTCCGTAACGCCTTCCCGATTATTAAACGATCCTGTACGAAGCACGCTGCTCTCCATTGGATCTTCTCTATCACTTCTATCAACCCTATCTGGAACGTATCCCACACCAGTGAGCAGTATTCAGGCAGTGGGCGAACAAGTGTACTATAATCTACTTCCTTTGTTTTCGGACTGCATTTCCTTAGGATTCTTCCAAAGAATCTCAGTCAGGCATCTGCTGTACCGACAATTAATTTTCTATGGTTATTCCATTTTAAATTACTCCTACTACAAGATAATTTATGGAATTAACTGCTTCCAGTTGCTGACCTGACATATTGCAGCTAAATGATAAAGGATCTTCCTTCCTGTGTACTCACAGCACATTACACTTGTCTACATTGAGATTCAATTGCCATTCCCTGCATCATGCGTCAATTCGTTACATATCCTCCTGCATTTCAGTACAATTTTCCATTGTTACAACCTCTCGATATACTACAGCATCATCCGCAAAAAGCCTCAATGAACTCCCTATGTTATCCACAAGGTCATTTATGTACATTGTGAATAGCAACGGTCCTACTACAATCCCCTGTGGCACACCTGAAATCACTCTTACTTCGGAAGACTTCTCTCCATTAAAAATGACATGCTGCGTTCTGTTATCTAGGAACTCTTCAATCCACTCACACTATTGTTCTGATAGTCCATATGCTCTTACTTTGTTCATTAAACGACTGTGGGGAACTGTATCAAACGCCTTGAGGAAGTCAAGAAACACGGAATCTCCCTGGGAACCCGTATCTATGACCCTCTGAGTCTCGTGGACGAATAGTGCGAGCTGGATTACACACGATCGTCTATTTCGAAACCCATGCTGATTCCTACAGAGTAGATTTCTAGTCTCCAGAAAAGTCATTACACTCGAACATAATACGAGTTCCAAAATTCTACAACTGATCGACGTTAGAGATATACGTCTATAGTTCTGCACATCTGTTCGACGTCCCTTCTTGAAAACGGGGATGATCTGTGCCCTTTTCCAATCTTTTGGAACGCTATGCTCTTCTAGAGACCTACGGTGCACCGCTGCAAGAAGGGGGACAAGTTCCTTCGCGTACTCTGTGTAAAATCGAACTGGTATCTCATCATATGTAGCGGCCTTTCGTCTTTCGAGCGATTTTAATTGTTTTTCTATCCCTCTGTCACCTATTTTGATATCTACCATTCTGTCATCTGTGCGACAATCTAGAGAAGTAACTACAGTGCAGTTTTCCTCTGTGAAACAGCTCTGGAAAACACATTTAGTATTTGACCTTTAGTATGTCATCCTCTGTTTCAGTACCATTTTGGTCACACAGTGTCTGGACATTTTGTTTTGATCCACCTACCGCTTTGACAAAATTTCTCAGGATTTTCTGCCAAGTGAGTACAGTGAGTACATAGAACTTCTATTTCGAATTCGTTGAACGCCTCTCGCATAGCCCTCCTCACACTACATTTTACTTCGTGTAATTTTTGTTTGTCTGCAAGGCTTTGGCTACGTTTACGTTTGCTGTGATGTTCCCTTTGCTTCCATAGCAGTTTTCTAACTCGGTTGTTGTACCACGGTGGCTCTTTTCCATCTCTTACGATCTTACTTGGCACATACTCATCTAATGCATATTGTACGATGGTTTTGATCTTTGCCCACTGATCCTCATCACTATCTGTACTTGAGACAAAACTTTTGTGTTGAGCTAGATAAAACTTTTGTGTTGAGCCGTCAAGTATTCTGAAATCTGCTTTTCGTCACTTTTGCTAAACAGAAAAATCTTCCTACCTTTTTTTAATATTTCTATTATCACATGTTCTATTATCACATGTTCCGTTCAGCAGACAGTACCCACAAAGTCAGTGTCTCTTGCACGAATCAGAAACATACATTTGGTGAACAAAAGACAGCATGTTATCCTTGGATAGTACTTTTCTGGTTCTTAACCCCAGAGTATTTCTTTACAAATAGTACATAATATGTGTACCAAGTTTGTCTGAAATCGTTTTGGGGTCTAGAGGGAGCTTTTTATCCACATCTTTACCCTTGTACAGACATGTCACATATATTTTACTTATATGTAACACATTTCATACTCATTTGTATATATATTTCACCTTTATCTCTAGCGAACTGAGCCCTGCAGTTTCGTTTTCACTCAGCTCAATGTTTATGACGTTCCATCTTCTGACTCGTGTGTCATACAGTGATACTATTTTGCACCTACTTTCAGTGGTATATGTTAATAATGTTTGCAAAACGTGTCACTAATAGAGTGAAGAAGTTATAAGTTAAAATGTTATGCCTGAAGTATAAGTTTATTGTATGATCAGCGATAAACCTTCTGCCTTCCATCAATTTGTGGGAACTGTCAGTGAGAAAAAGTTTTGCCAATATTTGTTGTATTATGCATAAAGTTTGTTGCAAGTCAGTAAGTGATATGACCAAAATAATAGACACCATTTTGACCCATCAGCCATTACAAATGAAGACACCAAGGAATTACAGACGTTGGCTGCGAGTGGGTGTTGATTGAAATCAGTGCGGAAAGTTGAAAATTTGTACCAGACTCGGATTCGAACCTGAGTCTGCTGCTTCCTATGGAGATCATCTGACCACTAAGCCATCCAGACACAGTGGCCACGGCCACTGCTTGTACTACCGTAGCACGAATCACAGTGTGGCATAAATTTTTAACTTTCCTCAATGATTTCAATTAAGGTTTGCTCACAGCTAAAGTTTGTGATTCCTTTATGCCTCAGTTCATAATGAGTGCTGGATTCAGACACGTACTAAGGAACAGGAGGTGTGCTAGGGTAGTATGCACAGTTGGAATGATCATGGCGACCTGATGGCTTAGTGGGTAGAGTTTCTGCCAAATAAGCAGGAGACCCATGTTACACTGAGGTGTGGCACAAATTTTCAGTTTTCCCCATTGTTTTAAACCAATGCCTGCTCACAGTCAATGCCTGTAATTTCGTTGTGTCTTAAAATATGAGTATTCTCGCATTGTGGAATATACTGCTTTTCCACCCACATCACTACACCTTCGATAGGTGGGTGGTTGTCACCTCCTCAGCGATTCTTTCTGCACAGTAAATGGTATGCGTGCCAAGTTAGGTTTAGGAGGAAATGTGGAACATACACACACATACATACATACACTTTTATAATTTGTATAAATATGTACGGAGACAGCTTTCCACAGTTTACTTCGCGACGTTAGCTACTTATACCAATACATACCTGTATCGCCGATGAGGCAATCGTTGACAACGATGAATTTAAGTGCTCTGGCAACGTTATCTTTGTAGCTCACTGACTAAGACGCCAAAGGAGGTGTGCAGAACTCACACTCGCGGCAATTTTGGTTCGCCACACGCACGCACAGTAGCCTGTGGACGGAGCGTCGTGTGTCGTGGCAGTGTCGAAGGGTTTACGAGGCGAGCGGCCACGCCGAGGTGCGCAGACCACCACCTCCCCCCACCTTCCGCTGACCCGCTAATTACTTCTTCTGGTCGGCCGGCGCTCCTTTCATCAGTGCGGTTCCTCAGTCTTTCATCTCCGACTTGTGATTCCCCAACTCGACCCCACGTGCTCGTTAATTACTTCCTACACAGATAGCCGACGAGGTGACACTGTGTGTCTACCCTAAGCCTCGTGACACGTGCGAGGGTCGCCCCGTGTTGCTCATCATGTTGGTTACGAAACTACGCGGGAAAACTGGGAAAAACGTCTTGGGTTGTAAATAGTATTGCAAAGTTGTAGAAACCCGTAATAGGTCGTATTGTTTGCGACCCTCTATAGTCTTCTCACGTACGTATGTGAGTTTGATATACTGTCAGCCACTTGTGTGCAGCAGCGGCTTAACCTAGTGGTTCCCAAACCATAGGCCGCTGTCCACTTATGCGCCGTGAGCGCTGATCGAGAGCCGAAGACCAGGTAAAACTTACAGGGAGCTTCAGGGGTTTCACTCGTCACTCGTCAAGACTAGAGAGTACAGAATGAAATAAGGGCTGAAAGGCTTGCCAGTATTTCTTTTAATGCTGAAATTTACCAACAATCTGCCAACCAGGCGGCAGTAAGCCTATGGCCCTACAGACAGCGTTACAGGGCTGGCACGCGACCTTGGCTAGCAGCTCATGGCGTAAACACCTAGCATGGCACAAGGCGGTCGCAATTTGTCAAGTTTCTAGTTGCTCTGACACAACTGTTCACATGAACGACTCGCTTGGATTTAAGAAGAATGAAGGAAGGATCACTGGTGTTTTACGTCCCATTCACAGCTAACATTATGAAAGTTGGATTTTTCTTGGATTTCTTACTGCTTGAGAGGAAGCAAACAACCATCCCAGCATCTGCATGGAGTGACGTGGGTGACCGCAGAAAACAGATATCTGGATGGCCGACCTGAGAACTGAACCAGGTTCTCTCGAAAGCTAGTTGAGGGCCTCTGCCAATACATCGATTAGCGCAGTTTCGGTGGAGGTATTGTTGAATTACCATTAACTGATACATTTGATGAACCTTTCGACAAACTATGTGAACGAGTAGTACACAAATATGTGATTCTCTCACGGGTGACAAACAAGTCAAAAGTCCCATTGAGTTCTTTTTAACACTGACCACTCGGTTTTGGTTTTCTTCTAGATGTGGCAGCTAAGTGAGTATAACAAAAGGCTTTTCTTTATAAAAAAAAATGTAAATATCTTTCAATCCTCCTTGTACAGAATGTTTCACTAATCAGGCTTCCAATATGTATACATTGTGTCTGATTATATTTTTTCTTGTATATTTAGTGACTGGGCCTCTAAACTTTTTTGCAAAATAGGAGATCCACACAGCTAGAAAGGTTGGCAACAGCTGGCTTAATCGAATCACACGATTCAAAATTATCATTTTCAGACATATACAGGGTGACGAAGCTAACAGAGTCCACATCGTATGCAAGGTGACCAATATATAACTGGTTCCGAAAATATTTCACGTATATGCAACCCACCTTACATTATGTGTACCATATTTCACGCATCTTCAAATACGCAACCCAGCTTACATTATGCGCCCCCCTGGCTGGGTATACGCTGAGGTGATAAAAGTCATGGGATGCCTCGTAATATCTTATCGAACCTCCTTTTGCCCAGTGTAGTCCAGCAACTCATCTCGGCATAGACTCAACTAGTCGGTGGGAGTCTGCAGGAGAAGATTGATCCATGCTACCTCTATAGCCGTCCATTATCACAGAAGTTAATGTTAATGAGCTCTGAAAAGAACTGTTTCTGCTATTTAGTTGATATTTCATTGCCAGGAGATCCTGTGGATAGCCTGGCTGCCTGTAATCACTGTTGCTCAATTAGCACCACCCAGGAGGCACGTGTAGGGTATTTTAAGGTTAAACCTACGGACGTGAGCAACGCGAACGTAAAACTGGAGGTAAGTTTCAGAGGCAGAATTCTTCGTCACAACTGGAACCCAAAATATCTTGGTGTCATCCTGGATCGTACACTATGCTGCAAACAACACCTTCTTAACTTAGCTCAAAAGCTGAGGACTCGAAACAACATCCTCCATAAGCTATGCGGAACTACCTGGGGATCTTCAGCAACCACCCTGCGAACTTCAGCTCTGGGCTTGGTATACTCAAGTGCTGAGTATTGTGCACCTGTTTGGATGAATAGTCATCATACAAGGCTTGTTGATACCCAGCTGAATACGACAATGCGCATAATATCTGGCACAATCAGATCTACTCCAGTTTATTGGCTTCCACTGTTAACCGGTATAATGCCTCCTGATCTACGCAGATGTACTGCCCTTAGAATTCCACAAGATCTCCAGGAATTCTAACCTACCCGTCATAGCGACCTGCCACTTTTAAATCGCAAGAGACTGAAATCACGTCATCCAACTCTGTGCGATGCTGCTGACACGGTTGCTAAGAATTTCAAACCTCTTGAAGAATGGAAAGGTCGGTGGGAAGCAGTGACAGATGTGCACCTGCATAACATCTTCTCAGGTGCTAAACTTCCAAGTGGATTCGACTTACCACGCAAGACGTGGTCTACTCTCAACAGAATCCGTACCAGCCATGGGCGATGCAGGGATGCTCTCTTTAAGTGGAAGAAGCTGCCTGATCCAGCTTGTGACTGCGGGGCTCCATACCAGACTGTTCACCACATTGTCAGTGAATGCAGGATTCGAGCCTATCACGGCGCCAAAGAGGACTTCCTGCTAGCAACTCCAGATGCAGTGCGCTGGATTGAAGGACTGGATATTCAGTTGTAAAGACAAACTTAAGTTTCTTGTGTGTCAATATGTACATATGTATATGTAATTTCATGATATGTCTGTATTAGCCATACGCTAAATAAATAAATAATCACAGAAATGTTGCCTGTGCTGGATTTTGTACGCGAACTGACCTCTCGATTATGCCCTATTAATGTTTGATAGGATTCGTATTAGGGCGATCTAGGCTGCCAAACCATTCTCTGGAATTGTTCAGAATATTGCTCAAACCATTCTCGAAGAATTGTGGTCCCCTGACGTGGCGCTATGTCATCCATAAACATTCCATCGTTGTTCGGCAACATGAAGTCCACGAATGGCTGAAAATGGTATCGAAGAAACGGAACGTAGCCATCTCCAGTCAATGATCTGATCAAGTGGACCGGAGGACCCACCCGATACCATACAAACACAGTCCACGCCATTATGAAGTCACCACCACTTTGCACAGTCCCTTGTTGACAGTTTGGGTCAATGGCTTCGTGAGATCTGCATCACACTCGAACCCTGCCATTAGCTCTTCCCAACTGAATTCGGGACTCATTTGACCGGGCAACGGTTTTCCGGTCTTTTAGGGTCCAACTAACGGTCACGAGCCCAGGAGAGGCGCTGCCGGCGATGTCGTGCTGTCAGCAAAGGCAGTCTCGTCGGTCGTCTGCTGCCACAGACCAAACGCTAAATTTCGCTGCATTGTCTCAACCGATGCGTTCGGCGTACGTGACACCTCAATTTTTGTTTCACGTAGTGTTTCTTGTCTGTTAGCCTTGACAACTAACGATTTCCGAAATGAAATGACGGGGTTAAAGCCGAAGTGGTGTAAGTCACGTTTTTAAAATTATTGACTTAAGTGCTGCAGTACAATTTTGAAATATAGATCTGTTAAATGGAAGAATGGTGTAACTCACAGTTTTGTTCTTACCCCCTTAGATGGCGTTAGCAGTTTCACTTGTGAATGAAACGGCCGCTTTCTTTACAGGCATTGCGGTGCAAGTCTGACTTACGCCATTATTCCTCTAAGTGCTTCTAAGGTGTGCTTTCGTACTGTGTAGTTTACGTGTTTTGGTGAAGATAGATCCTCAATTTGATGAAGACACAAGCAGTGAACCCAGTATATTGCAAAATGCAGGATCTAGTGATGATTACGATCTTTCAGAGAATGAAATGCTTGGTTCTTCAGGTAAGCTTAACTCACGTAGTCTATCATTTGGCCAATTACGTTAGTAAGACATTACCATGTCTTTGAAGTTTAACAATGACTGGCCTATAAACGTTATGTCACTGAAAATAATAGCAAACGTGATGCGCGAGCTAAACGATGTAGCATAATTTCTGCAAAACAATTCGTAAAAATAATAACAGTCTTGATACACAACCTCAAAACGTCGTAGCATAACATTCGTAAAATAATTATGCATGTTTGTTTGGTTGCAGAGGAAGAAGTGGAAATAACACAACATGAATTACCAAATCGAAGTAGAAAGAGGCCAAAAAGGGGGAGTACGATGCATGAAAGAAAGAAAAAACAGAAATTTGGGTCAGGCATCTGAAACTAAGGAAGGGAGAAAGGTTCCTAAAAAGACTTTCTCAAACATAAATTGTAACTGCAGATTAAAATGCGTAGATAAGATATCAGAAGTGGCACGCAGAAGTTCATTCGAAACATTTTGGAATTTAGGTTCTTTTTCCTGTCAGAATGCTTTTCCATGTTGGTTAATTAAGCAAATAAGTCCTCAACACAGGCGTCCTAGAGATCGGTCAAGGTTGCCAAAGCCAACCAGCAATGCTTTTGTGAGAAAGTGAGGGGGACGGGTAAAATATTTTTATGTTTGTTCTTAAATTTTAGCTTCTTGTGCGTTGTAATGTTTGGTAGCCTTGCCAGAATTTTACATACCACAGACTTACACAGCAGCCTAAAATCTATTTGTGCAAACAGCCAGAAACATACTGTTCATAATGTTCTGTCTACAGGTCCACAGTTCAGCTGTGTTGTAACTCTCTATCAAAACTGCAAAGGAATCAGGAATAACGATGATAAACAAGAGTATACTATCGCTCAACTGAGTAGTGATCGATGTTCACACGCACGAGAATAATTAATTAATTTTTAAAAATTGTTACAGCTTGTTCTTTCAGCACTCAGCACCCGACGCAGTTAAGGGACGATTTCTATTCTTTGTTCCTAATCATGTAAGTTAAATCGCTCGCCCTTAAAGTGGAGAACAGTCTAAGTTACTTGGCACGCGGATTGCTGTAATACAATAGGCAGCACTTGAAACTTTTCGAAAAACCGAACACTGACTTTCCGGTTAAATAACTAAGTTCGCTTATAGGTATTTGCTCCATGTAAGTGCAACACCCTGTACGACCGAAAAACAGTCATGTCAGTGGGTGTTAACCCCATCCGACGCTTAAATGGGCACGGTCAGGGCAAGATTGCCAGCACTTTCTGTAGCGTGGCGAGGCGCAACTCGTGCGACTGACAGCGGCCGAAAACTTCCAAAGTGCAGACTCCTCGTTCTCTATATATGCTCGGTGCGGACGGCAAACGAAGCACTCACTCAAAAATCGTTTTCTATATCGACTGCAGTGCCCTATTAGCATTCTTGCTCGCTACAGTATTATTTACATCGTTGTTAGTTGAGGACTAACAACGAACCCACCTGTAAATCTGTACTTTACGTATGTTATATGAAGTCATTAGTCTAAAAAACCTTAAATTTTGAACTGCAAAATATTTCAAACGGAACTGATGGTCGACAGTGGAATCTGAACTGTCTATGTTTTAAAATCAGTACCTTTTGTAAAATTACAGTTTTATCTTCAAACTTAGTCAACTTCATTATTGCCTTTAATTAATGTAGTACTGTCGTCTTGATTTTGTATATTAATAACAACGCGTTTGACAATTTTTTTTCATAATTTAAAAATTCAGCGAGTTAACTTCGTGAAAACTTGTACCACACTTTTTTATGATAAACTGATACTTTTTCGAGAAGGATCAGTCTAACTGTAATATTACACACATTTAAAATTTAGAAAAAGTGGAGTGATTCAGAAAGTAAATGAGGTAGCTTTATGGAATCTCCTATCGTCTGCTCTTATGATAAACTACATTTAATTCCAATAGTAGAACTTCGTAACGTCAGTTTAGTCCTCTCTTAAAATTTTACGAAAGGTAGATACTTGAAATAACGAATTATCTAATCATGTTCACTTTCACAATATTTAACTTCCTCGGTTGTCACATCAGTCATTTAGTTTCCCGTGCCTGCACCCGGCAGAAAGGTACCTTCCACTGCAGCCTTTGCAGGTGGAGAAGGGCGTTGGGTACAAGTGTTGTAGAGAGTCAAGGGCAAGAGGGAGTCAGAGCAGACGAGGAAATTAGCTCTTTCAACGTTCTCTTATCTATTTCAGTGCCAGCAAGGTTGCATATACAGGGTGGTCCATTGATCGTGACCGGGCCAAATATCTCACGAAATAAGAGTCAAACGAAAAAACTACAAAGAACGAAACTTCTCTAGCTTGACGAGGGAAACCAGATGGCGCTTTGGTTGGCCCGCTAGATGGCGCTACCATAGGTCAAACGGATATCAACTGCGTTTTAAAAAAATAGGAACCCCCATGTTTACTACATATTCGTGTATTACGTAATGCAATATGAATGTTTTAGTTGGACCACTTTTTTCGCTTTGTGATAGATGGCGCTGTAATAGTCACGAATATATGGCTCACAATTTTAGACGAACAGTTGGTAACAGGTAGGTTTTTTAAAATTAAAATACAGAACGTAGGTACGTTTGACCATTTTATTTCGGTTGTTCCAACGTGATAAATGTACCTTTGTGAACTTATCATTTCTGAGAACGCATGGTGTTACAGCGTGATTGCCTGCCAATACCACATTAATGCAATAAATGCTCAAAATGGTGTCCATCAACCTCAATGCATTTGGCAATACGTATAACGACATTCCTTTCGACAGCGAGTAGTTCGCCTTCCGTAATGTTCGCACATGCATTGAAATTCGCTGACGCATGTTGTCAGGCGTTGTCAGTGGATCACGATAGCAAATATCCTTCAACTTTCCCCACAGAAAGAAATCCGGGGACGTCAGATCCGGTGAACGTGCGGGCCGTGGTATGGTGCTTCGACGACCAATCCACCTGTCATGAAATATGCTATTCAATACCGCTTCAACCGCACGCGAACCACGTGCCGGACACCCATCATGATGCAAGTACATCGCCATTCTGGCATGCAGTGAAACATCTTATAGTAACAACGGTAGAACATTACGTAGGAAATCAGTATACATTGCGCCATTTAGATTGCCATCGATAAAATGGGGGCCAATTATCCTTCCTCCCATAATGCCGCGCCATACATTAGTCCGCCAAGATCGCTGATGTTCCACTTGTCGCAGCCGTCGTGGATTTTCCGTTGCCCAGTAGTGCATATTAGGCCGGTTTACGTTACCGCTGTTGGTGAATGACACTCATGGAACGCGTGCAAAAAATCTGTCATCGTCCCGTAATAACCCTTGTGCCCAGTGGCTGAACTGTGCACGACGTTGAAAGTCGCCGCCACGCAATTCCTGGTGCATAGAAATATGGGACGGGTGCAATCGGTGTTGATGTAGCATTCTCAACACCGACGTTTTTGAGATTCCCGATTCTCGCGCGATTTGTCTGCTACTGAAGTGCGGATTAAGAGGGACAGCAGCTAAAACACCTACTTGGGCATCATAATTTGTTGGAGGTCGTGGTTGACGTTTCACATGTGGCTGAACACTTGCTGTATCCTTAGATGACGTTAATATCCGGCGAACGGTCAGAACACTTGGATGATGTCGTCTAGGATACCGAGCAGCATACGTAGTACACGCCCGTTGGGCATTTCGATCACAATAGCCATACATCAACACGACATCGACCTTTCCCGTAATTGGTAAACTGTCCATTTTAACACGGGTAATGTATCACAAAGCAAATACCGTCCGCACTGGTGGAAGGTTACGTGATACCAAGTACTGATACGTTTGTGACTATTACGGCGCCATCTATCACAAAGCGAAAAAAGTGGTCCAACTAAAACATTCATATTTCTTTACGTAATACACAAATATGTAATAAAAATCGGGGTTCCTATTTCAAAAATCTCAGTTGATATCCGTTTGACCCATGGCAGCGCCATCTAGCGGGCCAACCATAGCGCCATCTGGTTTACCTCTTCAAGCTAGACGAGTTTCGTTCTTTGTAGTTTTTTCGTTTGATGCTTATTTCGTGAGATATTTGGCCCGGTCACTATCAATGAACCACCCTGTATACGGTCCAGTCAAATTAATGCTGCCATCTGTCGAAAGCCGGAATAACCACCTTTTGTAGCGCGGAGGTGCTGGAAGAGAGCCAGGGAGGTTCTGGAAGGCACGGACAGGGATGCGGAACCATGCGGACTCCAATGCCGAGGCCAGCTGCGTCAGGCTTCGTGTTTGAAGATCCATGGCGGTTGTATTGATCCACTGTGTCTTCCACAAAAGAAATGCCACAAAAACTTTCTCGAGACCATAATGGTCCCCCGTACAGCTTGGACCATTCTGAAGATTTTTGCAGGTACTGTACACGTGAAAGGCCATCAGTCCGACGGAGCACAAAACCTGATTCTTCTGAAATGCCCACTTGTCGGCAGTCGGTGGACCTCCAGTTGCAGTGCTGACGTCGAAATTTCAACCTTTATAGCAATGGACGGCAGTCAGCATGGGTGCATGAACCAGGCGCTGACGAGGCCCATATGCAGCAACTACCTCTGAACAGTCGTTGAAGATACACTGTCGTTAGTCCCCTGGTTCATCTGGGAGGTCAGTTGCTCGACAGTTGCACGTCTACACGCCAGTACACATCTCCGCAGCCTTTGTTCACTCCTGTCATGTATGGTGGACCGCAGTTGCCTCGGCGCCGGTTTTGAATAGCGCCACTTTGTCAAGCACGGTATGCTTTAACTACGGCACCACGTGAACTGTGTTTACAAACGTAGCCGTTTCAGACATGCGTCCACCCTTGGCCCGCAAGGGAATAATCATGCCCTTTTGGACGTCAGAAAAACTGTTCTGTTTCCACATTACAACGACTGCACTGTTTTCATCGTCCCCCAAAACGTTTCATCTGTCCTCCACTGTTTCCCCCTGCTGTCTGTGAGTCGTTATTCTACGTTCAGGTCGAACTTAGCCTGTGGTCTCATTATCGCTACTGGACCGTGTAATTCCCTTCTGGAGACATGTTGTGGGCTCTTAACCATCATCAGAGAAAAACAGGTCGACATGTCATTTAAAGTTCAAACTTGTGCACAATCGGACCATTCTTCTTCACTGAGGCTACCATCACATCTGCAGTGTATCTGGACATGTTGCAGCTATATGCTGTTCCTCAGCTGCTTCAGTATCACCCCGATGTCTTGTATCAGCAAGACGGTGCACCGCCTCATTGGGGTTTGGACGTCCTTGCCTATCTCGATATGACCTTTCCTGGGCGATGGATTCGTCGTGATGGGCCAACGGTTAGGCCTCCACGCTGTCCTGACATAACCCCATTAGACTTCTTTTTATGCGATTATGTCAAGGGCGAGGTCTACCGAACACGTGTACCAGATCTTGAAACCCTGCGGCGACGGATAACCACAGTCGTTGAATCGATCCCTGCAGAGATGATGGCTAATGTGTGGACGAAACTGAATATCGCCTAGATGTGCTACGTGCTACCAAGGGTGCTCATATGGAAGTTTACTGATGTGTGAAAAAAACAGTTTGTAAACAATTAGACACCAGTTTCATATTTGTATATTACTTCTAACCTGAGTTATCAATTTATGTAATCAGGGAAAGACTTTTCGGACACCCTGTACATTTCAGGAGGAGATTGTGCTAGATGCGAATGGCGGTAGATGGCTTTGAAGCTCCACATAGACCCACCGGACATGCTGCGTGCAGTGCGATTTCTAGTGAGACGCTCGTGATGATTATGTTTCCATAGAGCGCTTGACGCTGTTAAATGTGATTTATTCCAAATATTTGTTCATAAACCAGTTACAGTAAAGCGAAACCTGTCATAGAACTTTTGTAGTCAACATTTTCGTTCAAAATCTCACATTTACAAGAAATCTAGTTTTTACTATGGGGTAGTGAATAATTTGTGTGATACAGTTTCCTCGGATGATAACGAGAGTGGAAACATTTCGGAAGTGTTTGCTACTGTAATAAATCTGAGTTTACAATAGTGACGGACGATCACAAATGTAAGGACGTGTTTCCTGATGTTTGTAATATTATATTAATGTATTGGCTTGGTTCAAATGGCTCTGAGCACTATGGGACTTAACATCTGCGGTCATAAGTCCCCTAGAACTTTGAACTACTTAAACCTAACCAACCTAAGGACATCACACACATCCAT
This sequence comes from Schistocerca serialis cubense, assembly GCF_023864345.2. NCBI lineage: Eukaryota > Metazoa > Arthropoda > Insecta > Orthoptera > Acrididae > Schistocerca > Schistocerca serialis. The sequence goes on from NC_064642.1 coordinate 744,158,829, forward strand.
GCCCGAGGCAGGATTCGAACCTGCGACCGTAGCAGTCGCGCGGTTCCGGACTGAGCGCCTAGAACCGCTAGACCACCGCGGCCGGCATTAATGTACTAGGTTAGTGCATAATGTCTTAGTGTTTTTGTTTTGGACGTTGGTATGCCGATTGCTATGGGTTAATTTATCAATTGTGATTTTACATTTTTAGTTATCTGTTGCTATTTGAGTGTACATATTGTCATTTTGCCATTTGGAAGTAGTGAGTGGAGCTGTGGACGCTAGAAGAGGGAGTGCCAAGTGGAGAAATAGGAACAAACGGCTCTGAGCACTATGGGACTTAACATATGAGGTCATCAGTCGCCTAGACTTATATCTTTTTTACTTTACTTTACTTTACTTTACATGTGGCAACAGCCTTATCGACCATACGCGTGCTGTATGAGCCTCTTCCACTTCTGCCTGTCCAATGCGCTGTTTCTCCAGTTGCTGTTGCTGTTCATCCTAGTTGTGTCCTCCCGAATGTTATCTCGCCATCTGATTCTGGGTCTCCCTCTTCCTCTCGTTCCGTCTATTGTTCTGCTGAATGTCATTCTAGGTAGTCTGTTCTCTGTCATTCTTGCTATATGGCCTGCCCAATTCAACCTTCTCCTCGAGCACTTCGACGATGTTACGGTGTTTGTACAGCCTTCTTAATTCTTCATTTCTTCCTATTCTCCATTCCATGTTATTTTCGTCGTATACAGGTCCAAAAACTTTCCTTAGTACTTTTCTTTCGAATATTAACCGTTTTTCTTCATCTTTCTTTCTAAATATTAATGTTTCACATCCATATGACAACACAGGTATAATGGTCGATTGATATAAGCGGATTCTGAAGTTAGTGCTAAGTGATCTTTTTCTTAGAATTTTGATGAAACTAAAAAGTATCTTGTTTGCTGTTGATAAACGGGCATCTATTTCTATATCTGTTCTGTTGTTATTACGAAAAAGACTTCTTAGGTACTTGAAGTGGTCAACAGTCTTGAAACTGAATCCATCTACAGTCAGAGGTTCATCTTTTCTGATTTTCTTACTTATGGACAGGTATTCTGTCTTTTCTTCATTAACATGTAATCCTGTTTTCTCAGCAATTTTGCATCATTCTGATTAATTCTCTTTTGGAACTACTTGTTAGTGCCATATCATCTGCCTAGGCAAGTCTTGTAATGTTCGCCCGAATCTCGTGGTCGTGCGGTAGCGTTCTCGCTTCCCACGCCCGGGTTCCCGGGTTCGATTCCCGGTGGGGTTTGGGATTTTCTCTACCTCGTGACGGCTGGGTGTTGTGTGCTGTCCTTAGGTTAGTTAGGTTTAAGTAGTTCTAAGTTCTAGGGGACTTATGACCACAGCAGTTGAGTCCCATAGTGCTCAGAGCCATTTGAACCATTTTTTTCTTGTAATGTTCACATCCTGTAGCTGGATCCCTTGTGGACTGGTTTTATAAAATTCTCTATCGATCTTTTCTAGGACAAGGCTAAATAAAATAGGTGAAATGGCACCCCCTTGTCTCAGTGCAGTGTACACCTTAAAATCTTCAGTTCCTCCTACCGCTGTCTTTATGCGACATAAAGTTTCGTCTATACATATTTTAACTAATCTGATTAATTTTGATGGTATTTTAAATTCCTTCATTATATTTAGGAGTGTCTGTCGGTGTATGCTATCTCAGGCCTTTTTAAAATCTACGACTAATATGTGGACATCTACATATTACTTATTATTATTATTATTATTATTATTATTATTATATTATATTATATTATTATTATTATTATTATTATTACATATACTTGGAACTACTTAAACCTAACTATCGTAAGGACATCTCACACATCCATGCCCGGGACAGCAAACCACAACCGCAGCAGCAGCGCGGTTCTGGACTCAAGCGCCTAGAACCACTCGGTCAAAACGGCCGGCGAAATCTGAACATTTAAGGCACGTTCTTCTGCTTGAGTTGGATAGATGGGTGACAGCAGCGGAGACAGCCAGATAGTTTTGCGCCGTGTATGGGGATAACGCCACTGGACAGAACACTGCGAGAAAATGGTTTTATTGTTGTAAAGAGGATCGTTTCGACGTTAGCGACTTCGTCCTTCAAGAAGACCTCCAGGATTTGTTGAAGATTGTTTAAAGACATTCATTCACAATGATCCACGTTAGTGTCCTCAAGCACTGGCAAATGTGTTTGAGTATTCCACCATCGCGCGACATATGCATGCAACGGCGAAGTTTCACAAATCGGTTGTGTGGGATCCGCACGCTCTTAGCAACATTAAAAAAACTCAGTGTTTATACACTACTGGCCATTAAAATTGCTACACCACGAAGATAACGTGCTACAGACGCGAAATTTAACCGACACGAAGAAGATGCTGTGACATGCAAATGATTAGCTTTTCAGAGCATTCACACAAGGTTGGCGCCGGTGGCGACACCTACAACGTGCTGACATGAGGAAAGTTTTGAACCGATTTCTCATACACAAACAGCAGTTGACCGGCGTTGTTGTGATGCCTCGTGTAAAGGGGGGAAATGCGTACCATCACGTTTCCAGCTTTGATAAAGATCGGATTGTAGCCTATCGCGATTGCGGTTTATCGAATCGTGACATTGCTGCTCGCGTTGGTCGAGATCCAATGACTGTTAGCAGAATATGGAATCGGTGGGTTCAGGCGGGTAATACGGAACGCCGTGCTGGATCCCAACGGCCTCTTATCACTAGCAGTCGAGATGACAGACATCTTAACCGCATGCCTGTAACGCATCGTGCAGCCACGTCTCGATCCCTGAGTCAACAGATGTGGACGTTTGCAACACAACAACCATTTGCACGAACAGTCAGACGACGTTTTCAGCAGTATGGACTATCAGCTCGGAGACCATGGCTGCGGTTACCACTGACGCTACATCACAGACAGGAGCGCCTGCGATGGTGTACTCAACGACGAACCTGGGTGCACGAATGGCAAAACTTCATTTCTTCGGATGAATCCAGGTTCTGTTTACGGTCGCATCCGTGTTTGGCGACATCGCGGTGAACGCGCATTGGAAGCGTGTATTCGTCATCGCCTTACTGGCGTATCACCCGGCGTGATGGTATGGGGTACCATTGGTTACACGTCTCGGTCACCTCTTGATCGCATGGACGGCACTATAAACAGTGGACGTTACATTTCAGATGTGTTACGACCCGTGGCTCTACCCTTCATTCGATCCCTGCGAAACCCTACATTTCAGCAGGATAATGCACGACCGCATGTTGCAGGTCCTGTACGGGCCTTTCTGGATACAGAAAATGTTTGACTGCTGCCCTGGCCAGCACATTCTCCAGATCTCTCACCAACTGAAATCGTCTGGTCAATGGTGGCCGAGCAACTGGCTCGACACGATACGCCAGTCACTACTCTTGATGAACTGTGGTATCGTGTTGAAGCTGCATGGGCAGCTGTACCTGTGCACGCCGTCCAAGCTCTGTTTGACTCAATGCCCAGGCGTATCAAGGCCGTGGTTGTTCTGGGTACTGATTTCTCAGGATCTATGCACCCAAATTGCGTGAAAATGTAATCACATGTCAGTTCTAGTATATTTGTCCAATGAATACCCGTTTATCATCTACATTTCTTCTTGGTGTAGCAATTTCAATGGCTAGTAGTGCATGTGCATCTCTGCTAGCTCGTGTTCAGTTGGCTCGTGAACAACACCGACCTTTCGTATTCTGTATCGTTACTGGTGACGCGAAATGGCGTCTTAATGCTAGCACGAGGAAATGGAGGGATTGGTAGAGCCCAAAAAAAGCTGAAACTCCCCGTACAAAGACCTGCGCGCATCCACATGCATCCGGTGGGACAGCGAAGTTGAGGTGTTCTACGAATTGCTTCCTCGAAGAGTAGCCATCACTACTGGGATTTGCTCTGAATAACCAGGACGTGCTGCAGACGCAATCCAAGAATAATGACGAGTATGTCTGCGGGAAATGATGCTATTTCATGATGACTCCTGCCCACATTCTGCTAGAGCGACAGGATTTGCGTTGGAAAGTCATTCCACGCCCATTTTATTTACCCGAAGCTGGGTAAAACGTTTTCCACTCCCCATCGAACAACTTTCCTTCTGTATGTAAATACGATCCGAACATGGCTCGAAGAGTTCAAAATAATGCTTCAAATGGCTCTGAGCACTATGGGACTTAACATCGTAGGTCATCAGTCCCCTAGAACAGAACTACTTAAACCTAACTAACCTGAGGTCAGCACACATACCCATGCTCGAGGCAGGATTCGAAACTGCGACCGTAGCGGTCGCGCGGTTCCAGACAAGCGCCTAGAGCCGCTCGGCCACACCGGCCGGCTCGACAAGTTCCTCGCCCTAAAAGCACGTGATTTCTATAGTCGTAGAATCGAAAAGTTACCTCAGCAGACTGTTGTAAGTACTGAAGGAGAATATATTATTATTGATGACTAAAGTCTGTTATGTGTAGCTGTTGATGCACCAACACTTCGGAGTCTTACGACAGAACTTATTTACGCGCCTGGTGTTTTCTCCACAGGAAGCTAAGTCAGTTGTGTCCACAGGTCTTTGCCGCATACTCTTCCTCCTCCAGCTGATACAGTAGACTCGATTGTTGTTCCTACTGCCGCTGCTATAGCTTCAGCACCCCGAATGTCATCGAGGCTCACTTCTCTCGTCTTCGAAGGACGGCATTCCCCGAGGAACAAATGCCTTCTCGTTTTTGCTTAAATCGCTTATAGTCGTCTACTCTTGCGGCACAGTTTGTATGTTGTGTCGCAGTGTTATCCTTATCATGATGACTAATTGTGTCCGCATCCGGTAGCTGAGTGATGCCGGCACGGTAGCTCAGCATGTTCGGTAAGAGGGTTAGCTGCCCTCTGTAAAAAAAAACAAAAACTGAGTTAATCGATCACAACGAAGTTAAACGGATGTCTTACGACGTCCGGCCCGAGCAGATGTAACGAACGAAAGCGAACAAAACGAGATTAAAAAAAAGTCGTCAGCGCGAGAGAATGTCAATCCTCAGGGCTCGTGTTCGATTCCCGGCTGAGTCGGAGATTTTTTTCCGCGCTAATCATCATCATGTCATCCCCATCGACGCGCAAGTCGCCGAAGTGGCATCAAATCTAAAGACTTCCACCCGGCGAACGGTCTACCCGACGGGAGGCCCTAGTAACACCACATTTCCATTTATTTATCACTAGTCGTTCCGTCGTCGAGGACTTTCCATTCTGTTATCGTCGTCGATATGATATTTATTGCTAGGGTAAAGCCTGTATTTGTTTTCGCCGAATTAACCTGGGTTACGGCGTATAGTGGCTCATTGATAACTTATGAATGAACAGATGTTGCCCATCTCATTCAAATCCTACTGAGTGCGGATGCGTCATCTTACAAAATACTGAAATATACAATTGTTTTGCAGCGCCCATCCTGATTGGCCTGGCGAAAGTCGCTACAACCCGCTGAAGCATCTGTTTGTTTTAGTGTTTTATCTCTATTACAGGATGGCTCAGCAGTACACCTGGAAAGATATTAATGAAACTGATACCGCTCGCTGCAGCCTATATACTTACATTCGAAGTAGTTTAGTTTCACACGATTTCATCTGTTCCTACAGCAGTGACTTTCCGTCTCCAGGAAGGTCATAATCTGCGAAAGTATACTGCAATGCAAAAGAAGTTAGTGGCTCAGAAGACATGATGTACTGACAAACTAACTTCGTGCACGTGCACGCCATCGGCGGGCATGTTAATGATTAGAGCCGTAATTCACTGTGACAGGTAGAAGGACCACCAAAATACATTGGTTTAGTTTGCGTTCAGCGTTGTTACTAGGGTAGGATATGTAAGGGGCGTGAACAGAGTCGAGTGTTGAGTGATTACTGTGAACGACACGCGGATCCCGCACGCAAATGTCAGACAGCATTAGCACCATCTAATAAACTTTTTTTTTTGTCATCAGTCTACTGACTGGTTTGATGCGGCCCGCTACGAATTCCTTTCCTGTGCTAACCTCTTCATCTCAGAGTAGCACTTGCAACCTATGTCCTCAATTATTTGCTTGACGTATTCCAATCTCTGTCTTCCTCTACAGTTTTTGCCCTCTACAGCTCCCTCTAGTACCATGGAAGTCATTCCCTCATGTCTTAGCAGATGTCCTATCATCCTGTCCCTTCACCTTATCAGTGTTTTCCACATATTCCTTTCCTCTCCGATTCTGCGTAGAACCTCCTCATTCCTTACCTTATCAGTCCACCTAATTTTCAACATTCGTCTATAGCACCACATCTCAAATACTTCGATTCTCTTCTGTTCCGGTTTTCCCACAGTCCATGTTTCACTACCATACAATGCTGTACTCCAGACGTACATCCCCAGAAATTTCTTCATCAAATTAAGGCCGGTATTTGATATTAGTAGACTTCTCTTGGCCAGAAATGCCTTTTTAGCCATAGCGAGTCTGCTTTTGATGTTCTCCTTGCTCCGTCCGTCATTGGTTATTTTACTGCCTAGGTAGCAGAATTCCTTAACTTCACTGACTTCGTGACCATCAATCCTGATGTTAAGTTTCTCGCTGTTCTCATTTCTACTACTTCTCATTACCTTCGTCTTTCTCCGATTTACTCTCAAACCATACTGTGTACTCATTAGACTGTTCATTCCGTTCAGCAGATCATTTAATTCTTCTTCACTTTCACTCAGGATAGCAATGTCATCAGCGAATCGTATCATTGATATCCTTTCCTTGTATTTTAATTCCACTCCTGAACCTTTCTTTTATTTCCATCATTGCTTCCTCGATGTACAGATTGAAGAGAAGGGGCGAAAGACTACAGACTTGTCCTACACCCTCTTGGTTGTTGTACATATTGTATATGACCCGTCTCTCCCTAGAGCTTACCCCTATTTTTTTCAGAATCTCGAACAGCTTGCACCATTTTATATTGTCGAACGCTTTTTCCAGGTCGACAAATCCTATGAAAGTGTCTTGATTTTTCTTTAGCCTTGCTCCCATTAATAGCCGTAACGTCAGAATTGCCTCACTCGTCCCTTTACTTTTCCTAAAGCCAAACTGATCGTCACCTAGCGAATTCTCAATTTTCTTTTCCATTCTTCTGTATATTATTCTTGTAAGCAGCTTCGATGCATGAGCTGTTAAGCTGATTGTGCGATAATTCTCGCACTTGTCAGCTCTTGCCGTCTTCGGAATTGTGGGGATGATGCTTTTCCGAAAGTCAGATGGTATATCGCCAGACTCATATTCTACACACCAACGTGAATAGTCGTCTTGTTGCCACTTCCCCAAATGATTTTAGAAATTCAGATGTAATGTTATTTATCCCTTCTGCCACATTTGACCGTAAGTACTCCAAAGTTCTTTTAAACTCCGATTCTAATACTGGATTCCTTATCTCTTCTAAATCGACCCTGTTTCTTCTTCTATCAAATCAGACAAATCTTCACCCTCATAGAGGCTTTCAATGTATTCTTTCAACCTATCTGCTCTCTCCTCTCCATTTAACAGTGGAATTCCCGTTGCACTCTTAACGTTACCACCGTTGCTTTTAATGTCACCATAGGTGGTTTTGACTTTCCTGTATGCTGAGTCTGTCCTTCCGACAATCATATCTTTTTCGATGTCTTCACATTTTTCCTGCAGCCATTTCGTCTTAGCTTCCCTGCGCTTCCTATTTATTTCATTCCTCAGCGACTTGTATTTCTGTATTCCTGATTTTCCCGGAACATGTTTGTACTCCCTCCTTTCATCAATCAACTGAAGTAATTCTTCTGTTACCCATGGTTTCTTCGCAGCTACCTTCTTTGTACCTATGTTTTCCTTCCCAACTTCTGTGATGGCCCTTTTTAGAGATGTCCATTCCTCTTCAACTGTACTGCCTACTGCGCTATTCCTTATTGCTGTATCTATAGCGTTAGAGAACTTCAAACGTATCTCGTCATTCCTTAGTACTTCCGTATCCCACTTCTTTGCTTATTGATTCTTCCTGACTAATGTCTTGATCTTCAGCCTACTCTTCATCACTACCATATTGTGATCTGAGCCGATATCTGCTCCTGGGTACGCCTTACAATCCAGTATCTGGTTTCGGAATCTCTGTCTGACCATGATGTAATCTAATTGAAATCTTCCCGTATCTCCCAACCTTATTCAATTATACCTCCTCCTCTTGTGATTCTTGAACAGGGTATTCGCTATTACTAGCTGAAACTTGTCACAAAACTCAATTAGTCTTTCTCCTCTTTCATTCCTTGTCCCAAGCCCATATTATCCTGTAACCTTTTCTTCTACTCCTTCTCCTACAACTGCATTCCAGTCGCCCATGACTATTAGATTTTCGTCCCCCTTTACATACTGCATTACCCTTTCAATATCCTCATACACTTTCTCTATCGGTTCATCTTCAGCTTGCGACGTCGGCATGTATACCTGAACTATCGTTGTCGGTGTTGGTCTGCTGTCGATTCTGATTAGAACAATCCGGTCACTGAACTGTTCACAGTAACACACGCTCTGCCCTACCTTCCTATTCATAACGAATCCTACACCTGTTATACCATTTTCTGCTGCTGTTGATATTACCCGATACTCATCTGACCAGAAATCCTTGTCTTCCTTCCACTTCACTTCACTGACCCCTACTATATCTAGATTGAGCCTTTGCATTTCCCTTTTCGGATTTTCTAGTTTCCCTACCACGTTCAATCTTCTGACATTCCACGCCCCGACTCGTAGAACGTTATCCTTTCGTTGATTATTCAATCTTTTTCTCATGGTAACCTCCCCCTTGGCAGTCCCCTCCCGGAGATCCGAATGGGGGACTATTCCAGAATCTTTTGCCAATGGAGAGATCATCATGACACTTCTTCAATTACAGGCCACATGTCCTGTGGATACACGTTACGTGTCTTTAATGCAGTGGTTTCCATTGCCTTCTGCATCCTCATGTCGTTGATCATTACTGATTCTTCCGCCTTTAGGGGCAATTTCCCACCCCTAGGACAAGAGAGTGCCCTGAACCTCTATCCGCTCCTCCGCCCTCTTTGACAAGGCCGTTGGCAGAATGAGGCTGCCTTCTTATGCCGGAAGTCTTCGGCTGCCAATGCTGATTATTTTATCAAAATTTTGGCAGTGGCGGGGATCGAACCCGGGACCGAAGACGTTTTGATTATGAATCAAAGACGCTACTTCTAGACCACTAAGTAAGCTAAAGTCCGCCAGAACCGGCCATGAAGACCAAACGGTACCTTCCGGCCACCGAGTCATCCTCATTCCACAGGCGTCACCGGATGCGGATATGGAGGAGCATGTGGTCAGCACACCGCACTCTCGGCCGTAAGTCAGTTTCCGAGACCGGAGTCGCTACTTCTCAATCAAGTAGCTCCTCAGTTTGCCTCAGAAGGGTTGAGTGCACCCCACTTGCCAAAAGCGCTCTGCACTGGATGGTCACCCATCCAAGTGCTATCCCAGCCCGACAGCGCTTAACTACGGTGATCTGACGGGATCCGGTGTTAACACTGCGGCAAGGCCGTTGGCTATTATCACCACCTGATAGAATTTGAAAGTGGCCTCGTTGTAGGCCGGCTGTTCGAATCGTGTATCTGAAGAATTCCGACGTGACAGTGGCCCGATGTTGGACTACATGGCAACCTCGGAGTCCTCTTATTGAGCAACAAGCACGTCGTATCCCCTGCACATCTGAGCCTATCGTCCGAGATCAAGTGATGAACTCCTTAAATCATTCTAATCATCCTGCACCATTGGTTGGCGGCTTGCAGCACCTTACCGCCCCACACGTAGTCTAAAGTCGAAACCTCTAAAGAAATTGGTGCGCTTTGAGCAGTGCTATGTCCGGGAAGCATGGACCATGAATGAATGGCTTCAGATGACAGAGGAAAAAAATTGCTGCAAAGGTTTACAGAGTCTATTCAGATATACACGATGATGAAGTACTTAGCCTATAAATTATATTATTTGAATAAACTCTGGTTCTCATGATAAACCGTACCATAAAAATACACGTTTTTTTTGTTTTACTTATTTACCCTCATTAACGTGTAGTAAATAGTACTCAATTTGGCCTGTGACTCAATATGGCCTAGTGCCTTTGTCTTGGTAACCATGACAGGAATCCGACAGACAGCACTTCATGCACATTTGGCAAACTACGTTAACTATCTCTCCTTCTCACAGAGAGCGGGCTGACTATCAGCCATTTCGCATGTGAGCTTTTGTTGTTTGCCATTCTGTCATTCCTTTGTGCAGGTAAACTTCTTGTGTTACTCATTCGCTACAATTTTTCTACAAACGTGGTACTGTATCAGTTACTTCAGACAACTGTCCTGTTTGTGCATTTTTGTCACAGAAAGCTTGAGTTCTTTATAGAACTCTTGTGTTAATAACCCGACCATGTCTGCTGCATATGAGGTAAATACTGTCGAGAAGAGCAAAGACTGGTATATTTTGGAAAACAACTTGGACGACAAGATAAATGTTGGGTCCCGTACAACGTTTGCAAAACTTGCGTGGAGTCACATCGATATCGGAGTCATGGAGGACGAAAAGTGCTTCCGTTCGGAATACCGATTACATGGAGCCAAGAAACCACCTCGATGATTGCTACTTTTGTGCTGTGAATGTAAAAGGTATGAATCGATACAAAAGCTCTCTTGGGTTTAGTTAAACATACAATGCGCTAAGCGGCCAATCTTGCATAGTGAATATTTGCCAATACCAGAATTTACTTAAAAAAAAGTTCAAATGTGTGTGAAATCTTATGGGACCTAACTGCTAAGGTCATCAGTCCCTAAGCTTACACACTACTTAACCTAAATTATCCTAGCGACAAATACACACACCCATGCCCGAGGGAGGACTCGAACCTCCGCCGGGACCAGCTGCACAGTCCATGACTGTAGCGCCTTAGAACGCACGGCTAATCCCGCGCGGCGTATTTACTTCCTTATGAGACGATTACTGTGATGATATCGAAACGTCAGAGCAAAAACAACAGAGAGAGTGAATCCGAAGAACACAGTCCTATACAGCAAGGCTTTTCTCAGGGCGAGCTAAACGACTTGATTCGAGATTGAAATTTATCTAAGAATCAGCTGAGCTTTTTGTGTCAACACTACAAGAAAAGCATTGCCTTCAGCCTGGCGTATCATTAACATCCTATTGAACCAGAGAGCGCGACATTCTTCCATATTTTAACGAGACGAATGATATCATATACTGTATCGATATTTACGGGCTTTTAAATTTAATAGCTCTTCCAGTATACCAACCAAAAGACTGGCGACTATTCCTAGATAGCTCAAATTTTTTTTATGTGTGTTACCGCATAACGGAAATAAATTAGCTACGATACCGATAGCTCATTGAACTATTTTTGAGGAAGAGTATTAAAATGATAAATTGTTTAAAGACAATGTCATTTGATCAGCATCGATGGTCAGCGTGCGTGGATTAAAAAATTTTGAATTTTTTATTGGATCAGTGAATTAGATACTCTGTCCTGTTTTCTTTATCTGTGGGACATCGTGCAAAAAAAGGACATTGGAGCAGGAAAGACTTGCCGCCGATAATGAACCCGACTATAAGGTAGAAAAAGATGACATCTTTCATGAACCGTTGGTCAGTCAGGAAAAAAGCATTCTTTCGCCATTACATTTTAAAATAGGGCTTATAAAACAGTTTGTTAAAGCTTTAGATAGGAATGACGATTGCTTCAAATATATCTGCCAATCATTTCCTGGCCTCAGTGTAGAGAAAAAGCAAGAATTTTTGATTGGCCACGAATCTGTACTGTTATAAACAAGAGTGATCTCACAAACCGCAAGACTCAAGTTGAATTGGAAGCATGGACAGGGTTTGTATCAGTTGTCAAAAGTTTTTAGGGAATCACAAAACTGGCGAATATTCCGAAATAGTCGACGAAATGCTTCAGAATTTCCAAAAACTAGGATCTAATATGACTGTCAAACTACTTCGTTTGCACAGTCACTTAGATAAATTTCCTGACAACTTGGTCGATTACAGGGGAGAACAAGGGGAACGGTCCCACCGTGACATCAAGATTATGGAGGAAAGATATCAAGGCCATTGGGGTCGCCATATGATGAAGAGCTACTGCTGGAACTCGCAGGAGACCGTCAGGACCAAAAACACCGAAGAAAATCCCATACAAAGCATTTTTCTTAATTATTGTTGATATGTTTTTGTTGTCGTGGTTAATTTCGTTATTCTTTGTATCATTTATAGCACTTTGTTTGTTAGGATTCATATGATAGCTTTAAAATAAATATTTTAAAAAATATCCTCCTCTTTTTTGTAATTTAATTTCCTGTGTAAATGGAAATGGAAATGCCGTGTGGCTAGGGCCTCCCGTCGGGTAGACCGTTCGCCTCGAGCAAGTCTTTCGAGATGACGCCACTTCGGCGACTTGCGTGTCGATGGGGATGAAATTATGATGATAAGAACAACACAACACCCAGTCCCTGAGTGGAGAAAACCTCCGACCCAGCCGGGAATTGAACCCGGGCCCTTAAGTATGACAACGCGCCGCACTGACCGCTCAGCTACCAGGGGCGGACCCTGTATAAATGCATTGCCTTTATCTCAAAAAGTAGAGTCAGTTCAACAAAGACGTTATTATTTTCGTATTAAGCAGACCAGAATTACCTGAAATTGGTTAACAAACCCCGTGTTACAGTATTACTGATACCCTGTGTTATGTTTAACGACGAGTCACGGTTGAACACCACCACAGATGACGATCGTCGGGGAGTCATGACGAGAGGTCCATTCATCCAGTCCCAGCTCGTGGTCGTGCGGTAGCGTTCTCGCTTCCCACGCCCGGGTTCCCGGGTTCGATTCCCGGCGGGGTCAGGGATTTTCTCTGCCTCGTGATGACTGTGTGTTGTGTGATGTCCTTAGGTTAGTTAGGTTTAAGTAGTTCTAAGTTCTAGGGGACTGATGACCATAGATGTTAAGTCCCATAGTGCTCAGAGCCATTTGAACCATCCATTCTTCCAGTGTTTGAAGAGGCACATCACGGTGTAGGGAACCGTCGCCTATGATTTCAGGTCAGGGTTGGTGGTGACTGAGGAAACTCTGGTGGTAAAACGGAATGTCACCGTTATCTTGCCTCCTCATGTTTTGTCACTCTTCCGATAGTATTGTGGTGCCATTTTTTCACCAGGAGAGATGGCAGGTGTCTGTATGAACCTACTGTGTGATGTCTGAAGGACTCCCTTGAACAGCAAGATCACCAGGACTGTTCACAATACAACACGCACGGAATCACCTGGGATGTCAACTGTATCCCAGTCCCAATATCCTGGGAATGAAGGACGCAACGGTTGTCAGCCAGGCTGACCTAGGAGAGAATACAAAAGTTTTATTGCAACCACTCCAGGCTGAAGGCGGTACTACTTAATAATGGCCGCGCGGGGTAGCCGCGCAGTTTGAGGGCCCTTGTCAGAGTTCGCGCCGCTCCCTCCGTCTGAGGTTCGAACCCTCCCTCCGGCATGGGCGTGTGTTGTCCTTAGCGTAAGTTAATTTAAGTTACATTAATTAGTGTGTAAGCCTAGGGACCGATGACCTCAGCAGTTTGGACTTTACCACCACCACTTAACACTGGCAAGCGGACTCACACTGCCAAGTTCTTTGAAAATTTGACTCGGTTTTCCAGTCACCTGTTGACTGGAACGGACGTACGCACAGTGGCTATACAGCTCGCACCGGGACAGGTGGTCGCCGCGTCAGCTGCCCGCGCGACATCGCGCCTTCTCGAGCGCCTCTGCTGTCACACGGGCACCGGCTGGAGTGTCTTCCGCGCGGCCACTTACTCCACTCCTTCAGCATGTTTTATTCCTCCAGGGAGGGCGAGCTTCTAATATGTCGCCTTCCTCCAGGCCGTCGCCTCTTTCTTGTATGAATAAAACATGGCACGCTGAGAAATGGAACGTTACGTTCCGTCGAGGGGGAAATTTATTAATACTGACGCCCTCTTCCTCTCGGAGTGCGTCTAAATTCACGTCTGCAAATATATATAGCGTTCCGTCCGTCCCGGTCTCGGTCGCAGACACGCCTGTGCGAGCACCACGGGCGTCCCCTGCGACTGCGGGCGAGTAGTCGCTCAGTGGCTGCAGAGTGCAGACATTAAAGCAACGTCGTGTCCCAAAATTCCATCTAATTTACTGTCGAGCCAAGGGTTCGTCAAGCTAAATAAAGAAGCTTAAACAAGTTATAATATCTTCCTTTTAGCGGCGTAGCCAACGGACAGTAAAAAATTTTATTTACTAGTTGTTATATATGTTCCGTGGGATCAAATTGAGGAGCAAGCCTCCGTGGTCATGGAACGAGTCAGTACCTGAAATTACAATGAAGAGCCAAAATAACTGGTACACCTGCCTAATATCGTGTAGGGCCCCCGCGAGCGCGCAGAAGCACCGCAACACGACGTGGCTCGACTAATGTCTGAAGTAGTGTTGAAGGGATAAGACACCATGAATCGTGCAGGACTGTCCATAAATCCATAAGAGTATGTAGGAAGGCATCCCATATGTGATCAGTAATGTCCATGTCTGGGGAGTTTGATGGCCAGAGGAAGTGTTTAGACTCGGAAGAGTGTACCTGGAGCCACTCTGCAGCAACTCTAGATGTGTGGGGTGTCGCTTTGTCCTGCTGGAATTGCCCAAAAGCGTCGGATTGCACGCTGGACGTGAATGGATGCAGGTGATCAGACAAGATCCTTACTTGCGTGTCACCTGTCAGAGTCGAATCAGGGGTCCCATATCACTCCAAATGCACGCGCCCCACACCATTTCCGAGCCTCCACCAGCTACAAAAGTCCCCTGCTGACATGCATGTTCCCTAGACTCATGAGGTTGTCTCGGTACACGTCCATCCGCTCGATACAATTTTAAACGAGACTCGTCCGACCAAGCAAGATGTTTCCAGTCATCAACAGTCCAGTGTCGGTGTTGACGGGCCCAGGTGACGCATAAACCTTTGTGTTATGCAGTCAACAAGGGTACACGAGTGGGTCTTCGGCTACGAAAGATCATATCGATGATGTCCCATTAAATGTTTCACACACTGACACTTGTTGATGGACCAGTACTGAAATCTGCAGCAATCTGCTGAAAGATTGCACTTCTGTCACGTTGAACAATTCTCTTCAGTCGTCGTTGCTCTCGTTCTTGCAGGATCTTTCTTTGGCCGCAGGTACATCATCAGAGATTTGATGTTTTACCGGATTCCTGATATTCACGGTACAGTCGTGAAATGGCCGTACGGGAAAATCCCACTTCATCGCTGCATCGAAGATGCTGTGTCCCATCGTTCGTGCGCCGACTACAACACCACGTTCAAACTCACATAAATCTTGATAACCTGTCATTGTAGCAGCAGTAACCGATCCAATAACTGCGCCAGACACTTGCCTTATATAAGCGTTGTCGATCGCAGCTCTATATTCTACCTGTTCACATATCTCTGTATTTGAATACGCATCCCTACACCAGTTTCTTTGGCGCTTCAGTGTATAATAGAAGAGTAATAATACTCGTACACAAAATGGAACGTATATGAATCTTATATAGACGACAAGCCATAAGTTTGAATAAATGTAAACAACAATGCAGTGTCCGCGCAGGATACGGTGACCGACGTGCAGTGACCAGTTTTCGTCCAAAGCGCAGGGCGAGTTCATTCATCTGTTCGCAATGGGAATCCGTCATTGTTAGTCCTTTTTTGACCGGTCGCCTACGACAAAATCGAGGCGCACACCCTCCTACCTTCCTTACACGACTTTACAGAAACTATTCGGTAAAAATATTTTATTGTTGCGTTGCTTATAAGTTTACATATCAGCTTCATGATCGCGTGTGCTTCATTTCGTTAATGGCCATCGCTGCATTTGCATTTAAGTAAGACAATACGCAAAATTCGAAAAAGTTTGCTAATGAAAAATAAAGATCGCCATCATTTTGCGTTTGGCGCATATTACATAATACGTCGCTATGTATGAAATTTAGCTAACATAGTACATTTTTATTTATAATTCGTTAGAGGCCTCTAACTGTCACCAGTCCCGAGAAAACTGATCATATGCAGCAAACTCATTTGCGATCGCGCGCCAGCTACTAAGTCAGAGTTAACTATCCACAACATTTGTTAAATTTAATAATCGGTTTGAGATATCAAAATGAGATTTTGGCAGATGATAGCGTGAGGTCAGTCGCTTGACGGCGCGTTTCGGCGCGGGCCCGCCCATTGCCGGCGCGCCGTAAGGCACGGAAGCTCGCACTGGGGCGTATCGCTTCCAGTCGAGCGTGCCGCGGCAGTCCTCACAGGGGAAGTGATGCGTCTCTCACAGCCTCTCCTTCCCAAGTGGCTCTTTCCGCCTTCCCGTGGTGCCAGACGTTAAGCTCGGCATTCTGACTTGCGACAAAAGGGAGAGCTGCGACCCAACCCGATGCGAAAGCGAAGGGTGCGTGGCACAGGGGGAGCTGTGTCAGGGACCGAACACCAGTCCCTTTCTGTTCGCAGGGCACAGTCCAGCAGGTGCTCTGCATGCCGGCGACTTCGTTTGTCGGCGTGGGATCACGGCGCGAGTCGGCAAGGGTGCTTCGCCGCGCCTCTGGGTAACCGGGTCGTGTTCTGCCAAACCCAGGAGGTGGTAACACCGCCTGGGCCAGGTTAGACGGGTCCAGACCGCCGAACGACTGGATGACCAACCCACCACCTGAGTAGGAGTGGGTCCTTGGCCGAGAGGAGGAAGCTCGGGCTAGTAGGCGGCGAAGGACGAGAGGTGCATCCGCCTCTCCAGAGTGCGGGGTGCACTTGCCGAGGAGCGTCGCGTGAAATCGTCGATGACGGAGCCACCGACGGGGACCGGTGCGCTGGCAACGGCGCGCTGAACCCAGCAGTTCGAGAATGCCCTTGGCCTTGGGGCGAGGCCGGTGGGCGAGCTGCATTAGTCCCCCCCCCATGCCAGAGGAGCCGGTCCGGGGCAAGAGACGGGCTCCCAACCTTTTTCACTCGTCAAATCAATCATGGCTGAACAAGAGACGAGTGATCCAGAATGAGATTTTCACTCGGCAGTGGAGTGTGCGCTGATATGAAACTTCCTGGCAGATTAAAACTGTGTGCCCGACCGAGACTCGAACTCGGGACCTTTGCCTTTCACGGGCAAGTGCTCTACCATCTGAGCTACTGAAGCACGACTCACGCCCGGTACTCACAGCTTTACTTCTGCCAGTACCTCGTCTCCTAAAGTAAAACTGTGAGTACCGGGCGTGAGTCGTGCTTCGGTAGCTCAGATGGTAGAGCATTTGCCCACGAAAGGCAAAGGTCCCGAGTTCGAGTCTCGGTCGGGCACACAGTTTTAATCTGCCAGGAAGTTTCGTATCAGCGCACACTCCGCTGCAGAGTGAAAATCTCATTCTGGAAACATCCCCCAGGCTGTGGCTAAGCCATGTCTCCGCAATATCCTTTCTTTCAGGAGAGCTAGTTCTGCAAGGTTTGCAGGAGAGCTTCTGTAAAGTTTGGATGGTAGGAGACGAGGTACTGGCAGAAGTAAAGCTGTGAGTACCAGGCGTGAGTCGTGCTTCGGTAGCTCAGATGGTAGAGCACTTGCCCGCGAAAGGCAAAGGTCCCGAGTTCGAGTCTCGGTCCAGCACACAGTTTTAATCTGCCAGGAAGTTTCAAGAGACAAGTGATTCGAGTGTTCTCTCGAGGTGTTCGACACTTACTGTTCCCACCCCTGAAGAGGGCCTGGGGCAGAATGCAGAAAATGTTACTGAATGGCATACTAGAATTAACCAACTGCTAGATTCTAGTATAAAGAATGGCAAGATAAGCAATACAGCAGTACTCTCCATCAAAAAGGAACTCGCCGCTTGGGCTATCGCTAGTGCGAAGCTCGAGGGGCGACTAGAGGAACTAGAAAAAGAGAATGAACGACTGCGAAAACAGCCCACCAAAACGTGGGCAGGGATGGTCGCACAAGCGGCCACAAAAACACAAACAACCAAAGAGACCATTGAAAAGGTGTCCAAAAGGCCTGACATGGCAGTCTTCCTAAAACCCCTGCCAGGCCCAGACATCAAAAAGGTACAAGAACTTTTCACAACCACTGTAAATCCGGCAGCAGACAAGATAAAAATAAACAAGGTAAAGGCAACAAAAAATGTTGTAATAGTAGATGTTGCCACTGAAGAAGGCAGGGACAAGATACTTAATCACGACAAACTCAAAAAGGTCGTTAAGTGTGAACTGCCCAAGAAGCGGAATCCCTTGGTGATCCTGTATGACGTGCCCACCACAATAAATGAGAATGATATTTATGAAACAATAAATCAACAGAATTTTGAGGACATGAGTCTCGATAATTTCAAAAAAGAATTCAAACTGTGCTTCGGAACTGGACCTAGAGAGCGCGATGTAGTGCATCATGTAGCTGAAGTCTCGGGGAGTATGTGGCGTAAGCTCACCACTATGAGCAGAATATACATGGGGTTCCACTCGATAAACGTAAGGGATTACCTCGTAGTTCCCCGGTGTCACAACTGTGGAGACCTTGACCATGTTCACAAACACTGTGAGCGAAAGCCGGCTTGCTCCAGGTGCGGCGCTGAAGATCATACTAGGAAAACTTGTGGCAAAACAGGGATATGTATCCCTTGTACAAGAAGAGGAAAAAGGAATTGTAATGCCACATACAGGGCACTAGAACAAAGACTTATTTCGAGGACTGATTATGGCTGAGTCCATATCAGGCAACAGGAAGCCTAAAAGAAAGTCTCCGAGTAAAAGGGTAAGGGATGCACTAAGGGCCAGCAGATTTAGGGAGTTCTTACAAGGAGCCACCGAAACTCGGACCGGAAAAGTAGACACAAAAGATGCTGGTGTACAAACGGACCCCTGCGGTCAGATTAGTGCTCCCTCTTTCCTAAACCGGGGACTAAGGTCGCTTGAAGAGCTAGAACGACCAAAAGGGCGACCTGTGGCAAAACAATAAATGAAAACACCAGAGAAACAAAAAATACAAGTTAACACAATAAGCAGTACATCACCCGCTATAAACCCTCTCACACAAAAAGGTTTGGGCGTAGATCCCAACAGGGTATACCCCAACCTAGAACAAGCATTACAACTAGCGCGCCTGGAGGAGCCGGCGGTCCTCACCACAGCCCTGAGGCATGTGGTGCGTGTCGGTCATGAATACGGCAGAGACGTCACCTTCTCGGTAATGGAGGCTGTTGACAGAATACAGCTGATGACAATGAATCTCCCCACTGACTTCGCAGCCCTGCGTGACCTAGTCAAAAAAGTCTTTGAAAGGAGAAATGAGAAATTCGATCTTGACGAACTTTACAGTCAATCTGTCATTACAAACGGAAGACTAGCTCACGATTGGAGCAAGAATTGGCCTGAATCACACATTAGAACATATTACGCATGTGGCCCATTTAAACGTAGGACAGATTAACTCACAAAATAGTAAATTAGTCATGCAGGAACTCTGCTGGGTCGTGGAGGAGAGGAGTCTGGATGTGCTCTGTCTGCAGGAACCATACTCCCTGGCTGGGCGAATCCCATTCGCAGCAGCTAATTGGCAAGTCGTTCACAGTGGAGCGGAACCCAGAGCAGCTATAAGGATCATCAATAAAGCGATAAGAGCCACAGTCCTCTCTCAGTTCTGCGACGATCACTGCAACGTCGTGGAACTACAATCGCCAGCCAGAGTACTGTACATCATCAATATGTACTTCCAGTACGGCCGGGCAACAGATGAATTCTTAGACAAACTTACACAAATAACCACGGCGTTGCGGGGACGTCGATGTGTCATTACAGCAGACATAAATAGCAAGTCCCCCCAGTAGTTCAGCGGCACACGAGACGACCGAGGAGAAAAGGCTGAGGAGACCATCATGACGTTACAGTTAATGGTCGCCAACAAGCAAGGAAATCCACCCACATACGCAGGAGGTGGGGGCGAGGGCACAAACATTGACATCACATTGGTCACGCCCAATCTCGCCACTAGAGTAACCAATTGGATGGTCTGGGACCAAGTAACAACCAGTGATCATAACCTTATTACATTCTCATTGGGAGATGAGGAGTGCCGCTGGGACATGGGGTGGGAGACACAGTTAAACTACAACAGGGCTGACTGGGACAGCCTGTCAAGGGAGTGTGAAATACCGATATTGCCAGATGGTGACGAAAATGTCGAAGAATATGCTGAGGAACTGGTGAAAGCAGTTGTTAGGGCGGTAAAAGATGCCGTAGCAACCAGGAGGAGAGACGTAGCGGCCCCTCCGTCACCATGGTCTACCGATGCGCCAGTCTGTAAGGAGGGCGAGGAGGTACTACCAGCGGAGTGTCGTCTGGGACGAAAAGCAACGCTGGTTGCAAAGATACAGAGAGGCAAAGGGGCACTTCCAACAGGAGCTTAAGGCAGTAAGGCTACAGAGCTGGGAGAAGTATGTACAAACACAACTAGCTATGGACCCATGGGGCATACCATACAAGTTAGTACAGGAAAAGATTAGGTCACCCATGGTGCTGTCCACCGTCAGGGATCAGGGCAGGATGATGGAAACCTGGCAGGAAACTGCTGGGGTCCTACTCCGTGTCCTGCTGCCAGACGATGTCGAGAATGATGACTCTGAGGCACAGCAACAGATTCGGAGACAAGATCATGAGGAATACCAGAACAACAATATGGTATATCCCTTCTCCGAATAAGAAGTAGCCGCTCAGATAAATGCCCTCAAAAGAGGCAAGGCTCCTGGCCTGGACGGCATCACTGCGGAGGTGGTGCAATTCCTGGCCCCCCAGCTGGTAGCACCTCTCACAAAGTTATACAACGAGTGCTTGAGTCTCGGGAAATTCCCCCAAATTTGGAAAAAGGCCACAGTAGTAATAATCAAGAAAAGCCCGGATAAAGACCCACAAGAAGCTAAGTCCTACAGGCCCATCTGTTTACTAGACACACTGGGGAAACTTTTTGAGAGGTTGCTGGCAGACAGACTGGCAGCACATCGAGTTTTGTGCGGGATGAGTGACATACAGCTCGGCTTCAAGGCCGGGAGATCGGCGTCTGACGCCATCGCCCTGGCTGCAGAGGTCTGTGCCTCTACCCCGCACAAATACGTGGTCGGCATCATGGTGGACATCAGTGGCGCCTTTGACAATCTGTGGTGGCCCTCGCTCTTCTCCCGCTTGCGAGAGAAGGAGTGCCCGAAGTCGCTATATGGCTGTCTCAGTAGCTATTGTGAGAATAGGGAGGTTTGGCTATCGTCCCCTAGCGCGAGAATAAGTAAGAAGATCACCAAGGGGTGTCCACAGGGATCTGTCCTGGGGCCACTCTTTTGGGATATTAACATGGAACCCCTTTTGGACAACCTACAGAACAGCGACGATATGCTAGAGGGCATAGCCTACACGGACGACCTCCTCCTGCTGGTTGGCGGGCGTAGCCGCGAAGACTTAGAGCCGAAAATTGAGAGGGCTATATCAATCTTGAGTACATGGTGCCACATGACCAAAATGAAGATTTCACCAACCAAGTCTACGCACCTACTCCTAAAAGGACAACTAATTAGGAATCCGACAGTAAGAATAGATGGCTCACCAGTTCCTCGACGCCATGACGCGCGATACTTGGGCGTAATCGTCGATGAGAGGTGGACTTATGCATCACATATTGACACCGTCGCACAGAGATCGTTAGAAACACTAAACAATTTAATAGCGATTGGTCACAAGCGATTCCACCTGCCACCAGAATTAATCAAACTATACCACAATAGCATACTGACATCAATTGTATGATATGGGTCAGGAGTCTGGGCCCACAGACTCACGAGGGTTGTGCCTGCCATGGCTGTGAGAAGAGTGCAGCGGAACATGCTTCTCAGATCAGTAGGGGCATACAGAACAACACCGGGAAGTGCGCTAACAGTACTAATGGAGCTCTGTCCGCTTGATATAAAAATCAGAGAGCAAGCAACATGGTACTGGGTTAAGAAGGGAAACAGGGATAAAATGGTTGATCTAATGGGGTTCATGTGGGAGACAAAATGGAAATTAAACGCAGGGGGGAAGAATTTTGGCAAGAACAATGGGACAACGAAGAAACCGGTCGCAGAACATAAAAACTGCTGCCCAACATCAGGGAAAGACTGCAATTAAAACACTTTACACCGTCACGAGGACTGCTGCACTTCTTCACAGGTCATGGACCCTACCCGGCATACTTATGCCGGTTCGGGAAACGGGCTACACCAGCGTGTGACTGTGGGGCCACACCAGGCACCCCAGAACACGTGGTGTATGAGTCCCACCTCTTCGACGACGTAGCGGCGCAATTACGTCATCAGCTACCCAACTACGACACGTATCACCTGCTCAGGCATGAGGACCATTTCTCAATCCTGAATAAATTAGCAAATGAGATATCACTTAAAGTGATAAAGGAATATCTTAGGAACAAAGACTAAGACGTCATCACACCAAATCTGACTCCGCGCACCTGTCCTGTTCCGCTGGGGCGTGGACTCAGCCAGCCGCCTCACGGCTGGAATTTGGGATTAGGGGAGGGTGCGCCCAACTACCGATCTAGACACTCACCGATTTTGACACTAGGTTAAGTTAGGTTACATGTAGGATAAGCTAGGATAACAACATTAGTATAGTACTGCAGCGATCAACAACTCCGGCCAGCCCGGTGCCAGGGGCACGTTCACCGGGATTAGCTCGGTGAACAGGGCCACTAACACAGGTTTATACAACGCTGGCACATCTGTAACGCTACAGGTAGACGTAGATTAGCATAAGTAGAATAAAATAACATAGAAAGACATAACAGTAGTGCCCATAGTGAGAGCAAAAGACAACTAACATAGAGTAAGCTGTAGTAGTAACACTAAATTGTATCAACTAGGACCCACTAACTGCATAAGGTGGTGGGTTGTAATGTATCATATATTGAAGAATAAAGAATTGAAAAAAAATTAAAGCACACAAAAATGAGAGTATTTTCCCTTATGGCTGTTACGCAAAACTTCATTATGTACAGCATTATTCCACTGCTACAGACCATTTCGATGAAATAATGTAATTTTTTTGGGCCTTAGATAGTTGATGAACCGACAAATCATGTGGGTTTTCGAAAAACATAAGAGAAGACATTACACGTTTATTTTTGTGCCTAGGATGTGCTTATTCATGAACTATTGACCTTACATTTCCTCAGTTCCTGCTTAATAAACCACAGTTTCAGAATTCTCTCGTATGCATCTACACATCATGTTAGTGAGGTGACATTTTGTGAACTTCGCTGTGTACTGGCAAAAGAAGCAAATTTTAATATGACTAGATTAGATTAGATTGGATTAATAATTGTTCCATTGATCATGAATAAGACACTTCGTAATGATGTGGAACGTGTCAGGTTAATAAAAGGTGTCTATACAAGATATTACATTAGACAAAATATTACATGACACTGAATAATCTTTTTGTGGAGGTTGGGAAATTACCCACTTACTATATCCAAAAACTCATCTAATGAGTAGAAGGAGTTGCCATTAAGAAATTCTTTTAATTTCTTTTTAAATGCTATATGGCTATCTGCCAGACTTTTGATGCTATTAGGTAAGTGACCAAAGAGAAGTGAATGTTTTACTAAAAATTCGCCACTCATGACAATTCACTGAAAGCTACAAACGGTTAACAAGCCAGCAAAAAATAAATCGCTGCCTTTATTGAATTTAAGTGGAATTCTTTTTAGATACTGACTGAAGCAGAGGTGATAGTAGATCTTTTTGAATGGTCACCACGCAAGTAAGGGCGTGGAGGGGCTCGAATTAATATTTGCAAAAAATGTGAGCATAGGCTTTAGTTTAGAACAGCACTTCCGCTCCAGCTCTCAGTATTTCTGCCTCTGAGCGACCTCTCGCCCCCCCCCCCCCCCCCCCACCGCTGCCACTCTCTCAATGCGTGTCTTGCCAGCTGTGCATGTACTGGTCACAGTACACATTAGCTGAATTTTTTTAATTTTTCAAGCAGTTACAAGACAGAATAGAAGGAGTGAACCATGAGGAAACTCTTCAGATTGCTTGCAGATTGCTGCAAACGTTTTTGAATTGTTGTAGCAGCTTACTGAAAATGGATGTTGCAGTACTTTTCCTCAGCTACGCTGTCAATAGTAAGGGAAAATGGTAACCAAAATAATCTGAACTATAAATTTTATTCTTTTTATTTTAGCACTAAATCTCGTTTATTACCGAAAATGACCATATTAACAGCTATTTAGTTTTCGTAAATACTTCAAAGCGCTTGAGAGGCTCTAGAAGTAGTACTGTCCAAGTATTTTCAGCAGCATCAAACAACTGTATACATATCTTAGTATAATTGTCTTTATTGGGTCATGAGGCTTACTGGTATGATTAAGATAATTACGTGTGAATTGGTCCACTATGCTTCATCATTTGTATGCCATTTTGCATCTTGAAATGGAACGAGATTTCCTACCATCAAGTATGTGATATTTGCAAATGAAGTCATTTCCCTTAATATCTTATGAGTTTTGCCTGTCATTAAAATGGAGACTTCTGTTAGTCAATAGCTTCTATTTCAGAAAGCACTTAACTTGTAACTTTTGTTTTATAATACTTCTACTTAATTAGTTTTCAGTTACAAAACCTCCCTCTCCCTCTCTCTCTCTCTCTCTCTCTCTCTCTCTCTCTCTCTCTCTCTATATATATATATATATATATATATATATATATATATATATATATACATATATATATATATATATATATATCTGTGTGTGTAAGAGAGAGAAAGAGAGAGAGAGAAAGAGAAAGAGAGAAACGTCTCTGAACCTGAGATTAATCGTAACTCAGGCGCAGCCTTCAGACCTAGTGCTAAACTTAGTGTGGACAGCATACTTACTAATGCTTTAATTGATTAGCTCCTTACAGTGGCAAATTGACATAATATTACCATTAAAAGAAAATGGTTGTGATAACGAACTCATGACTCAAATATTTGAATAATGGTATGGTTTATTATTAAACACATATGAATGTTAAAGCAGCAAAACACAGTTATATTGACAAGAACGATAAAAATTATTCCCTGTTATCTGTAGCACTAATCAACGCTCTGAATTGCCTAAGTTACTGAAAAAGGCAGAGTTGCACCAAATCTCGGATCTAATTCTGTGTAACAGGCACAGTAGCCTGACAGTGATGATCACGGTGATAGTGTGACTGGAACCAACGCCCAAGACTCCTATCGATCTGAGGAAGAGCAGAATAAATGAGCCAGTGTTAGCTATCTTGCAAGTGAACTCTACACTCTCGGTTTCCCTAATATGCCACAGTTGTAAGCGATGCTTACCATATTCTTCACTGAACTGCGAGCACAGTGGAGACGCAGCGACTCTGCCACTTGACAGCACAGCCATGATCTACCCTCTTTTATCCACTCCACAATTGTAGCTGCATCAGCCTTTGCGTCTCATTTGTATTCTGATCACCACCTTATGTGTCCCTAGTGACTCCTTTACTGTTGTTTGTGTTGTCCCCATCCTTTCATCATCATTCATGAAAGTGGCAAGTTTGGACTGAGCAATGATTGGGAATTTGTATGGGAACTGATAACCACGCAGTTGAGCGCCCCAAAAACCAAACATCATCATCCTTTTTCTGAATCTCTAAAAATGTAGCTTCAACCAGTCTTCTACAAAGTTGCCAGTGCCGCCCAGTGGCGTAATTGTTTCATAGC
The DNA here is from genome assembly GCF_023864345.2 of Schistocerca serialis cubense. NCBI lineage: Eukaryota > Metazoa > Arthropoda > Insecta > Orthoptera > Acrididae > Schistocerca > Schistocerca serialis. The sequence continues at coordinate 744,184,704 of NC_064642.1, forward strand.
CAAGATTTCAAGCTGGAAAGTGAAACACCATATCGCCAACAAGCCAATGAATTTTCTGAAAGCTTGCTGTCAAGTCCTCCTGATGTCACAGCAAACACTCCCATTGGTGCTCATTCTGCTAGGTTTGTTACCAGTAGGTTCGCACAATACGTAAATGTTACAGAGATACTTCAGGAACTAAAATGGGGATCCCTAGATGAAAACACTTTTTGGAAAACACTATTGAGAAAATTTAGAGAACCAGCATTTTAAGCTGACTGCCGAACGATTCCGCTCTCGTGAACATACATCGTACGTCGCGCGTAAGAACCACGAAGATAAGAGACAAGAAATTAGTGCTCATACGGAGGCATACAGACAGTCGTTTTTCCATAGCTCTATTTGCGAGTGGATCAGGATAGGAAATGACAAGTAATGACTAAGGGTAGCCTCCGCCAGGCACCTTATGGTGGCTTGCAGAGTATCTATGTAGATGTAGATGTAGATGTAGATGTAGATGCAGATGTAGATGTCAGATAGCCTCACATTACAGGTCCCGTGAAAACTTAAGAAAGTTTGCTACAAGGCTAGTAGACAACTCTGTTCCAGTATCCACTTGTAAAGTGGGTCAGAGCTGTTTTTGGGGTTTTTAGGAAATCCAGGAGATGACTCATAGTACCTATTTCCATCTTTTGGAACAAAGACCTTTTTATGACGGCCACCCACTGATCATGATGTAATTGGAAAATGGCATGGCTGCCTGCATTCCGTGAGCCAAAGAGTCTTCCATCTCCTGGTCAGGAGATGAGAGCCTTCCTGCAATTTCTTCCACATTTCTGCAAAGCTCAGTGCAACTCTAACAGCCCTGTGGCTCATTCTGCTGGGCTTCACCATGTGACACTTGTCTCATGTTCCTAGCTTGCCTCACTTCTAAAGTAAGCCTACAGTGTGTTCAAAATAAGTTGCGACTTTTGATATACTGGGCGAGTAGAGGGAAGTGTGGTTGCCAATGTGTGCCGAGAGCGTCAGCGGGCGGCAATAAAGCCACGCCTACATGAGGTCACAAACTTTAGCGATCGCTAGGAAAACATTCTTCGGCCGTAAAGAAACAATAGTAATGAACAGAGCAGTTAAATCAATGATCTTCTATACATCCTCACAGTTATGGTGTAAGTGGAGCGAACTCAAGAGACGAAATGTCACTGTCCTCTTCCTCAGAACTGGTACCAGCACTGACTGACAGTATCATCTCTTCAATCTGCCCTTCACAGAATCCAATCCTCCTCATATACCTTTTGCATTTGGCTGACAGCTGGAGGCCAGCCCTGTGGGATAGCACTTGCAAAGATTTTTTTTGTCAGATTTCCAACGTCACTGAGCATAAACTTCTTGTTTTTGGCCACACTACCTTTCACCTGCAGCTATAAGTTCTCAATCGAATTGAAATGAGCGTGATATGGAGGAAGCCTATTTATGCCCCTTATCGATAACCATTTCGTCGACCTAACAGCGTGGAGTTTTTGGCTCGTAAAGCGCAACAATTTCCATTAACTCTGCCTTGCTCAGGCCAGATACAAGTTTATCCGCTGCAACATTTCTTTGAACTCAGACCAAAACATCGGTTTTCCTCCACTGCATTGTCGGAGCTTTATCTATCACAACAGTGTGTCATGGCGCATCCCGGCGGGGTCAGGGATTTTCTCTGCCTCGTGATGACTGGGTGTTGTGTGATGTCCTTAGGTTAGTTAGGTTCAAGTAGTTCTAAGGTCTAGGGGACTGATGACCATAGATGTTAAGTCTCATAGTGCTCAGAGCCATTTTTTTTTGTTATGGCGCATTGTCCATTACTATTATCGTATTTGGAGGAATATTCTGCAGCAAAACCTCAGAAAACCACTCCATGAAAACTTTGGCATTCATTTTCTCGTGATAGTCGCTTTGCTACCTGGAACGGAACAACAATAAACAGTTCGCAATGAAGCCACGAGCAGAGCCAGCACTGACTGCGACTATCCTGCCACTCTTGCCTATCGATGCTTTTGCCGTGTCTTGTGCTGTGCTATCCATCCACCCCTTTGTCAATGTGTGACACGAATTGATCCACGTCTCGACCAGCCACACAATGTATTTGAACGAAACGCTGCTTATTGTACGCAGATATCGGCTTCTCCAGGCCACTATGTCACTTCTCTCGATGATAAATGTCAGAGACGAAAACGTGCCGGAAACCAAGCTCGTGTAAACAGTTTCCAAGTGACGACCTGCTCCCACGGAACAGCTATTCTTTGAAGCTGAAAAGAAGTTTATTTAAACTAGGAATGTACTGATAATAAGCATACACATTATCTCTGAATTGCATCCTGCTGGAATGCGTCCATCTTCGTTGCCCGTCTGTCATCTTTTGAAAAAAAATATTCAAATGTGTGTGAAATCTTATGGGACTTAACTGCTATGGTCATCAGTCCCTAAGCTTATACACTACTTAACATAAATTATCCTAAGGACAAACACACACACCCATGCCCGAGGGAGGATTCGAACCACCGCCGGGACCAGCCGCACAGTCCATGACTGCATCGCCTCAGACCGCTCGGCTCATCCCGCGCGGCTTGTCATTTTTTCTTGCCTGGAGTTTCTAACAAAGGATGACCTAGTGTTGCTTTTTTACTCGCATCTTCTTTCCTTTCCTCCTCCTTGCCAATTCACAGCACCGTAGACGGATGATGTTAAGTGTAGTGTTCTGTCCACCACTCTTGCATCATCTAAAATCGGACCGCAGGTACTGCATGCGAATTCAAAATAAATGCGCACAGAGAACACACATTCGCGACCTTGTCCACTGATCGCGATTCCCCTCCCACAGCTCGTTATCTTCACAGCCGGTGAACGTCTTCTTGGACACCCTTTTTTATTGCGAATCTCGTCTTCAGACACACTGCACTGTTATTATCAACGCAACGCTAACACAAAAACCTTCATTCACAGCATCTACCCATTGCAGAACACTTCAGCAACGAAAAAAAAAAAACACTTTACAAAGAGAGTTAACGAACACAGAAGCATCTAAAGCGTGACACCTCGTGGTACTGTTTATCACCGGGGTGGCAACTGGGGCGCTTTACCAACCGAACCGCTGGCAGCGTGATAGGGAAAGCTGGCTCGCCATTGGTGTTACCTGGGCAACGGCGTCACTTCCCCTTCGGTGAGCGAACATCAAAGGTCGCAACTAATTTTAAACGCAGTATAGAAAGCAACTGAAAGTATGCAACAGTAAGTTACATGCAAGAAAATTATTGTTGTTGTTGTTGTTGTTGTGTTAACTCAAGAGACTAGTTTGATGCAGCTCTACATGCTACTCTGTCCTGTGCAAGCTTCTTCATCTCCCAGTACCTACTGCAACCTACATCTTTCTGAATCTGCTTAGTGTATTTATCTCTTGGTCTCCCTCTATGATTTTTACCCTCCACGCTGCCCTCCAATACTAAATTGGTGATCTCTTGATGCCTCATAACATGTCATACCAACCGATCGGTTCTTCTAGTCAAGTTGTGCCACAAACTCCTCTTCTCCCCAATTCTATTCAATTCCTCCTCATTAGTTATGTGATCTACCCTTCTAATATTCAGCATTCTTCTGTAGCACCACATTTCGAAAGCTTCTATTCTCTTCTTGTCCAAACTATTTATCGTCCATGTTTCACTTCCATAGATGGCTACACTCCACACAAATACTTTCAAAACAGACTTCCTGGCACTTAAATCCATACTCGACGTTATCAAATTTTTCTTCTTCAGAAACGCTTTCCTTTCCATTACCAGTCTACATTTTATATCCTCTCTACTTCGACCATCATCAGTTATTTTGCTCCCCAAATAGCAAAACTCCTTTACTACTTTAAGTGTCTCATTCCCTAATCTAATTCCCTCAGCATCACTCGACTTAATTCGACTACATTGCATTATCCTCGTTTTGCTTTTGTTGATGTTCATCTTATATCCTCCTTTCAAGACACTGTCAATTCCGTTCAACTGCTCTTCCAAGTCCTTTGCTGTCTCTGACAGAATTACAGTGTCATCGGCGAACCTCAAAGTTTTTATTTCTTCTACGTGGATTTGATTTACCTACTCCGAATTTTTATTTTCTTTCCCTTACTGCTTGCTGAATGTACAGATTGAATAACATCCGGGATAGGCTGCAAACCTGTCTCACTCCCTTCCCAACTACTGCTTCCCTTTCATGTTCCTCGACTCTTATAACTACCATCTAGTTTCTGTAAAAATTGTAGATAGCCTTTCGCTCCCTGTATTTTACCCCTGACACCTTCAGAATTTGAAAGAGAATATTCCAGTCAACATTGTTAAAAGCTTTCTCTAACTCTACAAATGCTAGAAACGTAGTTTTGCCTTTCCTTAATCTATCTTCTAAGATAAGTCGTAGGGTCAGTATTGCCTCAAGTGTTACAGTATTTCTACGGAATCCAAACTGATCTTCCCCGAGGTCGGCTTCTACCAGTTTTTCCATTGGTCTGTAAAGAATTCGCGTTAGTACTTTGCAGTCGTGACTCATCAGACTGATATTTCGGTAATTTTCATATCTGTCAACACCTGCTTTCTTTGGGATTGGAATTATTATATTCTTCTTGAAGTCTGAGGGTATTTCGCCTGTCTCATACATCTTACTCTCCATTGGTAGAATTTCGTCAGGACTGGCTCTGCCAAGGCTGTCAGTTGTTCTAATGGAATGTTGTCTACTATCGGGGACTTGTTTCGACTTAGGTCTTTCAGTACTCTGTCAAACTCTTCACGCAGTATCATATCTGCAATAAAATTAAGAAGAAGAAGTGAAATCAGCACATAACAAAACTGTGATAATATGTATTCCCTTAAGGTAATTCAACTCTCCTCCATTTGAATCATTAAAGGTGACCAAAGAATGAAAAGAGGCTACACAAAGAATTTGCTACATTTCACACTTACTCATTACAGGTATGTACTACAGCACGGATTAACTACAAACCCGCTCGCAGAGACAGCTGTGTGTAGCAGGAAGCGAACGTGGAGCACCGTGAGCTTGGCACGCCCACCATCGGCACAGGGCAGAGAGGGGGGAGCCCAATGGTGGTATGAGTGGGAGACAGAACAGTCGCTGCTGATTGTTCGTCACTCAACTCCGCTACCAGCTGCATGGAAATCAGTATATGACATATTATTGCTACAAATTAAACAAATAATATATATATACAATTGTATAATTTTATTTATGTGCAGTTCTACATTTTTCTTGATTTACTTTGTGAGCTGTTGTACAAAAACAAAGTCATTAAAGTGTGTGATTCTCTCTTCTCTTGCATTTTTTTCCGCTTAGCAATAGCTTCTATGTTTGGAGTAATTTTTCTCGTGCATTGTAGATACTGCGTGGAGTTTAGATCACGATTCGAGAGTGTGTTTCTGAGGGAGGTCTTATTATTTTTCATTACGGAGAACAACTGTCCACAAACATGCGTCGAACTGAACACTGATATCATTGTAGCCAACTGTTTGTGGAAAAGAGGAAATCTACGCTGAGGGAAGTGTCTATAGAATTCTCGTACTGGCATTTGTTTTTGTATTCTCTGTCACACTTCACGACAATAATTTCAAGTCGTAGTTCAGAACGATTCTCTTCAATATTCGCTGAATATGGAGACGGGAACAAATCAAAAACACTATGCAGTTCCATCAAATCTAGGAAACATTGTAAAATTCTTCGTTAAGGGATACTAAAACGTTTACAGTTCTTGTTAACAACAGCACTTACGCGAACGATAATTTCGGGAAATGAGCTTGATTTTCCAGCTGCCATTTCCTGTGTGTAACGTTTCGTGTAATTCTTCGCACAGGGGAATGAGGTGTGAAGACATCGTCTGTCTTATATACAACCGACTCGTGGTTGCTGCTACTAGATGGCGCCGCTGTCAAAGCTGACGCTCCCGTATTTTGCAGCTGGCGTCTGTCCCTTGCTGTCACGACTGAAAAGTGCACGCGCATTTTCCTCACTCCCCACGACGCCGCAGCTACTGTGTTCTCAAGTAAGATCTTGAGAAGGCGCGAGTGCTCGTCCTAAGAATCTGCGAGTTGTTAAGCCCTTTACTAGACAAATAATGTAAAAGCTACTCTCCTAAATACTTTAATTTCAATTGAATATTTATTCCTTAACGCATAACCATTACCATGGAACATTTTATACAAATCTGGAAAACTTTATTTCGTGTGGATTTTTTTTTTTAATTTCAGAAAACGACTATGGCACGTTAAAGTGAATATGTCATTTAAAAATGGAATAAGGAAGTATACTAAACTCTAGAGATAGCTAGAAGCGGAAGTCTGAAGTGTTCCAAGACACAACACCCTTCGCCACACATGCTGGATGCCACTCAGCACTGTCCACTGTAATTTTAAGGCTGCACACTATCGCGACAGTACCCACCATCTTATTCTCCAGCATCATGCTGACGATGGTTTCGTAGTTCAAGATGCTGCTGCAGTGAAGCAAGTCTCACATGGAGTAAGTTTCTCTGCAAGTTTGCTAGATGGCGTGCATGGCTGCAAGCGAGCAGGTGGAGGTGACTGCCACCTCACACGCTTGACCTCTGAAGGCCAGTTCCCACTAGGGCTGCCGCATGGCACAGCCTTGGTTGCCATGGAAATGCCATCAGTGGCGCGGCATAGCTGGCTCTGCAGCATGGTTCTCCCATGTTGAAAGGCGACTGCTACTGTTTGCCGCGCTGCAGGTCCGCACCGCCAATCACAGAACGCGCTGAACGTGATGTCAGGTAGAGAACCCTGGCTGAACGAACTTTCGCCAAAGTCTGACGCGGACGCGGCGGCAACTATGAAATACTTATCGTCCCATCTAAAGGTAACTATTCGGTGAAAAAATTTTATTCTCCATCACCTTACAGCCTGGCAGCTTTGCTTGATAAAGAATTGAGTTTATTTTCGCTGTTTGTCCTGGTTACTTGCTGTTATCAAAGTAAACCACTATACGAAATTTTGTTGAGTGTTCAGACGTAAAGACACATTGCATAGACTTTGCGTATAGTTGATTTTAGATAATACATTATTGTGTATGAAATTATCCAACGTATCGAAATTGTTTTTAAAGTTGAGGGCAGAAAGATAGCTATCACCGTTCTCGAGATGCTGAATGACATGTCGGCGGATCGGACTCGCCGGGGCTGGTGCGGGTCGCTGCGATGCGAGCGATACTCTGCCCAGATCATCGTAAATCGTGTGGTTGTATCAGCCCCAGATCTCATAAGCGATTCAAGATATCCAAAACGTGGTTTATTGCAAATGATAGCTCGTAAACAATCACGGATTCTGTCACATAATGAGTATGCAAATACTGTTCATCTCTCGAGATGTGAAAGTAACTATAGTTTTGCACAGTAGTTCGATAAACCTTTTTAAACGGCGTGTAATACCACATGAAATGGAAAGTATCGTGACATGGAACACATTAATATTTTCAGTATTCTATATAGACCTACCAAAGTTTCACTTTCTACTTAAAGGCATTTTCAGTAGAATCTGGAATTATATACTCATAGTTGTAGATTGCAAAACAGTTCGTGTCTTATTTTTTATATGAATAAAGTGAGTCCTTACAGTTAATCAAGTTTCTGGTTGTTGCCTGCATTTCCTCCGATTTGGTCACAAGCTGGAGGATGCAGTATAACTTCACTTTCCAAACATAAGCACAAATTCACAACTTTTTTCTTCACAATTTTCGTGTTCTTTGCGCTAAATGGTGTGGAGCACAATTATTCTTCTCTCACTAGCTGCACATAATTTTGCCAAAAACTGTTATTCAAAGACGTAACTACACTGTGTTCACTTTATGTCTCTTCCTATTTGGTTTGTTTATGTGCAAGTTGCCAATGTAACGAAGTATATGCTGAGAACTAACGTCTGTGTTGTGTGGCTAATCAGTGCAAAATGTAGAAAGTTAAATGTGGATGCAATAGCTGTTAGTGTTAGCCTGATTTGAGTTTTGGTTTGAATGTTTTATGCAGGATTTCATGTAAGAGTAAAGTCACTGTTTATATCAATAGATAAAATAGTAGAAAAACAATTCAAAAGATGATTATTGTAAGAATATTAGCATACACCACCTTTCTCCTCACTCTTACATGAACCCTTCACAAAACAATTAAACCAAAACGCAGATCATCTGGAAGCCAAAATTATCACTCTCTAACAGCTATTACATTCACATTCAGCTTTCTACAACTCGCCCTGACTAACCACAATTTACTTCGTTAGGCTGGCAAACATGTACATAAACAAACCAGACAAGAAGAGAGATAAATTGAAAACAGTGTAGTTACGACTTTAATCACTTTTTTGTAAAATAACCGCAGCTAGTGACAGTTGAATGATATTGCTCCTCAGCAGTTAGCGCAAAGAACACGAAAATTGTGAAGAAAAAAGTTTGTAACGTGAAAATGTGTTTATGTCTCGCTAGTGATGTTATAGTGCGACGTACAGCATTTGATAGGATGGGTGTAAACCCAAACGCCATCCAGAAACTTGAAACTCGATTAATTGTAAGTAATTACATATTCAAGTAAAAAAATATGTAAAACGTTTTATAATCTATAAAAATCGCATATCAAAAGAAAACTGTATCATTCCTAGATTCCACTTAAAATACCATAAAGTAAAAGGCGAAACGCGTCTGGAACAAATAAAATATATCGCAACAGGAGAAAGGCATTTGTTATTTACAAAACGAATATTTCTGTGCTTGTTCTGGATGACGGCCACGCAAACAGATTTGTCTCTAATTATTTCGTTTTGTCTTAAGAGATTTTGTTTACTTGCAACGTTTAGAACACTTTATAATTATATGTAATAACACCAGATTGCCAATTATTCATCCCGTTGTTGTTGTGGTCTTCAGTCCTGAGACTGGTTTGATGCAGCTCTCCATGCTACTCTATCCTGTGCAAGCTTCTTCATCTCCCAACATCGCTAAAATTGTCCTTACGGGCAGGATGTATAGCCTCTGAAAAGACAATTTCTTTTACCGAAAGATTTTACATACCTGATCGAATCTTTGTGTCAAACACCTTTGCATAGAGCACCAAATATTATATTCTTCAATATCCATGTAATCTCACTGATACCAGTCCTGATAGTAGTTATAATCAGTCATAATATTTGGTCTCACAGTTACCATTTCAGGTGTTGTGATACAACTGCCGATTCTATATTTGATTTTCATTAACATGCTTTCCCGACAAAAAACAGTTTCATACGACGTTATGGCATCCTTAATAGTCTTGATAACGGCCACACGATATTTGACGTCAACAGAAATGCCTCCCCTGCACAAGAAACATATGGCAGCATATGCAGAACTGCAGTACGACATGTTTGCCATCGATAACTTCCGCACATTTTGAGAACCGCCAGTGCATTCGAAAGTCATGGACAATACATAACTACTAGTTGGTTGTTGATTCATAAAGGAATGCATGTCTTATGGAAAATGCCCCAAATTTTAGGGTTGCCGAAACAGTAATTCAAACTTATCATTTACTGACAGTCATCATAAGAAAACTGCACTAAAATTGTAACTTTTTTCTAATATAAGGCAATTTGCATTGAATGACTGGCATGTATACACAAGTACATCACAAGTGATATGTACTAGACGCTATATTATACAAATATTCTGGAAATATATACGCAGTTGACCCAGTTAATTAAAAGGTATTGCTCGTTGCTGCTGGGTTGCGCTAACAAGAAATACACTACTGGCCATTAAAATTGCTACACCACGTTGATGACGTGCTAAAGAAGCGAAATTTAACCGACAGGAAGAAGATGCTGTGATATGCAAATGATTAGCTTTTCAGAGCATTCACACAAGGTTGGCGCCGCTGGCGACACCTACAACGTGCTGACATGAGGAAAATTTCTAACCGATTTCTCATACACAAACAGCAGTTGACCGGCGTTGCCTGGTGAAACGTTGCTGTGATGCCTCATGTGAGAAGGAGAAATGCGTATCATCACGTTTCCGACTTTGATAAAGGTCGGATTGTAGCCTATTGCGATTGCTGTTTATCGTATCGCGACATTGCTGCTCGCGTTGGTCGAGATCCAACGACTGTAGGCAGAATATGGAATCGGTGGGTTCAGGAGGGTAATACGGAACGCTGTGCTGGATCCCAACGGACTCGTATCACTAGCAGTCGAGATGACAGGCATCTTATCCGCATGGCTGTAACGGATCGTGCAGCCACGTCTCGATCCCTGAGTCAACAGATGGGGACGTTTGCAAGACAACAACCATCTGCACAAACAGTTCGACGATGTTTGCAGCAGCATGAACTATCAGCTCAGAGACCATGGCTGCAATTACCCTTGACGCTGCATCACAGACAGGAGCGCCTGGGATTGTGTAGTCAACGACAAACCGGGGTGTACGAATGGCAAAACGTCATTTTTTCGGATGAATCCAGGTTCTGTTTACAGCATCGTGATGGTCGCATCCGTGTTTGGCAACATCCCAGTGAACGCACATTGGAAGCGTGTATTCGTCATGGCCACACTGGCGTTCCACTCTGCGTTATGGTATGGGGTGCTATTGGTTACACGTCTCGGTCACCTCATGTTCGCATTGATGGCACTTTGAACAGTGGACGTTATATTTCAGATGTGTTGCGACCCGTGGCTCTACCCTTCATTCGATCCTTGCGAAACCCCACATTTCAGTAGGATAATGCACGACGGCATGTTGCAGGTCCTGTACGGGCCTTTCGGGATATAGAAAATGTTCGACTGTTGCCCTGGCCAGCACATTCTCCAGATCTCTCACCAACTGAAAACGTCTGGTCAATGGCGGCCGAGCAACTGGCTCGTCACAATAAGCCAGTCAGCACTCTTGATGTACTGTGGTATAGTGTTGAAGCTGCATGGGCAGCTGTACCTGTACACGCCATCCAAGATCTGTTTGACTCAATGTCCAGGCGTATCGAGGCCGTTATTACGGCCAGAGGTGGTTGTTCTGGGTACTGATTTCTCAGGATCTATGCACCCAAATTGTCAAATGAATACCCGTTTATCATCTGCATTTGTTAATGGCCAGTAGTGTATAATTCGTTATTTGTTGTTTTGGTGTTCAGCCTTAAAACTGTATTGACATAGCGCTCCACGCTAGCCTATCCAGTGTAGACGACTTCATCTCAACGTAACTACAGCATGCCACATCCATTCGAATTTGCTTACCGTAGTTTACAGCTTTGCCTCCATTTCTCGATGCCTCAGAATAAGTCCCATCACGTAATTCCTTCCTTGAGACAAGTTGTCCCATATATTCCTTTTTCTTCTCATTTGATTCAGGATGTCATTATTATTTACATATTTTACATATCACACCTTCAGCATTATTACTGTAGCAGCACATTTCGAAAGCATTCATTGTCTTCTTGACAGACCTGTTTATCGTCTACATTTCTCTTACATACAAGGCTATACTGCACACAATAAAATACTTCCCAACATTTAATTCAATATTCTATGTCAACAAAGTTTTCTTTTTCAGAAACGCTTTTTCTAGCCAATGTCAGTCTTCATTTTATATCCTCTCTACTTCTGCATTCTCAACTACTGTGTCCCTTTCAACTCCTTGAAGTGATACAACTCCAGTCCAGTTTCTGTACAATTTGTAGGTAATCTTGTGTCCCTGTGTTTTATCCCTTTTACCGCCAGAGCTTCATAGAGTGTATTTTAGTCAAGACTGTCAAAAGGTTCTCTAAATATACAAATGCTATAAACACAGGTTTTCCTTTCTTCAGTCTGCTTCTAGGATAAGTAGTAGGATCAGTATTGCCATATATGTTCAGTCGTTTCACAGGAACCTGACATTGTGCTCACGTTAGTTTGTAGAGCCCCTACCTCTTCTCTAAATAATTCTTCCACCTTATAGACTTTTCTATTTTGCTTAGTTCTGGCTTGCCATCTAAGCTCTTTGTATTCATACAGTTGCTCGAATGCTTCTTTTTTGTTTTTATTTTTTTAATTTAATTTTGGTATCTGACGTTTCTAAGCCCAAAACCGCAAAGCAAATTTCAAAAGCCTTGAATTTTCCCGGCAGACATTCTTCATTAGGACTTTCTAGCAATGTCATTTTCTAACATCTGTATTCGCTAGGACCTACGTCATTTGCTGCCTTTACAATTTTCCCCTACTGTCAATTAAATGCAATATATAATCTATTATCTAAGGATTTCTACTGCATTTTCTCCCATTTCCATCATCTGTTGCCTTCACCACTTATTCTCTTTGAGTCAGTTTTTGTCTAGTGATCACTTTAAGATTATCTACGAACTCTCGGTCTTAACTTATTTAGGTTCCATCTCGACAATCAGTTACGTTTTGCTATCGCTTTAGTTGTAAATTGCAATTCATAACCAATAAGTTGTCATCAGTCTGCATCTACACCAAGAAACGTCTTACAATTTAAAATCTGATTTGGAAAACTGTGTTCTACAAATGCATCCTTCTTTTATGATTTTGAAGTGTTGGCGATGATTAAATAATGCACTGTGCAAATCTGTACCAGGTGTCTTCCCCTTTTATTCCTTCCCCTGAGCACATCTTCACCTGTTTCCTCTTGTTACCCCTGCGAACGAATTCCAGTCCCTTATCACATTTTAAATTTTTGTCTCATTTAATAACCTGAAAAATTTGTTATGTCACATTGTACATTCTTTCAATCCATTCTCATTACCTGTGGTGGTGTTAGACATGTTCACGTGTACCACTGTGGTAGGTGGGTGTTGGGGTTATACCTGTCTTGGCTATGATAAAGTTAATGGCGTTTTAGAGATGGAGTTGAGTATTTTGACACTACTTCATGATTGTTTCAAAACCTAACAAGTAGAAAGGTAATGAGGGTATAAGCACAATTTGTTAGTGCGAGTTGCCTACATTGTGAGCAAACATGACAAGTCCTTAACCTACTGTTCTTCTAAATGGATTGTGCCCCCTGGGGATAATCCTTCCTTCCAAAAAATCCCTCGAACCTTCCTCTACCCTACCCCTCACCTTACTCCTCCCGTACCCCTCTGGGGACTCCCTTACTAATATGAGCACACTTTTGGTATCAAATCAAGTGAAAAATTAATTAAATCAATCAATTCATTGACCTCTCCCTTCCAGAAAACCCCAAGCAACTCTCTCCCCTCCCACACCTGGAAATCGGCAAGAAAAAGAGTCTGTTGAGTGGCTTTTTGGTGGGGAATCGATTCTAGTGCATGGAATATTGTTTTAACAATTTCTGATAGACAAGAAAATATGTGGAATCTTTTTTATTTAAACAGTTTATGGGATACAAGACAGTATCAGGAATACAGTTTATTTATTTATTTAATAAATTTGTCTGTAAACTGACTGCACTGTATGGAATACTGTTTATTTAAACATTTTGAGAGGGAAAAGGCAGTAAGTAATGTTTAAATAGTTACAGCACTTTTTTTATTCCGGTCACACAAGGAATACTGTCAACATAACTCACTGCACGTAATTACACTATCAAAAATCTCTTGCGCTGAATGCAGGGCATTGCACGCCAGACTGACTGCTTCACAATCACCGCACATGCAGAATTCACTACACCCACTCTGGCTGCGTGACTGACAGACTAGACATCGCGCTAATCCACGGACGTAACCGTCAGATGGCGGCAATTGTCTGATACTGACACCTAAGAAATTCCGTCGAAACACATGCTCTCTCCTTCTCAAGTGGCCACATCCTGTTATGTGCCACTACCAGGATTGCAAGTGCCATTAGTTGCACTCTGACTGAACTGCAAATAAATCTGCCAATGGATGTCTTGGAAATATTCCCTCACTCCATCAGATTGATTTACTAGTTAATTAAACCCATACCCTTTGTGTGGGACAGTTTGTCCTTGCTTCTTTTTGGTGGATACTAGGAGTGGAATATCTGGCAGGATTCGATCGCATAGCTGCCCTATTTTCAAACCCTACTGGATTTGTTTCTCCTTGCCTCTTATGGATACTGACACATTTAGGTCATTTGGTGGCAAGTCCATTACATGGGAGGTAGAGACACTTAAACCATGATCCATTAGGTAGCAGTAGTCGTCATGGATAGATATCAGCGATCACTGAAACATTCATACATCTCACGTGCTCATGTCACGATGTTCACACGGAATGCGGAAATAATCTGTGCCGCAACAGCAGCCACAGACATGGATGCACGTGTAGGCCAGTGTGCACCATCCCCATGGGTAATTGGAATGGTAGGAATTTGGATGATATCAATACGTCCAGTGCCAACACTTTTTAGTGATCGATATTGAATCGCTCAATTTTTCACGGAGAATACATTCAACATAAATGATAGTGGATACAGCTCAATGTGTACTGAGTATTAGTTCGCTGTCCAGCTAAGACTTCACCTGGAGCTGCAGGCTAGAACCGGCTATGCCCGCATCTCGTGGTCGTGCGGTAGCGTTCTCGCTTCCCACGCCTGGGTTCCCGGGTTCGATTCCCGGCGGGGTCAGGGATTTTCTCTGCCTCGTGATGGCTGGGTGTTGTGTGCTGTCCTTAGGTTAGTTAGGTTTAAGTAGTTCTAAGTTCTAGGGGACTGATGACCATAGATGTTAAGTCCCATAGTGCTCAGAGCCATTTGAACCATTTTTAGAACCGGCTAGCCGATTGGCTGGAACTCTCCTTTATACCTGCCTCTCTCAAGAGCCTTAAGCTGGAAATGCTCATTCGTTCTAGCCACAGGCTACATATGCCATGTGCCCAAATGCCAAACGGTGCCATCCTAGGAAACCAGCCACATATTTATCTCTGTAATTATATTTAAAAAATATGATTAGAGGCCCCATCTGATGACATTCGATATTAAGCGATGAATCGGAAATAACCTCCTTCTGATAGCCGTGGCTCTGGAATTATCAGTATCGATATCCTTTTATGACTGGACATAACTTTCACATAAAATCCTTCAGCACCCTTAAGGCTATGAATGTGCTGAAATTACAATCTCCCACATCAAAACCATTCCACTCTTATGACTGGACACAGTCATCTTCATTGCCTATGTCAAAACTATGACCACAGTAACTTTACATCTCAACACAAACTTTATAAGCCTGCTGATCACTGCAAATGTATCACATATCCCGTAGTAAGTATAATACTTCGTCACTAACTGAATGCTGGTGGCACCAAATAATACTCAGCGAAAATCCGTGATGGATGGACATGATTCATTTGTTTTTCTTGCGAGTGGTACCAACGTGTCTCAGGAAGAGAAACATAACAGTCTCATAAGCGGCAAGCTGTTAAAAACACGATCGCAACGAGCATGTCATTGTCACCCGCATAAAAAGCAGTCTTGGTTCTACACACACACACACACACACACACACACACACACAAGTATCGCTAACGATATCCATGTTAAAAAGTATACGTTTTATAAATCGAGGCATGGTATTGCTTCCTAATGAAGAAGTCTTCTACACAATTACCACGACAGTGAATAACGACGGTGATCGTGGGGTGTAAACACATCAAAAGTGTTGGTGCATGTCGCCAGCGGTGTAAGCTCGTAATGAAATCACCCTTTATCACTAAATAGAAAGTGATTCGCCTAAGGACCGTGGTATTAAGCTGATATTTGCAACTCCCTCATGCCATTGATAGATATTTCTTACAATAACGAACAGCATTACAGCATTTGTAATTCATTCTATATCAATGCCATGCAGACAGTGTAACAGAGGTTCTGCTATACATCCATGGGCTATAGGCGATGGAGAATAATGAGAATGATCACATACTGTAGATGGTGTGCTATTTGAAGAATCACTTAAAAATGAAGCTCTAGGTTGAAGTCATAAGAAATGTACAAAATCCTATTATCAATAAATTGGCTTCTCATATCTATTTTCACACCTTCTGGCAGAAATAGTGTCTGCAATTTGGAATGAAGTCTCTCCATTAAACCACATACTTGCATTGGATCCTATGGAGATGTCTTGTAATAGTTACAGCCACTGGTGAGTCATATTCGTGGCACCCTCATATCTTGGGAAGAGTCACCTTTTTCATATCTATCTGCTGAGCGACCCATACAGTAAATTTCAAACATGGTTTTATTAGACAGTCCGTCTGCATCTTGTAACTCTGCCTCAGTCTCTGCCTCGCCCTCCCTGCCGCTTTGTCTATGTGATGGACCCAGTTTAAGTCAGAATTGAGCAGAACTCGCAGAACACTATATCCTCCATCTTCTGCATCCATGGAGTTACAGCATGAGCTAAGGCAAGAAGACCTTATTTTGACCACTTGGTGGAAATAGGATCATTTTGTCGTAGCTCTGCCAACTGTGTACAATGTGTAAGAACAGCGCCAAACGAAGCTTTCTCTTGCAACACTAGGTAGCAGAAAGGACAGTGTGACTAGCTGCAGTAGTGTTTCTTATCAGGAAAGTTAGGTAGACTCCACATCGTGTGGGAACTGTAAGCAGGATGAGGACTTTGCTAATGCATTGTGATGAGTTTCCAAATTGCATACAGGTACTGCTTCCCTTAGGATGCATTCAGGCCTGTCACCCAAACGTTCGCTCTATCCCCATTATTTTGTAGCATCCAACAGAGAAAAAATCTCCACTAATGTTATCTGGTAAATAACTTGATAAAATATTACCACATCCCTCTCTTGTGATACATCGAAAACAAATACGAACTGCGTGCTGACATAGAGCATATGTGGCGATCCTATAATATATACAGGTAATGGCCGATTGCACAGACCAGCGTAATGTTTCATCACCCGCGCTGTAGAAGGACCACACCTAATATCCCACAGACTATCAGTTGGGAGAGAGAGTCCCTGTGTTGTGTATTCATAAGCAGTTTGATACATTGTTTTTTCTGCTGTAACACACCAAGCAGCGTTGAACTACAGCATTCTACAATGCCACACATTTTGTTTTTCCGCCAAACCTTCGAGATCTGTGTCAGGTGCTAAACTGAGATTAACACGGTTTGATCCATTGGCTCTCACATAAAGCTGGATGTTACATGGTGTAAACTATGCAGCTCCCACAATACACAGGATGACTGAATAGTGGAGTGTTTCCAAACAGCTGCCTGGAGGTGGTGACATCTACATTTAATCTCATATTTGACAGTGATGGTGTAGCTTATGTGTAGGTGTTCCATTTCGATTGTTTCCTTACATTGCAGTCATGTACATGATCACTGTTTCAGCGCTGGCCATCCCCGGAAGGTGTTGCTCCCACAAAGACTGCCTCCAACTTAAACATGTGGTGACAGTCAATCATTATGCAGTAATCAATAGTGTACCAGTGGACAGATGGGATGTAAAAGACAACTCCCATGTACAGTAATGAGACCACCTGGTTTCCTTGGATGACACCGATTGGTGTGCGAGGCTTCTGGCGCAGGTAGCCTGTGTCTGGAACAAATGGGCAGTTCCACTTTAAGGCTCTTGTGAGTGGCAGGTACAAAGAAAAGTTCCAGCTGGCTGACTAGTCGGTTCTTGCCCATAGCTGCAGGCATGAGTTCTTCCAGTGACACCTTGTGGATAACTGAAGTGCAAACTAATACTCAGTATGCATTGGACTGTCTGCAATCATGGGTGGTGCATGAATTTTCCATGGAATACTCAGCGATTCAGTATCGATCACTGTCAAGTATTGGTGATGGGCATATTGATATCATCCGAATTCCTACCACTCCAGTTATCCTTGGCTGCCATCCAAGGTTCACTATGGCGTACATGCAAGTCCATGACTGCGACCTCATTCGCAGCGACAGATTATTGCCATGCTGTGTTTACACATCGGGTCATGAACACGCTGGATGTACGAATATTTCAGCAATCTATGACATACAGCTACGACAACTATTGCTGCAGACTATATTGTGGTTTAAATGAGTCATGTTTAGTGCTTCTCAACATGTTGCAGTCGACTCCATCTTGAAATGGTGTTTGATGTTGTCTCTATCGTATCATGCAGTAGCCCCTTGCTCCTTAAGCCATGTGCGGCTCTGGTTGATGCCGTTTGTAGCTTGGCATCTTGTACTAGCAATAGTGGCGTCTTGTTTTCTTAGTGTGTTCACTGGCACCACTACGTTTGATTACCTGGTCTGTCCATGAGTAGCAGCACCAGCGCTTATCGATAGCATCTAGCTGCCTCTAGTATATCCGGGGGAGTTGGAATGGAGCAGCAGTGAGGTTCAGACAGCCAGTACTCGCCCGACCCCTGGCGACATACATGCACTGTCAGACAGAAGGATGTGGTCGCGTGAGTGCATGACCACGTCGAGGACTGGATTCAGAGAGCTTTAGTTGAATGGGCTGTGATATTCGAGTAGTGCAACTTTCACTTGTATGTGTGTGCGTCTGCCCGTCAAAAAGTTTATGTATTTGTTGTGCAACCAAGACTAACTGATTATGGCCCCATCCACAATTGTAACACTACACTGCCCAATCCTGAGAACCCAACTCTCACTCCTAATCCGAATTTAGTGGAGAGAACCAACTTAGGCATTATATAGTGCTTTAAAAACCCAATCACAACATCAAATTCCCCACTGATCAATTTATCGTTTCCAATAGTGGTGTTATGAGCACACACACCAGTCCAACCCCTCCACATCGCAGGTTCGAATCCTGCCTCGAGCATGGATGTGTGTGCTGTCCTTAGGTTAGTTAGGTTTAAGTAGCTCTAAGTTCTATGGGACTGATGACGTCAGATGTTAAGTCTAATAGTGCTCAGAGCCATTTGAACCATTTGAACCAACCCCTCCACAGATTGTTTAAGGTCATAGCATGCAACTAAGCTGAAATTTGAAATTTTCAGTTACCGCCAATATAAGGGGTTTCCGAACAAATGGCTTAATTGTGTCAGTATTCATCAATAGGAGGCAAGGGAAAACAAATCCAGTGGACAGCTGTGGGAAAAAATCCTGCCAATTACACCAAACCCGGTATGTACCAATAGCAAGTAAGGAGAAACACAAAGGTTATCGATTTAATTAATTACTCAATTAAAGTGACAGTGTGAGAGAGTATTTCCAAGACATGTACAGCTGAAGGCTTGCCAAGTAAGTGCTGGTTTCTTTGCAGTTTGGTCCAGGTATGACCAACAGTATGTGCAGGTCTGACAGTGACAGGTGACAGGATGAGGCCGCTTGAGAGAGAGAGAGAGAGAGAGAGAGAGAGAGAGAGAGAGAGCACATATGCACTGAAAAGAATTTTTCTGATACCAATATCAAAGGGTTGTTGCCACGCTTTTGTTCAGGGATTAGCATGACATCCGGTCTGGCCCAAGTGGACATAGTGCGGCTTGCACATGTGAGAATAGAGAAGCTGTTGGCCTGGTGAGCAATACCCTGCAGTCGGTGTGAAAGATTTTTAACGCTGTAATTACGTGTGGTTAGTTATGTCGACGGTATTCTTAGTGCGATCGAGATAAAAAAGGCTGCCAAATGTTTAAGTATTCCATACTGCTTTTTCGCCCTCAAACTGTTTATATAAACAGTATTACATAGAGTGCAATCAGTTTTCCAACAAATTCCTTAAGTAAATAAATAAACTGTATTCTGAACTCTGCCTTTTGATCTATAAATTGTTTAATTAACAATATTCCACCCACTGACTTGTCTGCCAAAATTTGTTTAAGCAATATTCAATATACTACAATCGATTTCCCGCCAAATTATGTAAATAAATAACTAAACAACATTCTATACACAGCGTTGTATCCAATAAGTTATTTAAATAAACAATATTCCACACATTGCCTTCTCTACCAGAAATTGGGTAAACAATATCACATACACTGCAATCGATTCCCCACCAAAGAACCAATAAACTGAGCCTTTTTACACCAATTTCGATTGGGGGATGGGAGGAGGAGTGACAGGGTTTCCCTGAGGTGGAGGTGTTAATTAATTGATTTATTTAATTAATTAGTCAATTCATTTGGTATCAGAAGTGTGCTTGTATTGGCGACGGGAGTTCCCAGATGGGCTAGGGAGGAGGTGGAGGGGGAGGGGTTCTTGGAAGGATGGATTATCCCAGGGGGTTCATAATTCACTTAGTAGAACAATAGGTTAAGGTCCAGCCAATCAGAAGAGCTCAATGGGTTTACCTCTGAAAGTATGCTTGCCCCTGATGTAGGCAATCCGCACTAACAAAATGTTCTGATACCTCCATACCCCACTACACTAACACTCACAGTGTGGTTAAAATACATATTAATATAGCAAATACTGATGATCAGGTGTCAGACATTTTCAGTTATAAATAAATGTCTACCACATGAAAGGTATTGCACTATCATTACAGTGAACAGCAGTCAGGTACGGAAAATTGCTGTAAAAATGCTGTTGTGAGCGTCACAGCAAGTTTTTGTTTCGGTGCGATCAGTTTTCTAAATGGTGTCGACTATGACACGAGATAGGGATCAGTTATGAACGGTAGTTTATCCAATCTGAAATAAGAAAAGATGAACAATGAAATGTGTGAAAGAATATGTCGTACAGAAAATAAAGAATTGGTATGTCTTCACCCAACTTCGCCTATCTTTCGTGTAGGTTCATGGCATAGATAATAAAATGCATCGCACCCTTCAGTGGGTCCCGACCCATACCTCAGTGGCAGTCCAATATTAGCTACCGCTGGCGACTGCCGCTTCCAGATGGGAACGTCAGTTCCGCGAACCGCCGCGTCCTCGCGGGAAATGTTTGCCTCTGGCGTTGCCGCATGCTGCACTGCCGCTCTACCAAATGGAAAGACGCACAACATGTACCCACATGAACCGGAGAGATCACACTGGACGCCAGTTGAAACTTGCAGTGCATCGTCGTGGGAAGCTTCCTCACACTTTGGATGACTTCAGCGGGGGCGGCCGTCGAAGAACAGGGCCGGCTTGACGAGCTGCCTCAGCCAACACGTGTACGGCATGCGAAGAAGAATCCAAGCGAAGCACAGTGCTTATGGAGGCAGACGGTAATATCGAAGATATTTTAATTATTTTGGCTATTTTTTGTTATTATTTCAAGGGAAAGCAACTTTTTCTCAGTTCCTCCCTCGGGTCCTCTTGGTTCAAAGCCGACACACTTTTACTGAGCGGTATATACAACCTGGCAAGGAAAATAATATACCGAGAAGACGAGGTCCTATGTCAGTGGAAATACATTCATGTACACGTTATCGACGGGTACGTGAATGCCAGCAGGGGTGGCCGAGCGGTTCTAGGCGCTTCAGTCTGGAACCGCGGAACCGCTACGGTTGCAGTTTCGAATCCTGCCTCGGGCGTGGAAGTGTGTGATGTCCTTAGGTTAGTTAGGTTTAAGTTCTAGGGCACTTATGACCTCAGATTTTAAGTCCCATAGTGCTCACAGCCATTTGAACTATATTGATACGTGAATGCGTGGAGTGGAGATCGCATGTGACAGGTAGAATGGGCATGAAAGTGAATCAGTGCTCTTTGTGTTTAGCGTTGTTACCAGGCCACGTATTGTGTATAAGTGGCGTAAATAGCGTCATATCTTCAGTGATCACTGTGAAGAACTGACAGATGATGTATATTCGTGCCAGATAGCACGTGAGAGAGTTTTAAACCGGCCTAATTATGGGTCTCCATTTGGCCAGCTGTTCGAATCGCACAGTACCCAGATTTTTGGGGAATTCCTATGTGACTGAGGCCCGACGTTAGCCTCATCGTGAAGATACCAGCCGACCACGTCAGACCAGTACAAGGAAGCATGGCCACCGGGTACACGAAGTAAGATTTGGAAAAACCGACCAGTTAAAATCGTTACCGGTAATTCATATCTGAATAACCGGTGTTGTCGGCACTCGGTTATGACGGTGTTTTCTAATTTTTACTAATAACCGAGTAAAAACACGAAATATCAATTAGACATAGCAAGAGTGGCAAAATGTTTCGTTTTTAAGTAAACCTTCTTCTAAAATGGAGTAATCATTATTCGTAAAATTTGCAACGGTTTAAAATATTACGTTATTATAGGAAATCGGAAAGGCGATCAGTGTTGTTTTAACAACAATGCCGACAGAAACGAGCAACAAACACATGGCATAATAATTATTACAGCATTGCTGAGACAATAGCATCCGTGTTGCCGTGTATTGTCCCTCAATGTCCGAGTGTACGTGCAGTGAGCAAAACACGTCACACCTTGACCATACTGTATGTCCTAGCTCTCGTCGCCGAAGAGCTTTTGTACTGCAGAATGGCACCATCCCTAGTCTAGAAATATTTTTAAGAAGTGATGTAGCAATGAAACTCAGCTTTGAAGGAGTAAAGATCTGTCTGTCATTTCTATGGATTAATAAAAGAGGAACGGAGAGTAATAAATTAAAGACTTTAGAAGAATTTATTTATACTATAGAATAAATATTGAAACTAGCTGATCAGCTTCCTGTGGTTTATCTGCTGTAGCCCTTGAAAAGGAGCAACTTAACACGAAAAACTCTTTGGCACTGACTATTCGTAATGCTCAAATAGTGGTACGATCCCCGCTAATTGTTGAACAGCGTTTCAAAAAACTAGAGTCAGTACAGGAATACTAGTGTTTTTTTCTAGTTTCCACCATTTACCACTTTTAGAGAGAAGTGGCGAATGGTTGGTGGACTAAGGTTTCTGGTACGTGGATCCCTATTCGTACCACGCTTACCCACCATGTCTTACATACAATAAAAGAGAAAGCCGGATGGAATCATGGTTGGTAGTCACAATTTATAATTAAGACAGTTTATTGACATTACGCCTTTTGAGGAATTTGCCAATTACAAATTTTTAACGAGTCACTAGATGAAGCTGTGCAAATACAGTTAGAAATCCAACTACTCAGTTTGTTGATAGTGTATACATGAACTTATTATTTTATCTATTATTACTTTTATGTTGTAATTTCATGTACAGATGCGTTCCATGATCTTGGAGATTTGTTCCTCAATTTGGTTTTTCGAACTAGACGTGTAAGATAAAAGCCGGCCGGTGTGGCCGAGCGGTTCTAGGCGCTGCAGTCTGGAACCGCGAGACCGCTACGGTCGCAGGTTCGAATCCTGCCTCGGGCATGGATGTGTGTGATGTCCTTAGGTTAGTTAAGTTTAACTAGTTCTAAGTTCTAGGGGACTAATGACCTCAGAAGTTGAGTCCCATAGTGCTCAGAGCCATTTGAACCATTTGTAAACTTAACTTCCTGAAAATATTTAGTGTCTTACAATAGACTGAACATTTTACCAGAACATTTCTTTGTAAAAATATAAGATTCCTCGCTCAGCGTACGTACATGTGAAGACATTTCGGGTAAGACACAGTGCTGACTACCCACAGCTCCTATTAATGGCACTAGCGCCAAAACATTTTCTCCCCTGTATCACAACTGGCGGTTTCCTGTGTTATCATGATCACGTGGTGGGTCGGGCACATTTCTTTCACCCCCCCCCCCCACCCCCCCTCCCCCAACCACCAGCCTCGTGGTCACGTCAAAGTGCTCGCTCTCAGGCGAGTTGTTAAG